>NC_035109.1:351640759-352852352 GCF_002204515.2 Aedes aegypti | reverse complement strand
GTTGGTGCATCCGTAGATGCGATGTTAACACATCCGGGGAAGTGTGTATTGAATACACATTCTAAAACTTATTCATCAGAATATGGCTAGTTAGCGGGGTATCATGTAAATGGAAAAGGACTGTTTTAGTTAGATTTCAGTGATCTTCGGACTTGTTTGATTTCTTTCTTCGATGTTATTTGAAAAAGCGAACTTGATATTGTAAAATAATTCACATGGTTTATTCCAACAGATTTTTATGTGTCTACAACCTTTGACCTCTATTCTACCACAGCGACGAAGGGAGAAACTTGAAATTTTTTCTTTGAACAATACTTTTAGTCGGTTCTCACGTCACTTATCATGCTCTCATGCCAATGTATGATAATTGGGACACAAATTGTTCCCATCATACTCGTTACCTGACTGATGTCTGATATTGGAGCGATAAGTTACCTTCCCAGTAGATTGCTGTTTAAAGCTTTTCTGATACTACACAAGGCTAGCTAGACAATCTAAGCTCTACGGGTGCCTGTGGGAGGAAAGGGAAACTGTTCAAATCTGTGCGTTTCGCTACGTATGGGTACATTACTAAAACTTAGCAGATAGTGTTGTTGATAAAGTCGTAACAGCCGAGCGCTCCTTCGATTTTCTTTCCCAGCTTGATACTGTTGAGCTTGTACTTGACGTATTCCTCGATCCAGGCTTGCGTCAGGTCCAGGTACTTCTCCGGTGGCCCGGGTAGGTAATCCCTGAAACCAAACACCGGGATGGCCGCTTCGATCTGAGTGCCATCGACCCAGTTGTTGTAGCTGTTGATCGTGATGATCTGAGCGTTGTTCTTGAGCGCCGTTCGCCACGCTACATCGAAGTACTGACCATTGGATCGGTAGCGCTTGATGTTCGAAATTCCGTGATTTTGGTTGGCGTTGCGGGAGTACTTTTTCCGATCGTAATAACCGGGACCGATGGTTGGCACAAACATCAGGTGGTACGAATCGGCGAACTTTTTGAGTTGGGACCAATTCTTCCAAGTGCTTACATAGTTTGCTCCATTGGAAGGGAGATACGTGTAGAAACCATCAAATCCACCTCGGCGTACGACCGATTTGTGCTCTTTGGTGGAAATGTGGGCCAGAACTATGGCATCGTAACTTGTTCCTCGAATAGTTAAAATTCCATTGCGCGAAAGCAATCGCATCCACTCCGTATCCGCGATTTGATACGCTTTTCTGATGTAGAATATGGGAAGGTCCCGTTGTTTGGAAAGAACCTTAAAGTAGCTCAGAGTGCTGCTATCCTGATCTTTTCCAAACAAATCTATGAAGTACTTGATATTATTTCGAATACTTTCAATCGTTCGTTCCGGATATTCCAGAATTTCGATGGCTATCTTAAGATTGTGGATGGCAGCCGTTTTGAAGATAGCTCTCAATAACCCCTCGTGGAACGTTGGATGCCAAACGAGAGTTACTACCCCAATGCCACAATTTTGAATATCATTAAAATGTTCTCTGATGATCGTTTCCGTAGTATTGTACAGTTTCCGCTTTGGATAGAACGCCACGTTGATTATCTGCTCATCGTTTGGACGGAACGAAACGGCGGATCCATTTTCAGTTATCCGACTGACCACCTGCAATATAGAGAAAGGGTATTTTTGCCAAACATGTACCTAGGTGATCTGTTGAGCGTCGTCATGGTGCTTCATTTACCGTTATTAAAAAAAAATATGCCCATCAAAACCTTGAACGCTTATTTGTTGGTTTATTTAAATATTTCAACAACTCTGGACCGATTGAAAAAAAAATCGTTGGAATTTCAGCCATGATCAGGGAAATTATTTTAAATCAGTAATATAGGATAGAATATGTCCTCTTTGTAACAGAAAATCTTTTCAATCAGAAAAATTTTCGGCTTCGCCGCTATCAAAACGCTACTAGAGATGTTCAGTCCTTATTTGTTTACGATTTTTATTTTTGTCAAAGCTTGGAGTGGAAAGTTGGTAAAGGCAAATTTGTCTACATAAATGTTTCTTGACTATACCACAAGTTCTGGAGGAAGCTTCAAGGAATGTAAAGGAAACCTTTATGAATTTCTCCAGGAATGGTACCAGCAATTTTTCAAGGGATGCTTAAATGAATTCCTTTACAAATTGTGTCAAAAATTCGTAGAGCATTGCAACATTATTACCTCCAGTAATTTTCAAATAGAAGACTCTGCGATCACAGCGATTATCCTAGGTTTTCCTCCACACATTTTTCCAGTAGTTACTTCTAGGAGATTTACCACATATCATAAAGTAGTTCCACAAAGGTTTCTTCTTCATTTCGATATTTTTCCATGAGACCCTACCAAAACTCTTACGCTGATTTTTTCATTTTTTATAGGGATTCTATAAATAAAAATCATCCTCGATTACTTTCAGAAATTACTCAGAAAACTCCTCCACGTATTATTTAATGAAATCTTTTATAAACTTTTCCAAAAATTTCTCAAAAAATCGATCTGGTATTTCTTCTTAAGTTCCTCAAAATTTCTCTCTCTTCTGTGGATTTCTCTAATAATGTTTCAAATAATATTTCCAAACTCCATGGACTCTTGAAAACTTCATTCAAGGTTCCACATCAGTTATTACTACAGCCATTCTTACAGGTATTTTTCTAATTATTCATACTTGAATTGATGCAGGGAGTTTCTCCGAGTTTCTTCACAAAGTCTTGTAGGACATTATACAAAGATTCGAGTGTTTTTCAGTTATATTATCAAGAAAATCCCAAGAAGTATTTTAGCAAGGAGTTCTTTCAGAGATCCTCGTAGGAAATCATCAACGCATACTTGGAACTCACAAAATTATTCTTTACAAATTCCACGCGGATTTTTCTCAAAATTTCCTCCAAAAAATTGACACAAATCCTTGACATTTCCCTGGAGATATCTCTGCAATCATGAATGGATTTTTTTAGATTTCTTTGGCAAATAACTAAATGAATTTTGAATTTTAAAGAAGCTTTATTATGTCTTTTAAAGAAAGTTATTGAAAAATCACAAAACAAACTCCTACAGAGATCGTTGGAGTTTTATGTGAAAGAAATCCACAGTAAAGCAGTAATACTTGACGTAATGTCAAATGACTCTAAGAAATCATTCTTATAGAAATTCATGTATGGTCTCATTCTGGTACATATTTGGTTTGTTTTTTTTTTTCAGGCGAGAGGTATCTAAAATTCTTATTTCCAAGACAATCAAACGCTACCAGACCCGTGTTCTCCAAGGTATCATCTTGAAAAAAATACAAAACGCCCTCTAAAGAAATTGTGTGGGTGTATCACTGATGTCCGTAATTCAGAAGGTTTTTTCCCTTAAGAATAGCATATTTTCTTCATATCTGATTTTGATGATTTAAGGCACTTCCAGATCATTTGGTTAGAATATATTTTTTTTTTAATGTTGTTTACATGTTTAAATCAAACTGATAATAAAATATTTGTTTGATAAAATGAAAAATACGTCCATTGAAATTTATCTTTTGTTTTTAATTTAGGTGCTTTGAAAAAAAAATAGTCGTGTAAAATTAACTATTTGTTAATCAAGTAGGTATTTTGGAGAATATCTAGTACCTGGAATTGTTTTTCTTTAAACCTGAAAAACCTGGAAATCTCAGGGAATTTCATTTCTGTAAATGAGTAGACACCCTGTCTAGGAGCTCTTCCCGAGGAAATCTCTGGAGGTATTCGTTAAGAAATTTCTGGAATAATTTTTAAAGGAACCTATGTTGAGACTTTTCTGGAGTATTTCTTGGATAAATTCCTAAATTTCCTGGATTTCCTGGAATAATCCCTGGAGAAGTTTCTGGTGAAATTCATGTAGGAATCTCTGAAGGATTTCGTGAGTAAATTGCTGATTGATGTGAATGTTACCTGGATTAATTGATGAAGGGATATTTGAGGGATTCCTTGGATAAATTGCTGAATGAATCCTTGGAGGCATCTCAGGACGAATCTCTGGAGAAAGACCTGGAGTAATCCGTGGAGTAATGCTTGGATGAATCACTATGAAGATATGCAAGATCTCAGCAGTTATATTTCTGGAGAAATCCCTGGCAAATCCTTGGAGGAATCAATGGGAAAATTTCTGGAAAAATATTTGGAGGAACACATAAAAGGATTTTCCTAGAGGAATCAAGGTAGAGATTTTCCTAATGTAATCCCTGGAAAGATTCTTAAAATATTTTCTGATAAAATTCCTGGAGGATGATTCCATGATTAATCTTTTGAGGAATTTCTAAAGGAATTCATGAACGAGTCCCCGGAGCAATTTTTAGAAAGCCAAAATGAATCTCTGAAGAAATTTCTGTGGCAATCCATGAAAGATTATCTAGTAAATTCCTCCTTATTTTAGAATGAATCTTTGAAGGAGTCTCTGGTAGAACCTTTGGAAGAATGTCAGGATAAATCCCTTGAAGAATTCCTGAAGGAATATTTGGAAGAATCCTTGGAGAAATTAATGGAGGAAAATCAGTAAAATATTTACTTGATGAATCTATGAAGGAATCCCTGGAGACATTCCTGCGGTAACTCCTTGCGAAATTTCTAGAAAAATCCCTGTAGAGATTTTCCTGCAGGAATCCCTGCAGGAACTTGTTGCAGATTTCCTGGAGAAATTGCTTAAGGTATTAACGTTGGATTTTTACATCATCGATGTCTGGGTTGGACTCCGGTTCCGTCCATGATCTTTCGTAACTAGAATTCTGCATAGAGCATAGGGCATAGAGCAGGCCCGCCCAACCTTTCTGGGCCGTGGGACAAATTTATTAGAGTTCAAGTAGGTCGAACATTTTCGTACAATCAAACAAAAGTCCGTCAGTAAATAAAATTCCTTTCAGAAAAAAAAAGTAATGGCTGCTGAACATTCTGTTCAGAGTTCTGAAACTGTCTTACCCAGGATTATTTGATGATCTTGCGTGAGAGAGATTGATATCGAGGATTTTATAAGAATCCTACTCACAACTCTGTCAAAGCATAGGATTTTTTCCGGAATTCTACCTCGAATTATTTGAAGGAATTATATCCTAGATTCTGTGAGTTTTCTGCTCAAGAATCCTGCTCATTATTTTAATAAAAAAAAATCCTGGAATTATTACAAGAATTCAACAGAAATATATTTGCGAAAACGCTGTCCAGAGTTTCAGAATTGTGTAACATGCCCGGCATTCTCACCCCCATCGACGGTAACGGTAAATGAAGCACCGCGGTCGTCTAAACTCACCCGATCGGTTGGCACGGTGGGATGTGGTTTGTACCACGCAACCGGTGCATAGTAGAAGATCTGTATGTTTCGATTCAACGCGATGGTTCGATTTCGACGGGCTGGTGTACTCAGATCGGTGTTTCTGCCACCGGCCAGCCTCTTGATTTTATCTCTGATGATACGAGACTTGACCTCGTGTTCGTTGTACTTCTCTGGCACGAGGGCAGCGTTCTGACTTCGCAGTAGCTCATAGCTGATCACGTTTTGGTCCGGTCCTGGGATCAAAGGTGGAATGACCTTTTCCGAAGTGTTGAGCGTTGTGTAGAGACAGAAAATCAACAGCACCAGCGATGAAACTCCGATGAGGCATATCAGCAGTTTCATCGATTTGATAGAAAATTTTAAATTGAGAAAGGACATTTTTGGCAAACGAAAGGTCCTTCACTGCACTTTTTCACATTCTGATTTTGATTGAAAAGTTATTGAGCCTTGTTCAACTTAGTTTGGTTTACAGAAACGTCAAACGAAAAGTGATCAATCGAATGAAATTTGCGAATATTGTTTCGGTTCGGTGGGATTATGGCCAGTGTACGCATGTGCGGAACCCAGTCCTGGAGAATACGACATTAGCCAGCTGTTCTCTTGCGGTGGAGTCTAAAGGTAGGTGATGTGTGCAATTGGGGCGAGGGAGATTCGTATAGACGTGCGAATCTGAGCTATGTATTGCATGTTTGTAAACAGAATGCTATAATTAGAATTCACCGCTACGATAGGTTTGCATCGCGACAATTGCGGTGTGGAATTTAATTCAGATGCATTCACTCTGCACATTGCGAGAATGCGCTAGGTGCGAATTTTATTCTAGGGTAACGTTGTGTTTCGAATGCCGAACAGTATGTAGAGCCTGCTGGCAGAACACTTAATTCAATGATGGTAAATATCGGACAGTGCGCATAGTACTTTCCTGCTGTGCGTACATAAATTCTGTCTGCCTAAACTACCTAAAGCAATAAAACAATACCTTTCAGTGCTACCAAAATATTACTTATAAGTGCTACAAAAACTACTTTTCAGTAGGTACTATTTTTTCTATCATTGATCCCTTCTCCATTCTTGTTTGGGCCTTCGTTTATTTCGTTGGACCCGTGAGTGAAAGCTAACGGTGATAATCTTTCTTGGACACCATATTAGGAAAAAAAAACCTCTGGGATGGTCACGTCTTCTTTCATTTATTCATTAAACATGGTTCCAACCACGAATGAAAGGAAGGGTGAATCTCTGAATTTACACCTTCCATAAAAAAAAGTGGGTTTTGAACCGGTCACTGAACGTGACAGAAATGGAAGAAAGGGCGTTTCTCTGAAATGCCCAATTTTTTCCAAGAATGAAATGGTTAATTTTGTTGATTGCATTGAAATAAGCAATCAGATAGATGCTTAAGATAAATTTTCCGAACATCAAATCAAAGCAGTCTCTTGCTCAGGCTCTTTCGTTCAAGTGAGGGAATAAAGAATGCCGCATATCGTGGTAAGTTGTGCCAAATTTGGAGGATTTAGGCAGGAGATCCATTAGGGGAATCAAGGTTTCTTTCCAAATCACAAAGAAAGAAAACTGTCGCGTTTTGCCAGAAACTCTTGAAGATCGCGATTTTTTTCTCCAACATCTTGAAGAGTAGAGGCACATTTTTTTTACTTATGACGACTAAACTGAACGTTTGTTCAAGGTCGTCTTGAAAGGTCTCTAAAGTAACTATAAGTCTCCTGAAGAGATCAAAAGTGCAATTTATGATTTACTTGGATTTTCGCTAGTCCAAGTAATCATTATGAAAAAGAGAACCCAATCTGGCATTCTTCGGAAAGGGCTTTCTCAAGAATATTATTTAGTGCACTTTAACAAAAGTGATCTAAATAATATGAAAGCTTTAGAAAAAGCAAGCCTTATGTTCAATGTCCGTGTGATATGGGATCATTTTCAAAAACCTGGAGGAAATTTACAGAACCTTAGTGTCGTTGGAGCCAAAAGTGGGGTCATAGAACAAAACATTGCCGCATGGATGCTAAATGCATGATTTGCTGAGGTTCTTCTCACGCTAAGGAAGTCTGTCCTGCGGTGGACGATACCGCTAAGTTCATATGCGCAAATTGCAGGGACAATCATAAGTCTAACTTTTGGGCTCGCCCTTCGCGTAGGCGAGTCGTCGATGCTCATACCAGGCAGATGAACGGTCATGTTTTTCGTTTCCGGAATTTCTCTGGTAGAGTATCGAACAATGCTCCTTATTTCAGTGAACGATCGCTTGATTAAGAATCATACCCATCATGCTCATTCGCAAACTAATTTTATCCAGTGGGTAGCCGTTCGTATCTTTTAATTTCGAATGGATCTACCCAAGGAAAATTCTAGGCCGATATCGTAGCAACTAATTTAAACTCCTTTTTTTTCATACTACTTGTAGCCGTTCTAATTGTTTCACATCAAATGAAAAAAAACCTGCCGCCACAGGAAACTTCTATTCCGCCTGTGGTACCGTAATTCTTAAGGGCTGAATTGCAAATACACTATACCTCATTGAACTAATACTTTGATGTACCTTTAGGTGGATACGAGCTGCCAGTAGGAATAATGGGATGGGAGAAGAAGAATAAGAAGATCGACGTTTAGAAAAGTGATGCGTACGGTGTCGTGGCGAAGAGATTATAAATCCAAATAAACTTACAAATAATAGAATAAATATAGTACAATAGTTAATGAACCCGAAACCCCACACCACCATTTCACTTGTTTGTTATGAATGTGTTAACTGCAAAGTAGTAACGTTAAATCTGTGAAAACCCTCAATGTAATCCGTCTAGGCTAGCCCATCTGGCCAGTCTTTTTGTGGTTAAAAAGTGGCGAACTCGCCAAGGGCGAAAAGCCACTCAAAGGATAAATAATAATAATATTTCTATTCCGCCTCATTGTCTACCGAAAATTCTAACAGAAAATCATCAGATAATGGACCCACTTGAAGTGATATGTCTGCCTCTGATTTTAATTTTCCAACTGAACAATAGGGTCTTAAAGCCCTGTCCGAATTTTAGTGCCAAATGCTTATGGTTAGGACAAAAACACATGTTTACTCAATGTTTTAATGATTTTCGCTTGTTTAAGTATAACACATTTTTTATGTTTTATTTTAGATTTTGTCACACCCCTTGGCTTAAACTCAAATTTTGGGTGAATTTTGTTTTCCGTATCCCTTCCGAAATGTCAGATAGGAACAACCCCAGTGTTAAAACTAAAACCCGTGTGGTGTTTTTGTCGACTAAGCGAACGTCAAACATGATCTCAAATGTCAAGGTTCATTTATGTATCCAATTTTTAAATTTAAGTTTTAATATGATATAGCCATTATTTGAGCGGGAAAAATTGCTAAAGTACCGTCGATGGGGGTGACAATGGGTCTGGGGGGTGAGATTGGGTCAAAACGGAAAAATATGATTTATGAAATATTTCAGCTAATAACGGTGATATTACTAAAATTAATAATTCATATGTTAGGGAACATATTATTACCCATAATTCATCATAATATACATTTTCAGAAATAGTAATTTTTGTTTACTATATCAATAAACTTGTATGTTGAAATTAGATAAAATTTACAACATTAAATTTATCCTGTGCAAAGTATCACGCATGTACTTTAACCTCTACTGTTATATTAGTAGAAGGTTTAAAGTCTTTTCATTACACTTCACACGTATTTTCCGGAATCTATTTGATTTTTCAACAAAAATTTTATTTTTTTTTTTTTTTTTTTTTCGGTACGGGAGTAGTGTTTGATCCTTTGCTCGCGTCACTTGCTCCTGCGGGGGCGGGTGATGTGAGCAGGATCAATCGTGTCGCGCGTCGCTCGCGTGGCATGATTTATTAGTGTCGCGGATCGCGAAACAGGTTAGTTGTGTTTGATCCTTTGCTCGCGTCGCTTGCTCTTGCGGGGGCGGGTGATGTGAGCAGGATCAATCGTGTCGCGCGTCGCTCGCGTGGCATGATTTATTAGTGTCGCGGATCGCGAAGCAGGTTAGTTGTGTTTGATCCTTTGCTCGCGTCACTTGCTCCTGCGGGGGCGGGTGATGTGAGCAGGATCAATCGTGTCGCGCGTCGCTCGCGTGGCATGATTTATTAGTGGCGCGGTTCGCGAAGCAGGTTGGTAGTGTTCGATCCTTTGCTCGCGTCAAATAATTTATCATGGTCTAATCGCTTATCAAAGTGAATCCTGTGACCCAACGATCCTCCCCATTAACAAACATCCCTCCCAGTAACCTTTGTGGAGATGCAGAGGTAAACACGGTCTCCATATAGCAAAGGTTACACACTAACATTCCTTCCTCCAATCCCACCTGACTGCAAGGACGTGGCCGGCGCCGTTATTGACCCTGTATAAATAGAGGCACTGAATTATGCACACTGAAGAAGATTATGGCCAATCCCAGCCGAACTTCTAGTTGATTCTTTGTGCATTTTCACTGACTTCGGTCAATCACGGAATAGCAACCATTGATATGTGTAGTCAGTCTAAGCTAAGCTAAGCTAAGCTAAAAATTTTATTTTTTTCGGTACGGTGTCTAAAACATCAAAAATGGGGGTGAGATTGGGTCAAGCAAGAACGACAGTAAATGAAATTGCAAGACCACTTTTTTACATTTTACGGTGCCGGTAGTTCTCTTTTTCATTAAGATGTGTTTATTCTTTCTAAATACAGCATCTCTGAAACATCAAACTAGTCTACTTGAGGATTCCGTACATTCAATAACAATGCAACGCATTTTGACAATTTCTCAATCCAGCAACTGTGTTTCGTGCGCAGCAACATCGTAAAATTTTATCAAATGGATTGTTTTTTTTTAATTATTCATCAGTGTTTTCATATTATAGAAACATGTCCTCGAAATACAAATGAGTTAGAACACTGAAATATCGTGATTATGACGTCAACATCTGCCTGAAATGTATTGATCGTGGAATGTCGCTCCGAAATATAACTATTTGCGAAGAATTAAAATAATCACTGTTTCAGTACACCTTTGAGGAAACTGAATAGGCTTCATGGCAATGGGGATGAGACTTTGAAGACATTTCGAGGGAAAAAAATAGAAAATTTATGTAAACTTGACGATGAATGTTGTTGTGCCGACAAGACCCCTCGATTAGGCCGTCGCAGCACAACACTTGCCAATGACAGCGAGCAAAGAGGAGAAGAATGACATAACTGACGCTCTGTCAGACAGTTATTAAGATAGAAAGTCATGATGTTCAACAAAGTAATGAATTGCATTGTCACCTAAACAGTTCGTAAACTCACGATAGTGAAATTTGTTATCCTAATGTTGAAATTCTATTCTAGATTGAGCTTTCGTGCATAAATTGAATATCCTATTTCTTAAGCCTATCCCAAAAGTAGATCCATCATTGAATTCGTCAAATTCATCGAAGTAGATCGTAAGTTGTTATTATTTGTTTCCCAAGAATCCCAGTTGAATTGCGTCGTAATATAGGTGACCAGTTAATTGTAATTGAGGGAATTCGCGGCCCAAACTTGCTGGGTTTGACTAGACGGTCACCAAATTTGTAAGTGCTACACAATTACATTTCTTTAAATTGATTAATTAAATAAAACTACAATATTCTAGCTTGAAGCTAACCTTCAACGAGAATTCGAGTTTGCTTTCGAGAGTTGGTGTTTCCCTAACCCCACAGTTGTGTTTACATATTTTTTCTCATAGCTCTTCAATTTTTTGGTATAATCGTTTTTTTAAGTGGGTTTATCATACTTGTGAAACATCGTAGATATCTTTTCATCTTGTTTGCATCATATTTCATCAATATTCTTCATCTGTGAATGATTTTGCAACCATATTATCAAAAACAAGTTATTTCAATTACAGTGACCCAATGTCACCCCCTCTATGGGGTGAGATTGGGTCATTTTTCATTCACTTGTGGTGCCGCTGTGAATAAATATTTTTCTTTAATGTTTTGAACAGTTGTTAATGTACCATCAAAGTACATACACACCAAATTTGAAGTTTATTGGAGTTAAATTGCGATAGTTATTCAATAAATAATTCGTACACATCCCTTTTTGACCCATTGTCACCCCCAACGACGGTAGTTGCAGTAACATGCTCTTTCGTGTTATTAAATGAAAACATGATTTCAATAAACATTTTAGGACCCTATTGAATCAAATGATTGATGAAATGTTCAAAACTACCACTATGACTGAAGCAGTCCAAGTTGGTGTAAAATTTGTTAATCAAATTGTTATTGGATTACGTTTTTCTAATGGATCCAAATAATAATTTCAATATTTTTAATTGGAATGTTAACTCTTAGAATGGTAAAGCGGACGAGCTGTTTAATTTTCTTACAGTTAATAACGTGCATATAGTAGTTATTACCGAAACGTATTTAAAACCTGGATCTAAACTCAAAAGAGATCCTAAATTTTTTTTATCGTAATGATCGACTTGATGGGGCATGTGGGGGAGTTGCAATCATCATTCATAGGCGTAAAAAACATCAACTGTTTTCGTCGTTTGAAACTAAAATTTTTGAAACTTTAGGTGTTTCAGTTGAAACACCGTTTGGTAAATATACTTTCATAGCTGCTTATTTGCCTTTTCAAGGCTCTGGACAGTAAGTTAATTTGCTCCAAACTGACTTACGAAAATTAATTCGCAATAAGTCAATTTTTTTTTGTCATTGGTGACTTCAATGCCAAACAACGGTCATGAAATAGTTCGCTAAACCATTCAAGCGGCAGAATTTTATTCAGGATATTTCTCAATTCAATACCCTGATAGAAATCCTTCTACCATTAATTTGGTCTTAACCGATTCTAGTCACCTTTGTAGCCAACTAGTTACTGCTGATTTTGATTTTGATCATGTCCCTGTTACATTTCAAATGTCCCATGAATCGATTCTCAATCCTATCAGCTCCACTTTCAATTATTTTCGAGCCGCTTGGAATTTATATGAAACATATATTGACTCTAATCTTGATGTTAACATTTCTTTACAAACAAAACTTGATATTGACAATGTTCTTGAAACTTTAACAAATTCCATTGTTAAAGCCAAGAGCATTGCAATTTCAAAATGTGAAGTAAAATTTGAATCCGTGATTATAGACGATGATCTTAAGCTCTTGATTCGTCTTAAAAACGTGAGGAGAAGGCAATTTCAACGCTCTCGCGATCCAGCTATGAAAATTATATGGCAGGACCTGCAGAAAGAAAATAAAAAACGATTTTCATAACCAAGAAACAAAAATTTTGAAAATACAATCGGACCCTGGATCTAAGCCCTTTAGGAAATTATCTAAAATTTCGAAAAAACGTCAGAAGCGAAAAAGAGGAAAACAAAGTATTACTAACTAATTGCGAAAAATCTCAAAAACTTCCTATGCAGTTTTAAAGCGCGCACAATTTTAATTTAAGACTTACTAGTCCAATCGACAATCAAGTTAATCAGGACTTCGGAAACATTCTCTATCAAAACTCAAAAGAACGTTTTCGAAAATTCCTGGGAGACTAATTTGGGAGAAGTGATAACTATTATTAAAAAAAAAATCAAAAATATGAAAGCTCCTGGCGATGATGGAATTTTCTACATCCTCATCAAGAAATTTCAAGATAGTAGTTTATCATTCTTAATTGATATATTCAACGAATGTTTTCAGTTGGCATATTTTCCTGACAAATGGAAAAATACTAAGGTTGTACCAATTTTAAAGTCAGACAAAAACTTCAATCAGTTTGATTTCTTCCATCAGTAAACTTTTTGAAAAAGTCATTTTGAAAAGAATGATAGTCCACATCAACAAAAATTCATTTTTTTTTCAATGAACAGTTCGGATTCCGCCATGGACATTCGACCACTCATCAACTTTTACGAGTAACAAATTTGATTTCTTTAATGAATGTTCGAATCCTCTGAGCAGAATCTCAAATAGAGAAACTTAAAAGTAGATGGAGTACCGTGTACCTTTTAATTCCGCTCCTAAATGCTTATCTTTGACAGATACGGGAATTTCGACAACTTGGAGTCTTCTTCAGTGTCAGTTACTCGTATCCACTGAGTGGATCTACTTTTAAATTTGATTTGTTTCAACAAATCTGAAGGCTATTCTACTGGTCTTGTTCTTCTAGCCATAGAAAAAGCATTCGACAGTGTTTGGCATTGTAAAGTTAAAAAAAAAAACTTTAATTTTCCAACATACATTGTTAGAATAATCCAAAGTTATTTGTCAAATCGTACACTTCAGGTTAATTATCAGAACTCCAGGTCTGAAAGACTTCATGTAAGAGCTGGTGTTACTTAAGACAGCATTTTGGGGCCAATTTATACAATGTTTTCACATCTGATAAAAATCCTGTCAAAAATCCTTGTTTGTGGATGACACAGGCCTCTCCGCCAAAGGACGAAGCCTGAGTGTCATCTGTAGTAAATTGCAAAAGAGTTTAGATATTTTGTTTTCATACTCGCAAAAATGGAAGATTTATCCTAACGCTTCGAAAACTCAACTAACAATATTTTCACATAAACCAAATGCTTTTTATTTGAAACCTGCAACGATGAGAGGGTTTCCAATAAATTGGCCAGATGAAGTAAAGTATCTAGGGCTCATGCTAGATAAAAATTTAATTTTTAAATATCACATTGTAGGCATTCAAGCATATTAACCACATGTAAATAAAAGCTTAATTTTGTTTAACAAAATTATGATGATAGTGTTGTCTAACACAGAACATTTAGTTATAAGTAATGTAATGTTTGGAATGTTATATATATATATATATATATATATATATATATATATATATATATATATACAGGGTGTTTGCTTCCTGGTTGTGCATATTTTTAGGGTAGATAGAGGACCTTGAGACATGAAAAAGTGTCCATGGAACATAGGGTCGGAAATCACTGCTAAGGGATTTATTCAATATTCGATGTTTTAAAACTGGCTCAATTTTGATTGTCGTTATCTCACTAACCACTTATCCAAAAATAATCTGAGCTCATGAATGGTAAGCCTAAACCTTTATGCTTTAAAGCCTCTTGGACGTACAAGTTGTATAAAATGTTTTAAGTACATTAATTTTGACATCTTTGAAGCGCATACCCGAAAAAATACGCTTTTTCAAGGTATTTTGCTAGTTTAATGTATGGCAATATCGTTTTAACAAAAAGTGTTCTTCTAGAAAACATTGATCATACTGTTTTCTACCAAACTTCCTTGGATACCAACATTGGTTGACTTACCGTTTGACCACAATCGATAGGTCAAAATCATGCATAAAACTCATCGAACAGCTCAAATCATCGCCATGATTTCATTAAATTGTGCCTTTGGCAGCCCTTCCTTTTCGCTCTTTCTCTCGCAGCGTCGAATGTTGAATTCGTTTTTGAATCTTCGTTGGACTGGTGAAACCCATCCAGAATCATAGTTCCAGCTACAACCCAATTCAGGTTCGACTGAACAAAAATTAGCCTGACGTTGGTTTATTTACATTTTCATCACCGACAAAGCTCACAAAAAGAAAAATGACATAAGATTTCTGGCGTGAGAACGAACGCTGGTATTGTTGTAGTAAGAGGGTAATCGCATCCTCAAATTGTGTTCCGTATCTCCGCTGAGGGAAAACATTGGTGCGGAAGTTTGTTTCTAAAATGCGCACAGCGGAGAATTAGTTCTATGCGCAACAATAAAGTTCTCGGCTGGTGTGAGATGCGAGCGTATGACGATGCGTGTGATTTAAAATTCCTTGCTGACTTCATATCCTTGCACTTGCAGTCGTGCTGCGGTGCAACACGGTTGGCGGAAGGGTACGCATGAGTTCGAAAAATAAACTTCACCATGCCATGAAACTGTATGAGATTCATTTCAATATTCATAAGAAGTGTTTGATTTTTTTAGAATAGGTATTTTAAGGGTAGCAAATTTGCTTCCTTTCTCTGGCATTATGTCCCAATTGGGACAACGCCTGCTTCTCAACTTCAAGTGTTCAACTCAAGTGTTCTTATGAGCATTTCCACCGTTAATAACTGAGAGTTTTCTTTGCCATTTTTACACGTTTATACCATGTGGTGGGTACGAAGATACTCTATGCCCTGAAGAATCGTAAAAAAAATCTCTTCAAAAGTTCCTCGACGACTCTCAGCATGGTCTTATTGAATATCTGCGCGTTTACCGCAATGGCCCTTAGAAAATATGGGCCAAGAGTTCCTCTTGGTATTCTCCTAGGAGTTCCTCGTGGGATGTTCCAGGAGTTTTTCCAGGAATTCCTCCAGGGATTCTTCCAGAAGTTTCTCCAGCAGTTCCATCTGGGATTCTCCCAGAAGTTCCTCTTGGTATTCTTCCCGGAGTTCCTGCTGGGATTCTTCCAAGAGTTCCTTCTGGGATTCTTTCAGAAGTTCTTCTTGGTATTCTTCTTGGAATTCCAAGGGTTCTTCCAAGGATACTTCCAGGAGTTCCTCTTGGAATTCTTTCAGAAGTTCCTACTGGGATCCTTCCAGAGTTTCTTTTGGGATTCTTCCAGAAGTTTCTCTTGGTATTCTTCTAGGGGTTCCTCCTAGTATTCTTCCAGAAGTTCCGCTAAGAATTATTCCAGGAGTTCCTGCTGGGATTCTTCCAGGAGTTCTTTCAGAAATCCTTCCAGAAGTTCCTCTTGGTATTCTTCTAGGAATTCCTCCTGGGATTCTTCCAGAAGTTCCTCTTGGTATTCTTCTAGGAATTCCTCCTGGGATTCTACCAGGAGATCCCACAGGGTTTCTTCTAGGAGTTCCTCCAGAGATTCTTCCAGGAGTTCCTTCTGAGATTCTTCAAGGTTTCTTCCAGGAGTTTCTCCTGGAATTCCAGGAGTTTCTCCTGGAATTCTTCCTGGAGTTCCTCCTGGCATTCTTCCAGGACTTCCTCCTGGAATTCTTCACAGAGTTCCTCCTGGGATTCTTCCAGGAGTTCGTCCTGGAATTTTTCCAGGAGTTTCATCTGGGATTCTTCCAAGAGTTCCTCTTTGTATTCTTCTAGGAGATCCTCCAGGGATTCTTCCAGGAGTTCCTCATGGGATTCTACCAGGAGTTCCTCTAGGATTCTTCCGGTAGATCCTCTTGGTATTCTTCTAGGAGTTCCTGCTGGGATTCTTCAAGGAGTTCCTCCTGGCATTCTTCCAGGACTTCCTCCTGGAATTCTTCAAAGAGTTCCTCCTGGGATTCTTCCAGGAGTTCGTCCTGGAATTTTTCTAGGAGTTTCATCTGGGATTCTTCCAAGAGTTCCTCTTTGTATTCTTCTAGGAGATCCTCCAGGGATTCTTCCAGGAGTTCCTCATGGGATTCTACCAGGAGTTCCTCTAGGATTCTTCCGGTAGTTCCTCTTGGTATTCTTCTAAAAGTTCCTGCTGGGATTCTTCCTGGAGTTCCTCCTGGCATTCTTCCAGGACTTCCTCCTGGAATTCTTCAAAGAGTTCCTCCTGGGATTCTTCCAGGAGTTCGTCCTGGAATTTTTCCAGGAGTTTCATCTGGGATTCTTCCAAGAGTTCCTCTTTGTATTCTTCTAGGAAATCCTCCAGGGATTCTTCCAGAAGTTCCTCATGGGATTCTACCAGGAGTTCCTCTAGGATTCTTCCGGTAGCTCCTCTTGGTATTCTTCTAGGAGTTCCTCCTGGGATTCTTCCAGGAGTTCGTCCTGGAATTTTTCCAGGAGTTTCATCTGGGATTCTTCCAAGAGTTCCTCTTTGTATTCTTCTAGGAGATCCTCCAGGGATTCTTCCAGGAGTTCCTCATGGGATTCTACCAGGAGTTCCTCTAGAATTCTTCCAGAAGTTCCTCTTGGTATTCTTCAAAGAGTTGCTCCTAGGATTCTTCCAGAAGTTCCTCCTGGAATTCTTTTAGGAGTTCCTGCTTGGATTCTTCCAGGAGATCATACAGGGATTCTTCTAGGAGTTCCTCCAGAGATTCTTCCAGGAGTTCCTTCTGAGATTCTTCAAGGCTTCTCCCAGGAGTTTCTCCTAGAATTCTTCCTGGAGTTCCTCCTAGCATTCTTCCAGGACTTCCTCCTGGAATTCTTCCAAGAGTTACTGCTGGGATTCTTCCAGGAGCTCGTCATGGAATTTTTCCAGGACTTCCACCTGATATTCATCCAGGAGTTTCATCTGGGATTCTTCCAAATGTTCCTCTTTGTATACTTCTAGGAGTTCCTCCTGGAATTCTTCCAGAAGTTCCTCTTGGTATTCTTCCAAGAGTTCCTCTAGGATGTGTTCCTTCTGGAATTCTACCAGTAGTTCCTCTTGGTGTTCTTCCTGGAGTTCCTGCTGGGATTCTTCCAGGAGTTCCTCCTAGGATTTCTTCCAGGAGTTCCTCTTGGTATTCTTCCAAGAGTTCCTCCTAGGATTCTTCCTGGAGTTCCTCCTGGCATTCTTCCAGGACTTCCTCCTGGAATTCTTCCAAGAGTTTCTCCTGGGATTCTTCCAGGAGTTCGTCCTGGAATTTTTCCAGGACTTCCGTCTGGGATTCATCCAGGAGTTCCTTCTGGGATTCTTTCAGGAGTTCCTCCTGTGTTTCGTCCAGGAGTTCTGTGCTATACACATATCGACCCAAACACATATTTCCCTAGTCAATCAGCGCAAGCAATAAAATGCATATTATGTTTTGTTACAACAGAATAGGTCAGGTCCGCGTAAGTGCGAACGATGGCCTCGGTGCAACATGCGTAAGCAGTTTGCATCGAGGCACTCGAGTGCGCCACATGTTTTGCTGATTGCAGTTTAGCCACGCTGGTGGTCGTCCGTTTGGACGATGCGCTAAGGCTCAGGTTTCAACCCAAAATTGCTATCGCCGAAATATTGTCACCGCCGTCCCAGGCGTCTCCATCTATCTCTTTCTGACATTGTAACCAAATTGTAACTGATCAATTGTAAAGGCAAATAAAAGGAACCCATGTCAAAGGAACAAGGCAGTCTTGTTCTGACTCCAATACTATGCGTTTCAATGTACTCGGTACATACCGAAACATCCTTTAGCACCCTGGTCTCCGGGTACTGCTACTCCCAAGGGTAGTAATTAGAAGTCAAGAACTAACGTCAAAGAACTTAGTCTCCGGACAGACTATGTTAGTTCCTCTTGGGATTTTTCCAGGTCCTCCTCTGGGAATTCATCCAGGAGATCTTCCAGGGATTCTTCCAGAAGTTCCTCCAGAGATTCTTCCAGGAGTTCCTTCAGGAATTCTTCCAGAAGTTCCACTTGGAATTCTTATAGGAATTTCTCCTGGGATCATTCTGACAGTTCTTCTGGGATTCTTCCAGGAGTTCCTCTTGGTATTCGTCCAGAAGTTCCTCCAGGAATTCTTCCAGGAATTTCTAATGGGATTCTTCCAGGAGTTCCTCTTGGGATACTTGCAGGAGTTCCTCTTGGGATACTTCCAGGAGTTCCTCTTGGGATACTTCCAGGAGTTCCTCCTGTTATTCTTTCAGAAGTTCCTCATGTGTTACTTCCAGGAGTTTCTCCCGGAATTTTTCCAGGTCCTCTCCTGGGAATTCATCCAGGAGTAATTCCTCGAATTCTTCAGGGAGTTTCTCCTGGAATTTCCCTGAGAGTTCCTACTGAAATTCTTTCAGGAGTTCCTCCTAGGATTCTTCTAGGACTTCCTCCTGGAATTCTTCCAGGAGTTCCACCATGGATTCATCTAGGAGATCCTCCAGGGATTCTTCCAAAAGTTCCTCTGGATTCTTCAAGGAGTTCCTCCTGGAATTTTTCCAGGAGTTCCTCAAGGGATTCGTCCAGAAGTTCCTCCAGGGATTCTTCCCGGAGTTCCTTCTGGGATTCTTCCAGGAGTTCCTCTTGGTATTCTTCAAGGATTTCCTCCTGGAGTTCTTCCAGAAGTTCTTCCAGGGATACTTCCAGGAGTTCCTCCTGTATTTCTTACAGAAGTTCCTCCTGGAATATTTCCAGGTCCTCCTCTGGGAATTCATCCAGGAGTTCCTCCTGGGATTCATCAGGAATTTTCTCCTGGAATTCTTCTAGGAGTTTCTCCTGGGATTCTTCCAGGAGTTCCTCTTACGATTCATCCAGGAGTTGCCCCTGGGATTCTCTCAGAAGTTCCTCCAGGTCCTCTTCTGGGAATTCATCCAGGAGTTCCTCCTGGGATTTTTCATGGAGTTTCTCCTGAAATTCTTCCAGGTGTTCTTCCTGGGATTTTTCCAGGAGTTCCTCCAGGGATACTTCCAGAAGTTCCTCCATTTATTTTTCCAGGACTTTCTCCTGCAGTTCTTTCAGTCTACATCCTGTGATTCTTCAAGGCTTCTTCCAGGAGTTTCTTCTCGAATGCTGCGAGGAGTTCCTATTGGGATTCTTCCAGAAGTTGCTTCTGGGATTCTTTCAAAAGTTCCACTTAGTATTCTTCTAGGAATTACTCCTGCGATTCTTCTAGGAATTCCTCCTATTGTACTTCCAGGAGTTCCTCCTGTTATTCTTTCAGAAGTTCCTCCTGAGATTTTTCCGTGTCATTTAAAGAAAAGAGTACTTCCTGGGATTTTTCCAGGAGTTCCTCCAGAGATTCTTCCTGGAGTTCCTCCATTTATTGTACCAGGAGTTCCTCCTGGAGTTCTTACAGTCTTCCTCCTGAAATTCTTTAAGGCTTCTTCTAGGAGTTTCCCTCAAATGCTTCCAGGAGTTCCTATTGGGATTCTTCCAAAAGTTCCTCCAGGGATTCTTCCAGGAGTGCCTTCTGGGATGCATCCAGAAGTTCCTTTTGGTAGTCTTCTAGGAATTCCTCCAGGGATTCTTCCAGGAATTTCTCATGGGATTCTTCCAGGAGTTCCTCTTGGGATACTTCCAGGAGTTACTCTTGGGATACTTCCAGGAGTTCCTCCTGTTATTCTTTCAGAAGTTCCTCCTGTGTTACTTCCAGGAGTTTCTCCCTGAATTTTTCCAGGTCCGAAGAGACGAACCAGCCAAGGGCTGAAAGACTCGTTAATGAAGAAAATTCTTTCATTCATTCCAGGTCCTCTCCTGGGAATTCATCCAGGAGTAATTCCTCGAATTCTTCAGGGAGTTTCTCCTGGAATTTTCCTACGAGTTCCTACTGCAATTCTTTCAGGAGTTCCTCCTAGGATACTTCTAGGACTTCCTCCTGGAATTCTTCCAGGAGTTCCACCATGGATTCATCCAGGAGATCCTCCAGGAATTCTTCCAGGTCCTCCTTTGGGAATTCATCCAGGAGATCCTCCAGGGATTCTTCCAGAACTTCCTCTGGATTCTTCAATAGTTCCTCCTGGAATTTTTCCAGGAGTTCCTCAAGGGATTCGTCCAGAAGTTCTCCCAGGGTTTCTTCCCGGAGTTCCTTCTGGGATTCTTCCAGGAGTTCCTCTTGGTATTCTTCAAGGATTTCCTCCTGGAGTTCTTCCAGAAGTTCTTCCAGGGATACTTCCAGGAGTTCCTCCTGTATTTCTTACTGAAGTTCCTCCAGGAATATTTCCAGGTCCTCCTCTTGAAATTCATCCAGGAGTTCCTCCTGGGATTCATCAGGAAGTTTCTCCTGGAATTCTTCTAGGAGTTTCTCCTGGGATTCTTCCAGGAGTTCCTCTTACGATGTATCTAGGAGTTGCCCCTGGGAGTCTCTCAGAAGTTTCTCCAGGTCCTCTTCTGGGAATTCATCCAGGAGTTCCTCCTGGGATTTTTCATGGAGTTTCTCCTGAAATTCTTCCAAGAGTTCTTCCAGAGATTTCTCCAGGAGTTCCTCCAGGGATACTTCCAGAAGTTCCTCCATTTATTCTTCCAGGAGTTTCTCCTGGAGTTCTTTCAGTCTGCCTCCTGAGATTCTAAAAGGCTTCTTCTAGGCTTTTCTCCTCAAATGCTTCTACCAGGAGTTTCTTCTCGAATGCTGCCAGGAGTTCCTATTGGGATTTTTCAAGAAGTTCCTTCTGGGATTCTTTCAGAAGTTTCACTTATTATTCTTCTAGGAATTCCTCCTGCGAGTCTTCCAGGAATTCCTCCTATTGTACTTCCAGGAGTTCCTCCTGTTATTCTTTCAAAAGTTCCTCCTGAGATTTCTCCAGGTCCTCCTTTGGGAATTCATCCAGGAGTTCCTCCTGGGATTTTTCATGGAGTTTCTCCTGGAATTCTTTCAAGAGTACTTCCTGGGATTTTTCCAGGAGTTCCTCCAGAGATACTTTCAAAAGTTCCTCCATTTATTCTTCCAGGAGTTCCTCCTGGAGTTCTTACAGCCTTCCTCCTGAGATTCTAAAAGGCTTCTTCTAGAATTTTCTCCTCAAATGCTTTCAGGAGTTCCTATTGGGATTCTTTTTTTTATTTTTATCTTTATTAACGAGATTTATAGCCCTGGGCTAGTTCATCTCGGGACCAACGGCTTTACTTCCCTTCCGAAGGAAGTTTGAAATTTTTTAGTGACTATTTCGGGGATGGGATTCGATCCAAGGTCCTCGGCGTGAGAGGCGTGTGTTCTAACCACTACACCAGGTCCGTCCCCAGTATTGGGATTCTTCCAAAAGTTCCTCTTGGTATTCTTCTAGGAATTCCTCCTGGGATTCTTCCAGGAATTCCTTCTGTTGTACTTCCAGGAGTTCCTCCTGTTATTCTTTAAGATTTTCCTCCTGGGATTCTTCCAGGAGTTCCTCCTGGGATTTTTCCAGGTCCTCCTCTGGGAATTAATCCAGGAGTTATTCAAGGAGTTTCTCCTGGAATTTTTTAAGGAGTTCTTCCTGGGATTCTTCCAGGAGTTCCTCAAAGGATTCTTCCAGAAGTTTCTCCAGGAATTGTTCCAGAAGTTCCTCCAGGGATTCTTCCAGAAGTTCCACCAGAGATTCTTCCAGGAGTTGCTATTGGTATTCTTCCAGGAGTTCCTCCACGGATTCTTCCAGATCGATTTCATGGGATTCTTCAATGAGATCGTCTTGGGATTCTTCAATGAGTTCATCGTGGAATGCTACCAGGTGTTCCTTCTGGGATTCTTCCAGAAGTTTCTCTTGGTATTCTTATAGGAATATCTTCTGGGATTCTTTCAGGAATTCCTCATGGGATTCTTCCAGGTGTTCTTCATAGGATACTTTAAGAAGCTCCTCCTGGGATTCTTTCAGAAGTTCTTCTTGGGATTCTTTCAAGATTTTCTCCAAGAATACTTCCTGGAGTTCCTCCAAGATTCTTCCAGGAGTTCCTAAAGGGATTCTTCCAGTTGTTCCTCCAGGTTTACTTCCAGGAGTTCCTCTTGGTATTCTTCCAGGAGTTCCTCCAAGAATTCTTCCAGGAGAATCTCATGGGATTCTTCCATTAGATCCTCTTGAGATTCCTCAATGAGTTCCTCATGGGATTCTACTTCGATTCTTCTGGGATTCTTCCAGGAGTTTCTTTTGGTATTCTTCTAGGAGTTCTTCCTAGGATACTTTCAGGAGTTCCTCCTTGGATTCTTTCAGTAGTTCCACCTGTGATTCTTCCAGGAATTCCTCCTGGGATTTTTTCAAGTGCTCCTCTTGGAATTCTTCCAGGAGTTCTTCCTGGGATTCTTCCAGGAGTTTTTCCTGTAATTCTTCAGGGAGTTACTCATGAGATTCTTCCAGTAATTCCTCAAGGTATTCTTCCAGGAGTTTCTCCTGAGATTCTTCTGAATTCCTCCTAGGATTCTTCCACGAGTTCCTCTGGGATTTTTTCAGGTCCTCCTCTGGGAATTAATCCAGGAGTTATTCAAGGAGTTTCTCCTGGAATTTTTTAAGGAGTTCTTCCTGGGATTCTTCCAGGAGTTCCTCATAGGATTCTTCCAGAAGT
Source organism: Aedes aegypti (assembly GCF_002204515.2). NCBI lineage: Eukaryota > Metazoa > Arthropoda > Insecta > Diptera > Culicidae > Aedes > Aedes aegypti. Next base: position 352,829,304 of record NC_035109.1, on the reverse strand, counting down.
TTCTCCAGGAGTTGTTCCAGCAGTTCCTCCAGGGATTCTTCCAGAAGTTCCACCAGAGATTCTTCCAGGAGTTCCTATTGGTATTCTTCCAGGAGTTCCTCCACGGATTCTTCCAGATCGATTTCATGGGATTCTTCAATGAGATCCTCTTGGGATTCTTCAATGAGTTCATCGTGGAATGCTACCAGGTGTTCCTTCTGGGATTCTTCCAGAAGTTTCTCTTGGTATTCTTATAGGAATATCTTCTGGGATTCTTTCAGGAATTCCTCATGGGATTCTTCCAGGTGTTCTTCCTAGGATACTTTAAGAAGCTCTTCCTGGGATTCTTTCAGAAGTTCTTCTTGGGATTCTTTCAAGATATTCTTTAAGAATACTTCCAGGAGTTCCTCCAAGATTCTTCCAGGAGTTCCTAAAGGGATTCTTCCAGTTGTTCCTCCAGGTTTACTTCCAGGAGTTCCTCTTGGTATTCTTCCAGGAGTTCCTCCAAGAATTCTTCCAGGAGAATCTCATGGGATTCTTCCATTAGATCCTCTTGGGATTCCTCAATGAGTTCCTCATGGGATTCTACTTCGATTCTTCTGGGATTCTTCCAGGAGTTCCTTTTGGTATTCTTCCAGGAGTTTCTTCTGGGATTCTTCCAGGAGTTCTCTTGGTATTTTTCTAGGAGTTCTTCCTAGGATACTTTCAGGAGTTCCTCCTTGGATTCTTTCAGTAGTTCCACCTGTGATTCTTCCAGGAATTCCTCCTGGGATGTTTTTCAAGTGCTCCTTTTGGAATTTTTCCAGGAGTTCCTCCTGGGATTCTTCCAGGAGTTTTTCCTGTAATTCTTCAGGGAGTTACTCATGAGATTCTTCCAGTAATTCCTCAAGGTGTTCTTCCAGAAGTTCCTCCTGAGATTCTTCTGAATTCCTCCTAAGATTCTTCCACGAGTTCCTCTGGGATTTTTCCAGGTCTTCCTATAAGAATTCATCCAGGAGTTCCTTCTGGGGCTCTACAGGGCGTTCCTTCTTGTATTCTTCCAGGAGTTTTTTCTGGGATTTTTCCAGGAGTTCCTTCAGGGATACTTCTAGAAGTTCCTCTAGGGATTCCTCCAGGAGGTCCTTTTGATATTCTACAAGGAGTTCCTCCTGGAGTTCTCCCAGTCTTCCTCCAGAGATTCTTCAAGACTTCTTCCAAGATTATTTTCGGAAATGCTTCCTGGAGTTCCTCCTGAAAGAATCCCAGAAGGTAATCTCGGAAGAATCTCTGGAGGAACTCATGGGTGAATCCCAGGAGGAACTCATGGAAAAGTCCCATGAGGAACCCAAGGGAAAGTCCCATGAGGAACTGCTGGAAGAACCCCAGGAGGAACTCCTGGAAGAATAGCAGGAGAAACTCCTGGAAGAATCGCAGGGGGAACTCTTGCAAAAACCCCAGAAAAAACTCCTGGAAGAATCTCAGGAGAAACTCCTGGAAGAATCCTAGGAGGAACTCCTGGAAGAGTCCCAGGAGAAACTCCTGAAAGAATCCCAGGAGGAACTTCTGGAAGAATCCCAGAAGGAACTCCAGGAAGAATACTAGAAGGAACTCAGAAGAACCCAGGAGGAAATCCTGGAAGAATACCAGGAGGAATTTCTGGAAGGATCTCAGGAAAAACTCCTGGAAGAATCCCAGGAAAAACTCCTGGAAGAATCCCAGAAAGAACTCATGGAAGAATTCCCGGAAAAGGATCTGGAAATATCCGAGAAGGAACTCCTGGAAGAATCCCAGGAGGAACTTCTGAAAGAATCCCAGAAGTACCTCCAGGAAGAATCCCTAGAGGAACTAATGAAAGAATCCCAGAAGAAATTCATGGAAGATTCCTATGAAGAACATCTGAAATAAAACCAGGAGAAACTCCTGGAAGAATCCGAGGAGAAACTCCTGGAAGAATCCCAGGAGTAATTCCTGAAAGAAACTCTACAGGAACTCCTAGAAGAAACCCAGAAGTTCCTGGAAGCATATCAGGAGAAACTCCTGGAATAATCCTAGGAGGAGTTCCTGGAAAAACCCCAAGAGGGACTCATGGAAGAATCTCAGGAGAAAATCCTGGAAGAATCCCAGGAGGAACTCCTGGAAGAATACCAAGAGAAATTTCTGGAAGAATCCCAGGAGGAACTCCCCGAAGGATCCCAAAAGAAACTCCCTGAAGAATCCCAGGAGGAACACCAGAAAGAATTCCCATAGGAGGACCTGGATAAATCACAGGAGGATCTCCAGGAAGAAACCCAGAAGGAGCCTCTGGAAGAATCCCAGGAGGAATTTCTAAAAGAATCCCAGGAGGAACTCCTGAAAGTATTCTAGGATGAACTCCTGGAAGAATTCCAAGAAGAACTCCAAAAAGAATCTTTAGAGGAACACCTTGAAGAACACCAAAAGGAATATCAGGAAGTATCCCAGGAGGAACTCAGCAGAATCCCAATGGAACTCCTGGAAGAATACTAAGAGGAATTTCTGGAAGAATCCCAGGAGTAATCCCCTGAAGAATCCCAGGAAAAACCCCTGGAAGAATCTCAGGAGGAACTCTTGGAAGAATTCACAAATGAGAACCTACAAAAATCCCAGGAGGAACTCCTGGAAGAAACCATGGAGGAACTACAGAAAAAATACCAGGAGGAAATCCTGGATGAATCCTAGGAAGAACTCCTAGAAGAAGAGGAACTCCTGGACGATTTCCACAAGGAACTCCTGGAAGAATCCCAGAAGGAATTCCTAGAAGAATACCAAGAGGAACTTCTGGAAGAATCCCAGAAGGAACTCTTGGTAGATGCCCATGAGGAACTCATTGAAGAATCCCAAGAGGATAGCATAGAAGAATCCCATGATAACCTACTGGACGAATCAGTGGAGGAGCTCCTGGAAGAAAACCAAGAGTAACTCCTGGAAGAATCCCTGGAGGAACTTCTGGAAAAATCCCTGGATGAACTCCTGGAAGAATTCCAGGAGGAAGTCCTGGAAGAATTCTAGGGGAAACTCCTGGGAGAGTCCCAGGAGGAACTCCTGAAAGAATTCCAGGAGAAACTCCCTGAATAACTCCTAGGATGAATTCCTAGAGGAGGACCTGCAAAAATCCCAGGAAGAACTCCTGGAAGAAACACAGGAGAAACATCTGAAAGAATCCCAGGAGAACATCTGAAAGACTAACAGGAGGAACTCCTGGAAGTACCCTAGGAGGAAATCCTTGAAGAATCACAGGAGGAATTCCAAAAAAAATACCAAGAGGAATTTCTGGATGCACCCCAGAAGTCACTCCTGGTAGAATCCCTGGAGGAATTTCTGAAAGAATCCCTGGAGGAACTCCTGGAAGAATACCCAGAGGAATTCCTGTAAGAATCCCAGATGGAACTCCTGGAAGAATCCCTCGAGGAACTCATGGAAGGATCTCAGGAGGAATTCCTGGAAGAATCTCAGGAGGAATTCCTGGAAGAATTCCCAGAGAAAGACCTGTTAAAATCCAAGGAGGAACTCCTGGAAGAAACCCAGGAGGAATCTATGGAAGAATCCCAGGAGGAACAACTAAAAGAATCTTAGGAGAAACTCCTGGAAATATCCTTGGAAGAAGTCCTGGAAAAATCCCTGGAGGAACTGCTAGAAGAAAATCCCAGAGGAAGTCCTGGAAAAGTTGCAGGAAGAACTCCTGGTAGAATCCAAGGAGGATCTCGCGGAAGAGTTTCAGTAAGAACCCTTGGAAGTATCCCAGGAGAAAGTCCTGGAAGAAGCCTTGAAGAATCTTAGGAGGAAGACTGGATGAACTCCATAAGGAACACCTGGATAAATATCAGGAGCAACTCCTGGAATAATCCCTGTAGGAACTCCAGGAAGAATCCCACGAGGAACTACGGAAGAATATCAGGAGGAACTCCTGAGAGAATTCCAGGAGGAACTCCTGGAAGAATTCCAGAAAGAACTCCTGGAAGAATCCTAGTAGGAACTACAGAATTACAGGAGGAAGTCCTGGAAAAATGCCAGGAGGAACTCCAGGAAGAATTCTAGGAGAAACTCTTGGAAGAAGCCTTGAAGAATCTCAGGAGGAACTCCTTGAAGAATCTCTGGAGGAACCCCTAGAAGAATCCTTGTAGGATCTCCTGGAAGAATCCCAGGAAGAACTCCTGGAAAAATTCCTGGAGAAACTTCCTGAAGAATACCAGGAGGAACTCCTGTATGAATTCCAAGAGGAGGACCTGGAATAATCTCTGGAGGAACTCCTGAAAGAAACCCAGGAGGAATCTCTGGAAGGATCCCAGTAGGAACTTCTGAAAGAATCCCGGGAGGAACTCCTGGATGAATCCCAGAAGGAACTCCCGGAAGAATTCAAAGAGGAACTCCTGGAAGAATCCTAGGAGGAATTCTTGGAAGAATACCAAGAGTAACTTCTGGGAGAATCCCAGAAGGAACTGCTGGAGAAACTTCTGGAAGAATCCCTGGAGGAATTCCTGGATAAACTCCTGGAAGAATCCCACGAGGAACTCCTAGGAGAATACCAAGAGGAACTCTTGGCCCATATTTTCTAAGGGCCCACATAGCCATTGCGGTAAACGCGCAGATATTCAATAAGACCATGCTGAGAGTCGTCGAGGAACTTTTGAAGAGATTTTTTTTAAAATTCCAGGAGGAACTCCTTGAAGAATCCTTGGAAGAACTCCTGGAATTATCCCAGGAGGAACTCCAGAAAGCATTCTAAGAGAAACCTGGAAGAAGCCTTGACGAATCTCTGGAGGAAGACTGGAAGAACTCCATGAGGAATTCCTGGAAAAATAAATGGAAGAACTGCTGGAAGAATGCCTGGAGGAACTTCTGGAAGGATTTCAGTAGGAACTCCTTGAAGAAAACCAAGAGGAACTCCTGGAAGAATCTCAGAAGAAACTCCTGGAAAAATCCCTGGAGGATCTTCTGGAAGTATCCCTGAAGGAACTCCAGGAAGAATTCTAGGAGGAACTCTTTGTAGAAACCTAAGATGAACTCCAGGAAGAATCCAAGGGGGAACTCCATGAAGCATTTCAGGAGAAACTCCTGGAAGAAGCCTTGAAGAATTTCAGGAGGAAGACTGGAAGAACTCCAGGTGGAACTTCTGGAAGATTAAATGGAGGAACTTCTGAGATTTTCCCTGGAGGGTCTCCTGGAAAAATCCCAAGAAGAAATCTTGGAAGTTTTCCTGGAGAAACTTGGAAGGATTCTCAGAGGAGGACCTGGCAAAATCCCAGGAGGAACTCCAAGAAGAAACCCAAAAGGAATCTCTGGAAGAATCCCAGGAGGAACTTCTGTAAGAATCCCAGGAGGAACCTCTGGAAGCGTCCTACTAAGAACTCCTGGAAGAATCCCAGGAGAAATCTCTAGAAAATACCTAGTGGAACTTCTGGAAGATTTCCAGAAGGAACTCCTGGAAGAATCCCAGAAGGAATTTCTGGAAGAATTTCAGAAGGAGCTCGTGGAAGAATCCCTGGAGGAATTTTTGGAAGAATCCCTGGAGGATCTCTTGGATGAATTCCCAGAGGAGGACTTGGAAAAATCTTAAGAGGAACTCCTGGAGGAAACATAAGAGGAACTCCTGGAAGAATCCCTTGAGGAACTCCTGGAAGAATCCCTGGAAAAACTCCTGGAAGAATCCCTGGAGGAACTTCTGAAAGAATCCCTGGAGGAACTCCTGGAAGAATTATAGGAGAAACTCCTTAAAGAATCCTAGGAGGAACTTCTGGAAGTATCCCATGAGGAACTCCTAGAAGAATACCAAGAGAAACTCTCGGAAGAATCCCACAAGGAACACTTGGAAGAATCCCAGTAGGAACTCCTGGAAAAGTTGCAGGAAGAACTCCTGGTAGAATCCAAGGAGGATTTTACGGAAGAGTTTCAGTAAGAACCCTTGGAAGTATCCCAGGAGAAAGTCCTGGAAGAAGCCTTGAAGAATCTTAGGAGGAAGACTGGATGAACTCCATAAGGAACACCTGGATAAATATCAGGAGCAACTCCTGGAATAATCCCTGGAGGAACTCCAGGAAGAATCCCACGAGGAACTACGGAAGAATATCAGGAGGAACTCCTGAGAGAATTCCAGGAGGAACTCCTGGAAGAATTCCAGAAAGAACTCCTGGAAGAATCCTAGTAGGAACTACAGAATTACAGGAGGAAGTCCTGGAAGAATGCCAGGAGGAACTCCAGGAAGAATTCTAGGAGAAACTCTTGGAAGAAGCCTTGAAGAATCTCAGGAGGAACTCCTTGAAGAATCTCTGGAGGAACCCCTAGAAGAATCCCTGTAGGATCTCCTGGAAGAATCCCAGGAAGAACTCCTGGAAAAATTCCTGGAGAAACTTCCTGAAGAATACCAGGAGGAACTCCTGTATGAATTCCAAGAGGAGGACCTGGAATAATCTCTGGAGGAACTCCTGAAAGAAACCCAGGAGGAATCTCTGGAAGGATCCCAGTAGGAACTTCTGAAAGAATCCCGGGAGGAACTCCTGGAAGAATCCCAGAAGAAACTCCCGGAAGAATTCAAAGAGGAACTCCTGGAAGAATCCTAGGAGGAATTCTTGGAAGAATACCAAGAGGAACTTCTGGGAGAATCCCAGAAGGAACTGCTGGAGAAACTTCTGGAAGAATCCCTGGAGGAATTCCTGGATAAACTCCTGGAAGAATCCCACGAGGAACTCCTAGGAGAATACCAAGAGGAACTCTTGGCCCATATTTTCTAAGGGCCCACATAGCCATTGCGGTAAACGCGCAGATATTCAATAAGACCATGCTGAGAGTCGTCGAGGAACTTTTGAAGAGATTTTTTTTGCGATTCTTCAGGGCATAGAGTATCTTCGTACCCACCACATGGTATAAACGTGTAAAAATGGCAAAGAAAACTCTCAGTTATTAACGGTGGAAATGCTCATAAGAACACTTGAGTTGAACACTTGAAGTTGAGAAGCAGGCGTTGTCCCAATTGGGACATAATGCCAGAGAAAGGAAGCAAATTTGCTACCCTTAAAATACCTATTCTAAAAAAATCAAACACTTCTTATGAATATTGAAATGAATCTCATACAGTTTCATGGCATGGTGAAGTTTATTTTTCGAACTCATGCGTACCCTTCCGCCAACCGTGTTGCACCGCAGCACGACTGCAAGTGCAAGGATATGAAGTCAGCAAGGAATTTTAAATCACACGCATCGTCATACGCTCGCATCTCACACCAGCCGAGAACTTTATTGTTGCGCATAGAACTAATTCTCCGCTGTGCGCATTTTAGAAACAAACTTCCGCACCAATGTTTTCCCTCAGCAGAGATACGGAACACAATTTGAGGATGCGATTACCCTCTTACTACAACAATACCAGCGTTCGTTCTCACGCCAGAAATCTTATGTCATTTTTCTTTTTGTGAGCTTTGTCGGTGATGAAAATGTAAATAAACCAACGTCAGGCTAATTTTTGTTCAGTCGAACCTGAATCGGGTTGTAGCTGGAACTATGATTCTGGATGGGTTTCACCAGTCCAACGAAGATTCAAAAACGAATTCAACATTCGACGCTGCGAGAGAAAGAGCGAAAAGGAAGGGCTGCCAAAGGCACAATTTAATGAAATCATGGCGATGATTTGAGCTGTTCGATGAGTTTTATGCATGATTTTGACCTATCGATTGTGGTCAAACGGTAAGTCAACCAATGTTGGTATCCAAGGAAGTTTGGTAGAAAACAGTATGATCAATGTTTTCTAGAAGAACACTTTTTGTTAAAACGATATTGCCATACATTAAACTAGCAAAATACCTTGAAAAAGCGTATTTTTTCGGGTATGCGCTTCAAAGATGTCAAAATTAATGTACTTAAAACATTTTATACAACTTGTACGTCCAAGAGGCTTTGAAGCATAAAGGTTTAGGCTTACCATTCATGAGCTCAGATTATTTTTTTGATAAGTGGTTAGTGAGATAACGACAATCAAAATTGAGCCAGTTTAAAAACATCGAATATTGAATAAATCCCTTAGCAGTGATTTCCGACCCTATGCTCCATGGACACTTTTTCATGTCTCAAGGTCCTCTATCTACCCTAAAAATATGCACAACCAGGAAGCAAACACCCTGTATATATATATATATATATATATATATATATATATATATATATATATGTATATATATATATATATATATATATATATATATATATATCAGAGGCGTCGCGTGGCCTTATTATCAACCTGTGCACTTATAATTTATGTTGAATTCTTTTTTAACCTAGGTTGGAACTGACGCAACCTGTTCTGAACCACAGTTTCAACCCCAACCCGATTCAAGTTCGGCCGAACTACAATTTGCTTGACGTTGGATTATTTATGTGCTGATAACCGACCCAGTTCCTAAAAACGAAAACAACATAAGTGTCATTTTATCTATGTAATTATTAGGTACACCGTGGATTCAAACCATTTTTTTCTAAGGTAATAAAATGTATAATCAATCTTTACTAACCTTCGTTTTCAAATATATTTGTTTTTAGTCTTTCAGTTGATTAAAAACATACATGATTGCAGATGCTAATCGGGTTGTTTAGTTTTATTTACTCACTTTTTCATTTCTAACGATTAGTCATCATTATGGGGAAATTGTAAAATTACATATGAAAATAATTCAAATTATGCGGGTCATCAGTTTCGATTTATAAAGCACTGGATCCTAACTAATATTGCAATATAGAGTTAGTGATCATAACCCACATATTTTTACATAGAATTAATACAAGATCGTTCGCTTCGTGTACTTGGTGCACGCATCAAGAAAATTGCTCGCTTTTAAACCACACCACTAGCGTTATACTGACGATGACGGTACGGAGGGCACGACCGCTTTTGAATTCATTTTCTGATTGTCTTCCGATTGACCATCACAAGTACCACCGCGCTAATACTGTATGCTGGAAGCGAGGTTCTTAACCAGTATTGTACAAAAATACGCGCGGGCCCTGGGTCTCAAACTTACAGAAACTTCTTACCGTCAGCCGTCTAAAAAATCACGCCAGTACTCCACACCACAAGCGTGGTGATGTTGAAAGAGCGAAGGAAAAAAGAGAGCAAGCAAAATGGATCTCTCTCGTGGATTGATTTGTCTCTTGTCTTCCCACCGCACGCTCGCACAGATTGATGTGGCAAGACTGTGCACCGGCCAGAGTCGACGCTTTGGCTACTTACACACTGGCATTTGTAGTGCAAAAAACATTCTACCACATATACAGAATTGTGTGTACGACGAAAGGCAACGCGTCTCCCGATGAGAGTGCACACGTTGGGTTTCATCGTCACAGCAGCAACGTGTAGCGTGGAACAAAGTGTTGCGTAGCATGCATCGCACTGAGCGCGTAGGGAAAATTAGGGCACAGATCTCGCGCCGCACCAAACAGCTTTTGCATTTAATTTGAATACCAAAAATATAACAACAAATATTTTGAAAGGTGTAAATTGCGATGATCAATGATAAAGATAATTGAAATAGGCTAAATTTTTTTGAGAGAATTGAAGAACCGTACTTCAATAATAGTAGAAATTGTAGGTTGTTATGATGAACGATTTGCCACCTGTGCAGTGCACATGTTGCACATGTGGACGCGACGCCTCTGATATATATATATATATATATATATATATATATATATATATATATATATATATATATATATATATATATATATATATATATATATATATATATATATATATATATATATATATATATATATATATATATATATATATATATATATATATATATATATATATATATATATATATATATATATATATATATATATATATATATATATATATATATATATATATATATATATATATATATATATATATATATAAAAATAAAAATGGAGTGATGTTTGTATGTCACGAAATGGCTCGAGAACGAATCAACGGATTGACGCAAGTTTTTCACTGTTGCCCTCCACAAGGGATGCGACGTGTTCGTGCGAAGAAAAAAATCAGGAAAGTCTCCGGAATAATGGGGAAAACGGGAGAAGGCTATGGTATCATTTTGTATAGGGGATTTCTTGACGTTTTCCAACAGCCTATTTGATGGCAAGACAAAGTTTGCCGGGACCACTAGTAAATAAATAAAAAAAGTAATAGAGGGATTCCACGGAGGCATGCAAGTCGATTCTGATCGACCATTTCAAAAATATCTGAAACTTTGCACAGTTTTTCAGTTCTATCTAAATCGTCATTTTCCGATATCAAATCTTCAAGTTGAGTCACGACTAACTTTTCAAAAGGGTGTATGTGAAAATGGTTCAAAAATATTCAAAAAGCTGCACAGCAAAAACGGTTCGTTCGATTGTTAGACAACTAAAGAAACAAAGTTAGACAACTAAATAAAGATTCCAAAAAAAATACACACAGTAAAAAATTTTTTTTTTTTTGCATTAAAAACATCATTTTTGTCACAAAAACTCAAATATCTCTAAACCCTATCGGAATACCAACGTAATTTTTTGAGGGAAAACGGTCCATTATATTAGCTATCTACCATAAAAATTTGGTGATGGTAAGCCAATAAACAAAAAAGTTATGACATTTCAAATATTGCACAAATTTGACACTTAGTGAAAAAAAATTTTTTTTTTTCATAGTTAATTTTTTTTTTAGGACCGCAGTTTGTTGCTGAATTTTTTGTTAAGGGTACCACATGAGGTTAACAAGTTGTTTTCATGATATTTTATTTAATTATTCATAACTATTATAGCATCTATTAGAAAGTTAGACGCGATCCAGTGTTGTGATCTAAAGTCTTGATAGTGTCATATTTTTTATTGTACGTAACTGAAGAATAATTCTCTAGTGTTGAAACCTTTTGATAAAAGAAACCTATAAGAAATCTAATATTGAAGACAAAAGCTACAAAAAAAGTTTTCTATACAGGTATACGACTAGTTTACCTGCAAAAAGTTTACCTCGTAGAGAACAAGGCGGGTCTATACCCAGGTGATCTAGTATACGTAAAGCAGGTCGGTTTTCTCGGCGCTGGTTTTCTCCACAAAGTTAAAATCTGATTACACCTGGGTATAGACCCGCCTTGGTAGAGAATAGACTTTGTTAATCATATTTGGGAGAAAGCGAGTAACTTCAACAACATCAAAAACATGATAGGTACATACCATGAACATACTCACGAAAAAGCTAAAAATATACTACCACTATGGTTATAAAAGATTTAATTGTAAAATTTTTCTTCAGTCAAGCAAACGACACCAAACTAGTCAGTAAAAACTTAAAAGTGATTTTGTTTATTAAAATCTAACGAGCAACATGAGTAGTCGCTTTCTCAACTGTTGCAGGCCGTTTGCAAAAAAAAAAGTGTTCGAAAGAGCTACGAAATCTCACCGAAAGCACCATAGAGAAACTGAAAGCGGCTGGTTATGCTCCAATGTCTACATTGAATACAAATTTACGCATTTGTACGTCCTGCCGTTTAAACGTTGACAAACGGGCAATCTGTACATCATCGGTGGATCAGGTTGCAGGAAGTTCGAAAACAACAACAACTGAGGAATTACTAGATGCACCGACAACAACTGAGGAGTTACCAGAAGTACCAAGTGCAGATAGTCTTGCCACGGTACCATCAGCGACATCTGTTTCAACAAATCAATCAGAAGATGAGTGCATCCAGAAGGTCAACATCGAACGCTTCAACGAAGGGATAGCTGGAATAAAAGTGATTCCGATTAAATGGACGAAGATGGGTTACGTCAATTATCCCGAGAAAAAATACCGTGAAATCAACGAAGCTGTACGAAAAAACCTCTTCAAATTAGGACCTGAGGATGTGGAAAATACAGACTACGATGAGGTAATTATGAATATGAAGGAAAGGTTCTCGAATCTAGCCACGACAAGGAAAGAAAAATTATTGATTTTGTCGATGCTGCCAAGCTCGTGGTCTATTCAAGACGCCATTGATGAGTTCAAAACCAATAGAAATACAGCAAAAGGGGCAAAACAATTCAAAAATAACTGTCTTGCAACCAAAAATGCTAGGTCGAGTACTTCATTAACAGATGAGACAAAAGAAAAAATAATTCAATATTTTGAAGACGATGAAGTAAGCAGAGCTATGCCTGGCCAAAAAGATTATGTATCTGTAAAAAAAGATGGAAAGCGTCAAGCAATCCAAAAACGATTAATGATGACTATTTTGAAAGAAGCGTATACACGCTTCAAGGAAATTAACGAAAATATTAAGGTAGGTTTTTCCTCATTTGCAAGCCTTCGTCCAAGGCAATGCAAGCTTCTATCCAATTCAGGAACACATAATGTTTGTGTGTGCACAATACACGAAAATATTAACCTAATCTTACATAGTTTGAAAAGAATCAGTCCTTTGATAGGATATTAAAATGTTAACTGGTAGTCTTTTGTGTGAAAATACAACATCAAATTGCTATCTACGATCTTGTTCGGATTGTCCAGATTCTTCATCATTGTAAAATACTTTATTCGCTGAGTTTGAAGAAAATTATATTGATCAGTTATCATTTGAGCAATGGGTGACCACGGATAGGTGTGACCTAGAAACTATTGTAAAACCTGTAGATGGGTTTGTGTCATTTTTTTGCTTGAAATTAGAAAGTTTAATTCCTCACGACTTTATTTAACAGAGCAATCCCGCTTTTTAAAAAATACGAAAAATACATTACAAGATGGTGAATTTTTAGTCATTTGTGATTTTTCTGAAAACTATAGCTTTGTATTGCAAGATGAAGTGCAGTCCCATCACTGGAACGTACAACAAGCTACAATTCATCCATTCGTTATTTATTTCAATGGAAGTACGCAAATTGAACATTTTAGTTTTATTGTAATTTCCGGAGATTTAAGACACGACTCAGTATCTGTAAATTTGATCATTGCCAAAATGATTAACTTTTTACGCGTTGATAAGGATAAAGAAATCAGAAAGATATATTTCATGTCTGATGGAGCAGCATCGCAGTACAAAAACCGTAAGAATTTTTCGAGCCTATGTCAATTTAAATCAAAGTACGGAATTGATGCAGAATGGCATTTCTTTGCTACGTCACATGGCAAAGGTCCTTGTGATGCTATTGGAGGAACCATAAAGCGCATGGCCACAAGAGCAAGTTTAGCCAAAGAACGTGAGCATCCAATTAAAACTGCAAAAGAACTATTTGATCGGGCGAATCGCAGAAAAGAAGAAGATTTAACAAAATTATCATTTTGTTTTACTACTACTGAAGAGTACGAATTAACGGCATCAGAGCTCAGCGAGCAATATAATAACGCGAAAACGATCCAAGGAACCCAAAAATTTAACTGTTTCATTCCATAATGATGCGAAAGTGTTCGATATTGTAAAACAATTGAATAACAATAAATAAATAAATAAGTATTAATAAAATGTTTTCATGATCTCATAACGCATACCCAAATCCAAAACTTTTAAAGTTTATATATAACATTTAGAAACTCATCGATCATACTCTAAAAAAAATATCCTGGTAAAAAAAAAATATTTTCGTGTAATCTGTTAATTCATTTTAATTTATACATATATACATATACATATAATATTTATACATATACATAATATTTATACATATAATATACATAATACTAATGAATACATGAAAACGACTTGTTTAATTCACGCAAGGCCCTTAACAATAAAATCAGCAACAAACTGCCGTTCCCGTAATAATTTACACCGAAAAAAAAAATTTTTTTCTACTAAATGTGAAAATTGTGACATGTTTGAAATGTCATAACTTTTTTGTTTATTGGTTTACCATCACCAAATTTTTATGGTAGATAGCTAATATAATGGACCGTTTTCCCTCAAAAAATTACGTTGGTATTCCGATAGGGTTTTGAGATATTTGAGTTTTTGTGTCAAAAATTATGTTTTTTAATGCAAAAAAAAAATTTTTTTACTGTGTGTATTTTTTTTGGAATCTTTATTTAGTTGTCTAACTTTGTTTCTTTAGTTGTCTAACAATCGAACGAACCGTTTTTGCTGTGCAGCTTTTTGAATATTTTTGAACCATTTTCACATACACCCTTTTGAAAAGTTAGTCGTGACTCAACTTGAAGATTTGATATCGGAAAATGACGATTTAGATGGAACTGGAAAACTGTGCAAAGTTTCAGCTCAATAAAAAAAAATGAATTAAAAAATTTACCAAATTTTGGTGCTGTTGCTTGGAATCACTCTAATAAAAAAATGTGAGAAGTGAAAATGTATGCAGAATGAAGGGACCGAAAAAATCATCTGCATAGGGAGAGATATCGATATGTAGAACATTGAGATGTGGAGAGTCGACTGTACTCCTTATAGGTTGTAAGAATATCCGTAATATGTTTTTAATACAAAAATAAAAGATTACTAACCTCGTACCTCATTGACTACAGTGCAGCATCACGCCTTTGGGCGTATTGTAGGATTCAATCTTCATCGATCTTGGGCGACACTTTTTCAATTTCAAAACGTTCCCAGATCCGACTTCTGTGCATGCAGTTAGTAAATCTGTGACCTTCCACTTCCATGAGGTCGTTGATTTCTATCATTGTTCATGTTAAATATTTTCACAATCTTTTCTTCCGATATTCGCACTAAGTGACCAGCCCACTGAAAACTGCCATATTTTGCTTCATAAATACTTTTTTCTGAGTACATCTATATTGTGTATAACTCGTGATCAATGCATCCGCGTCACATATCACTTCCTTATTTCCTACATAGCATTTTTCACAACACTTCACTGGAAAACCTTTCCACAAACCATAAAAGGATTGTCATCCAAAAAACGACAACCATGTCAATTTGAATAGCTTTCTATTATCAATAATACAGAGCCACCTAATCCTTGGTTTCACTCGTAATGCCAGCTTTCACATCGTGAGTCTTGAGATGTGCCCTCAGGGCGTATTTATTCTGGAACGACTTATTACAATGCTGGCACACGTCGTCTCGCGGATTCTTCCAATGGGTATTGGTTTTCTGATGCTGCTTCAAATTGGACGATGTGGCAAATCGCTTCCCACAGCCATCCAGATCGCACACATACGGACGCTCTCCCGTGTGGACCCTTTCGTGCTTCACTAAGGCCCACCGGAATAGAAACCCTTTGGAACACACCGAACAAACGAAGTCTTTTTCTGCGGCGTGCGAAAGCATATGGGCGTTGAGGGTCTTTCTCAGTACGAACGCTTTGCCGCAGATTTCGCAGGAATACTTTCGCTCGCCTATGTGAACGGATTCGACGTGCGATCGGAGTTTGGCGTTGGTATAGAACTTCTTTTCGCACCTGTCGCACGCAAAAGGTCGAACCTTGGTATGCGTCCTCATGTGGACCTTCATGGCCGTGGAAGTCGTTCCACAGATTGGACACATCCTGGGACTCTTAACGTATGGTTCTTTTATACTTTTCTCAGCTGATATTTCTTCTTCGGGGGTTTCCTGTCGAGTCGGCGTCGCCTCGGAAACCACCGAAATTTGTTCCTCTTCTTCCACGATATACTCCTCATCCACGTAAACCTCTTCCTGATGAGATTCCGCCTCGCCTTCATCCAGAACCACCCATTCCATATCCGTATATTCCGGCTCAGTTTTCGCATCAGCGTTTTCACTTTGTGGCGGCGATTCTGGCTGTTCAGGTGAACTCGGTTTTACATCTTCAACCACTTCCGGTTCTTCTTGCTGTGACTCGACCAGTTCCTCGTATGCCACTTCCAGGACAGGTTCTTCGATTTCGTAGTCTTCTTTAACCACCATTGCAACTGGATCATCGTCAAATTTGGCATTGGGAAACTCTTTCAGCAACCGGGCCTGATCCAGCAGTTGGACGGACTTCTTAACCGTTTCCTGGAAATGTTGAATGGAATGCAGCAAATCTCGACAGCTGTCGCAAATTCGATTCGGGTACGGATCATTCTGCGCAATCTAGAAGTAAGAATATTTGTTCGTAAGCCAATATGACCCTTCATACCATTTGAGCAAACCTGAATCCCCAGCGTAGTGAGAACACCCCGGATAGTAGCGTTGATTGTGATGATGTCCATTTTTCCGGCCATTCTATCGAAGAGGGGCGCCAAATTGGCCGCATTCATATTCAAACAAAACCGGCACACTTTCGAATAGTTCTCCACCAGTGTTTTCACTTGGGATATGGACATTGTTTTCACACGATCATAAACTTCGTTGAAAATAGTTACCAATCGGCAGGATTTTAAAATCTCACGATCTCACGAAATTGAATTTTAGTTGTAAATCACTGTAGCTGTGATGTTAAAGTCACCAAAATAGCTTTGGTGAGCGAATTTGACGGATAGCGCCGACAATTTTTGTCGCATAGGATTCATCGAATGTAGCGCGGTTGTTGCACCATGGCCAGATTCATTTCCCGAGCGCGTGCACGGAAAGAAATAACAATTGTGATTTAAAAAAAAAACAGTAGCGGAAAATCAACTGATGATCATTGTCGTTCTACTATTATCAAACATTTTAATAAAAATAAAATGCTTTTAGAAGTGCGCAGCAATGCTAAATCGGTCTGATGTATTCTGCGCAGTTCATATGTATTTTCCACACGTTCTTCTCTAATTGTTTTTAATCCACTTCGATACCGTCAATCCGCCCCCAAACTGGATGGCGTACACTCAGCTTAAGGTGATTATAAAACGAAGCCAAACAAGGGCACAAGACTGGAGAATCTGACAACAGTTTGCGTTGAAAACCAATCAATCTGCTTGCTTGCTGGTGGTGACTAATGGGATAAATTTTCAACGGTGAGAGCTGTTTGGTTCTCAAGTCTTGTGCTTTTGAAAATTTGAGGTGTGGCTCTATAATCACCTTAACGCAATTTATAATTAAGTATTGAGTTGTAAATATTAGTAAATATTAGTTGTGTTGCTAGAGGACATCTTGAAAATTCACTGAGATTCTTTCAGAAACCCTTCTGAAATTATTATATGTAGTTATTTCTTTGATCGCTCTGATTTTTCCAATAACCTCCTTGGGACTTCCTATTGGACTATCCCAGAAACCCATCTTAAGTTATTATGGAAATCCTTTCAGGATTCTGCTGTAAAATTCTGGAATTCTGCCGTAAAATTCTGAAATTCTGCCGAAAATGATTTAATGATTGCTTTCCAGTGTAATGGAATCTATTTAAAAAATCTGGGTTCGGGGATTCTCACAAAATTTCTAGGGATTTCTTCTGGAAATCCAATCGAAATTATTATTTAAATTCTGATATTTTCCTCGTAATTCTTCAGTATTTCTTCCGTGAAACTCTTTGAAAGTTCTTCAAAATCCCTTTGAGATTCTTTCCGAAAAATGTCTTAGATTATACCTATTCTTCTAGAATACTCTCGGAAAGACGCCTGAGACTATAATCAAATAAATCTATTATTTCACTTCACTTTCTTCCGTGCAAATTCTTGGGATTCTTTCGGAAATTCCTCTGGAATTCTTTTGTAAATCCCAATGGAATTCTCCCAGAAATCCCTGTGGAATACTTCCGAAAATCCTGCTAAGGATCTTCCAGATGACGGGGATTTTTTTAAATCTTTATTTATGGAAATCATCAGAAAATTCCTCTGTAATTGTTTGTAAATCCTCCTTATATTCTTACAGAAATCCTTCTTATATTCTTACAGATTTATTGCTATTGATTTTATTGTTTCTGCCTGAGATAATTTTGTATATCCAGAATTATTCCGAAAATTCCTTCGTGATTCTTTAGAATTTTTTTCTAAGATTTTTTGAGAAAAAAAAACAACTCTGTGATTCTTCTGGAAATTCATAAGGAAGTGTTTTTGATTTTTTTTCGTGATTTATCATTGATTTTCCTTGAAAATTTTCTTAAATCCTTGGCAGAATTTTCTGAAAATCCCTCTTGACTTCAAATGGAAATCCTCCAAGAAAACTACCGGACAGTCACTGGGACTTTAAAAAAATACCTATGAGATTATTTGATTACTGATTTCTTTTTCTGAGCATCTTTTGAAAGTGACTTTTAAATGGTTCTGGAAATTCCATTTGAAATTATTCCGTAAATCTTTCTGGAGCTCTTCTGGACATCGTAATTATTCTGGAAAATATTCATGAAATCGTCTGGATGTCTGTGACTTTTCCTTGCGAAATAACTTCTGGGATTCTTTTGGATATCACTGTAAAAAAACATTCAAAATCCATTCGAAATTCTCCTGAGATTGTTTCAGGAATGTAGAATCCTTAAAATAATTCCTTTAGAATTCTCCCTGATAATATTTTAGTGATTTCTCTGTGGTTCTTCTGTAAATCGACCTGGGATTCTTCCGGAAATCCTCCTTTAATTCCAAAGCAATTTCCAGAAGAATTTTCAGAAGGATATTTTTAAGAATCCTGTATATTTTTCCCTAAGAATCTCAATGTATTTAAACAAAATACCAGGACAATTTACGGTTGAATCCCACAAAAACTTCCGGTGGAATTCTTGAATGCTTATCATTCAAGCAGAATTCCAGTCGTATTTCCGGATGAATTACGGCAGGTTTTACGGAAGAATCCCAGCAGAATTTCTTGAAAAATTCCAGTAAAATTTCTGGAAGAATCTTTGAAAGATGTTTTGAAGTCCTCCAGCAGGATAACAGAAAGAAATCTGGGGGTATTGTAGAAGAATTTCCGAAAGAATCCTAGAGAGATAGTCGAAATAATAACAGTTTTCTTGAAAAATTCAGGAAACTCCCAGAGTCTAGAGGTAATTCGGGAAGAATTTCTGTAAGAATCCTTAACAGAAGGATTTGAAGGATCCTCAGAAAGATTTTCGAAAGTATCCCAGAAGGCTTCCCGAAAGAATGCTAGAAAGATATCTGGAAGATTTCCTACAGGATTTTTGGAAGAGTCCCAGACAAATTTCAAGAATATGGACGTAAAAATCTCAGTGGCATTTCTAGAATAATTTCAGAAAGATTTTCGGAAGCATCCTTGAAAGTATTCTAAAGGGATTCCGAAAGCATCTCAGGTGATTTCCGGAAGAATACCAGAGGTATTCTCATAATAATCCCAGAAGTATTTCCGGAAAAAGGCCAGAGTTATTTTCGGAGGAATTCTCGACGAATTTGTAGTAGAGTCGTAGTACATTTTTTGGCAAAATCCTCTAAAAATATCCAGAAGAATTGCATCAGGATTTTTGTTAGAATCTTCCATTGAATTTCCGAAAGAATCTTCGAGAATTTCGATTCGAATTTGATTTCCAGGATTTCAAAAGTAATCCTTAAGGAGATAAACGCAAACTCACATACAGATTTATGCAAATATTCCAATAAGATGTCCAGAAGAATCACAAAGGATATCCGAAAGAATCTCAGATATAGTACCGGAATGCTAACGATGTTTTTTAGATGAGTTCAAAAGCGATATCTGTAAGTATTCTGTGATTTCCAGAAGAACTTAGAGAAAAATCAGAAATAATCTTTAGATTTCCAGAACAATCCCAGAGAGGTTTTGAAGGATTCATAAGTGATTTAAGGAAGAATCCCAGGAGGGAAATTCCATAGAATTCTGGAGTAATTTCTGGACCAATGTATTTTTATATGCTGTATCAATATTTACAAGTAATTATAATAAACAAGTATTTATGGAACAATAACAATTTTAATTTATCGCCATAATTGAACGACAATTTTAATTAGAATGTGCATCCTCCACATCATCCCTCTCAGAAGGATTATGATTCTAAATATTTTTTTTGCGGTGATTCAGAATTGTAATCACATATTAGTTTAATTGTATGTGGTGTCATTCAATATTTAAAATAATATATTCGTTAAGCCGAACATATTGATCTTTCGACATGAACCAACGAGCATTGCTTGAAATAATGAGATTTTTTCGATTACTTTGATTACTGATTTCTTTTTCTGAGGATCTTCTTAAAGTTACTTTCAAATTATTCCGAAAATCCCGTTTGAAATTATTCCATGAATCTTTCTGCAGTTCATCTGGACATCTGAATTATTCTGGAAAATATTCATGAAATCTTCTGGATGTCTGTGAATATCCTTTAAATCTTTCAGGGATTCTGGCGAAATAACTTCTGGGATTCTTTTGCATATCACTGTAATTTGGATTTAGAATTCTCATGGGATTATTTCAGATATTAACGATAATCCTTCATACAGAAGTGATGTTTCTGTGAATCGCCTTGGAATTCTTCTGGAAATCCTTCTATAATCCCAAAACAATTCTCAGAAAATTTTTCAGAAGGATATTTTTAAGAATCTCAATGGAATTTCTGAAAAATACCAGAACGATTTACTGTTGAATCTCACGAAAACTTCCGGTGGAATTCTTGAATGATATCCGGAAGAATGACAGTCGTATTTTTGGATGAATCTTAGCAGGTTTAACAGCACAATCCCAGCAAAATTTATTGAAAAATTTAGAATAGAAAGATATCCGAAAAAAAACTCCAACAGGATTTTTGTAAGAGTCCCAGGAGTATTTCAAAGATATTGGCGTAAAAATCTCAGTGGAATTTCTTGAAGAATTTCAGAAAGATTTCCGAAAGCATCTCAAGTCATTTTTGGAAGAATACCAGAGGCATTCTCATAAGAATACCAGAAGTATTTCCGGATAAAAATCTAGAGTTATTTTCGGAGGAATTCTCGAAGAATTTCTAGTGGAGTCGTACATTTTTTGATAAAATCCTCTTTAAATATCCAAATGGATTGCATCAGAATTTATGGTAAAATCTTCCATAGTATTTCGAAAACAATTTTCAAGAATTTCAAAGAATTTAATTTCCTGGATTTCAAAAGTAATCCTTAAGGAGATACACGCAAAATCACATACATAGTTCTGCAAAAAAAATCCAAAAAGATGTCCAGAATAATCGCAATGGGATATCCGAAAGAATCTCAGAAGTAATACCGGAATGGTAACGTTTTTTTTGGATGAATCCCAAAGCGATATCTGGAAGAAAATTCAGAAATAATCTCAAGATTTTCAGCAGAACAATCCCATAGAGGATTTGAAGGATTCATGAATGATTTAAGGAAGAATCCCGGGAGACGCTCCCAAAGAATTCTAGAGTACTTTCTGGAACATTTTTTTTTCCATATGATTTATATATAAAAATACTTTGATTCAAATATATTTCTTGTGTAGCATTAAGTTTAACTACAGACATAGCTCGTAACATCAATAATAAATTAAATTTATAAATCTTTTAAACACATCCAAATTAAATAACAGTTCAAAGAGTAAAATACCATTCTCATGAGTTTTTGAGAATCATATGGTCGGTGTTTAGACAGACCGGACTAGATGAATTTTGGAGCTCTAAGGATACGTAAAGAACTCCATCAATTTTAAATCTTCCATGTTATTTTGATACAAATGTATCATCAAATAGATAAGTTCCATTATTACAGTAAATATCTATAATATTTTGATGTTTCACATGTTTGGGGTACATTTTTCTTACTCGATTGAAAAAAACACTTGGTTCAGTCTGTCTGAACACCGACCATATCTATGTTTGCTATTTGATATTTAAATACTTGAATTGTGCTGTATCAATATTTACAGGTAATTATAATAAATAAGTATGTATAGAACAATAACAATTTTAATTTATCCCCATAATTGAACGACAATATTAATTAGAATGAGCCTCCCCCACATCATCCCTCTCAGGAGAATTTTGATTCCCAATATTTTTTTTGCGGTGGTTCAGAATTGAAAATATCAAAAGTCTATTGTAATCACATCCTTTTTGTTCAATTGCATGTGGTGTTATTCGATATTTAAAATAAGATTCGTTAAGCCGAACATGTTGATCCTTCCACAAGAACCAACAACAAGCATTGCTTATGTTAAGAGATTTTATCGTAATGCACAACCAGCCTAAACGTTCTTCCCCTTTTGTATATATACTAATTATAATTTCAAATTATTTTAATTAAATTAGTTGTGTTGTCTACTATTGTACACGGCAATATGTTTCAAAATAAGTGGAGCTGCTTTTAAAACAAACTTTAACATCGATCAACCAAACCATAGAATATCCAATAGCGAAAAAATAATAATAATAACCGATCATTGCAAATCGAGCCGAACTGGCGCTCTTTCCGTGCGCACGCGCTCTTTCCGTGCGCACGCGCTCTGTCCGTGCGCACGCGCTTTCTGCAGAGCTGTCAAACAGACTTTTGTGCCTTCCTTCTTTCGCTCTCCTTCAACTCAACAACTCAGCACGATCCACCTCGCGGTGGATTGGTGAGCTGTCTGGTTGTTGCAGATGAACACTTATCGTGTAGCGTGACATCATCATTGACAGTAAGCGTGCAACTCACCAGACAAACGATAGGTGTAATTAACAACTGGACTTGTGTTTTAGTGAAAACTGTGAGATAAATGCGAATCAGGATCAAAACAAACTAAAACTGCTGTCACTTTTGCTGAACGTCACGAATAAATTAAAGCGGAACTTTTCGAAACGACGTTTGTCACAAAATGAGAATCTTTTTTAACTGGATTGAAAATGTAGGGTAACGTATATAACTTGGACATGCATATAATTTGGAAAGGCTGATCGTTCTACAATCCCAAATTGGCTTCATAAATATCAAAATTGCAAATTGTATCAACAGAACATCTGTGAAACCTACGAATTCAAGAGGATGTACATTTCAAGAACATATTACATTCAAGAACATAATACATCAAACGCAATAATAGCGCTCAGAATTGGCATTTATATAATATTTAGAGGTGGCAATTTGATAAAATATGTCTAAAATTGAAGCTAAGTTCATCTAAAATCTTAACATTAGTATATAAGGCATAAATCAGGTGGTGTCCAAAATAGATTACGGTTTTTGTTCAGTTGATATATTTAATTTGACCATCTGATGAAACGCACTGGAATATCGCATGCATGCATACTTACAGGCGTATTTTGTGGATCTGATGATATTTACTTGCATTAAATGAAATTATTGATTACCGGGTACCCCCGTTGGTTTGACCACATTGACATCGTTCAGATTAAAAATGGTTCAAACGTCATTTACCTCGTGGAACGGAGTAAAGTGAAAAGGAACGCTGTGGAACGGAACGCAGAATCAAAACAAAACAGCAAAAGAGGTAACCAGAAACGCGTTTCTAGGGTGACTAGATGTTCAAATTAAAAATGAACCCCGATGGTTTGCATGAGGTACCGTTCAAATTAACGGGGGTGTACGGTATCACTAATATACACATCCAATAAGCAAGAAAATGCATAAGTTACATATAAACTCTTAAAACATTATGATATGACCGTCTTTTAAAGAAACCATTGAATAGATATTGAGATAACGCCCTTGTCCAAGTTATATTCACATGAGAGTGTCCAAAATGTAAATTTGATGTCCGAATGTATAACAGACACTAGACAGGACGCTAAAAACGCTAGTTTGGCTGTCAATGTTACAGTTTGTAAGCTTTTCCTCCCAGAAACTCAAAGTACAATGAGACATTAGGTCGTATGAATAAACTGAGCAAAAGCTTTTACTTTACTCAGATCCACCTGTCAGATCATTTTCTTGAGCATTTACTCAAGTTGGTATGATAAAACTGAAAACTTGAGCATTTACTTTTCGAACATCGGGATTCGTATGAATAAAGCGGTAAACGCTGAGTAAATGCTCAAAAAATCCTGAGTCACCTACTGACCATGCTCAGATGGAAAAAAGCGCGAAAGTTACGTTTAAAATTGTAAAAAATGAAGATGTATTCGAACGTTTTCAACATTTTACCGATATCTCCGATATAGCTGACATGGAAACCTCTCAAAAATCAATTTTTGAACCGATTTTTCTTTATATGAAAGATTTGGAACCCTGTAAATTTTGTAAGTATGGCCATTCTGGACACAAGGGCACCTGGAACCTATGTCGGAACTTTTGCATTTTTGCCAAATGAATAGGCCATGCAGAAATGTATTACAAAATTATGAGTATTTGTATGAAAAGGACATCTTTTAACTTTGAGCGCTATTTTCTCAATGCCTACTTTTTTCATCTGGGACAGTTATGCCTTTATGGGCAGTACGTAGATACTCTATGCTGGGAAGTCAAGAAAATGTTCAATCCTCGATCGATGGGATTCGAAACCACGACGCTCAGCTTGGTTTTGCTGAATAATTACGCGTTTATTGCTACAGCTATTTGAGCTTCCCAAACAAAAAATATTATGGGTTCATTCACAAATTTCATAACGCCAAAAATGGGCACATTTGATACTCACCCACCCCCTTGTAACGCTTTTTGTATGACTGTTTTACAAATTTTGTATGAGATGTAACATTTTGAGGACACCCACCCATCCCTTTCAGCGTTATGAAATTTGTGAACAAGCCCTATATCCAAAATTTTGGAAATTTGAAAATATAATGAATTGGATCACTCATGAATTATTTTTTTTTATCCTCATAGAGGTTTTAGTGCTGACAATTTAGAACTTTTGACCGAAAATACAATTTTAAGACCAGTCAAATCCTTCTGGAATTCCTTCAATACAAACTCCAAAGATTTTCACAAGAATTCCTCCCGAATTAAAACTAAAAATTTTCCAGAGACTCATTCAGAGATTTCTTTAGGAATTCCCACTAGAATTCCTCCAGAGATTTTACCAGAAATTCATCCAACATAATCTCTACAGTAATAAAGTTCCGATAAGACCTACCTTCAGCAATTCCAACAGGAATTCGGCAAAGATGTTCTCCATGGATACCTCGAAGATTATTCTACGGATTTCTCTACATATTTCGCAAAAGTTCATGCAGACATGTCACCAGTGATTTTTACAAGAATTTCCCCAGTAAAATATTTACTGGGATTCCTCCAGCGATTTCTCCAACGATTCCTCCGGACAATTTACCAAGAACCCTTCCAAGGATTGCTCCAGAAAATCCTGCAGTGATTCTTCAAGCGGTTTCTTCTGATATTTCTTTAGGAATCCATCTAGAATTCTTCCAGTTTGTCTTTTAACCATTTTTTTCTCAAGAATTCTTGTATGTGCCTTCTGAACATGTCAAGTATTCGAAGTAGTTTTTTGAAATCTTAAAATAGCCTGTGTGGATGAATATCCGTAATAATTTGTGGAGAGACTATCGAAAAATTGTTGGAAAAATGTTGGTAATCTTGAGCGAATTCCCTAAAACGTTCCTGGACGAATCCATCATTTGTCAATTTATTTTCAGATAACTAGTTATTTAGAGGACCTAGATAGTCAAAGCGACAAAAGTGCAGTTATAAAGCATTCCACAGGTCAAGGATCTTTACTGGTTGGAAATTTCTTCGACTTCCTGCGTATAGAGTATATTCGTAATTCCCACGATATACATGGCAAAAAATACTAAGCTGAAATATAAGCTTTCCCCCCAGAGGGACTTGCCGCCAGAAAGAAGAAAAAGTTTATCTGGAAAAGTCTCTTTAAAAACCCTGAGGATATTCATGCCGTATTTTCATTGAATTGGAGTCGGAATTGTTGGCAAAGCCAATGGATTAGGACTCTACGAAACTTCTCAAGAAGCAATTATCTCATGGCTAGGATATGTTAACAGTTTATTCATTTCTTTAACAGCCAAGTGGGGATGTGGTCCCTGAATCTGGTAGCCTGCATCGCGAACCCACTCAGGACAGATCGTTTGTTCTTCTTTCTTTCCATTGCTGAAACTTGTCGATCAGGATGTTCAATCGACTCCGCTGGGGTTCCAAATAGCGTCAACGTGGCCTTTCACTTGGACACCGATTCTGTTGAAGGGCATTGTCATCTGTTCTCCACTGAGAGCTGTTTAGGAGAGTCAGAAATATAATTAAATCACGAAATAACATAAGTACAAAGCACTTACCGTAGCGAGCGGACCGGTTGGGTGTTCTCCACGCACCAATTTGTAGTCCTTGTTGGTGTACTAGTGTCCTGCGTTCACCGACGCTTCCCCGTTAGGCGATTTTTCTGCGTTCACCGACGCTTCCCCGGTAGGCGTGATGCTAATAAATATGTTCCGCCGGGGTGTGCATCAGCAAGCGGCAGCAAATCAAGCAACTCACACTTTTTCCCTAGCATGGCAAAACATCCGCCAAAGCACTACTGGATTTTTTGCGAAATCGGATAACCAAAACAAAAACAACATTTTTGACAGAGTAAAAGCTATGTTCGAATTTCGAACTTACTCTGAGTAAAGTATAGTTTTATTCATACGGTTTTGAGTAAATGCTCAAAGACTTTACTTTACTTAAACCAGGTTGAGCATGAGCAAATGCTCGGTTTTATTCATATGACCTATTAAGCATATAAATATCATAACGTTATAAAATATTAGTATCTAAGGCAGTTAATCGATCGCCGTTTCCGGACATATCCTTAACCTGTCTAAAATACATAATTTACTCTAATTCCAAATCATAGCTAGATTTCTGGTAAATGCAGGCAAGCATGGGAAACATTCACTCGAATATTGCATTTCTCTCGCTCTCATCCACAAGCGGTCAAGAGCGAGATTGCCGTTTCTCCGACCAAGCTGAGTGTTTCAATTTCCAATGCACTTTCTTCTTGTTCGCCGAGCGACAATTTAGACAAAAACGGCAGCAGAATGATTCACTACCGACTCCTTGTACCGAAGCATCCGATTGCTGTAGCGAATGATTCTTCACATTCCGATTCCGCACGAGTGGCATTCGTATTTGAGAGCTGAAAAGCGTTCACTGACTGGTAATACACAAGGCGAAATGTTTCAGTGAACGCAAAATCTGTACATTTCGCAGGAAGCTTTCAGTGATCGAATGGCGAACGCGTTCTTTCGTGTCTCCAATTTAAGAGAGGATAGGCGCTCTCTCCTCTCCGTTTATCTTTTCATTTTCGGTTTATCTCAATCGTTTACGATTCGTCAGGATTGCGCTCACCCTAGTAGCGTTCGGCAGTCATTGAACATTCGCTGGCAGCAGATACTTTGCAGATACTTATCGGTAGCGTTCGGGTGAGTGAGTGAATTTTCCCATGCTTGAATGCAGGAAAAAAATACAGAATTTCAGTAATATATTGACCGGTGCGCTGGATTTGATACATAGCGTGGCTATTGTAAAGTTTCCAAAAACGCGCATTTGCCCAAAATTATACGCGTCGAATGGTCCAGACAAGGAACAATCGCGTTTGATGAAACACCGCAATGTTATCTGCCATAAGAATGAAGTAAAAAGGAAGCAAAACCACGGTCGTTATTTTCCTCAGGGAAACGCCGCCTGTCCTTTTGAGCGAATGCACTAATACTTTACTTTTTACTGATTTCGTTACATATAATAAATAAACTTCAGTAAAGCGAAGTATGCACTTCAACAGAAAAGTAATCGCCTATCTTGATGCGTGGGTAATTTCTTGCAAGTAATTGCAGTACGCAGTTCAAAAGAAATGTCAATTCAAATTGAGCTCAGTGTAGAAAAATTGTTGACCATTTCTCGCGCAAAATTTTTTACTTTTCTTGAGCGGAACAGCAAACCTAGCTTAAAACGGAATTACCTAGTACTGTACAAAGTTAAAGGTCGGTAATAGTAGTTTACGGAACAAGTTGCAGAATGATGATTTCTACAGCACGAGTCGTAAATTTAACCTACGAGGCTTGCCGAGTAGAATAATTACGACGAGTGCTGTAAAAATCGAGTTCTGAAACGAGTTACGTACAACATTTTTTGCAATTTCGTAGAAGACCACTTGAGAGTATCAGAAATTATATCGGAATGCATTCACCATCGTTTTGTTGAAGGGTACAATGCTCACCTCTTAGTAAGTATGTACACCTTGTTCCTTTTGACAACCCTATCACACATACAACCGTACGCGCACACACCTCGAGCCTTGTGTTTGCGCACCAACAGGGAAATCATTCCGCATTCGATTGTTACCAAGTGTAGTACTATACTTTTTCACTCTAATTTTTCCGATCATTAAAACCACGTTCTTTAGTTAGTAACTTCGCGTGTGATTTCTCCACCAAATATCCGAAACTCCTTTAGGGTATTCCACTGCCGCAAGTTGGAATCTGCCAACAGGTTTTGGCCCCAGCAAGCGACCCAGAAAGGAAGAAAATTTGTGTGGAAAGATTCGGCCGGGAAGAGCCGAATTGGTCGTCGTGCGTTAATTTTTCCGCTGCTGCGTCAGCTCGGAAGGTGCCGCGTCGTGGAGTGAAAACTATAGCAACGAGTTGCGGACAGGTGTTCCACTCCAGGTGAGGGTGAAGAAAATTGTTTTCCGAGCTAGTGCTCGAAGAAAGTGACGAAGAGTGTTTGCTTCTCCGGGTAGAGAGAAAAGCGATTTCCGAGCAAGGGACGCTCGATAAAAGTGTGTAAAAGTGATTACTTCTCCAGGGGGAGAAAAGCGAAGGTGTTCCGAATCACAGTCATTCGAAGAATAGTGATTGCTTCTCCAGGGGGAGAAAGAGACAGTAGGGCCGTTGTTAATTGTACCACGATTTTCTGGTGAGTTGCAAGCTTAGTGTCAATGATGATGTCGCGCTACACGATGATTGTTCATCTGCAACAACCAGACAGCTCACCAATCCACCAGGAGGTGGATCGTGCTGAGTTGTTGAGTTGAAGGAGAGCGAAAGAAGGAAGGCACAAAAGTCTGTTTGACAGCTCTGCAGAAAGCGCGTGCGCACGGAAAAAGCGCCAGTTCGGCTCGATTTGCAATGATCGGTTATTATTATTATTATTTTTATTTTTGGATATTCTATGGTTTGGTTGATCGATGTTAAAGTTTGTTTTAAAAGCAGCTCCACTTATTTTGAAACATGTTGCCGTGTACAATAGTAGACAACACAACTAATTTAATTAAAATAATTTGAAATTATAATAAGTACATAAACAAAAGGGGAAGAACGTTTAGGCTGGTTGTGCATTACGATAAAATCTCTTAACATAAGCAATGCTCGTTGTTGGTTCTTGTGAAAGGATCAACATGTTCGGCTTAACGAATCTTATTTTAAATATCGAATAACACCACATGCAGTTGAACAAAAAGGATGTGATTACAATAGACTTTTGATATTTTCAATTCTGAACCACCGCAAAAATAAATATTGGAAATCAAAATTCTCCTGAGAAGGATGATGTGGTGGAGGCTCATTCTAATTAATATTGTCGTTCAATTATGGGGATAAATTAAAATTGTTATTGTTCTATACATACTTACTTATTATAATTACCTGTAAATATTGATACAGCCCAACTAACAATTCAGAGCCACAAACAAGCATGCATGTTTAATTATTGTTCAATAATGGTAATGGCAGCTGAATAAAAAATTTGCTCTATAAAGAGCTGAGAAGGTGCTTTTTTAACACAAACTCAGATCAATGTTCAACGTTATGCATTAGAATGAACAAAAGTTGAATCGCCACTTATTAAACGTTTCCATAGATTCTCATTCGACTAGTCAAGATTGTTCTACAAATGAGCTGAACAAGACATGTTTCCCCCAATTAAAAAGCCAATATTCCACTAAACAAATGTATATGTATAAAAGGATATTCAGAAGACGAACTAACGTTTTACTTGCGTCGTACTTCAGCTATTCCCACATGTTTAACATAAGCATGAATAAGAGCTGAATAAGTATCTTATAAAATCCTAATTCAGCTTCAGTATATTATAAGAACAGTTGATCCAATAGAGGCCAAACTGACGATTAATAAACACATTGTTCAGCAATAAATAAACCTAGTAAAAGCGATCACACTATAGCTAAATTTCATTAAATGGACAAAATATCCGAAATTCGTGTTGAGTTCCAAATGCATTTCAAAGCTCATAAATTATGCTTTCTTAAAACTTTTGAAATAGCTGTTCAGAAACATGGTCAGTCTCCAGAAATGCAGAATTATTGTGAAAAACAAAAATAAACATTTAAGCTAAGTATTTCGAGTAGGAGCAAAGTATTGACAAACAAAGCGTGATATTGACTTGAGATAAAATATCTGAAAAATTTTGTTCCTGGAACTTCTAAACCTATGAAAAATGTTATGTACGTAGATCTAATGAATAGCTCGCAGCTATTGGTAAAATCTTGCAGAATCTAAATATCACATGCCAATTTTGTTTTAGTAGTTTATTTGAGATATCATTTCCAGATATTTTATATCATATATCTATCAAATTACTATCACTTTCAGCTACCCATATTATATTTTCTATTGCTAAGCTTTTTTCGCCTGCTCGGGATGTTTTTCCGTACAAGAAAATTGGAAATTTCTTTGACAGAATTGATTAAATAAATTTCTATAGCCAGCTACATTAGAAATGACATTTCTTCATAACTGAATAAATACTGCGCTCTAAGAAAAATGATTTACTCGGCCGTTTCCAAAAATAAAAATCGCATCAAGATATTCGAATATTTTTCTATTCAGGTGGGTTCTGAGGACTAACCCTTCAAATGATTCAAATATATTCATACAAAGCACTTTTACTTCAATGCATTTGTAATAGGTTTATGAAAAATACAAATAAAAAAAAAATCAAACTATAATTTATAAAATTATTTAAGTTAATTAATCAGTTTTGAACAAACTAAAACTTATTATGAAATTAGATTAGTCATTTCAGACTGTTTTTACTTTGTGTAAATAAACATTATTTTGACCAACATCGACATAAATTTTCTCACTGTGCGCTAAAAATAGCCGACTGAACTCAGCTTGGATCAGCACTTAACAGCAGCTGAATAATATGCTTGTTCAGTTGTAGATTAGCGTACCATGTGTTGATTAGACGTTGTCGAATAGAAGCTCGAACATGGTCAATATTCAGCTATGAGAAGTTTATATTTTGCACTGGACGGAATGATCATCAATTCTAGGATGGCGCAGATGGCAAGGCATACCGCTGACGATTGGAAGGTCTCGAGTTCGAATCCAGTATACAGGCGATTTTTAAATAAGATTGTTATAATATCATAATAGTGCACACTACATTTATAAAGTGCCTAGAAAAATATTGTTTTGTTTTTATTAGTCTTTAATTATTTTTAGACCAGCCGTATAAAAGCTGAACTAAATGCTTGTAAAACGTTTTTAAAGCTGAAAAATAAAGTTGGTATTCAACGACATGCTTTAAAGTTTCTCCAAATTTGTGTGAACAATGCTTTAACAAAGGTTGGCCATGGAAATTATTAAAATGTTATAAAACATGATGCTGGATAAAACTGCCATAATGGTGTTTGTTAAATGAGTGAATGTTAGTTGGGAGCACAATTCAAGTATTTAAATATCAAATAGCAAACATAGATATGGTCAGTGTTCAGACAGACTGAATCAAGTGTTTTTTTTAATCGAGTAAGAAAAATGTACCCCAAACATGTGAAACATCAAAATAGTATAGATATTTACTGTAATAATGAAACTTATCTATTTGATGATACATTTGTATCAAAATAACATGGCAGATTTAAAATTGATGGAGTTTTTTACGTATCCTTAGAGCTCCAAAATTCATCTAGTCTGGTCTGTCTAAACACCATGACCATATGATCCTCAAAAACTCATGAGAATGGTACTCTTTGAACTGTTATTCAATTTGGATGTGCTTTATTGCTTGAAGATTTATAAATTAAATGTATTATTGATGTTACGAGCTGTGTCTGCAGTGAAACTTAATGCTACACAAGAAATATATTTGAATCAGAGTATTTTTATATATAAATCATATGAAAAAAAAAATTGTTCCAGAAATTACTCTAGAATTCTTTGGCAGCGTCTCCCGGGATTCTTCCTTAAATCACTCATGAATCCTTCAAATCCTCGCTGGGATTGTTCTGAAAATCTAGAGATTATTTCCGAATTTTCTTCCAGATATCGCTTTGGGATTCATCCAAAAAAAACGTTACCATTCCGGTATTACTTCTGAGATTCTTCCGGATATCCCATTGCGATTATTCTGGACATCTTTTTGGATTTTTTTGCAGAATTCTGTATGTGATTTAGGATTACTTTTGAAATCCAGGAAATTAAATTCTTTGAAATTCTTGAAAATTGTTTTCGAAATACTATGGAAGATTTTACCATAAATCCTGATGCAATTCATTTGGATATTTAAAGAGGATTTTATCAAAAAATGTACGACTCTACTAGAAATTCTTCGAGAATTCCTCCGAAAATAACTCTAGATTTTTTTTTCCGGAAATACTTCTGGTATTCTTATGAGAATGCCTCTGGTATTCTTCCGAAAATGACTTGAGATGCTTTCGGAAATCTTTCTGAAATTCTTCAAGAAATTCCACTGAGATTTTTACGCCAATATCTTTGAAATACTCCTGGGACTCTTACAAAAATCCTGTTGGAGTTTTTTTTCGGATATCTTTCTATTCTAATTTTTTCAATAAATTTTGCTGGGATTGTGCTGTAAAACCTGCTAAGATTCATCCAAAAATACGACTGTCATTCTTCCGGATATCATTCAAGAATTCCACCGGAAGTTTTCGTGAGATTCAACCGTAAATCGTTCTGGTATTTTTCAGAAATTCCATTGAGATTCTTAAAAATATCCTTCTGAAAAATTTTCTGAGAATTGTTTTGGGATTATAGAAGGATTTCCAGAAGAATTCCAAGGCGATTCACAGAAACATCACTTCTGTATGAAGGATTTTCGTTAATATCTGAAATAATCCCATGAGAATTCTAAATCCAAATTACAGTGATATTCAAAAGAATCCCAGAAGTTATTTCGCCAGAATCCCTGAAAGATTTAAAGGATATTCACAGACATCCAGAAGATTTCATGAATATTTTCCAGAATAATTCCGATGTCCAGATGAACTGTAGAAAGATTCATGGAATAATTTCAAACGGGATTTTCGGAATCATTTGAAAGTAACTTTTACAAGATTCTCAGAAAAAGAAATCAGTAATCAAAGTAATCGAAAAAATCTCATTATTTCAAGCAATGCTCGATGGTTCATGTCGAAGGATCAACATGGTCGGCTTAACGAATCTTATTTTAAATATTGAATGACACCACATACAATTAAACTAGTATGTGATTACAATTCTGAATCACCGCAAAAAAAAATATTGAGAATCACAATCCTTCTGAGAGGGATGATGTGGTGGATGCACATTCTAATTAAAATTGTCGTTCAATTATGGCGATAAATTAAAATTGTTACTGTTCCATAAATACTTGTTTATTATAATTACTTGTAAATATTGATACAGCATATAAAAAGACATTGGTCCAGAAATTACTCCAGAATTCTATGGAATTTCCCTCCTGGGATTCTTCCTTAAATCACTTATGAATCCTTCAAAACCTCTCTGGGATTATTCTGGAAATCTTGAGATTATTTCTGATTTTTCTCTAAGTTCTTCTGGAAATCACAGAATACTTCCAGATATCGCTTTTGGACTCATCTAAAAAAAATCGTTAGCATTCCGGTACTATATCTGAGATTCTTTCGGATATCCTTTGTGATTCTTCTGGACATTTTATTGGAATATTTGCATAAATCTGTATGTGAGTTTGCGTTTATCTCCTTAAGGATTACTTTTGAAATCCTATAAATCAAATTCGAATCGAAATTTTCGAAGATTCTTTCGGAAATTCAATGGAAGATTCTAACAAAAATCCTGATGCAATTCTTCTGGATATTTTTAGATCATTTTGCCAAAAAATGTACTACGACTCTACTACAAATTCGTCGAGAATTCCTCCGAAAATAACTCTGGCCTTTTTCCGGAAATACTTCTGGGATTATTATGAAAATACCTCTGGTATTCTTCCGGAAATCACCTGAGATGCTTTCGGAATCCCTTTAGAATACTTTCGAGGATGCTTCCGAAAATCTTTCTGAAATTGTTCTAGAAATGCCACTGAGATTTTTACGTCCATATTCTTCAAATTTGTCTGGGACTCTTCCAAAAATCCTGTAGGAAATCTTCCATATATCATTCTAGCATTCTTTCGGGAAGCCTTCTGGGATACTTTCGAAAATCTTTCTGAGGATCCTTCAAATGCTTCTGTTAAGGATTCTTGCAGAAATTCTTCCCGAATTACCTCTAGACTCTGGGAGTTTCCTGAATTTTTCAAGAAAACTGTTATTATTTCGACTATCTCTCTAGGATTCTTTCGGAAATTCTTCTACAATACCCCCAGATTTCTTTCTGTTATCCTGCTGGAGGACTTCAAAACATCTTTCAAATATTCTTCCAGAAATTTTACTGGAATTTTTCAAGAAATTCCGCTGGGATTCTTCCGTAAAACCTGCCGAAATTCATCCGGAAATACGACTGGAATTCTGCTTGAATGATAAGCATTCAAGAATTCCACCGGAAGTTTTTGTGGGATTCAACCGTAAATTGTTCTGGTATTTTGTTTAATTACATTGAGATTCTTAGGGAAAAATATACAGGATTCCTAAAAATATCCTTCTGAAAATTTTTCTGGAAATTGCTTTGAATTAAAGGAGGGTTTCCGGAAGAACCCCAGGTCGATTTACAGAAGAACCACAGAGAAATCAGGGAGATTTCTAAAGGAATTATTTTAAGGATTCTCGTAAATTCCTGAAACAATCTCAGGAGAATTTCGAATGGATTTTGAATGTTTTTTTTTTACAGTGATATCCAAAAGAATCCCAGAAGTTATTTCGCAAGAACCCCTGAAGATTCAATGAAAAGTCACAGACATCCAGACGATTTCATGAATATTTTCCAGAATAATTACGATGTCCAGAAGAGCTCCAGAAAGATTTACGGAATAATTTCAAATGGAATTTCCAGAACCATTTAAAAGTCACTTTCAAAAGATGCTCAGAAAAAGAAATCAGTAATCAAAGAATCTCATAGGTATTTTTTTTAAAGTCCCAGTGGCTGTCCGGTAGTTTTCTTGGAGGATTTCCATTTGAAGTCAAGAGGGATTTTCAGAAAATTCTGCCAAGGATTTAAGAAAATTTTCAAGGAAAATCAATGATAAATCACGAAAAAAATCAAAAACATTTCCTTATGAATTTCCAGAAGAATCTCAGAGTTTTTTTTTCTCAAAAAATCTTAGAAAAAAATTCTAAAGAATCACGAAGGAATTTTCGGAAAAATTCTGGATATACAAAATTATCTCAGGCAGAAACAATAAAATCAATAGCAATAAATCTGTAAGAATATAAGAAGGATTTCTGTAAGAATATAAGGAGGATTTACAAACAATTACAGAGGAATTTTCGGATGATTTCCATAAATAAAGATTTAAAAAAATCCCCGTCATCTGGAAGATTCTTAGCAGGATTTTCGGAAGTATTCCACAGGGATTTCTGGGAGAATTCCATTGGGATTTACAAAAGAATTCCAGAGGAATTTCCGAAAGAATCCCAAGAATTTGCACGGAAGAAAGTGAAGTGAAATAATAGATTTTTTTTAATTATAGTCTCAGGCGTCTTTCCGAAAGTATTCTAGAATAATAGGTATAATCTAAGACATTTTTCGGAAAGAATCTCAAAGGGATTTTGAAGAACTTTCAAAGAGTTTCACGGAAGAAATACTGAAGAATTACGAGGAAAATATCAGAATTTAAATAATAATGGATTTCCAGAAGAAATCCCGAGAAATTTTGTGAGAATCCCCGAACCCAGATTTTTAAAATAGATTCCATTACACTGGAAAGCAATCATTAAATCATTTTCGGCAGAATTCCAGAATTTTACGGCAGAATTCCAGAAGTTTACAGCAGAATCCTGAAAGGATTTCCATAATAACCCAAGATGGGTTTCTGGGATAGTCCAATAGGAAGTCCCAAGGAGGTTATTGGAAAAATCAGAGCGATTAAAGAAATAACTACATATAATAATTTCAGAAGGGTTTCTGAAAGAATCTCAGTGAATTTTCAAGATGTCCTCTAGCACCACAACTAATATATACAACTCAATACTTAATTATAAATTGCGTTAAGCTGAGTGTACGCCATCCAGTTTGGGGGCGGATTGACGGTATCGAAGTGGATTAAAAACAATTATAGGAGAACGTGTGGAAAATACATATGAACTGCGCAGAATACATCAGACCGATTTACCATTGCTGACAATGATCATCAGTTGATTTTCCGCTACTGTTTTTTTTTTTTTAATCACAATTGTTATTTCTTTCCGTGCACGCGCTCGGGAAATGAATCTGGCCATGGTGCAACAACCGCGCTACATTCGATGAATCCTATGCGACAAAAATTGTCGGCGCTATCCGTCAAATTCGCTCACCAAAGCTATTTTGGTGACTTTAACATCACAGCTAGTAGTCCAGTTGTTAATTACACCTATCGTTTGTCTGGTGAGTTGCACGCTTACTGTCAATGATGATGTCACGCTACACGATAAGTGTTCATCTGCAACAACCAGACAGCTCACCAATCCACCGCGAGGTGGATCGTGCTGAGTTGTTGAGTTGAAGGAGAGCGAAAGAAGGAAGGCACAAAAGTCTGTTTGACAGCTCTGCAGAAAGCGCGTGCGCACGGACAGAGCGCGTGCGCACGGAAAGTGCGCCAGTTCGGCTCGATTTGCAATGATCGGTTATTATTATTATTTTTTCGCTATTGGATATTCTATGGTTTGGTTGATCGATGTTAAAGTTTGTTTTAAAAGCAGCTCCACTTATTTTGAAACATATTGCCGTGTACAATAGTAGACAACACAACTAATTTAATTAAAATAATTTGAAATTATAATTAGTACATATACAAAAGGGGAAGAACGTTTAAGCTGGTTGTGCATTACGATAAAATCTCTTAACATAAGCAATGCTTGTTGTTGGTTCTTGTGGAAGGATCAACATGTTCGGCTTAACGAATCTTATTTTAAATATCGAATAACACCACATGCAATTGAACAAAAAGGATGTGATTACAATAGACTTTTGATATTTTCAATTCTGAACCACCGCAAAAAAAATATTGGGAATCAAAATTCTCCTGAGAGGGATGATGTGGGGGAGGCTCATTCTAATTAATATTGTCGTTCAATTATGGGGATAAATTAAAATTGTTATTGTTCTATACATACTTATTTATTATAATTATCTGTAAATATTGATACAGCACAATTCAAGTATTTAAATATCAAATAGCAAACATAGATATGGTCGGTGTTCAGACAGACTGAACCAAGTGTTTTTTTTCAATCGAGTAAGAAAAATGTACCCCAAACATGTAAAACATCAAAATATTATAGATATTTACTGTAATAATGGAACTTATCTATTTGATGATACATTTGTATCAAAATAACATGGAAGATTTAAAATTGATGGAGTTCTTTACGTATCCTTAGAGCTCCAAAATTCATCTAGTCTGGTCTGTCTAAACACCGACCATATGATTCTCAAAAACTCATGAGAATGGTATTTTACTCTTTGAACTGTTATTTAATTTGGATGTGTTTAAAAGATTTATAAATTTAATTTATTATTGTTGTTACGAGCTATGTCTGTAGTTAAACTTAATGCTACACAAGAAATATATTTGAATCAAAGTATTTTTATATATAAATCATATGAAAAAAAATGTTCCAGAAAGTACTCTAGAATTCATTGGGAGCGTCTCCCGGGATTCTTCCTTAAATCATTCATGAATCCTTAAAATCCTCTCTGGGATTGTTCTGCTGAAAATCTTGAGATTATTTCTGAATTTTCTTCCAGATATCGCTTTGGGATTCATCCAAAAAAAACGTTACCATTCCGGTATTACTTCTGAGATTCTTTCGGATATCCCATTGCGATTATTCTGGACATCTTTTTGGATTTTTTGCAGAACTCTGTATGTAATTTTGCGTGTATCTCCTTAAGGATTACTTTTGAAATCCAGGAAATTAAATTCTTTGAAATTCTTGAAAATTGTTTTCGAAATACTATGGAAGATTTTACCATAAATCCTGATGCAATCCATTTGGATATTTAAAGAGGATTTTATCAACAAATGTACGACTCTACTAGAAATTCTTCGAGAATTCCTCCGAAAATAACTCTAGATTTTTATCCGGGAATACTTCTGGTATTCTTATGAGAATGCCTCTGGTATTCTTCCAAAAATGACTTGAGATGCTTTCGGAAATCTTTCTGAAATTCTTCAAGAAATTCCACTGAGATTTTTACGCCAATATCTTTGAAATACTCCTGGGACTCTTACAAAAATCCTGTTGGAGTTTTTTTTTTTTTTTTTTTGATATCTTTCTATTCTAAATTTTTCAATCAATTTTGCTGGGATTGTGCTGTAAAACCTGCTAAGATTCATCCAAAAATACGACTGTCATTCTTCCGGATATCATTCAAGAATTCCACCGGAAGTTTTCGTGAGATTCAACCGTAAATCGTTCTGGTATTTTTCAGAAATTCCATTGAGATTCTTAAAAATATCCTTCTGAAAAATTTTCTGAGAATTGTTTTGGGATTATAGAAGGATTTCCAGCAGAATTCAAAGGCGATTCACAGAAATATCACTTCTGTATGAAGGATTATCGTTAATATCTGAAATAATCCCATGAGAATTCTAAATCCAAATTACAGTGATATTCAAAAGAATCCCAGAAGTTATTTCGCCAGAATCCCTGAAAGATTTAAAGGATATTCACAGACATCCAGAAGATTTCATGAATATTTTCCAGAATAATTACGATGTCCAGAAGAGCTCCAGAAAGATTTACGGAATAATTTCAAATGGAATTTCCAGAACCAGATGCTCAGAAAAAGAAATCAGTAATCAAAGAATCTCATAGGTATTTTTTTAAAGTCCCAGTGACTGTCCGGTAGTTTTCTTGGAGGATTTCCATTTGAAGTCAAGAGGGATTTTCAGAAAATTCTGCCAAGGATTTAAGAAAATTTTCAAGGAAAATCAATGATAAGTCACGAAAAAATCGAAAACACTTTCTTATGAATTTCCAGAAGAATCACAGAGTTTTTTTTTTCTCAAAAAATCTTAGAAAAAAATTCTAAAGAATCACGAAGAAATTTTCGGAATAATTCTGGATATACAAAATTATCTCAGGCAGAAACAATAAAATCAATAGCAATAAATCTGTAAGAATATAAGAAGGATTTCTGTAAGAATATAAGGAGGATTTACAAACAATTACAGAGGAATTTTCGGATGATTTCCATAAATAAAGATTTAAAAAAATCCCCGCCATCTGGAAGATTCTTAGCAGGATTTTCGGAAGTATTCCACAGGGATTTCTGGGAGAGTTCCATTGGGATTTACAAAAGAATTCCAGAGGAATTTCCGAAAGAATCCCAAGAATTTGCACGGAAGAAAGTGAAGTGAAATAATAGATTTTTTTGATTATAGTCTCAGGCGTCTTTCCGAGAGTATTCTAGAATAATAGGTATAATCTAAGACATTTTTCGGAAAGAATCTCAAAGGGATTTTGAAGAACTTTCAAAGAGTTTCACGGAAGAAATACTGAAGAATTACGAGGAAAATATCAGAATTTAAATAATAATTTCGATTGGATTTCCAGAAGAAATCCCGAGAAATTTTGTGAGAATCCCCAAACCCAGATTTTTAAAATAGATTCCATTACACTGGAAAGCTTCATTAAATCATTTTCGGCAGAATTCCAGAATTTCACGGCAGAATTCCAGAATTTTACAGCAGAATCCTGAAAGGATTTCCATAATAACCCAAGTTGGGTTTCTGGGATAGTCCAATAGGAAGTCCCAAGGAGGTTATTGGAAAAATCAGAGCGATCAAAGAAATTACTACATATAATAATTTCAGAAGGGTTTCTGAAAGAATCTCAGTGAATTTTCAAGATGTCCTCTAGCAACACAACTAATATATACTAATATTTACAACTCAATACTTAATTATAAATTGCGTTAAGGTGATTATAGAACAAAGCCACACCTCAAATTTTCAAAAGCACAAGACTTGAGAACCAAACAGCTCTCACCGTTGAAAATTTATCCAATTAGTCACCACCAGCAAGCAAGCAGATTGATTGGTTTTCAACGCAAACTGTTGTCAGATTCTCCAGTCTTGTGCCCTTTTTTGGCTTCGTTTTATAATCACCTTAAGCTGAGTGTACGCCATCCAGTTTGGAAGCGGATTGACGGTATCGAAGTGGATTAAAAACAATTATAGGAGAACGTGTGGAAAATACATATGAACTGCGCAGAATACATCAGACCGATTTAGCATTGCTGCGCACTTCTAAAAGCATTTTATTTTTATTAAAATGTTTGATAATAGTAGAACGACAATGATCATCAGTTGATTTTCCGCTACTGTTTTTTTTAAATCACAATTGTTATTTCTTTCCGTGCACGCGCTCGGGAAATGAATCTGGCCATGGTGCAACAACCGCGCTACATTCGATGAATCCTATGCGACAAAAATTGTCGGCGCTATCCGTCAAATTCGCTCACCAAAGCTATTTTGGTGACTTTAACATCACAGCTAGTGTGTCAAGCATCATCGCTTGAAGAAGAAGAAGAAGAAGAAGAAGAAAAGTGTGTTCCCCAGTGCATCTACACTGAACGAAATCCCCCGCCACGAATTGAATGATTATTGACTCATTCGTGCCCCATACCTATTTTCAGACACAATCAAGATGATTTTCATCTTAGCGAAAATCAGTTGTTTACAAACTACTCCGAATGAAAATCATCCAGTCTTGGAATGATTTTTATCCTTCAAATAGATGCCTCTAATTGAATGATTTTCATACATACATGTAAACAATCCCTTTTTCATGTTAGTTATTAATTAAAAATAAATCAAATCAAAAGTTAAGCATTAAAAAACGTTGTTGAATTTGCTTTATATTTCTTAAATGTGATATAAACTCATTATTTAACATCTTCAGTTTTCAGTTTTTCAGCCGTCTTGTAAGGAGCATAATTGTGTGATGTATATAGCTCCATGGCACCTAAATACTCGGATGTAAGCGATCTGTGGTTAGTAGGCACTCTTAAGAAGTCTGAAAAAAAAACCGCAAATGAGGATAAAATGAGATTTCAAGTGAAATTACCTGTAATTTCCACGCAGCAAAGTTTTTCAAATTACGCTGCCGCCACCATGATGTTAACGTAAATATTTACAAGATTAATTTGACGTTTAGGAGCATTCCCTTTTCGTCTGATATATCAGAAAGTAATTGAATGATTTTCGGTATGGGACATGGGAGAACTAATAATCCGTCATAAATTGCATGATAATCATTTGTGTTATCATCATTCGATTATCTGCAGAATGTCATTCTATTATGTTCTATTATTCATCTCTAATTTGGATGATTTTTGTTCAATAAATGGTGGATGCATTATATTCTTTCATAATCATTCAAAATGAGGAATATGAAGTTTTATAACCATGTGAATTACAAATCATTCAATGTGCGACCGGAGGTTTCGTTCAGTGTAGCCGTCGCCGCTCGAGGAAGGGAAGAGAAAGAAGAAGTGCCGAGTGGAGCTGGAGCAGGCGAACAACAACGAAGTGGTTGCCTACCGGTTCGGTTAGTGTGTTGACTGATCACCCGAGCAGAAAGTTTTTACCGGTCAGAATGAGTGACGCAAAGTTTTCGATTCCGAAATTAAATGGTTCCAATTGGCAAACATGGAAAGTGCGTGTGGAGATGTTATTGGCTCGTGACGATTTGTGGTACGTTATCGACGAGCCGGTGTTCGAAGAAGAAGAAGATCGTACCGATGAATGGAAGAAAGACAACAGAAAGGCCAAAGTGACGATCATCTTGCTTCTCGAAGACAGTCAGTTACCGATGGTTAAAAATTGTGTCCTCGCGCGTGATGTGTACGATGCGTTGAAGCGATACCATCAAAAGACGACACGATCGGTTCGAGTGTCGCTCTTGAAAAAGTTGTGTGCCTGTGATCTCGCGGAAGACGGTGATGTGGAAGCACATCTACGTGATTTTGACGACCTTTTCGATCGTCTCGATGCGGCTGGTACGACCTTGCATAAGGACACCAAAATATGCATGTTGCTCCGAAGTCTCCCGCCGTCATTTGACGGTCTAGTTACCGCACTGGACAGTCGCTCAGACGACGATGTCTCGCTCGATGTTGTTAAATCGAGATTGATCGACGAGTACAACCGACAGCTGGAAAGAAAAGGAGGTGAATCTGCCAAAATTGAAAAAGCGTTGCGGTCCACGGAAGGCAAACCGGACTTCGAATCCCGTGTCTGCCATTTCTGCAAAAATCCCGGCCATATCAAGCGGAACTGCCGGAAGTTTTTGGCCACGCTGAAGAAGGAAGTAGACTCTTCGTGTACCAGTTGCGGCGAGTGTGGCAAAGCGAAAACAGCACAGGGTGATTCGCGGAGTGTTGCTTTTGCCGTCGGTGAAGGAAAATCGATTTCCTGGGTGATCGACAGTGGCGCATGTGCCCATATGTATAGGGACAAGTCTTTTTTCACGTTCTTGGAGGAATTTGCTGGTGATTGTAGGGATAGTGAAAGGCAAGGAATAAAATAATTCAAATTTAATAAGGATTTGCTCGATGTTGAAGAAAATATACTGATTCAGATCATAGTAGGCAGTTGTTTCCGAGTATGAAAAGCAGATGTCAGTTTGTTGGTTTGTTTTGGGGAAAATAAACGTGTTTCTGTAAAACGAGTGAACATTGGTGTTTGAAATATAAAAAGTATTACCGAAACCGTGTGAAAAATTGGCCTGAGAAAAAGACAGTTCACTACATGGCGCAGCTGCTCCCACAACAAATAATGTATCAAGAAGAGCGGGTGGCTAAATCGTTTATTGGTATAGTTTTCCTTAATTGGTGTGAATTACATCAACAAGTGTTCCGAATCGCCTTATCAGACAATTTATGCTGCTTCTTTTTCCGAACTGGAAGTGAGTTATGAGTTTGGACAGAAATACTTCAACAATCTTTCATTTGCAAGTGCAGAAACGCGTGGATTTTTATGGAGTTCCAACGTCGGTAACGAAACGACAAAAAGGTGATCGTTGCATAGCAACCATTGTTGCATAATAATTCTAAGGTAGGTGACACACAGAGCGTTGAATGTATGGAGACGCGGGTCAAAAATCAAAACTGGAAGATCTAGCCACATCAGCACCTCGGTATGTAAGGAACAGTTGTTCTTGGTCAAAGGATCTATAATTTGCATAAATGACATATGTTGTACACATAATCGCAAAACTGCATCATGCGCCAATTTGATTATTTTCCATGGAAAAATACGAATTGTACCTAATTTACTGACGTAAGAATTTTTATGCAAATATGTCACTTTTTACTCGTAACTGCAAAAGTGACTTTTACGCCGTAATGATTTATATAAATATAATGATAATAATAAAAATAAAGATGAAATACATACATTATGAAGCAAAACTGGTTCAAGCAGTGTTTATGCAATGTTATGCATCCTTTTATATTGGAATGTGAGTATAACATGAAGTTGAAAAAGAAGTAGGAAAAAAAGAAAGCAGAAAATGTATGTATTCTTGGTTTTAATAATATAGTTCATCAATATGAAGCATTTATAAGATATCAATACCTTTGGATACGAGTTATATATGAAAGTAGTAATTATAGTGAACGTCAAAAAATATATTTAAAAATAAACAATTATGCTCTTTATATATTTACTAATTGGTGAATAAGAAATTTTGAGCACTTATTTGGCCAATGTGGTATCAAAGAATGCATCTAAAAATATGAAAACAGTCAAAGTAAAGGCCAAAATCATAACATCTGTAAAAGTAGGTTCCTTAGCCGAGTGGTTACAGTCCGCGGCTACAAAACAAAGTCATGTTAAAGGTGCCTGGGTTCGATTCCCAGTCGGTCCAGGATCTTTTCGTAATGGAAATTTCCTTGACTTCCCTGGGCATAGAGTATCATCGTACCTGCCACACGATATACGAATGCGAAAAATTACAACTTTGGCAAAGAAAGCTCTCAGTTAATAACTGTGGAAGTGCTCATAAGAACTCTATGTTGAGAAGCAGGCTCTGTCCCAGTGAAGACGTAATGCCAAGAAGAGGAGATTATAAACTAAAAAAAAAAGTCTCAAGAAATCTAAATATTGTAAAAGTTGAAACTGTTTCAGAACATGTCCCCTGAGAATGTAGAATATAAAAACCTTGAGATGGTAGCTCATAAAATGTGCATCTCCTGAGTATGTAGACAGTGCATCAAAAAGGGACTGCCCTGAGAGCATAGCTAAAAAAACAAGTCACCTGATAGGGTAAAAAAACGAGTCCCCTGAGATGGTAGATTAGTAGATAAAGTGAGCCCAAGTAGTTGACTAGTAAGTGAGTTCCCTGATAGATTACCTAACAAGAAAAACGAGTCATTTGAGAGAGTGATTACTCAAAGAACCAAGTCCCTTGAGAGGGTAACTAATGAAAACAGCTAGGGTAACTAATAAAAAACCCGAATCCCTTTTGAGGGTTCCTAATAAAAAGCAAGTCCCCTGAAAGGGGTGGCTAATAAAAAAGCGAGTCACCTAAGAGAGTAGGCTACAAGAAGTGAGTCCCCTGAGAGGGTAGGTAATAAAAACGAGTTCCCTGAGAGGGTATCTAATAAAGAAGTGAGTCCCCTGAGAGGGTAGTCTGCAGAAAGTGAGTCCCCTGAGAGAATAGGATGAAAAGCGAGTCCCCTGAGAAAGTAGGTAATAAAAAGTGAGTCCCTTGAGAGGGTAGTCTTCATAAAGTGAGTCCCCTTAGAGGGTAGTCTTCATAAAAAGAGTCCCCTGAGAGGGCATCCAATAAAAAGTGAGTCCCCTGAGGGTAGGTAATAAAAAGTGAGTCCCATGAGAGGGTAGTCTTTATAAAGCGAGTCCCTTGAGAGGGTAGGTAATAAAAACGAGTCCCCTGAGAAGGTAGTCTTCATAAAGTGAGTCCCTTGAGAGGGTAGGTAATAAAAACGAGTCCCCTGAGAGGGTATCCAATAAAAAGTGAGTCCCCTGAGAGGGTTCTCTACAATAAGTGAGTCCCCTGAGAGG
Organism: Aedes aegypti; assembly: GCF_002204515.2. Classification (NCBI taxonomy): domain Eukaryota; kingdom Metazoa; phylum Arthropoda; class Insecta; order Diptera; family Culicidae; genus Aedes; species Aedes aegypti. Next base: position 352,784,309 of record NC_035109.1, on the reverse strand, counting down.
GTAGGTAATAAAAAAGTGAGTCCCCTGAGAGAGTAGTCTTCATAAAGCAAGTCCCCTGAGAGGGTAGGTAATAGAAACGAGTGCCCTGAGAGGGTACCCAATAAAAAGTGAGTATCCTGAGAGGGTAGTCTTCATAAAGTGAGTCCCCTGAGAGGGTAGGTAATAGTACCCTGAGAGGGTAGTCTTCATAAAGTGAGTCCCCTGAGAGGGTAGGTAATAGAAACGAGTCCTCTGATAGGGTATCCAATAAAAAGTGAGTCCCCTGAGAGGGTAGGTAATAAAAAAGTGAGTCCCCTGAGAGAGTAGTCTTCATAAAATGAGTCCCCTGAGAGGGTAGGTAATAGAAGCGAGTCCCTGAGAGGGTATCCAATAAAAAGTGAGTCCCCTGAGAGGGTAGTCTTTATAAAGTGAGTCCCCTGAGAAAGTAGGTAATAGAAACGAGTCCCCTGAGAGGGTATCCAATAAAAAGTGAGTCCCCTGAGAGGGTAGGTAAATAAAAGCAAGTCCCCTGAGAGGATAGTTTTCAAAAAGTGAGTCCCCTGAGAGGGTAGAATAAAAACAAGTCCCCTGAGAGGGTAGTCTACAAGAAGTGAGTCCCCTGTGAGGGTATCCAATAAAAAGTGAGTCCCCAGAGAGGGTAGTCTACAAAAAGCAAGTCCCCTGAGAGGGTAGTCTTCATAAAGTGAGTCCCCTGAGAGGGTATCTAATAAAACAGTGAGTCCCCTGAGAGGGTAGTCTTCAAAACGTTAGTCCCCTGAGAGGGTAACTAAGCAAAACCAGCGAGGCTTACTAATAACAACATCTAGTCTTCTGAGTGAGTGGGTAATAAAAAAAAAGTGCGTCCCATGAGAGGGTTGTCAATGAAAAGCAATGAAAATTTGTAATCAAAATAGCAAGGGTAATCACAAAAGGAACCGGAAAGGGTTACATGAGAGGGCAACTAATAGAAAAATTATCGCCGAATAGAGTACCTGAACAAAACCAAACGAAATGATAAACAATAGAGTAAAGTGTATTGAGCCATTTTAAATAATCAAATAATTTTTATCTTACGCTTTGATTAGAACATCTGGAAAAAGCTAATTGAAGCAGCACTTTGAGAACTAAGGTGGACAAGAAAACAGAGAAAGAATTTGTAAAACTGTTTGGTTCGTTTGAAAATTTAAATAATTTTAATTTTCGCTCACTTTGATATTCTTAGCATAGCTAACTCTCCGCAAAGGAACAATGAAAAAGGATTAGATCATATTAAATGTATTTAGTCATTTGAAAATTGAAATATTTTTTCGTAATCTAAGCTTGGAAAAGAATATTCGAAGAAGCTGAGAACAAAGGTAGACGATAAAGTAGAGTTAGAACACGTGAAAAGTATAGCCGTTCCAAGTAATTTTGATCTCTTATGCTCAATGTGACGTTCTGATCCTACAAAACTCTTTCCAAAGATAGACGATGCAGCAGAATTAGAACATTTAAAGTATTTTTTTTATCTTTTCTATTCTCATTGATGTCCTGAGCCTGAAAAACTTTATCCAATGATGCATTTTGAAAACAAATATAAACAATGAAGTAGAAACATGTACATGTGTTTAACCATTTAAAATTTTAATTGGTTTTTATCTCTGATGTTCTCTTTGGTGTTCTTAACCTGAAAAACTATTCGAATTAGGATTTTTAAAACAAAGATAGACGATGCAGTAGAGTTAGAACAAGTAAAGTGTATTTAGAAATTATAAAAAAACTAATAATTTTGATCTTTTACGTTTTTTTTGAAGTTTTGAGCTTGCAAAACTATTCGAAGTAGCATTTTGATAAAAAAATATAGAAGATGAAGTAGAGTTAGAACATGGAAAGTGTATTTAGCCATTTAAAAATGTATATATATGAACTAGCATTTTGAGTACAAAGATCTACGATGATGTAGGCTTAGAACATATAAGTATATTAGGCCATTTAAAAATAATTTTGAACTTTTAAGCTTTTTTTAATGCTGTGAGCTTGGAAAACTATCCGAAGTAGCATTTTGAGAACAAAGATAAACGATGAAGTAGTGTTAGAACATGGTAAGAGTATTTAGCTTTATAGAAATTGAAATAATTTTTATCTCTTATGATCTCTTGATGTTCAGAGCCTGAAAAACTCTGTTCGAAGTTGCAGTTTGAAGAAAAAACATGATCAATAAGGTAAACATGTAAAGCGTTAGAAATTAAAAAAAAAGATCTTTGATGTTGTGTGATATTTAATATTGATCTCTTATATTGTCTTTGATGTTCTTAGCCTGTAAAACTCTATCCGAAGTAGCATTTTGAGATCTCAGGTATACAATGGAGTTTAGTTATAACATGTATATAGCAATTATAAAGTATAAGTATGAAAATGATCTATTATGCCCATTTTGATATTCTAAACCAGGAAAGCTCTATCCAATGTAGCGTTTTGAGAACATTAGAAGTAGCATAAGTCTAGAGGTAGAACATATTAAGTGTATTATTTCATTCAAAAAATCTAAAAAATTCAACTATAGCTGTTCGTCCTACTCGTGTTCAAATTGGGTACCACTTCTAATACTGCATCTGGTCCCTTGATACTGCAAAAGGTACCCATGTTTGACAGATCACAGTACAGTTTTCATGGCATTCTAGATTTTGCTCTATTACCTTATGTTCCATAAAATTTTGGCAACTGTTAGGAACGTGGAGGTCTTTATTTTGTCTTTGATAGTATTTTAAGTCTACAGTTCTCATTACGAAATCACTAGATGTATAGAGCCTTGCAAAATCGTACATTTTTTATTTATTCTAAGAAAATATTAAGGGTTAAGTTTTCTGACAATATATAAGCGTTAATCTTTTAATATAATTTTGATATTGAGTCTGAAAAGCTCTAATCAAAGCAACGCATTGAGGACAGAAATCATCTAGAAGGTGTAAGATGTCGGTGTAATTTTATCTTAGAATGATTTGGAATTCTCATGCTTATGCTGGTCTTGTGCATCTATTCGTTTCCATTGAAGTTTTGAAGATTTTATTTTTTTTAATACTCCAATCAATGCATTTAAGAGAAAAGTTAAAGAACAAACTTTGAACATAGGGACAGATGATGTAACACAATGAATTAAAGTGTGCAATGCTGCTGCCAAAAATCTGAAGCTTACCCTACCATCAATTTTGCTGGTAACAACACATAGCCATTGGTAGCTATGATGAACCTTTTAAAATTCTAATCTCTTATGTTCACATTGATATTTTTTCATAGTAGTATTACAAAGTAAAGAAATTTAAAATTTAGAAACTTCAAAAGATTTCGATACATTAATATTTAAAATTAATACCATTCAGCATTATAAAACCAATGATCTATGTAGAAATAATATGCAGAAATTAATAAGAATTATCTGGAGTTAAATATACAAATATGTTCATAATTTTTATTTCAATTTTAAACAGGTCGATATCTGATATAGTTCTACACTAAAGAATGCTCATTAATATAAATTTAGGTTTCAGAACAATATTCCAGTTATGATTAGCTTCCTAAAAGGAGCACTAAACTGAGGAAACATAGCGTAAATTGCTAGTGGTTAACAATAAAAGCTCGAAAACGTAAAGTTGCCGTATTTCTATATAATAACCATTTTATCAATGTCTTTTAGCCGCATAAAAACCAAATGAGGAATGAAAACGCTCTAATTTTATCTATAGGAAACGTTGCAACTTAATGGAGTGGTCGCTCTATTTGCCAAGGAGAAGACAAATTCATTTGTTGATGACATCTTCATCTATAAGCGTGGTGAAAATAAGTGAAAAAACTCGATTAACTATTAAATGGGAAGCGAAAATAAAATTAAATATGCTTTTATCTTTTCAGAATCCAATGAAGAATCTTTGAAAAACATTAGAACAGATGTTGGTTGCACAAGTATGAAGAAGCTTGAAATCGAAGATTCAACTGAAAATGGAAGCAATTGAACAGGAAGAAAAAAATTGTAACATCTAACTAAACAGATTAGAATCACAGTATATAACTAAGAGTAGAGGAAGAGATGAATGTAGGGATAGTGAAAGGCAAGGAATAAAATAATTCAAATTTAATAAGGATTTGCTCGATGTTGAAGAAAATATACTGATTCAGATCATAGTAGGCAGTTGTTTCCGAGTATGAAAAGCAGATGTCAGTTTGTTGGTTTGTTTTGGGGAAAATAAACGTGTTTCTGTAAAACGAGTGAACATTGGTGTTTGAAATATAAAAAGTATTACCGAAACCGTGTGAAAAATTGGCCTGAGAAAAAGACAGTTCACTACAGTGATCACGTCGTTTTGGCGGATGGGAAGAATATTCCGATCCAAGGTGAAGGAAGTGGTGTACTGTATGGCATAGATGGTTCAGGTGAAGTCATGAAGATTGAAATGAACAAAGTGAAATACGTGCCAGAACTTTCAGCAAACCTTATTTCCGTCGAACAGTTGGCACAGAAGAGCTACAAAGTACTATTCACCGGTGAAGGATGTGACATTGTGAGCGCTGGTGGAGCAGTTGTTGCTACAGGACACCAACATGGCGGGTTGTACTATCTGAACACGATAAAGCCGCCGACCGCCTTGGATGGCCGGCATCAGCACCGAAGGCAGTTAAATCCCCGTTACCGGATTGAAACTAAACGTGTTCCGAAGGAAGAATCAACCGTGAAAGTGAAGTTGGAGAGCAGTTCTCCGTCGATGAATGTGTCATTCCAGGAGGAAGTCGTGTGGTACGACGCAATCGATGAACCGGTTTTGTTTAATGAAGTTCGAGGGATTACGTAAGCTGTTCAGACTTGACAAGAGCCCACCAGGTAATGAGTCTTCGCATTGAGGGGGAGTGTTGAAGGGTACAATGCTCACCTCTTAGTAAGTATGTACACCTTGTTCCTTTTGACAACCCTATCACACATACAACCGTACGCGCACACACCTCGAGCCTTGTGTTTGCGCGCCAACAGGGAAATCATTCCGCATTCGATTGTTACCAAGTGTAGTACTGTACTTTTTCACTCTAATTTTTCCGATCATTAAAACCACGTTCTTTAGTTAGTAACTTCGCGTGTGATTTCTCCACCAAATATCCGAAACTCCTTTAGGGTATTCCACTGCCGCAAGTTGGAATCTGCCAACACGTTTCACAATTTCTGAAAAATTGTTGTGTTATGATTCATTACGCAACCCAAAACAGTTGCGTAATGAGAATGCGTTGCGTAATGAATCATTACAGCACTGGTTTCAGTTAGGTAATGACTATTCCCGCACTACATACTTCAGTGCAGTAAAGTAGGCCGTTTCATGACAGATTGGCGTGATGAAAAACAGCCTATTACGATGAGAAATTGCAAAAAAGTTATTACCGGGGGCCCCCGTTGGTTTGACCACATTTAATCTGCACACTTTTTAATTCTTACCCCGCTAATTTGCACATCGTTCAGATTATAAATGGTTCAAACGTCATTTAGCTCATGGAACGGAGTATAGTGGAATGGAATGCTGTGGAACAAAACGCAGAATCAAAACAAAACTGTGAAAGGGGTAACCAGAAACACGTTTCTAGGGTGACTAGATGTTCAAATTAAAAATGAACTCCGATAGTTTGCATGAGGTACCGTTCAAATTTACGGGGGTGTACGGTACCGACTTTAAGTGTTTTTACTGGGTTCTCGGTCAAGGATGGAAATCTAGTGATCATGACAAAATCCATGATGCATCGCGGTTGTTCTTTATCGTGCGATCATAGCAACAACGATTAACATTTTGCAACATTTTAGTCATCTGAAAAGCTTGCTAACTTCATGCTTACCGCATTCCAGAGTTCAATTTTCGTCGATATTCCTCCAAATCGCACCGACTGATAGAGGTTCCACACGCGCTTCTTCAATTCTAGATGGTCTAGATCTGAGACAAGACTCGCGAAGACGGTCTTCTTTTTCTGTGATTGCTGAGTTTTTCTTATTCCACTTTGTGTTTATACCAATCATGCGCAAGTGGTTCAAACTCTCACATGAACCTCTCAGCAAACAATGTTTGCGTTTGCATCACACCGAATCATAAATAACCTTTCTAGTGAAATTCCATGCCAGCAAACGCTGCGGATATTAGAAATAACTAATTTTTGTTGTGAGAAAGGTAGTGTCCGACCCCTTGTAGTCCAGTGAGTTAAATGTAAGTGTGTTGCCCCTTGGTTGACAGAGTTGGCACGCAAATCGTTTGTTATTGTTTAGCTGTGAGACTAGCAAGTCGAAGTAAAGTGCTCCATGTAGTTATTAAACGCAATAAAGATATTCATAGTTTTAGTCCGTATTTATGGTGTCTTCTTCCAGTTACGTGAAAGTCCCGTAGTATTCCTGGTTCGGGTGTTCCATTGTTGTAACGAGTTTCAACAATCTTGTGTTTAGATTTATCAGCAACTTTGGAAAAAACTGCTCCACCGACTGAGGTTTTTAATAACAGTTTATTGTGAATACAACACTTTTCACCTTTGCAGCCATAAAAACGGTGGGCTACATTTGACGTTCCATGACAGCGGAATCTGGGCTGCGCGAGTCTCAGCTCGATTGAACAAAGCACAAGCATTGACAAAAAAAGGCACAAAACATCTAGGACTCACAGAATTTCGTTTAATTTCGTTTTGCCGATTCTGTTCACTGTTTTTATTATTGTGAGATTACAAGAATTGTGTATGTAAAAGCACAAGGGCTCATTCATTTATTTCATAACGCTGAAATTGGCCATTTTGGACACCCACCCACCCCCTTGTAACGCTTTTTGTATGAATGTTATTAAATTTTTGTATGGACCGTAACATCGCTAGGACACCCACCCACCCCCTCTAGCGTTATGAAATTTGTGAAAGGGCCCCAACACAACAAGCCAAGCACATCTACTCTTAAGTTTCTCTGGTTAGAAGACGGTTTTCTGCAAAATCCGTCAGTGCCGTCCCCCTTTATATCTGCAAGTATTGGATATTAGAAAGTAAGACAAATATTTGCACAACAATGGGTGATATGAATAAAAAACTTTGAACTTTACTACATGTATCATCTACTCAAACACAAAATCCACAAAGTTTACTACACTTTTGGTATGAATAAAAAACTTTTCGAACATGTAGTACTTACTACTTTCGAACATGAGCAGTGAGTGAAGCTGCACGTTAAGAAATTTCCATTCAGAGTGCAGAGTTATACTGCACGTAAAGAACAATCTTTTCAGAGTGACGCTTAAAATTAATACAATCATGCATATGAAGAAAATCCATGGAATCTAATCGATTACGCGACAATTTGCACAAATCATGAAGGTGCTGTTATTTGACAAGATTTGTTGTGTAATTTTGCGTTTAGTCTGGTATTCTCTTTATGTTTATGATGTTATGATGATGGTACATCAAATAATTTTCTGGGTGGTTTTCGGTCTTCGACAACGCCAGTGATTGATGATTTTTTTTTAAATATTAGCTTAACATCTTTGAAGAGATCTTGAGATTACAGCTATCAAATTTGGAATCACATATTTTCTAGTACCGGTACTGAGATTCTGGGGAAATTGCGGTAGAATTTTGATGCTCCCCGTGTGTTTTCTTAACAGCATGTTGAATTCCGGAAGTTCTAAGTGTTTCTGTGATATTCTCGTTATTTTGGGGGGTTTCTGATAGTATCCTTGGAATGTCTAGAACTTAGAATGTCGAGATTTTTATGGGAATTGTAGTGATTCCATTGGTAGTCGTTAGAATTCAATGAGGATCTCCCCTAAAACACCAGGGTTCCCTTTGAAATTATTAAATTTCTTATCGATTTCACGATAAATCCCATTGAAATCTATAAAATATTTACCGACATTCAAAACGTTTATATTAAAGCTTTGCTTTGAAATTCCAACGGAACTGGAGATCAACGGAATCTTATTAAAGGTTTTTACAATAATTACAAAGATTGATTTTCAGAATTACAAATATTCACACAATAATTCGCAGGAATCCTACCGCAATCTCATAGATTCTTACAGCAATACCGTCTCAAAGATACCCACAGAATTCCATGAGATTAATATTCGGAATCCCATTCCCACCCCAATTCTAGAGTTTTTACCAGATACCTAATATTTCCGCAATATTCCTAGAATGGTATTTAAACTTTCAGAATTACCATAAAAAATCCGACATCCCAATCGGAATCCCAAAGTTCCTACAGGAATTTCGGAATTCCAAAGGAAATCTGAGATGTCAGAATTTACACGTAAAATTCAGAATTACATTATAAATATCTGAATTCCTACCGACATCCTAAAATTCATAGAAAATAACATAATTATCGTAATGCCAGAATTCACACGGATATTACAAATTGCTACTGCTGGTAATCTTTTCGGAATCTCAGCATTGGCGGGGCGAATGTTTTCGTAACCTCAGAATTCCTAAACAAAACTCAAAATACCTTCCGAAATATCAAAACTCATATCGTTTTCTCATGATTTTTACTCAAAAGTAAATTATTCCATTCAATTCTGCAATTTCAAAGCATGTGTAGCAACCTCTGAAGCTAACTACCAGTAGCTTTGTAGTAAATGCTACCTTTATTCATAGCAATGCGTTGTTAGTAGTATGTTCGAAAGGTGTAGAAAGGAAAATGACACAAACATGTTCCACTCGTGTTCCACATATAGCGTTTACTACCGAGAATGTAGTAAACTCAACCCATTGGGCCGTATGAATAAAATGTAGTAAAGTTGAGTCCCATAAAATTCTAGACATTCCAAGGATACTATCAGAAACCCCACCAAAATAACGAGAATATCGCAGAAACACTTAGAACTTCCGGAATTCAACACACGGGGAGCATCAAAATTCTACCTCAATTTCACCAGAATCTCAGTACTGGTGCTAGAAAATATGTGGTTCCAAATTTGATAGCTGTAATCTCAAGATCTCTTCATAGATGTTAAGCTAGTATTTAAAAAATCATCAATCACTGGCGTTGGCGAAGGCCGAAAACCACCCAGAAAATTCTTTGATGTACCATCATCATAAAATCATAGACATAAAGAGAATACCAGACTAAACGCAAAATTACACTACAAATTTTGTCAAATAACAGCACCTTCATGATTTGTGCAAATTGTCGCGTAATCGATTAGATTCCATGCATTTTCTTCATATGCATGATTGTATTAATTTTAGGCGACACTCTGAATAGATTGTTCTTTACGTGCAGAATCACTCTGCACTCTGAATGAAAATTTCTTAACGTGTATCTTCAGTCACTGCTCATGTTCGAAAGTAGTAAGTACTACATGTTCGAAAAGTTTTTTATTCATACCAAAAGTGTAGTAAACTTTGTGGATTTTGTTTTTGAGTAGATGCTACATGTAGTAAAGTTCAAAGTTTTTTATTCATATCACCCAATGTTTTTTGCAAATTTATTTGGGTGTACTGACCATTAACTTTGTCAACATTGCAAAGTGTGTACTGATAGCTTAAGTTGCGTCATTTTGAAAATGTATGCTTGATTTCCATGACGTTCAGGATTTCAGAAGAATCAATTTTGAACACCCCCACTGTCGAAGAAGGTGACGAAAACAGAAGCAGAAAAGTAAACGAATCGAAGCAAATGTCAAGTCAAACAACCAAACCAAGCAAAACGCACGTGAAATCCGAAGAATCCGCGTAGTCGTTACTTTCCGTAGAATATTTTACGTCTACTAATCATGCCCGTGGATCAGAAACGCATCAACGGTCCAGAGGGCTCGCTCCCCTATCAGATATTCGGCAAAAACCGGGACAAAACATTCGAGGACCGTGTGGCGGACGTATTCGAACCCAGTGGCAAACGGAAGTGCGGTCGGAAGGATAACGAAAGCAGGAAATATTGTAAGTTGAATACGGTTCTGCTTGGGCTTGGATTTAATTTTTGTTTTTCAAACTTTTCAGTTATGAAACTCGGCGTTGTATCGACGGCCAAGGGATCGGCCTATCTGGAACTGGGAAACACCAAGGTCATAGTTTCGGTGTTCGATCCCCGTGAAATCCCGAAGCAGAACAAATTCCGTGCTTTGGGGGAACTGTATTGCGATTTCAAGTTTTCTCCATTCGCTTGCATTCATCGGAAAAACCCGCAGACAGATGCCGAGGAGCGGTCACTGGCAGCGGCCATGACCAAGGCCCTCCAGCCGGTCGTTTGCCGGCATCTGTTCCCCAACTTCCAGATCGACATCTTTGCCAACGTTTTGGAAGACGATGGCTCTGTGCTGGCCGCTGTGATTACGGCTGCCGGATTGGCATTGAGCGATGCCACGATTTCTATGTTCGATATCGTGACGGCATCCACGGTAGCAGTTATCGAGGATAAGATCTATCTGGATCCGACCTTGGCAGAGGAACGCCTCTGTCTGGAAGGCGGGAAAAGTGGGAACCATGGAGTGATTACTCTGGCTAAGTTGCACACCTTGGATCAAACGTCGGAGATACGACAAGCTGGAGATATATCGTTGGAAAAACTTAAGGAAGCTTGCCAACGGCTTAATGAGGCGAACAATGAAATCGCTCCTGTGGTTCAACAGATGCTGGTTGGTAAGGTCCAGAAGCACATGGCGGAAATCGATCTAGAGGAAGAGGACGACAATGCAGAAGAAGACAAGGAAGATTTGGATGCAACTAGTACAAGACAGGTTTCGGTTGCGGCGGATGCTTGAATAAATTTAATAGACAAACATCGGCTCTTTGGTTTTATCATTACCAGATGACCAGTTCCGCGAGAAGTAGAAACTAGGGAGTCGATGCCGGTTATGGACCCTTTGCGTATTATGGACCCCCGCAGAAGAACATAAAATTAACACTCAAAGCAACCTTATTCCTATAAAAACCAACGTGGGAAACTTCGATTGCATTGCTAGTCAGCTGTTTCAGGCAAAATATTGGTTTGTATATGAAATCACACAAGAGGGTCCATAATTAGCATTTCCAAGTGGGTCCATAATAAGCACGTAAGCGGCGAGCCGGATTACATGGGTATCAAACGGAGGAATAGTAGGAAACGTCAAATTTGCAAACATTCCTATTATGGACACAGGCGGGATAAGGATAACAGTTTTCCAAATAAGTATTTCACGAGCTGAATCGAATGATTTTCTGTTTTTAAGGCGCACTATGAAGTAAAACATGGAATTTGTTAATACGCTGCACGAAACATATCCCCATCCAAAATATTATTGCAGAAAATCGTCGATAATGAATTTATTCGAAAGTGATTTTTCATCGAGCTGACAGTAGCTACAGGAAAAATTTTCCAAGTATTGAGTATGAAGACGTGGCATTCTTTGGCTCCCAAAAATATCTTTACTTTAGCTGGTACGTGCTCAAAACATTGCAAGAGATTTGATTTTACTCAAATTACCTATACACTGCAATAAATAATATGAAAGTCAAATTTATAGGAGGGTGATAAAAATCTTAGCATTACTGTACTATGAGGCGATTACCATTCATTTTGATAGAATATATTTTTCAAATCTGTATTACCCTTAAGATTAGTCCTCTGGTTTCTCCGGCGGTGGCCCGCACGGTTGCAGCATCTTTTCCATGATGTTGAACCGGATCCGAGCTTTGGATTCGTTCTCCGCCACGGCAAAGTAGCTCAGCATATCGTAATGGCCAAGGTAGCTGGCAAGCGAGTCCCGGTGTTGGTTCGTAAGCCACTCGTATTTGTTGGTGTCGGCGTGTCCCGTTCCGATGTACTTACTCTGCAAATGTTCCAGCTGGCTGTGGATGTTGTACCGATCACCCATGATGATGGATTGTTTCAATAGTTCCTGGGTAAAATGAAAATTTGGTTTCTACTTTGCGGAAAACACAAACCGAACCGCCCGAAACGAAGCAAAAGTCAAAGCACGGGTGTAAATAAAAAATGTTTGACATTTAGTCGTCGTGACATTTTCCTAGCGAACATTTACAAAATGTCCTAATCATTTTTCCATGTTTTGAAACCGTGTAACGATTCGCATCAATTATAAGTTAAAGGTTGCATAAAAATATTCTATTTTTAGTATAATAATATGAATAATTATTTTTTAAGCTGCGGAATAATTTCATCGAAGAATGTAAGTTGAAATTTCAAGGATGAGCTGCGTACCATTACAGGATATTTTAAAAAGATTCACCTGAATGAAATGGTCGATAAAGCAGAGCAGAAAACCTATCTAGATCACACACTCTCAGAGATTTCTCATCAAAAGGTCGCTTGTGAAAACCCTTTAACGTTCAACGCTCCGTCATCGTAATCATCGTCATCATCGAAACTTCAAAAGCAGTTTTGTCTTTGATGTCTTTGGTTTTTCTGTTCAAAACTGAAAATTATTCGATGAAAATGTGTACACTGTTTTTCGGTTGGAGAATATAATACAGTGAACACATTTTCCTGTAAATTTTCTTGATTTTGAACGAAAGAACTGCTCTTGAAAATTCCAAAATCAATGACGGATCCTGTCCTGAATAGAAAACTATTCATTTCACATGGGTAAAGCTGGGTATGCTGTTCCGCTCAAGAAAAGTAAAAATTCCTGTCCAAGAAATGGTCAAGAAATTTCCTACAGTGAGCTCCATTTGAATTGACATTTCTTTTCAACTGCATACTGCGATCAAAGAAAAATGCTTTTCTTGAGCATTTCTTGCAAGAAATTTCTCACGCATCGAGATAGGCGATTACTTTTCTGTTGAAGTGCATACTTCGCTTAAATAATAGAGATGGTCGGGTTTCACATTTTCCAAACTCGAAACAATGACAAAGGTAGGGGAGGGGGGGTCAAAAAAGTTGAAATTTAGCGTGACATAATTTGTGTACCATCCCTGATGTATAATGAATCTTTCATGTTGTTACTTTGTTTACAATTCTCACCAAACCCGATCCAAACCCGACTTTTTTCAAACCCTAACCCGACCCGTACCCGATATTTCTGTAGCCTCTAAACCCGACCCGAACACGAAAAATTTAAAATTTTCAAACCCGTCGGGTCCGGGTTCGGATCGGGTTCCCCCTGTGCAGACTTTGGGATTGGAGACAACTGAAAAATAACGACGATCAGGTAATTCACGAATAAATAACATGATAGGCGAAAATTTTTAAAAAGTTTTAAAAAGAAGGAACGGGGACAACCGTTCCAACCGTTTCGATTTAGGGTTATAGGTAAGATCGTTGGGAGTGGCGTTGCTAAGAAAGTTAATGCGCACTCCATGCTTGTATGTTCTCCTGGGATGGTACACAGGTATTTCTTCCTTATGCCCTGGCTCTAGAGCCTTGGCTTAAGCGCCTTTACTCGCTCTCTGTACATCCACAACAATAAAAAATTAAAATAAATATTACAAAACCTTTTAAGCTTAGCTTAGACTGACTACACATATCAATGGTTGCTATTCCGTGATTGACCGAAGTCAGTGAAAATGCACAAAGAATCAACTAGAAGTTCGGCTGGGATTGGCCATAATCTTCTTCAGTGTGCATAATTCAGTGCCTCTATTTATACATGGTCAATAACGGCGCCGGCCACGTCCTTGCAGTCAGGTGGGATTGGGGGAAAGAATGTTAGTGTGTAACCTTTGCTATTTGGAGACCGTGTTTGCCTCTGCATCTCCACAAAGGTTACTGGGAGGGATGTTTGTCAATGGGGAGGATCGTTGGGTCACAGGATTCACTTTGATAAGCGATTAGACCATGATAAATAATAGGGTCCTAAAGCCCTGTCCCAATTTTAGTGCCAAACGCTTAAGTTTAGGCCAAAAACACTTGTTTACTCAATTTTCTATTGTTTTCGTTGGTTTAAGCCCAAAAAACATTTTTTTTTTTAGATTTTCTCACACCCCTTGGCTTAAACTCAAAGTTTGGGTGTATTTTGTTTTCCGTGTCCCTTTCGAAATGTCAGATAGGAACAACCCCAGTGGTCGAACTAAAACCCCTGTGGTGTTTTTGTCGACTAAGCGAACGTCAAACATGATCAAAAGTGTCAAGGTTCATTTATGGACCAAATTTTTAAATTAAAGTTTAAACAAGATATAGTCATTATTTGAGCGGGAAAAATTGCTAAATTAGTTACAGTAACATGCTTTTTCGTGATATTAAATAAAAACAAGATTTCATTAAAAATTTTAGGACCCAATTATTTGTGAGATATAAACATCCCAACTAACATTTAGTGCAAATGTAAACATTCTCTAGGCCCTCGTTATACGGCTTTATGCTGGGTAAATGTGCTGTACATACGAACGAAAGCTTCTATGCGATCCTTTTTACCAACAAATCTGGCGAATCTACTCAGCTACTTTTAAGCTGTGTTGGCAGCTCTTATTCAAACCGATCATTGCTCTATCTCGACAGTTCTATGACAAGTAGCTGTGTAACATCTTCGGAAGGCGCTTTCTCAATCATTTCGCAACTGTTGAATAATTATTATACAGCTTCGCTGTATTATCGATTAAATATTATTTTAAAGCTGTTTCACAGCTTCCGGAATTCATATCATAAGTAACTGAATTTAATGTTCCCAACGTTACCTGCCACCGCTTGGAATCGAACTCACGATCTCTGCATCCACAAGTATCGACGCTGTTCTTGTTGCCACCACAGTCTATATCGAAAGGCAAAGAAAACACACCGTTTTGTTCTACATCGAAAACGGTTCACACAATATTTTATAATGATCGTAAAAGATGCCATAGCCGCGCTTACACCACTTCATCAGGCTGTAAAAGGGTGCGAAATGTTTACATCCAACAAGCTGAGTAGATGCGCCACAAGTTGTTGTTTTACAGCATACTGCTGTATGCTCGCTGTATAACTAACGACAAAGCGCTAAATATATATTGAGCAGCATAACAAATCATATTGTATAGAAGCAGCCGGATTGATGATGGCGAGTTTTATTCCACATCATTAGGTTGCTATCTTTTACGGTGTTGAGTGAAAGCAGCAAAAGCGATAACTGACTAAATTTATTCAGCTAAGATTTGTAGCTGCAAAACGTTTGCGTTACAGCTGTATTAACGCTAATCGTTCTATTTTTGACAGCTTTCATTTTTTGCTGCGTTCGCTGCTTAAATTCAAGTGTTATACAGCACAAAGCAAATAATCTTGGCTTATAGCGCTAAAATTGTTAGTTGTTAGAAGGTGTTTTGAAAAGAACAATTTAGACATAAATAATTTATGAATAAGAGTTTATGTCGACACTCACAGTGACGAACCATAGTTTGTTGAAAAATCATATTTACGTCTCACCGTTGTAATGATTAAAGGTGCAGTCATACATATTTTTTAGATTAGAAATAGTATGAAACGAGCTCACCAATTGATCCGTCATCCTTCAGCAGCAACAATCCACTTTCAGCTTCACTCGTTTGCCCGGCTATATAATAGCACTCAGAGAAAATAGGCGCGTGACCCGAGAGGGATAACAACTGACGACTGCTCGGGCTTTCTTGACGCACTGCCCAGGAGCATGCGTCAACGTCGAAAGATCAAAAAGGACTAATCGAACGTGGCACTTTTTCACTTTATTTGACCGACGCGCGACATGTTTGATCCTACCCTCATCGGTGTCAAGGTCGATGGATCAAACACAACCACAACTTTTATCCCTCAGTTATTATCTGTACTTTACTCTCATTTACCACCACGAAAAATGGAGTAAGAAGAAGATGCGAACGTTATTTCCGGCAACCGACCTAATAACGAAATAAGGACAATGAATGGACTCGGTAGTGGAATTTGGGGCAAGTGTGCCACCTTAAGCAAATTGTTCTCTAACTTTGTCTAAAGTTAGAAAACCACCAATACAGCCTCATGATGTTAGTTTCACGTCTTCTCATAAACACTGTGCCATTAAAAAAAAAATCAAAAAGTGTTAGTTTTGGAGCTTCTCAAATAGCATCTAAAATAACCTGATTTTCAACACTATGGAGCAAGTGTGCCACCCTAATAGGGCAAGACGGCCACCGATAAATATTACAAAACCTTTTTATGGGTGAAAAACTAGTTTGCAAACATTAAATGAAATTTTCATAAATAAATATGCTGATATTTTTTTCAGCTACGTCTGTGTAAAACCAACTTGGCAACAATCATCAACGACTACACATATTTTTTTATACAATAAGGTGTACAAATTTCAACGACGCAACACGCATGACTCAATAATGGTTTCTGCGCTCGTGTACATTCACGTTACATGTCACCAACACTATTTCAAGAGTGCTGGTGGAAAATATAAACAAAGATCAGCTGTTCCCAGCAAAATCAAACGGCAGTATTTTCCACCAGCAAATTTGCGGATGTGTACGTGACACCGGTCGGTGAGAGCTCAATAGAGCGCTGCATATTACGAGCCTAACCTCACTTTTTTGACAGCTGCTGGTCCTGTTGTTTACGTTTCGGACTCGTTTTTTCCATCATATTTTCATCTTCGCATTTCTATCACCAGCATGCTGATGGTGACGATTTTCCATGGTAGGAAGATAGAATAATACGATCCGTGAGTATCTGCAGTGGATTTGACCTCTCCTCGCAGCAAACTTTCACGAAATTAAGAATGATTCGAAAAAAGTACTAAGTCCAAACTGTAAACAACAGGACCAGTACCTGTCAAAATTGATGCGTGACGTCACAGTGCAGTGGAGTATGGAAGTTGAATAGATCACGAAAGAAAAAAAAAAACACGAAACAAGAGCACACACCCTTAAGGTGACACGGGAGACCGTGTTATTTTCCCTATTGTAGAGGTTTCGGATGAATAGCAGCAAATCCACTCGTTTTATTCGCGTTTTAAATATATATTTTCACAACTTACTTTTCCCGCTTACAACCGTTCACCCTGATAGTCACAGTCAAAATCCTCTTCCCTCCTCTCTTTTCCTTTCTACTCTCCATTTTCTATATCTCTACATATGAACTCTACATTACGCTCGTTGCACGAGGGGTGCGCCACTACATCCCCCTTAACACTTCTTAATAAAATGTGGCATATAATCTTCAAACCACATTGGTTCTTTACGCTTCCGCTTTCCTCCTTGGTCCGCCAGTGATTGCTGTGCATCCCGATTTGATGAAGAACCACCATTCGGAGATGTAGTATTTGTTTCTGATGCATCTTGCTCTGTATCCATAGCGCCAGTCGAAGATTCAGCATCATTTAATATCTCACACTTCTTGACATGTGCTGTGTTTCTTCTGAATTCTTTTCCCGTAACTAGCGACTTAACTATCAAATCCGATCCACATTTTCGCAATATAATGAACTCCTCGTTCATATACTCTGTACTCAGTTTATTATCTTTTTTCATCCTTTTAAGAAGCACCCTATCCCCAACAACAAGGTCCCTCACCTTAGCCCGCCTTTTGTTGTCACTGTATTCTTTCCCTTTTTCCTTTTGCATCGCATCACGGTCTCGAACGTCTTCATCATCATAACGGGAGTTTGACAGCTGCGGAAGTTTTGTTCGAATCTTCCTTCCAAACAACATTTCAGCAGGCGAGCGACCAGTTGTGGAGTGGTTTGAAGCGCGATATGTGAGCAGGAATTTCTGGAGTTCAATCCGCCAATCTTGTCCCAGCTCTTGTGCTATTTGTAATCGTTTGAGGATGGTTCTGTTTTGACGCTCAACTTCCCCGTTCATTTGAGGCCAGTACGGAATGGTGTTGATAAGCTTGATTCCGTAGCTGCGGCAAAATTCTGCAAATTGTTCGCAGTCTTCGCTCAGTTGTGGTGCATTATCTGCCGTTAGTGTTGTTGGCACGCCGAAACGAGAAAATATTGTTCTCAACTCGTCAATCGTACTTTCCGCTGTGATACTAGTCATCTCACATATTTCAAAGTATCGACTGTAGTAGTCCACGACTACCAGTAGAAACTGTCCTTCTGGGAGTGGACCTAAAAAGTCTATCGCAACATCCTGCCAAGGTCCAGTTGGTAAGTCTCGGCGGCTCATTGGTTCGGGTGGATCGGGGGTGGAAACCAGCATGCATCCCCGACATTTCTTAACAAATGTGTCAACATCAGTGTCGATTTTGGGCCACCAAACGGAAGCACGAAGATGGCATTTCATCATGCGTGTTCCAGGATGGCCATCGTGTGCCAAAACTAGTACCTTTTCACGCAAGCATTTTGGAACAACAATTCTGTCGCCCCGCATCAAAACGTTTCCAACCTGGCAAAGCTCCTGTGCAATAAGACGATACTCTGCTGGAAGCTCAAACAAACGACCCTCTTCTAGTTTTCGTAGCAGTTCCTGAATTTCATCGTCTTCATTACAAATGGCATCGAGCTCTTCCCATCTAATAGCCGCGTTGGTAGCGGCTGCATTGGCAATCTCGTTAACGAAAAGCTCTTCGGAATAATCGAACGGGGTTGGTACCAGAGTCGCCAGACGTGACAGAACGTCGGCTACGTTCTTTTCTCCAGCGATATGTCTGATCGAATAATCAAAGGCTTGCAGGCGAAGCACCCACCTTTCTATTCTAGCGCATGGTTTTGAGCGTGAGGTGAATAGATATAGCAACGCTTTGCAGTCGGTAATTAAATCAAACTTTTTTCCGAGAAGGTACATCTGGAATCTTTCGATGCCCCAAACGGCCGCCAACGCCTCTTTCTCCGTTTGGCAGTACCGTTTCTCAGTTTTGGTCAGCGATTTAGATGCATAGCATATGACACGGTGTTCCCCAACATTATCAGTCTGCACTAGCACCGCTCCTAATGCATTAGGACTGGCGTCTACGATGACAGACGTTGCATGTTCCACATTAAAATATCCAAGACTGACGGAGTGTGAAAGTGCATTTTTGATGGCTTCAAAAGATGCCTGGTGTTCGCTTGTCCATTCGAATTTTACAGATTGTTCTGTTAGTCTTCGCAATGGTTCGTCTAGGGTTGCTAAATTATTGATAAATTTATTCATATAATTTGCAAGCCCTAGGAAGCTTTTCACTTCGGACGCATTTTCCGGACGCCTAAAGGATACGAGGGCTTCGACTTTGGATGGTGAAGGACGTATACCATTGGGGGAAATTACATGACCAATGAATTGAACTTCTGGAACACCGATCACGCACTTCTCTTGATTCAAAACCACCCCACGATCTCGCAGTCGTTCGTATACTGCGTTTAAGCGAACATTATGTTGCTCTAAGTTTTCGCCTTCAACGTATATATCGTCCAGGTAGCATACCGTCCCTATTAATCAATGTTTATTTTATTTTATTTTTTTTTAATAAGTAACAACTCAACATGACTTACCCTCACATCCAACCAAGATTTCTTCCATCACCTTCTGGAAAATCTCAGGAGCCGAAACCAGCCCAAATGGAAGTCTCTTGAATCTAAAGAGACCTCGGCTGGTGATGAATGTCGTCACGTCACGTGACTCAGGGGCAAGCTCCGTTTGTAAAAATGCATCACGAATATCAAGTCTACTTCTTATTGCGCCCTTACCGATGCGTGCTAGTAACTCGTCGACTACCGGCATGGGATATCGTTCTCGTAAAACTGCCTCGTTCACGCGTCTAAGGTCTAAGCATACACGTGGCTCACCGTTCGACTTGCCTACCACGACTAGCGGCGATACCCAACTTGTAGGTCCTGTTTTGACCTAAAATAGTGTTTCCAACAAATTCAACGTAAGGATGTGTGCTACTACTGAACAACATTTAGCTTATTGTATATTTCAGTGTTACCCTATTCGAATCAATAATTATTTATTCAAAAATAGGTGAGTAAATATCATGTATTATTCAGACTGATATGGTAACAAAAGAATATCATTTGACGAAATTATTTCACCTCAATGATGTCTCGATCCAGAAGTTGATCCAATTTTTGGTTCACAGCAGACTCGTAGGGAAGTGGGACACGTCGCACCGGCTGAAATACAGGTTTGAACGTCGGATCCATGTGAATTTGTACCTGTACATCCTTTATTTTGCCAAATGGAACATTATTCACTTGATTAACTTCGACACCAATTTTCAAAACTCCAAGAGCTTTTGCGGTTGTATCACCTAAGATACAACGTTGACCTTCCTTTACGACGAAAAACTTGGCGCATTCACTTTTATTTCCGATTTCGATCTTAGCTTTGAATGATCCCAAAATATTCAAAGGTGTTTTGCTTCCAAACCCTTTGATAACTTCGTCGCCTCCTTTTTGCATTTCGTAAACCACTACTCGTTGATGCTTTAAGGTTTCCCACGCCGTCGAGTGGATTAAATTAACGTCGGATCCTGAGTCCACGAGCACATCTAACAGAACACCACCGATTTTGCATTCCAGAATGTTGGTGTCGTTTCCGAAATGGAAACAGTAGTAAGATTTTCCGCTTGTATCCGATTTAGAGTCCAGTTTGCTATCGGTGCTTGAGAGGTCGTTCGACTTTTGATCGATTTTCTCAACTAGACGTACCTTCTTCGTCTTCTGATGCAATGGCACGTCCGCAGGTGCAAAGCGTTTTCTGCACACAGCCTCAAAATGTCCGACACGCTTGCACCGGCGACAAGTTTGGTTTCGAGCTTTGCATTCCACAGACATAGCGATGTGCCCTTGCGTGCCACAGTTAAAGCATTTAATTTCTCGGCTTTGAGGCATTCGACGATTGGGCCATCGGTTAGGAACTACTGGTGGCTGTTTCATGGGTCCTCGCTTTTGAACTCTGAACACCTTTTCTGCCTGTTGTTCTCTTGACTGCTCGTTACCGTTGAGACATGTAAAGTCGTTGACCTGCTGTTCCACTCCTTCCATCATGGCACCCATGCTTTCGACTTCCGCCAACGTGATGTCCTTCTGCAGAATTCGACGACGAAGCTCTTCCGAAGCACATCCTTCTACGATCACGTCAATTACGTAGATTTCAGTTAGTACTTCGCGAACATCAGCTGCGTACTTTTCTAAACCGCAGTCTCCGAGCTGTTGTCTGATGCGTAAGACAAAATGAGCGAATCGTTCGTTTTTTTCTTGACGCATTTTGCGCAATCGACAACGTTCGAGAATATACTGGCGCCCTGGCTCGAAGTATTCATCTAGCTTGGCAATCGCATGGTCGTACCAATTCGATTTGGTCGATACCAGAGGTAGCTTATCAGCGTCGGGTAGATTCTCGTAAACACGTTGCAGTTGCTTGCCACCGAAATGAAGCAACTTCGCTCTCATCTTCTTCTGGTCCGAAACGTCATAAGCCTCGAAATAGATCTCGAGAGCCGATCTCCAACACTTCCACTCTTTGGCCAATTGGTTCTTTCCAATCTCCTCACATCGGAATGGAGGAATCGGACGAGACTCGTCGATCTGTAAATTTATAATTTTGATCAATTTAGTTTTTTTTTTTCACAAAAACCAAATTATTATCTCGTTGTGGTGTTACATGTATTGCAGTTAACAGTGACAATATCACTGCCTGCTCTGATATACGGCAATGTTTTCATCTAACGGAACACGCACAAGAAAGTTAACAAGAAACTCCTCAGAGCCTAATCTCACATACTTCTCAAAGTTATAACCTCCAAAACTCCTCAGAGCCTAATCTCACACACTTCTCAAAGTGATAACCTCCAAAACTCCTCAGAGTTATACTTTTGCTCTCCAGCATAATTATTTCTTATATTCTTTGATTTAACTTTCTCGACAGAAGTTCCTCAGAATCAACGTCATCTCCTCAGAGTTCGAAACCAATCGTTTAAGTATAGTAATCTCAACAGCAGTTCCTCAGAACTTTTTTTCTTTAACTCCTCAAAGTTTCATAAAATTGTACCCATAACTCCATTTCTTGTATTCTCCTCAGAGACAATATATTAAATCTTCATTCTATTTGTGCGTGTCCAAGATTCCAGATTCAAGATACAAAACAGTCCTTGTGAGTTGTAACTGATTCGACACCTGTTTTGTAACCTAACCTTCATTTTTCTTTCTTTTTTTTTCTCGTCCGGGACTACGCCCCGTCAAAGTTGACCCGCGTGGCCTTATAAAACAATGTGATAAAATATGCTTCCAATTTCAGTTTTCGCTGTACTTACAAGTTTTTCCATTATCCTCGTCGCCAGATGTAGAGGTTTCGGATGAATAGCAGCAAATCCACTCGTTTTATTCGCGTTTTAAATATATATTTTCACAACTTACTTTTCCCGCTTACAACCGTTCACCCTGATAGTCACAGTCAAAATCCTCTTCCCTCCTCTCTTTTCCTTTCTACTCTCCATTTTCTATATCTCTACATATGAACTCTACATTACGCTCGTTGCACGAGGGGTGCGCCACTACACCTATCGTTTGTCTCACTTTAACAATTGGGTCCTAAAATTTTTAATGAAATCTTGTTTTTATGACAGACCCCTACTCTGACCAGATTGTGATCCCTCTGGAGTTATTAAAAATCATGGCTTTGTTGGTCATACTTCGGGCAACTATATTATGTAGTGGAATTGTCATAATACCGGTAGTTCTCTATGGACATAAAGCATGCATCTGCACTTTTTTTAAGATAACCCGAAAGCATTTGGAGTGATCAAACGAAAGGTGCTTAGAACTAAAGAAACTATAAACAAAAAAACGAAATGTTACAATTGGAGTTCCAAACTTACTGTAAATTTGGAGTAGGGTGATGTGCTAGAATGCATTGTATTAAGCTTTAATCAGCGAGAACTTGCCATTTTCCCAGTATTGCAGTGAACGATGCTGATACAAACCGATGCCAAACAAATCTTTCACAAAACGGCTTTCGTATTGTACAATAAGATTTTGATAAAGCTTGATCGTCTTTTTGGAAATAATGCAATGAAAATGCATCTTGCCGTATTTTAAATTCGTCGTATCGTTTTCATTTCTGTCGCAATCAGTTTCCAAATTCGTCTCACAACTTACGGCTCACTGTGATATAGTAAGTGGTCAAAATACAACACATTAACGCTAATATAAAATGTTTTATTGGAATATATAGATCTACAGGCATCTCCCTCCATTCCTTAAGCATGTTGAAATATATTAATTTCCTATAAAATCCATTGTTCGCCATCAAAATTCAGCTCAAACATATAAACACAATTCCTTTTGATCGAACAATCATGAAATTTGCTCACAACGAAAACAACACAATCAAAGGAATCGTTTTTAAGCCGAACATCGCGCACACGTTGATGCGCACAAGCTTTTTTTTCAGTCAATTTTCTCTTATAAGCAGGTGAAATCAACTCACCTGTAAAAAATCTGAACTGCTACGGAAAATGAAATGTAATATGTTGTTGACAAAATGTTAATAAAATCTTAAATTTTCATTTACCAAATTAGGATGATAGTGTTGTCTAACACAGAACACCTAGATATAAGAAATGAATGTAATGTTTGGAATGATACTAATAAAGAAATAAAAAAAAGCTTATTTTTCAGTACGACGGATTGGACTTTGTTTACATTCGTTGAGGAAATTCCATAAAATTTCGTGAATTCTAGAACTTTTATGGCGTGTGATTGGAATAAAATCCTTCAGTGAAGATGTACGAAGGTTTTCCATAGTGAAAATAAGTGCCCGGCGAAGTAAGTCACACAGGGGGCGGGAAGAAACTTGTACCTATCATAAAGTGGTGTGACTGGTGTCGATCGCTAAGCATTTCTCTCAAATCGTGTTCGTCCATGAGATTTTGATGAAAAAGTGCAAATTTGATAATTGAACTGAAGTTATTTAACGAAATACAGCAGTTTTATTGCATTTTTGGTGTACAAGTGTACGAACCATAACAGCTTTGACAAAATTACACTTGGAAAATAAATCTACGTTGCAGGTAAGTTTGAATATCCGCCGTAGTGGAACATTTTAACTTTGATACTGTCATGTCTACCTATCTCAAGTGATATTTCTTATGACTCTGGTACCTTTTGTTCGTACCTACGGGATTTCTGAGCTATAAATACTGGCTACCGTAGGCGCAGAAGGGAGACTTCCCGGACTGTGGACTGATTAATATATTTTTTTATTCTTTATTTGCAGGATATAAAAGTGGCGACGAGGATCATGGAAATGTGTGTTGGCGATTATCGTTTTTCTTTGAGGTGGCGAGTTTGCCAATTTTATTTATTTGAGTGTGGTGAAATTACCAATTTGAGTTGAACTAAATTGTTCTTCAGAGCTGACGAAATTGTCGTATATTGTGAACATAGTTGTTCTTTTGTGAAGCGATTGCTATATTGAGATGAACGAAATTGTTCTTTAGTGTTGACGAAGTTGTCAAATGTAATGTTGAGCAAAGCAGTATGAATCCAATGATTTAAATGTCTTGTTGTAGTTATGAAATAAATACTTTGAAGTTACAGCTGTGGAATTTGTTGGGTATATTTTCGATTGTTCGTTGTTGTAACTTAAAGGCGGCATTTTAAAGAGTTGATAGAAAGTTTCTAAAGGGGAAAGGACTGTTATGTCTACCTATCTCAAGTGATATTTCTTATGACTCTGGTACCTTTTACTTGTTCGTACCTACGGGATTTCTGAGCTATAAATACTGGCTACCGTAGGCGCAGAAGGGAGACTTCCCGGACTGTGGACTGATTAACATATTTTTTTATTCTTTATTTGCAGGATATAAAAGATACGACGAAGAAGAACGACTGTAAACTGACTGTAAACCTAACAGGGCCTGTTCACAAATTTCATAACGCTGAAGGGGATGGGTGGGTATCCACAAAATGTTACAGCTCATACAAAATTTTCAAAATATTCATACAAAAAGTGTTACACCTACCCCCTGGTGGGTGTCAAAAATGACCATTTTCGGAGTTATGAAATTTGTGAACAAACCCAACAAATGCTTCGTGAATATGGGTAAGATTGATCATTGATATTTCATACGATGTCAATTCTTACAAATGGAGCACCTAACTCTGTAAATCAAATCATTAAAGTTTTGAAAATCTACATTCTTTATTTAATAGATTTGAAGTATGTAAAGTTATGTATTTAACCATGTTTGGATTGGAATGATGAAGAAATATGCATAAAAGTTTAGTTCTAACAAAGATATGCGCATGTCCTCGTTGAAACAGATTATTTCATCAATATTTGTCAGAAATATGTAAATCGTCAAGAGTTTGGTCATTTCACTTGCCTTTATGCTTTTTATGCGGTAATATCGAAATTGAAATGAAAGTTACTCTCATGCGAAGGTATTTATTGGTAGGAATTGAACGAGCGTATTTAAACTTAGGGAGCTAACGATAAAAAAGTAATTTTATTTTAAATAAAACATCGCTAAAAAAAGTGATCAATACCACCTTGAAATGAGATAGATTTATATGTATAGCTTCGAAATCACTTATGATAACAAATTTCTGAACGTGTGCAGATGAGGTTCCGTATTTTTCCGTATTCTGTTAGTGAAAATTGAGGAAAACGTAGCAACTGTGAAAACTAGCAATATTACCTTAATTTACGTTCAGTATTCATTAAATAGTTGTGCCTTCAATATCTACTTCACACAATACGTCGCATCCGTTGTTTTATTCTGGATCCACGACAGGTAGGCTGTGATTCTGGTATTAACTGATGGCGTAGACGCTGCACAAGCTCCTCCATAGCTTACGACACCAATCGTATACATACGTTGTACCCCTCGCAGATACAAAGGACCACCCGAATCATACTGGCAGGTATCCTTACCGGGTGTGAAAGTGCATAACTTCTGATTGTTGACGTATTGGGCCTTGCCACAGTCAGCATTTGCTATCACATCCAGCGTTACGCGTCTCAAGGTCGTACTGATTTGCCCTCCGTAGCTTGTAGTGCCCCACCCAGCTACATCCACTTGCAGCTTGTTGAAGTCGTAGTACCAATAATTGAATGGAAGGCATACTGGTCCAACGCCTCGAGTCCATTGTATGTCGGCGGTGGTTTTCAACACCGCAATATCATTGTCACGTGAGTCTTGGTTGTAATTTTCATGCATCACGATGCTCTCAATATCATAGATTTGCGAGTAGGGTGTCTCAAGACCTGTTTTGTAATCATGATCTCCGACCAAAGCTTGCAGGCGTTGAGAATTCGGGATATTTTGAACACAGTGAGCGGCCGTCAAAATGTATCTATAACTTACTAAAGATTTTGGAAAATTAAGGAAATGTGATTTTACATTGGACCAATACTTACTAATAACACCAGAGCAGAATACACTTGCGGTTAATTTGTCAAGCAATCCAACAATCGATGTGTATTCGTTGATTCCGGCCTCGGTTCCACCCACGATCTTCTGCCATCGAGACCACCCACAGTCACAGTCCTGTTTTACGACCTTGATCCGACAGTTGAACGTCCCTCCGTTGGTGTTGCTCGAAGAAGTATACGCAATCATCATTTTGTTGAACAGAGAGTTTCGGCTTATACTTCCCTTACCGCAAAAGTATTCACTCCCTACAAGGGATGAGAATCCTTCCGTTGAGATATAGAATAACTCGGTTGAACAGGCCGTGCTCTGCGCTGTATCGATGTTAATATCGCAGGTCATTTGAATGCTGTTCCCGGGAGGGGCGATTAGTGTATAACGGCATGAACTTCCCGAAGGATATTTCCGATTCGGATACAAGGGTGACAAAAGCTGTACGTCTGCATTTCCGCCTAACTGGAATTGTTGATCGCATAATTCAAACCAACCGTTTATCAACGTTGGTAATAGCACGACTAATACTAATGATCGTAACGGGATCATCATCGCTACTGAAAGTTGCAGATTAGGTTCCACACGATAAAAATACGAATTTCAACTAGATTCTCCTTGAACAACACCTGGATAAACATTTCTCTGTAACATTGAAAACTCGGAGCTTCCTCGCAGAACCCCCTTCCACTTTATTGATAACAATAATTCCATTCAGCGGTGTTTTGCATTATCCAAGAGATATACTCTGTTACCCTGGTACTCACGCTTGGGTCATTGGTAGCACATGCCATCCCGTAGCTAACGATACCGACCAGATAAACGAGTCCATTATAGTAATCCGTGTAGAACAGCGGTCCACCAGAGTCACTTTGGCACGTGTCTTTCCCCGAGGCAAAGGTACAAATCTGCGTCGCAGCGAAGTTGGCGTAAGTCTTGGCGCACTGACTGGGATCAATCACCGGCAGGCCAACTTTGAGCAGAACGTTCGATTTGGGATCACCGAAATCCGTGGAACCCCAACCGGCGGCTTCGAGTTCGATTCCCACGAAGGATGCCCCGTAGTACTTGAACGGGAGACATACCGGGCTGACACCGTTCGAGAAGACCATCTCCGTGGTGGTCCTCATTAGGGCTATGTCGTTTAGGTTGGTGAGCTTGCTGTAGGACTCGTGAATTTTTATCAAGGCCACTCGGTACAGGGCTGCGTATGTCGATTCTGCTCCAGTGGAAATGTTGTGATCACCGACGAGTAGTGCCAGATTAGATATGCTGTGTCCGGTTGGACAGTGAGCTGCTGTTAGCGCATGGTAGTTTGTTACTAGAATACAGATAATACATAGTGTTAGTGTCGAATTTATGGCTAACGTAGATTTTTGCTTTGCTTCGGTGGCTTGTGATCTTAAGGTGAATATGAATCATGAAAAGTCATACCTCGAATCTTCAAAAGCACAAATCTTGAGATCCTGACATCGGTTCGGGCTGCGAACTGTTTCGATTAGTCTCCACCAGTAAGTGACCAATCGACCAAGTTTTCAGATCGAACTACTATATAGTTCTTTAAGTTGTACTCTTGTAGTTTTGAGGTAAGGCATGTAGAAAACCGAGTTAAAGTTTCCCTGTGTATAACTTTTTCATTGACGGATTATGCACGAATCTTCATGAGGTGCAAATAAACAAGATGAAAGGGCCTAACTTAAGATTTTTGCGGTTTAATTTTTCTCATGTAAAAATGTAATTGAAGATTCATCAGAAATAGAATCGACTATGTATGATAAGGAGCGCGCCTTCGTTGAGATGTAAGGCATCATGACGGCAGCGGGACCTTTTCATCACATTCGAATTTTCCGTCAAACTATGAGGAATTAAAACCAAAACTGTACAGAAATCGATACCGCATTACCTATCAACGGAATTAGAGTAATGCGACAATAGATCAAAATAATACTCGCATTGGCTCAATCGAACAGAAGGTACAGCAGAGATAGTTTGAATTAGTATCAGAAGTTGTTTTTTTGAAATCCTTTGGTATTCATGGAAAAATTTGGAGTAGTTTCTAATGCAGTCCATAGAAATACTCGATGGTATAATACTTGTAGATTTTGTTTGGATAAAAGGTCTAATGGGGCCCATATAGGGAGCCGGATCCTATTCTTAGCACTTTTGATTCACTTCAACAGTGGTTTTTTTTATAGCTTCTTTCAGCAAGACCAAACTGAGGTCGTGTGTTCGAATACGACCGTTCCAGGATTTTTTCATGTTGTATATTTTCTCGACTTCCCAAGGCATAGAATATCTTCGTATCTGCTACACGATATACACATTCAAAAATTGTCAATCAGTTTTCAGTAAATAACTGTGGAAGTGCTCATAAGAACACTAAGCTAAGAGTCAGGGTATCTTCCAGTTGGGACGTATTTCATTAGGGCAGCTGAAAAAGCATTGGAAGAGATGTTGAAAACTGAACTCAACTTAATTTTGACGAAAATGCAGATGGGACTGACTTGCGATTCACGGCAGTGCAGGAGTTCTAACTGATTTATTTTTTTCAGGAAATTTGCTGAACATTTTTCGAAAAATGATTTCCTGTTATTTTAATGTTATTTTGTGCAGTAAAATTGAAAAAAAAATCAAGGAAAATTATTTTACAGAATAATAAGAAAAATGTGTTGAATTTATTTGTACATTTATTTGTACAGAACGTGATAAAACCAAAACCACTGTACAAGGTTTAAAACAGAGATGCTTTTTGAACAGAACAAGAGCTTGGCTTCAACTTCAAAATGACAAAAAATTTCAAAGTTGCAATGTTCAGCAAAAATATGTAATTCCTCTATACCTCTTCTGATGACCACATTTAGCTTAGCTTGGACTGACTACACATATCAATGGTTGCTATTGCGCGATTGACCAAAGTAAAGAATCAACTAGAAGTTCTGCTGCGATTGGGTTCTTCAGTGTGCATAATTCAGTTCCTCTATTTATACATGATCAATAACAGCGCCGGCCACGCCCTTGCAGTCAGGTTGGATTGGGGGAAGGAATATTAGTGTGTAAACTTTGCTATTTGGAGACCGTATATGCCTCTGCGTCTCCACAAAGATTACTAGGAGGGTGGTTGTTAGTGGAGAGGAGTGTTGGGTCACAGGATTCACTTTGATAAGCGCAGGCCTGCCCAACCTTTTCAAACCGCGGGCCAAATCTCAGATTTCATATAAGCTGGCGGGCCAGATTAAATATGTGTAATAATATTGATGAGCTTTCGTCGATTCGAATGTTCCCATTTTATATGCCTTGCTGCTGCTAAGCTAACCATTAAATAAAAACAAGCAGATTATTTTAGTATTTTTGTATTAATCCTTTTATTTGCTATCGTTTAACAAATTGTACATTCAATGAGAAACTTGGAATTGGAGTCTTTTCTCCAACATTCGAGGCATGTTGATTTCAGAGTCTGTCACTGAAATTCGCAGACTAGATTCCAAGTTCTCATCATTTTCATTCTCGAAAAAAGATGTCTGCGAAAAAGATCATTAAGATAAGTACTCCCGAAGAGAGATAACATCTTCATTGCATGTTGGCGGACAGGAAAGTTTTCTTCATGCACATGATCGTGGTAGAAATTGATGAGTGACGTTTCTTCTTGGAATTTTGATTTGAGCTCATCGTTGCATTGGAGGTCTATGATTTCCATTTGAAATTTCTCAGATGTTTTGCTCACATCAAGAGTGAAGGGGGTGGTAAAAATGGCGATTTCATCACTGTGCTCTTGGAAATCCGCGAATCGACTTGCAAATTCCTGTTGAAGGGCTTTTATTTAACCGGAATATTTTACCGATTTGCTTGGAATATTTTCTGCAAGGTGAGCAAAGTGGACCAAGTTACCAGCAACCATTTGGTTATGCCAAAGTGTCAATTTCGTTTCGAAAGCTTTAATGTTGGAAAACAAAAATCGTTGAGATGTTTGGCAATATCAACTATGAACGCTAAATCACTCACTCACTCAGGATCATTGAGTTCAGAAAAAGGCTTATCTTTCTTTTGCAAAAATAGTGCAATTTCCTTTCGAAGAGAATAAAATCTAATACCACGACTCAGCCAGCGAACTTAACTATAATACAGCAAATCGCCGTACTCTGCTTCCATCTCCGTTAACATCATTTGGAATTGGCAATAATTAAGTCCCCTGGCCTTTATGAAAATTATTGTCTTCACGACGAAAGACATGACTTCAGAAATGTTGAGTGTTTTAGCACACAGATTTTCTTGGTGGATTATGCAATGGGCTGGAATTCTAACACCCTACCCTTGCAGGTGCTTCTCCTTCCTCATAAGTGACACCACGCCGGAGATTTTTCCTATCATCGCTGGTGCCCCATCAGTTGTGATGCTACTTAAGTTTTCAAAGATCCTTCATACAGCTCATAACTGCTTCCATCAGTTTTTTTGATGTTAACTACGTCTTACGGCAATATACTGGGTGTCAATTAAAAATCTAAAATTTTGCGACCGTCACGAAATTATCTAAGATTTTGAACGTTAATAACTCAGTCATTTATCGATAGATTTTCAATATTTTCCCACCAATCGATCGGAAATGTATACAACAATTTCCTCGAATGGAGAAAACTATTGATTATTGACAATAAACTATTGAAAATTGGGAAAATGTCGACCCCTTTCTTACGCAACCAATCACGTGCAAGCAGTTTTCCACGCTTCTTTTGCGTTCCGCTTCGCACTATAAAAGCAGACCGATTCCTGCTTCTTCGCTCATTCTTCTTTTTGCCGTCAGACTGTGAACATGGTCGGCGAGCAAGTCTCGAGTGCCTTTCGCATTCTCAGCTCAGTTTTCAATGGAACGCGAATGGAACAACAACCCGCCGCCGCGACTGAAGCCGCTTGTTAAAGCGCCCATCGTCATCGCCACCGCAAACCTCATCGGGCGAGGAGGATTTCTAACAGTGCGCCATCAGCACCTAGCTACCAGAGGCAAGCTCTTGATCATCAAGCGGCGGCAAAACACCAGCGTCCGGATTGTGAAATCGCTCAAGATTTCTCAATGGACTCGCGCTTTCAGAATTGGCGCTGCAGGAATCGGGGCGCAAAGGTAAGTTTGTACGAAGTGGCTGAAGAAAATCGACCAAAGCCGCTTGTTGAAGCGCACATCGTCATCCGCACCGCAAATCTCATCGGGCGAGTAGGATTGCAACCAGTGCGCCGTCAAAATGTGTCCGTGTTACGCAAATTCAACAATTCAATCGGCCTTTTTCAGAGCCAACAAATGTGTTTTAAAGAGTTGATTGTGTAATATTCTTTAATTTGTTCGAGATGGCTGAAGAAAATCGACCAAAGCCGCCAAAATGTGTTACGCAAATTCAATCGGCCCTTTCCAGAGCCAACAAATGTGTTTTAAAGAGTTAATTGTGTAATATTCCCTAATGTGTTTACCACATACTTGCTATAATTTCTTAATTCATCTCATAGCAGCATACAATAATTGATTTATTACGAATAATTGACAATACGGCAATTTGAGGATGTTTCCGAGGACGCTGCTGCAGTGCCGTCGGGATGCAATAACAGCATAATGCTAATCTTGTACATCCCTTTCCCAGACATCAGTTTCATATAGCCTATTTCCCAGATAAGAAAACGAAGAATTTGAAAGGAGGAGCATCACCTGCTATTCTAAGGGTATAAAGCATCCATTCTTCGTTGAATTCGGTTTCATTCTGTTTTCGCTTTCGAGCTGGTAAGAGTTCCTCCAAACCTGCTCAGCTCCTCGCTACCAGAGGCAAGCTGTTTGTACGAGATGGCTGAAGAAAATCGACCAAAGCCGCTTGTTGAAGCGCACATCGTCATCAGCACCGAAAATCTCGAGGCGAGGAGGATTGCAAGCAGTGCGCCGTCAAAATGTGTCCGTGTTACGCAAATTCACCAATTCAATCGGCACTTTTCAGAGCCAACAAATGTGTTTTAAAGAGTTGATTGTGTAATATTCTTTAATTTGTTCGAGATGGCTGAAGAAAATCGATCAAAGCCGCCAAAATGTGTCCGTGTTATGTAAATTCAACAATTCAATCGGCCCTTTTCAGAGCCAACAAATGTGTTTTAAAGAGTTATTTATGTAATATTCCCTCATGTGTTTACCACATACTTGCTATAATCTCTTAATTCATCTCATAGCATCATACAATAATTGATTTATTACGAATAATTGACAATACGGCAATTTGAGGATGTTTCCGAGGACGCTGCTGCTGTGCCATAGAAATGCAATATTTTGACGTTAACTACGTCTTACGGCAATATACTGGGTGTCGATTGAAAATCTATAATGTTGCGACCGTTACGATATTATGTTAGAGTTTGAACTAAAGGAAGGCCATAGTTGCATGACAATCGACTAAAATTCAAATGCAGAAAATCACTTGGCGTAGTTAACGTCATGCGGTCGTGTCTTGTATACAACCCCCCCTGATTTTTTTTCCGGTTGTTGTTCTTTTCATAGGAACCAAAGCTGCCAATTCTTCCGTGATTTGGAAATGATCGTCAACTTCTCTTACGAAAATAGCTAGCTGAGCCGTGTTGTTACGTCAGTGCTCTCATCGATAGCTAGAGAGTCAAATCTGAAGCGTGAGGCTTTTTCGCGTAACGCCATTTTGAAATCATCGGCGAGAACCTGAACCCTTCTTGTCACTGTATTTCGTGACTAATGTTACTGAAGGCAGATTTTTCCTTTGGGCACATGATTTCAACGACAGCCGAAATCATTCCTTAACCAAATCTCCGTCCTGAAACGGTTTCAAACGTTTTGCCAAAATTTCGCTAATAGCAAAACTAGAATGCGCTACATTTTCCGATTCCGTGTTTTCCCGGGAAAAAAGAGTTTGTTGTTTTGACAATCCTCTTTTGAAAAAAATATACATCGATTAATGTCAGGAAATAAAAATAAATAGAACATCTTACCTTTGAAGCTCATTTAACTTTTGCTTTCTTTTTGGTCCAGTAAAAGCATCATAACTTGTAGCATGCTTGGTTTCATAGTGCCTTTTGAGTTTATATTCTTTAAGAACAGAAACACTTTCCGAACAAACCAGGCAAACCGGCTTCCCTTTCGTCAAAATGAAAAAATACTTCTCTTGCCATTCCTCACACACGGTGTTCACTTTAAATTTTCGTGTTTTAGGATTACTTATAGCTGCCATTTCAGAGTATCTCGATGCGTAAAACATGGGTTTCTTTCAAACCAATTCAAATCTCACTTAAACCGATACTCGCAAACGAGCAAAACCGTCAAAGTGTAAATAAAACTTCTGTTTGACACGTTTTGATGATGTTTACAAATTCATTCCAATTAGATTTTTGCCTAAGCATAGCCCAAGGTTCTGAATTTACTAAGGTGGCGCAGACCATTGGTAAGTGCCACTAGTTCTCTCTTTTACTTTCCCGCTGTTCTTATGCAGCGCAAAAAAGTACGTCACAATTTGCACTGCATATGAAAAGCGGGAGAATAAAAGGGAGAACTAGTGGCACGCATCATCTGTGCCACTTGAATAAAATTCATAACATTGAGCATAACCAACTTAGAAATAGTGATGCCAAAATTATTTAAAAGTAAGACACAGTTAGATGGACGGTGAGAATTGGTACAAAATTTTAAATTGTCGTCAATTTTAACATTTTATCCATTCAAGAAATGGGCATATATTTTATCAACCTTGAGGGGCCGAATCAGCTCGCGGGCCGGATGCAAAGTATTTTTGAAGGCTCATAGCGGGCCGAATAAAATGCCGTACGTTGGGCTGGCCTGGATTAGACCATGATAAACAATTATTTGTGAGATATAAATATAATATTTTTAATTGATATGGAAAAAATTAAAGTAGAAGAAAATAATGTGACGAACCATGCAAAGTTTGTTAAATAAAGTAAACCTTTTGCAAGTCTACACTTAGAGTGTCGATCCATTCAAAGTTTTGTTTTAATACAAAAAAAAGTACAAGTATAAAAGAAAGATGTTTTTGTCATTGGAGCCAATCTATTAATTATATTCGTTAGCTCTGATAGAAATTTAGTTGAAATGTATACAGTTTACAGAAATCATAATCAGTTTTTATCCCTTTTGAGTTCCGAAAATTATTGTGCCATAGCTTCAACACCCTTCTAAAATTTTATTTTTGATCAATGTCAACCTAATTTTCATTCTACACAACAGGTAAAGGTTAATTTTGAACTTTTCTGTGAAAATAATTTGAAGTGCGTATTTCGTTTTACAATAAAGTACCCTAAACTACACTGTACATACCTCCACATAATTGATGTCATCGCAATGTTCAACTATCTATGAATTAATATTCAAATTATATTGAAAATAGCACCCTATTTTGCAGTTTATTGATTTTATAAGAAAAATATAAAATATCTTGAATGAGCAGAGAGCATTGATATGCTTTTTACTAGAATATATCCTGTTGTTTTCATCATTTAAAAAAAAACGTTTGTGTCGCGGTTACGGCAATAATATTTATTCTATAAATCTTTATATTCATGATTGGTAGTAAAATGTAAATTAAAAATAATAATTACGCAATGTTTTGATAGGAACATGAACTATGGATTATGTATATCCATTTAGGAGTAAAATTGAGAGATGTTGACTAAAATTTTTGATTTCGGATTTGTTATAAATGTTGTATTACCTAAGATCCAAAAGTATAAGTTATCGATATCCACTCCTAGCTATTCTAAAACTGATTATAATTTTTTGAAACTTGTGCAATATTCACAGTAATCATTCTTAAGGAAGTGATGTTGAAAAAAATTTAATTTATTGTTCGACTTACCGAATATTGTAGCAAAAAAAACATGGAAAAAGGGGTATTTTTCTTAAATTTACTTAAGTTTCGAATATGTCCGCTTATCGATTTTCCAAATGTACTCTATTGCATCTTAACAACACAACGAAGAGCTTAAGCAATCATCTAGTCCATTAAAAATTAGTTTTGATAGTTGTATATTTATTTCTTGTTAGGTATACGAATATAGAATTGGGTCAATTATAGACATTTATATAGATTTAAGAAAATACAGAATACAGTTTGTCATTGCCAATCAATAGATGACACCTATGATCTTTTTTATTGATAAAGTATATCGAAGTCCATGCACCATTTATTGGTTTTTTACCAACTTTATATGAAAGCAGTGCCCCGTACGAAAATGAAATTGAGTCACTGTATTTATACTGATTTCATAATTAACACGGTTTCTTTTACATTGATTCCGGAATAAGCACGTTTTTGCGCGGATTTTTTTTTCACACGGCACATATCTACAGTGTAAAAAAAAACCTTAGTGTAGTTAATGCAAAATATCCGTTAGTCAAACTTCATCAAGATACAATATTAGTCAAGTACAAAAAAGTTAACATGTAGCTGTTCAGAAGGCAGCTTTCACGTGTGAAATACATAATCTCTTAAACTATGATAGAGCTCCAGCACGTTTGATGTGTGTAGGCATCGAATTGGGAACATTTATTCCTTTAAACGAAGAGTTTTGTGAAACATCGTACAAAAATTGCAGTGTTCTTTATTCAGTCGCGTTCCCAGTATTTATTATATCTATGAATGTCACTTCCTCTTCTGATCACACAAATATGTGCAATAAATCGTTAATTACTTTAAACATAAAATTTTACTCAGTTCAAGTTAAAAGTTATGCATTCAGCAAAGTTGTTCATAACAACATTTTATAAAAGTGTGCTAAATAACACAACCAAAAATTTCCTCAAATAAAAGATTCTAAGGCAGCATCCAAAAGCCAAATAAGTAAGTAAGTAAGTAAGGCAGCATCCATTTATTATGTAACGCTAAAATGACGAAAGAGCATGTTTTTGCAACCACTTTAGCATTTTTTCCTGGTCAAATAACGGTTAAATCAAATTTAAAATATAATTTTAAAAATAGGTTCAAATTTGAACCTTGACACTTTAGATCATGTTTGACATTCACTGAGTCAGCAAAAAAGCCACATGGGCTCATCTTTTTAGCACTGGGGTTGTTGCTATTTGACATTTCGGAAGGGACGCGGAAAACAAAATGCACCCAAAATTTGAGTTTAAACCAAAGGGTGTGACGAAATCTCAAAAATCATAAAAAATGTTTTTTGGCCGTAAACCAACGACAATCATTTAAAAATGGAGTAAACATTGTTTCTGGCCTAAACTTTATCTTTTTTTTTTTTAAATCTTTATTTGAGTGTATTTTAACGCACGAGGGCTAGTTCTACACTTATAAACTTTATCGTTTGGCACTGAATAAACATTGTTTCTGGCCTAAACTTTATCGTTTGGTACTAAAATTAGGACAGGGCTTTAGGACCCTATTGCGGAATTAAAAGGGACAAGGTATCTGAATGGTGCTGAGAAAACTGGCAATGAGGGTCAAGACAACGGAGGGAATGTAAGCGTCAGTTATGTGAAGTTTCAAGACTTCGAGGAAGGCTCAGGATGCCATTCTGCAGCTCAAGAACAATAACGTTGCTGATAAGGATGATAGTGTAAGCTGAACTAAAACAAATGGGCCCGGTGGCGCTGGCCATTCGTAGGCACCGTTCCCAGGAGGATTGAAAAGAAAAAGTAATATGCCCCATTTACAAAAAAAGGCGACAAGTTGCGATCTACAAAGTGTTATCCCAGATCATATTCCGTCTTCTGTCACCTGCAGTAAACGAATTCGTGAGAAGTTATCAAGCCGGCTTCGTGGACAGTCGATTGACAACGGACCAGATCTTTCCAGTACGGGAAATCAATGTATAACCTTTCTATCAATTTCAAGCATCGTCCGCGAAGAGATCTGGAGAATAAAGGACGAGGACAGTTCCCTCTGAAAGCTGGTGTGCAAAAATGTGTGAAAATTTTAGACCCATCGGAGTCTATGTCTAAGCAATGGACTCAGGTGTCGAGAAACGATTGTCAACAGATCCATTCACTTTAATTGCTTCGTGGACATTATCGGTTGAACATTTGGCAGACCTTTTCACTCGCTTGGAACGTGAGACAGCAAAAGTCGAAAGTGATGGTAAATGCACCAAAGACAAAGTACATACTAATAGACGGAGCTGAGCTCGACAGGGTTTACCTAGGAAGCAGTGTGACAATAAATCGGGATACGTCATGGTCGTCCGATGCTCGATGAGTCCGTCTACCTTAGATCTTCCAGTCGAAAAAAAATTGTTTTTGAACTATGTACAAAATCTTATTAGGCCGGTAGTATTCTACGGGCATGAAGCATCTTCTATGCCCGAAAAGGACATGTAAGCTCTTGTGGTTTTCGAATGCCAGACGCTTCGGACGATCTTCGCAGGACAACGGTGTGTGGCGTCGAGGGATGAATCGCGAGCTCGCCCAACTATACGACGAACCCAGTATTCAGAAGATGGCAAAAGTTGGAAGGATTCAATGGGCAGAACATGTTGCAAGAATGCTGAGCAGTAACCTTGCAATGATAGTGTTTGCTTCGGATCTGGTTGATATATTTGTCTTTTCTTTCTTTTTCCTGCCTTTTCCATGATTTTCAGTCCATATCGAAGTCAGACATGTGTGGACTAAAAATATGGAATGCATATTTCTAAATCGGACTTTAATTGATTTGGTGAGCTTCATAGCCACGCGACGAGTATCATAAGGCACTTAAACGACTTGCGTAAAGAATTGTGCCGTCGATTTCAAACTTAGTCCGGAAAATTGTTTTGTGAGTATTTTTTTCCGACTGAGTCACTGGACATTGCATGTTGATGAGCAGAACAATGTTTTAGTGATTTTCGTCATTTATGTATGATTTCAGAGATAGTTTTACCCAATCTCAATTAAAGTGATATCAGATAGGTGTACTTACTAATGGTTGCTCCGCAGAAAATTCCGGCCCCACTTGCAACATCCACCACCCCAGCCATCATCGGGAACTCGTTAACAAGCGTCTCCGTACCTCCGACTATCTTTTTCTGTGGAAATTGATTACGTTATTAAAATTTGCAGCTGACACACTTGATTCTCTGCTGTTCGAAATCTGGCTTACCTTACGCCTCAATCCGCACTGGCAGTTGATCTTGGTAGCGGTGCAGTACACCCGCCCTCCGTAGGTCGTCGATGGAACCTGCAGTGCCACCACCATCGAGCTTCCGGTAGACTCGGCCGCAATCGTCCCAGTGCCGCAATATGCTTTGGCATCGGAAAGATCCATTTTCCCACCGGTCGAAATCACCAGCTTATCGTAGTAGCAGGATGTGCTCTGTTTGTTTGACGAGCACAAAGCGCATGGTTCAATATTTGTCAGCTAGCTTGGAGGGGTTCTGGCCGAGTGAAGCCTTATGGGGGGTCGTCCATAAGTGACGTAGCATTTTACGGGGAAGCGGAACTTAACAAATTTCAATTTTCGGGGGAGGGATAGGTTCTCATCTAGCGGAAGAAGCATTGCAAAAAAGTTTGGATTTATTTTCTTCGTTCTAGGTTATGGCCTTCAGTCTATTATGCTCAAAAATTGATTTTATATTTTCATCCGACGTTTCGGACACAGAAAGGCACAATAAATGTGTCCGGAACGTCAGATGAAAACTTAAAATCCGTTTTTGAGCATAATAGACTGAAGGCCATAACCTAAAACATAATTATCACAGTCGTATCCCCGAGAAAGTTCAATATATTTTCTTCATACTTGTAAAAATGGAAGAATTCTCCTAATGCTAGCCAAATTCAACATTTCATATTCCCACATAAACCAATAACTCGTTCTTTGAAACCTTCAAGTAGACATGTTTTCATGATGAGAGTGGTTCCCATAAATTGGTCAGATAAAGTCAAGTATCTAGGGCTCGTGCTAGGTTAATCCACTAAATGTTATAAATACAGTCGAAGCTCGTTATAGCGACAATAGCTCTCTATAGCGACATTTTTCGATCCCTTGAAAAATATTTTAATGTTAACACTATTCTCTATAGTGTCATTTCTCTATTAAGACGGTCCCTTGCGATGTCATTATAACAAGCTTCGACTGTATATAAAATATCTGTTTCCATTTATTAATCGAAAATCAAAACTTTGTCGCAAGAACAAGCTTTTGATCTTTAAACAAATTTTCAGGCTGGCAATATTGTATACTCTATCAATATGAATTTAATGTTGTAATAACAGGAAGAAAGTTTAAAAAAAGAATGTTCAAAATTATTCTGAAGCTCCATCTCTGGTATAGTACTAATGAGTTACATATCCAATGTTGAATCATTGAAAAAAATGTCGAGAGGGATATGTAGAAAACCAGTGAAAAAATGCTACGTCTTTTATGGATGTTCCCATGCAGGAATCTACCTACCTGTGGTATGTAAACGTCCGAACAGGTCAGCGCTATCCTGGAGCCGGGTGTCGTCGTCAGCACCCATCGGCAGTCGGTATTCGCCGGGTAGAGGCCGCTGTAGTTTGGCGAGTAAATGGTGTAAGTTTGACCAGAATCAATTTGCCTATAGTAATCGCAGCCGGCCGATTGTGCCAATGCGGAATGGCCGAGAGCCGCAAGGAATGTTATGCCTGTTTGGAGTGAATTTTGAACCGGTAAGCTACCATGCGTCTCCGTTATTTTCAGGGAAAAGTGTTGTAGCTTGGATACTCTTATAGAACCCATTCATATCCAACTATTATTTCGATTTCGTTCCATATTGATCACAAATGCCTGCTACCGAATACCGTGGTGAATCAAAATCCAGACGGTACCAATATCCGGACACTCTGATATATTAGTAAATTAAAGAGAATTAAGTGACAATATGTTTGGTTTTTATTCCCTCCCTTTATTATTTAACCATATTAATCATTTTACATATAATTTTAATCTAGTAACCATCGTCAAATAATTAATAAAAATAAAAACAAATAATGTGTTCGAGTTGGACGTCTTTTCGTCGCGGCCCAACTCTAACTCAAGTTTGACTATCGATGAACGCGCGAGCATCGTTTGATTGGAGAAAAAGTTCGTGAAGTGTATTTTTAGAGCATGTTTTAATCATAAGTGTTTGAGAAAATATATTTTAAAAGTTTGGAGAGTGCACTGTGGTTGAATAATCTGGAAATAAGCATTTATTCGTGTGTGAAAAGACTGTCCGGGATTACGAGCCAGTGCACAGTGGTCCAGGAATCAGTTTTACGCGGAAAGATGCATTTTGAGCTTTAGAATGAAACATTAGACAAAAACGGTCTTCTACAAAGTTGTTTGTATTAGTTAAGCCCTTTGTTTGGTTTTATTGAAAATTAGGGTGGACCACATTTTCATAGAAATTGTGTAACTAACTTTCTTATTTGTAGAAATTATATTATACATGCTTCAGCAAAGTTATAGACCATTCAATTTCAAGCAACTTTGCCAAAAAAAAATTTTTTGTATCTCTTAAATTGACCGATTTAGAGCTTTTTTCCTGCAGTGACATAGGGTGGTCCGAACAAAACTGGTTTTCTGGCTCTAGAGATTTCAATTCAAATTTCTCATCAAAGTAGTCTATGAAACACTTTTAGAGCTTTAAAATATGCGTAATTTGGTGAGTGAAGAAACTCGCTATCTCTTTTCGTTTAGGAGTTATTGTTGTTTTTCTCTCAAAAACATGCCTACTTTGATTGTGAATATCTCTGATTGGGGCAAACATAAAAAATATCTTTTGACGGCATTCAAAAGACAAAATAAAATTGTATATTATATCAAAAAATTACAGATGTGTTATTTTTGTAACTCTAATAAAATGCCTTGAAAAACAAAGGTTTTTTAAGCAGAAAAACTTTAATAACTTTTGAACTAAAATAGATATCATCAATATTTTTGCATGAAAATTTGCGTTTTGTTAATTTATTAAAGTCGTTCATTGACTGCTTTGACGAGAAATCTGAAATAAGAAAGATAGGGCTCTAAAACTATTTTGAAGATTTTCATGGTATATATTTCTTTATTATTTTACATTTTGAGCATGAAAATGAAATTTTAGATAAAAATGATCTTCTACAAAATTGTTTCTAAAAATGTAAGCTTTCATACTGTGTCATTTGAAACTAGGGTGGTCCACAATATCACACATATCCTATATTCAACTTTTTTATTTGCAAAAATACTGGTATATGCTCTTAGGCAAAGCGGTAGAACTTGAAATTTTGATCAACTTTGCCGAAAAAAGTTTTTCTGTAGCTCAAAATTTGACCAATCTAGAGCATTTTTTCCTAATCATCGCAGGGTGGTCCAACAAAAATAAGTTCTTTAACTCTAGTTTTTTTAATATTATTTTCTCGTCAGAGTCGTCTATGGACGACTTTTAGAACTTAACAAAATGCAAATTTTCATGCAAAAAGATTGATGATATCTATTTTAGTTCAAAAGTTATTGAAGTTTTTGTGATAAAAAATGTTTGACTTTCAAGACGTTTTATTAGAGTTACAAAAATAACACATCTGTAATTTTT
Source organism: Aedes aegypti (assembly GCF_002204515.2). Taxonomy (NCBI): domain Eukaryota; kingdom Metazoa; phylum Arthropoda; class Insecta; order Diptera; family Culicidae; genus Aedes; species Aedes aegypti. The sequence goes on along the minus strand of NC_035109.1, from coordinate 352,742,656 downwards.
TGATATAATATACAATTTTATTTTGTCTTTTGAATGCCGTCAAAAGATATTTTTTATGTTTGCCCCAATCAGAGATATTTACAATCAAAATTGGCATGTTTTTGAGAGAAAAACAACAATAACTCCTAAACGGAAGGAGATAGCGAGTTTCTTCACTCACCAAATTACGCATTTTTTAAAGCTCTAAAAGTGTTTCATAGGCTACTTTGATGAGAAACTTGAATTGAAAACTCTAGAGCCAGAAAACCAGTTTTGTTCGGACCACCCTATGTCACCGTAGGAAAAAAGCTCTAAATCGGTCAATTTAAGAGATACAAAAAAACTTTTTTGGCAAAGTTGCTTGAAATTGAATGGTCTACAACTTTGCTAAAGCATGTATAATATAATTTCTATAAATAAGAAAGTTAGTTTAATCATTTATATGAAAATATGGTCCACCCTAATTTTCAATAAAACCAAACAAAGGGCTTAACTAATACAAACAACTTTGTAGAAGACCGTTTTTGTCTAATGTTTCATTCTAAAGCTCAGAATGCATCTTTCCGCGTAAAACTGATTCCTGGACCATAGTGCAGTGTTTCAAGATCCGGACATCGTCTAAAAGAGCCACGTTTAACTAGTGTGAGTGAGTTTTAAGCAAGAAAAAACAAGAGAAAACTTGAAAAATAACTATAGGAAGCGTAGTGAGTAATCAAACTCCAATTGATTGTGAAATAAATATTGTATAATTTTAATAATAACAGCTCGAGCCGCGTCGACTACAGTTCCAGTCACATGCACTTCGGCTCAGGTAATCAAACCACTAATATTTCAGACGTGCTATTCTTTTTGACATTGTAAGGCAAACGCGAACTTCAAGCTTATTTATGATTTATATTTGATTGTGTGTTGATATGGTTTTCATTAGAATTAAACAAATTTTACATGCTACAATACAGATGTCCGGATTTCGATTCAGCAGTGTCCGGATTTAAAGACATCGTTTGCATCAAGTGTCCGGATTTATAGACAAGACATGTTCTAATGTTTCAATGATTTTCATATTAAAATCATTGTTTTTACTAAAAAGTTCATCACTTTCGTGAAGATCTTATTTGAAATAATGTTTCAAACAATATTACATTAGGGCTTTTCAAAAACAATAGATTCATATTCGAATTTGAAGATTTGTATCCACTTAAACGTCCAGGTATTGATGCATAACGGTACATGTTAAATTGGTTCTTGAAAACATAAGGCTACAGGACATTCAAATTTCAAATTGCTCATATTTGAGCATCAGTCTATAGGTATGAATAAAAAACGCTCGCATTTACTGCATGTAGCATAGTCTGATCCACAGAGTTCACTACATCGTTGGTGTGAACAAAAATCCCTCGAACATGTAGTATGGTATTGGACAATACATTTGGGTTTCGGTCTGAGTTATTTATGGGCCGATCTACATCACATAAGATATAATTATAGAAATCTCGCGTAATTTTTCAAAAGAACCTATCTTACATTGAGATGCTCTCTTTGTTCACTTTCTCTTTAATCAATCTCTTTATATCTCTTTCAATTTCGTCGTATCACATACATCAAATTCTTCTGATGCTTTTTTTTTTTTGAAAACGCTAACTAAGGACACTGTTTATCATTTTTTAGTTAAAAACTTCCCAAGAGCTTCAGTATTGCTTTATTATAATCGAAAAAGATTGAGAGAGGAGAGAATCTCTCATTGGGTAAAGGTAGTAAAGTTCAGCGAGAAATAAATTTATGATATCTTCAGCCAAATTGTAGATTTGCAAAGACAGTTTATATCATTCCTAATTTCAAAAGGTTCATTTTAGTCAGATCGTTATTTTGTTTGAACTTGTGATGCAAAACATGGCAAATGTATTGTCCATTACTGTAGTTCTTTAGCATATGAGATTTTACTACATACGTCACGTGTGGCAGAGTACTGACAACTGCTTTTTGATTTTCGTCTTTGTCACCGCCTATGTCCAACTTATTTTTGAATTTTAGCTTGAAATCTGGATGCTCTGCTGTGAGTCTTGCAAGGTGCCTTGGGATTTCCTAGTTTTCTGCTGAAGTTTTTAACAGCATGTTGTAAAACGCGGTAACTTTGATAATGCGGGTAACTTTGATAGTGCGAGACCCACAACACACTAAGCGAAATAAAAAAGTTTCTGTTGATCAGTTAAGCAAAACAAATGCAAATGTAAAGAGTATTAGTAAGATACTTCATGTCAAAGCTTTTTTCGTTTGAATCAAGTACATTTGAGGATTAATATGCAAATATTAAAAATTTATATGATGTTACCATTTTTGAAACGCTTACAAACAATCTGTTCTACAATCACTATTTGATGAAGTCATAATGAGATTGTCACTTATCCTTGACAGTCTAGTTGTAGTAGAATACGAATTTGATCTCAAGTCTTCGATTTTTAAGCTTAAGGGTGCAAAAATTTGTTAAACAGATTTTGGGGGGCGAAAAATCTAGAAAGGGAGCGAAAAGGCTATCATTGGATCATTTGAAAATAATTACGCATAACCTTTGAAGGACACACATCTGAAGATTAATCAATCCCAAACTCAACTAATTCCAGGAATATTTGACCTTAGATCGATATATCTCTAATAATGATCATTTTAAAATTATGATAGGCAACACTTGATAATTATCAAACACAAAATGTTTGTGTTATGCATCCACGTTTTTTAATATCATGTGAATTTTCAAAATCGTCGGTATTTTCACAAGGTCGGATGATAGGTCACAGCTAACATTTAAAACACAGCAAATTTTAGATGTGCAAAACACGTATCTGAGCATTTTTAGAACTTTTTGCAAATGCCCAATATTTATATAAGGTTTTTTCTTGTGTGAGAACTTTGAGGTTAGAAAACTTATATTTCTTTTAATGGCATCCAGCTTTTTACGGAAAAAAATCTACAGTACCCATTTTGAAGTTTTGGTTGCACTAATCCTTATCATTTCTTATGGTACAAATTATTTTAGAGTCAAATTTTGAAAAGTTTAGCAGACAAAAATCGGCAAAAGCGTTTGCTGCCGAAGACGAATAACACTCTATTTAAATATAAATTTGAAGAAATATCAGATATGCGTCGGTTTTGAATCTTCAGTATGTCAAAAAAAATCTGAGTTTTTCTTGGTGTTACAAAAAATACTATCATTGCATCATTAAAAAATGAGTTGAAAAACATTCTGGATTTCCATATACTTTTTAATATTTTTTGATTACATAAAAAAGCGTTCCCAGAAATATCAAACATTATTGCAGTAATTTTAGAAATAGCGGATAAATCAGTATGGAATCACAGTTAACGAATCATCCCCCAACTACGCCACACATTTGAAAATATTACATTAAAATTGTCTAAACTGAGCCGAACTTGTTTCGAAAACTGATTCAGTAGCCTTTAATGCACGCAAAATATTGTGAAAATTTATATTATAAATTGCAGTCAAGTAAATTATAACTAATAATTGGGGGTTATCTAAATATCGATAAAATATTTTAAAATGTACATATTTTATTGAATTAAAATATTGAATTTGAATTCAGATAACTATTTGTCTCAAGGGGGCGAAAGTTGAAAAAGTTCGGGAAGCACTGGCCTAGAGGTATGCAACGCCCTATAAATGTTCCATAATGCATCCAATTTTGTTCGATTTATACTCCATTGTCAAACTTACCCCAAAACAGAAAACCGACTATCGATTATTTGAAAAAAAATATATATCCATTCAGAATCAATCTTTTGGCAATTTATCAACTGGAATCGATAGTTAGGGTATCAGTACTTGTTTTTTATATGTAAATTATAATTCTTTGAAACAGCATGCATAAATATTCAAGTTCTTTTTTTGAATACAAACTATCAAACTTTACGTTTTACGTTATCTGCAAAAAATAACCTGAATTTTATAGTTTTATCTCAGAAATAACTTCAGAGTATTTCTCAGGAAATTCATGATTTTTTTTTCTAATTTATCAAGCAAGTTTTCCAGATGTTCATCTTTAGTAGTTCTTCAATAGATTTACCAAGGATTTCGTCCAAGATTTCCATTTGAAAGATTTTTCCAACGGTTTATTCCCAGATTTAGGAAATCCTTCAAAATTGTTGTTTAAGATTTCTTTAAGAATGAGCCAGAGGTTTATTTTCATGAATAATTCTAAAGATTCCTCCTAACATTCCTTCAGAATATCGTCCAGAAATTCTTTGAGAAATTTTTCAAAAAAGTCCTCAATAGAATAAATCAGGAATTCTTCCATGGAGGGAACACCCTTATCATCAGGGAGGATTATTATAAAAAAAAAAATCAGAAATTGTTGGAGTAAATTCTGCAAGAGCTAGAAGTGGCTAGAAAGAACTCCTAATGAAATTTCTGATGAAATCTTTTGAAAAAATACCGATGATGTACTTCAAAGTTTTCTGAAAAAAACTTCTGGATTCTTGAAGAAGTATCGGAGGATTCCCTGAAAAACATCGGACTATAAACAGTGTGTGGGTATGGCCCTTGGAATTGCTAGAAAAAACTTTATTTTTACCATTCATATTTGATAAAAAAAAAACTGGTGAAGTATTCTCTGTATGAAATGTTGGAGTCATTCATAGAGAAATGTTTGCACGAGCTTCATAAAGAACCCCTGGTTGAATTTATTGAGTAGTTCTTGAATGAGTTAATACTTAATTTCCAGGATTAATTCCTAGAGAAATTTTTGAAACAATTCGTGGGATAAATCGTGCTTAATTTCTTGTGAAAGTCCCTATGAAAGAGATTAGAAGAATTACTGAAAAAACGGCATATGGACTCCTGGAGGAGTTATTTTAAGGTTCCATGGGCAATCAGCACCGGTATATTACTCTTTAATGATTAACATGTTTATTGCCAAATAAAAATTAAAAACGACTTCAACAATACATGATCACAAAGTCCATTATTTTCAATCCCAAAAATTATTTTTTTTATTGAAAGTATATTATTGTTTCGATTAATTGACTAGTCAATTGGCACATACCTTTATTTGAAAAGGCCCCCAAATTTGATTGCACACCGGGCCTCAAAAACCCTAGTTACGCCACTTCATGAATTACATCATCAACCAAAGGTGACTTCCAGATCTTACCTTATCCCATCTACCCATAATCCTTCCCATGACAATTGTGGAGATGCAGAAGATTGATCTGTCTCTTCCCTTCTTTGATGACCGCAAGGAATTAGCCGGTGCTGTTGACTTTTAAAATTTGAGCTTCCGATTTGTGCTCATTGAAAATGGTAAGTAAAATCCCAAGCTCCATTCATTGAATCTCTGTGCAACTTCAATAGTTCTGGTCATCTATGCTCATGCTCACGCTAATGATAAAAGATTTCGTTTCCAGATAATAAAATAGTACCACAAGCAAATTTATGTAATTTTACCTTACATAACCCAGAGATGTTCTGGAATAACTTTGCCTACAATGCTACACATATATGAAACTACAACAAATAATGAAGTAAACATCATAACTCAATGAATAATATTAACTTATACACGAACACAAGCAATATCTGCCTCATAGCCTTCGGGCTAGTGAATACTATAATATTACCATCAATTGATGAACTAATTGCACTTCACGTATAAGCTTTAAAGCAATTCAAACATTTAAGTGCCCATCTAATACTGAGAAAACCGTTTGAAAAGATCCCCAAATTTCACAGCATTAATCATCAAACGAGACTTCATCAAGCAAGAATTTTCCCCAATTAACCAACAGATTCAATTATCTCGCGTCGGTGGAATAACCGTCATTACCGAAACAAAATCCTAATTTCATTTTCACTTCCGTCTTCCTTTTGGCGGTTCGCTTTTAAAATCGCACCCATAAATCGGACGCAAATCGTGCCTTCAAGCCCTGCCCTGGAATGGAGCGTTGTCACAGAACTTCAATGTAGGGATAGCACTGTCGCACGTTTGCAGCTGGTCGCGGACAAAAATTCACTTTCGTTTCAAAAACTTAATATTTTCGCTTCGGGTGGTTGGCCCACTGACGACTGGTTGGGAAGGTATAATGGTTCGAAGTCAGCGCCTGGATCTAAATATCTCCACAGCTTATTTTTCTCGCTACTATAATTGTATCTGTCTTTATGACCAGTTTGTTCAGCACAATCTGTGGCGGAAAATGTAGGGGGTGTTTGTACGGTGGACTAGGAAGAGGGGAGATATTTGCTTTTGTCAAAGCAGAACAACTGGAGATAAGATTTCGAGAGTTTTTATATCCTGGACAGGTGATAGGAATAAACATTATTATAAACAAGTTGGTCAAAATTTTGCAATTAGGACTTTCTATCACATTTACAGTCATGATAATTATGATTATATATGGTCTTATTTATCATTTCTACATATACCCTATCAAGTTTTTGATTCTTTAATCGTAAGTAAGAAAGATTCATGCTAGTATGATGATATTTTTTGTTATTCGGTTATCGTACATCATCTTTTCTGAGCTTGAGAAAAAGTGATGAAAAACTATCTTCAAAGAATATGGATAAAATTGATATAAAATCATAACATTCATAACATGTTTTGCATTTTGTTGAGTACTTCATACAATTATTCTTGAACGAACACGTTTTGCGATAAATTGCGATCAAAACCGGTGGGCAATATCAGCGCTTTCATCGCCCTGTTCACAGCTGCGGGGTTCAAATGCAAAGGGGTGTAAGTGACATGTTGGTCGGTTATGAGTTGAGCATGTAAAATAAACTGTAATCAGGCTTTCCAAGCGTATTTCTATGTGATTTTGCCATTCAATAGAAAAAAAATAACAGAATTCGTAGAAGATAGGCTTGTTTTTCTAAATCCCATTCAATTAGTATAGAATGACAAATTGGTTTAAAACTTCAAACTATTTTTTCAAACCAGATTTTTGTCGCTTGCACCTCTTTGCTTCTAAACCCCTCAGTTGTTCGCGCCATTTCTAACTGGTCGCGTCGCCACCGACTCGCGACTGCCGCAAGGAAGCGTCTGAGAATAAAAAGATAAAAATTAATTGCCACCCACCGCACCCGAAAGCACTCGGATCGCCATAAAGTCTCCGATCAAATAAACCAAGTTCTGTGAAATCACCCTACTATACTGCGGCTGATTACTGGGTAGCTATCTTCCGGGAAAGTGGGGGATTTGATGTGGGTTTCAGTTTCCCTTCACTATCAGTTAGCGTCATTCAGCGTCAGTCGGTTGTTAGTCGGTCGAATTTGGTTTGAAGTGGTTTAAAATTGTTTCTTTTATTTCAATTTGGGAGATAAGGATAAGTTATTAGCTCTGCGAACATCTTGGATAGACGTAAAGGATGAGATATCGCTGTTTTGGTGAACCGTTTTGTGAAAGCAGATTGGACGTAAAATTTGATGTTTGTTGTTCGTCCACTTCGATTAGGCAAGGATGCGTTACTATACATAGGATGACTAAATGGTTCCGATTTTGATTCTCTCACCACTAACTGATTAAAAAAAAGTGTTTATTAGCTACTGTATCAGTTGGTTATACGAGGTTGATAGAACAACAATTATTTTGCAAATAAATATGATTTATGGTGGTTCACCAACGCGGCGTGCTCATACAAGTGAATTGAATTATGAAACTATACCACTGTGAATGTTTGACCGACATTTCAGTTCCAACGTTTTGAAGCTTAATTACAACAATCGCTGGCTTTACAAGTCATTAATTTTTATTACAGGTAATTCAAAAATATAGGCTCAATATAGTTTCTACTTTCAATGGTGGTGGTAGAGAAACAAAACGCAACTTTAATTCAATTCGGTATACACGTTTCGACCTTCACAGTCAGTTTAAAATTATTGGTTACCTATGACTATTTCTGATTTGATAAGCCATGTTTATAGATATAGTACAAAGATATATACGGAAAAGTATTAAACGTGTTTTTACGACAATTTTGGTAGAACAAGATGCACTTTCCCTAATAATTTTGATATGCACCATCATTCTTTTCAAGAAGTTTACTGATGGAGAAAAGCAAGCAAATTGGACGAAAAGGAACTTCAGCAGGATTTTTGTCCGGTTTTAAAATTGGTAAATCCTTGGCATTATTCCATCTGTTAGGAAAATATGCAAACTGAGAACATTTATCAAATTTATCAACCATCAATGATAAGCTACTAATTGTTGGATAAGGATGTACAAAATTCCATCATCGCCATCATATTTTTCATGATAGTTCTACCTTCTTCCAAATCAGTCCCACACGAATTTTCAAAAACATTCTCTTGATCGAGAACGCTCTCGAAATCCAGAGTAACTTGATTTGCAATTGGATTAGTTGATCCTAAATTAAAATTGTGTGCGCTTTCAAACTGCATAGGGTAGATGTACCAATAGTGGAGGTACTAAGCACAATAGAACTTCATTTAATTGCCTTAATTCAAGAAGTGCAATTAATGTACATGTTAATGTTTCAACGGGAAGTAAAGACCATTGACTTGATGAGAAAAATGATTTCATCGCAGTAATCCGCGGCATGTCAGTGAAAAATAATACCTCCACTATTGGTACACTGTTCCTTTAGTTGCGGTATATTTTTAATTTGTGTTCCTATAGTTGCGGTATCCGTTCATTTCTTATGGGATCCTCCACTATAGGAACACTTTACCGCAACTATTGGTAAAAGTAAAAACTGTTTTATCAATTGAGTGTTATTTCATCAGTTTTGAAGCAATTTGAACGCTCTTTTCAACTATTCCGCGTATCAGCAAGCCAATACGTCGATTGGCAGTGTCGGTTCTGTGGCTAATGTAATAAAATCAGTGAAAACGACACTACCGCAACTATAGGAACACCCTCAACTAAGGGAACACTTACCCTAACAAGTTTTTGAGCTTTTTTCCAATTTGTTAGTAATTAATTTGTTTTTCTCTTTCAATGCCAGAATTGGCATCTGAGGATTTTTGATTTCTAAATTTTAGATAATTTCCAAAAAGGATTTGAGCCAAAATTTTTGTTTCTAGAGAAAAACGTTTTTTTAATTTCTTTTTGCACATCCTGCCATATTATTTATATAAATAGATCGTGAGTGTGTTGAATTTGCCTTCTCTTCACGTTGTTAAGACATATCAAGAGTTAAAGATCATTGTCTATAATCACGGATTCGAATTGTACTTTACATTTTGGTGTTGCAATGCTTATTGCTTCAACTATGGAATTTTAATTAAAATTTCGAAAGCATTGTCAATATAAAGTTTTGGTTGAAAAGAAATTTTAACATTAAAATTACTACTACTAAACTACTACTAAATTATCCAGTCGACTCGAAAATAATTGAAAGTGGAGTCGATAGGATTGAGAATCGTTTCAGAAGATATTTGAAATGTAACAGGGACATGATCAGAATCAAAATCAGCGTGAGTAACAAGTTGGCTGCAAAGGTGACTAGAGTCGATTAAGACCAGTGATGCATTTGAACGCATTCAGTTCGCGTTCCAGTTCAATTTTTTGAACGCAGCGATCAAGTAGGCTTGAACATTGAGCAGTTCAAAAATATGAACCCGTGCGAGCCAAAAACTGAACCCAATTGACTTTGACTGATACACGACAAAAATCTATGTCAAAGCTATGTTCAAAAATTTGAAACAGCAAGAGCAGTATGATTTTTCTGTTCATGAAAATTTGAGACGATCAATTCATTCATTTCTCACGTAAGAGCTCCAATCTAAATTGTGAACTGAACGGGCCGTTCTTGAGCAGCGGCTGGCTCTTGCTCGGAAGTTCATTGTCTACTGCGTTCTCGTGCAAATTTGGCTCGGGCTCCGTTCACTTTTGGCTCGCGTTCAGTTCAAAATGCATCACTGATTAAGACCAAGTCAATCGTAGAAGGGTTTCTAGAATGAGCATGAGCATTGATGACCTACAATTCGTAGTTGCTACTCCGTGATTGTCCAGAATATTCGAAATTGCACAAGGAACCAACAAATGAAGCTTGAGAATAGCTTACCATCTTCAGTGTATAATATCGAGAATTTGAAATATTATAAAGTCAATAACGGCGCCGGCCACGTCCTTACGGTCATCAGAGAAGGGAAGGAATGTTAGTTAGACAACCATTGTTACTAAAGACCGAGTATACCTCCGCATCTTCATGATCCATCGCTGACAGGGGAGCTCAAAATCACTTAAATTCCGTCACCAACAAGCTGGAAGTATACGGGCAAGTTTGCTTGGGCTTCACGAAGCACTGCCAGCAAGACGCGCGAGAACAGTAAAAAAAGCTTCTCCGGCGAGGAGAATACGCGCGAAACCGAGAACGAAACATTTTCGACGACGCAAAAACGAACCGTCCTGCTTGGGCTTCACGAAGCACTGCCCAGCAAGACGCGCGAAAACGGAAACAAAATTTCTTCGGTGACGCAAAAATGAACTGTCCTGCTTAGGCTTCATGAAGCACTGCCCAGCTAAACGCGTGAAAAATGAAAAATAATAACTTCTCCGGTGACGCAAAAATGAACCGCCCTGCTTGGGCTTCACCTCAATCGTAGAATGGTTTCTAGAAGATGAAAAACAAGTAGGAATATCAGGGTATCGAATTGTGAAATATCCTGAGGAGCACTCATCAAATAAATGTGTGCCGGTGGAATTTCGTTGTGAATTATTCCGTTAGCAAAGTTTTGGGTTAAAGATAGCAATGACAACATTTTTTATTGCAAGTCAATTTCCGACAGTCATTTTGAAGCAAATTAACTTGCTGCCCAGTGCATGGAAAAGGCAAATAGGCAGCTATGAAAGGAGCCTTCCTTAGCCGAACGGTTAGAGTCCACGGCTATAAAGCAAAGCCATGCTGAAGGTGTCTGGGTTCGATTCCCGGTCGGTCCAGGATCTTTTCGTAATGAAAATTTCCTTGACTTCCCTGGGCATAGAGTATAATCGTACCTGCCACACGATATACGAACGCGAAAATGGCAACTTAGGCAAAGAAAGCTGTCAGTTAATAACTGTGGAAGTGCTGATAAGAACACTAAGCTGAGAAGCAGGCTCTGACCCAGTGAGGACGTTAGTGTCAAGAAGAAGAAAGGATTTTTTCATAGCTGTGTTTCAAATCTTGGTTTCAAATGACGAAAAAAAAAAGATGTTTTATACGCCTATAAATGATGATTGCAACTCCACCACATGCAAGTTAGAATCTCTTTCGAGTATGGATCCAGGTTTCAAATGAGTTTCAGTAATAACTGCCACGTATGTGTATGTTATTACCTGTTAGAGCATTCCAATTTAATATATTTTAAAAAATGTCTTGGACCCATTAGAGACACGTAATCTGATAATAATTTAATTAGTAAATTTTATACCAACTTGGACTGCGTCAGCCATTGTGGTGGTTTTGAACATTACATCGATCATTTGATTCAATTGTTCAGTTAAACCAAAATCAGAAGGAGACATATTACTAGAAGTAGATGCATCTTTCGATGATTTTTTGTTAGGATTATCTGTGGTGGCAGAGGTTTTTCCATATGATCCGTAGGAAGACAATTTGAAGGGGAGGAACTAGCATTATCTGTTACAGTATTGGATAATGAGTTTCCATTCGAAGAACATTCGAAGAAAATTAGCTTGTGAATGAGCATAATTATAATTTACCTGAAGAGTTCTTAAGCAAGCGATCGTTAACTGAAAAATGAGCTTTGTTGGAGATTCTGCCTGAGGAATTCCGGCAACGAAAACGTTATCGGTATTCTGTCCAGTACGCAATTTGCCAATTCAATCTTTGTGGTATCGTCCTTCACAGGATAGATGTCCTTAGCGTGAGAAGAACCTCCGCAAATCATGCATTTAGCAGCCATGCGGCAATGTTTTGTACTATGACCCCACTTTTGGCACTGATGGCACTGAGTGGGGTTCTGAAAATTTCTATTTTATTAAAGTCAACTAAATAATATTATTGAGACAGCCCTTTCCGACGAATGCCAGATTGGGTTCTCTTTTTCATAATGATTACTTGGACTGGACAAAATCCAACAAGGTTGAGAAAAAGTTTGTGATCTTCCGGTGTCTCCGGCAAAACGCGACAGTCTCCTTTCTATGCGATTTGGAAGGAAATCTTGATTTCTCTAATGGAGTTTAAGATCTCCTTTCTAAATCCTCCAAATTCGGAACAACTGACCACGATTGGTGGCACTCTTTGTTTCCTCACTTGAATCAAAGAGCCTGGGCTAGAGGCTGCTTCGATTTAATGTTCGGAAAATTTGTCCAAAGCATCGAGCTGATTGCTCATTTCGATGCAGTCTCAACATCAACCGTTTCACCCTTGGAAGAAAGCGCGCATTCTGGAGAAACGTCTTTTCTTCCATTCTTGCCACGTTTAGTGACAGTTTTAAAACCCATTTTTTTAGAAGAAAGTTGTGAACTCAAAGATTCATCTTTTGTTCGTGGATGCAACCATGTTCAGTGAATAAACGAAAGAAGAAGCAGGTTTTTTCCCAAGACGGTGTCCAAGAACGATTACCACCGCTAACTTTCCCTAACAAGCTCAACGAAAATTCGGAAGCATCTAAGGATATTCTTTGGATTGTCGGAAACACTTTGCCATCATCTTGCTACGCTCATGATATTTATCCTCAAAAACTTGGTATATCACAAAATTTAGTGTTGTTCACTACTTTAACAACTTTTTCGAAAAAAAAGTTGTTTATGCACAGATTTGAATGCCAGATACAATACGTTAAAAGGTAGTTAAAAGAGTCATACAACAGTTTATCGCCAAAAATTCTTTTGTATTAAGATTCATCGATGAAGCTGATTGTTTGAGAAATATCCTGGGTAATTCATAGAAGCTTGTCAGTGTTTCCGATGCGGGAAAATCTCGAAAGTAACAGAATTGCACGATTCAATTTATAGTACAATTACGCGTAACGTGTTTGACGGATGCTATCCCATGAGCGCACCAAAGCCAGCAGCGTCGCACTTATTTGCTCAGCGGGTGTTGGCAATTTTAATGATAGCGCCGCTCGCTGTTGCTGTCACCACTATGCGGAAATAAATTACACGAGCAAACAGGCAACAACGGTACACGGTCCACGGTGTGATGGTATATTTACGTATGCAAAATTATAGAGCAGTCACGATAGGTGTTGTGCATTTCGGGTGCGTGTGTAATTGAATTCGTGAAACGGTTTACACGTAAAGACGAATTTGTGGTTTCGTTCTGTAGTGCGTGTGGAGTGTGATTATTTTGAAACCTATAGGTTAGAGTATACTCTGTGAATAGAAACATCGTAAGCTATATGTGATGTTTAGGATTATTAAACAGATGTTATAGAATAAAATAGTAGCAACTCTGGGTCTTCTAAATTCTCGGTATAATCAACGTAAAACTTTTGGAACGATGCTTGGAAGAAATATCTAGAGATATCTTTGAGAACTCAATGCAGAACTTCGAAGCATTTCCTGGAATGAATCCCTGAAATATACCAAAAAGATCCTGAGGAAAATATGATGGTAATTAAAAAGAAGTATCTTTCGAAGAGCCCTTATTAATTTTGATTTGGAGAAACCTTCTGACAAAATATTTTTGTCATTAGATTTGTCATTAGATTCATTTTGAACTGTTTATGCACAATTGGAGTAATTTCTGATCAGATTATTGACAGAAACCTTATGTTTTTGGTGAACTCCAAGGATTCTTGAATAAGCCTATCGTGTTGCAATTATACGATGAATAATAATGCAGTTGACATTTATAAAAATCACACGTTAGTTTTTGTTGTAAAACAGTTGATCTCAAAAAATTTGCAACGGATTTGGGGTCACACAAAAAAAAATGTTATTGGTCGAAGTGAACACACGCAGAATATTTTCTAATATGATTGATAGCCAACATTTAATTATTCAATGTACGAAATACAGACAGACCAACTTCATCGATTGGCTTCAATATTGAGGGCCAATTATTTATTTCGAAATCAAACACGAAACCGATACTCAAAGTTGCCTTCACAGTATCGTATCGGACGGTAGTAATAGCAAGCAATTTTGAAATAATCCCCCCCTCAGAAGTATGATTGCAGAAACAAACAAACAAACCAATTCGCCACGTGATTCCTATTGGAGGTGATGGTTATCTACTGCATAGGATCGTAGCATAGAAGTGCGACTGCAACGAAAGTGGCGGTTCCGGGAAAGCCTAATCACTGCCGCAGGGTGCAAGCGCTATGCAGTATGTAGGAATATGGCAATTTCCAAATGTTCGAAATTGAGCTTTTCCGAAAAACGCGAGTGTAGTTAACGGTGTTTCGCTGTGAAGCGAAGCGAGGCTTTCGAAATACGAAGCCCATTTGTGCTGCCAATCAAATTCTAATCAAAACCATGAAAGCAACTGGATATCGCGTACCGTTGTGTAGATTTATTGCCTTACAAGGGTTTTTGTATTGCAACCCGTTTGGTAGATTGGTGGCGAAGAATAACCTGTTGCCGCGTTCACTTGTGCATTCGAATCGAGAACGAACTTATGGTTCTGTGGAGCTATGTTTTATCGGAACATAAAATAGTATTTGACATCCAGAAGATTAACCCCTCGGCATCGAATGTTTGACTATTTAAAGAAGTTCGAAGCCTGTGGAAGAGTTTAGTTAGTGGGAGCTAATCGTTGGCAATTAGTGGCTCGAAATGGATATCGTCGCGGCTCTAGTGTTATTGACAATTGGCATTTGGATGCCAACGTCGATCAACGGACAGTGTTTTTATTCGTTGGATATGAAATTTGGATCGGATTACTACTTTACATCTCCGTCATATCCTTCGTTGTACTCTCCCAGCACGGATTGCATGTACGAAGTCAAAGCACCGTATGGCTATCGAATCAACCTTACATGTGAAGATTTCCGGATTCCTAGTGTAAGAAGTTCTATAGTTAATGACAAATTTTCTTTATTGAGTATGATAGAACCTTTCTTGTCTATGGTGGATTATCGTAAAGTTGCTAGTAACCTTTTTCGGGTCATTTTTTATACAACACTATCTATGATTTTAATTTTATTTAGAATGCATGGTAGTTAGTTTTTCTTATGTAGAATTTGACTTTATAATATTCTTAAGTAGTGTGGTGTTTGGTGTAGTTTTAAGGAAATATTATAGAGTAAATAATGAAAATAACGTGCTATTTTTGGTTTGCCACAGAAAAGACCACATGCGCCACCAAAACCACTTTTTCAGCATAAACCTGTTCAAGTGAGTATAACCTATTAGTCTCTGGTGAAACCCATCTGGAGTGAAGCTTGGTAAAGGTTCGTCTAAAAATCCTCTCAGATACTTGCTACCAGAAATTCGTCAACGTATTGCTTTTAAAAATACAGAGAATTACTTATAAGCTGAAGCAAAGTAAGATTCCATGTATTATTTTATGTATTCGTATAAAGAGTCTTCCGAATTGCACCTCCAGCAATTAACAAAAAATAAATGTATCAGATATTTCCTTTTTAAATTTCATCTTAAATTCCTCTATTTTACATTACATTTTATTCAATTTAATTCGTGTGCCATTTCTTATATCTAGGTGTTCCCTATTAGAAAAAAGACATCCTAATTTTAATAAACTAAATGAAGCTTAGTATTTTGTTAACAACATATTTCATTTGCCGTAGCACTTTAGAATTTTTACAGGTGAGTTGATTTCACCTGATAAGATAAGTAACGCATTTATCGTGGCACTAGAAGATTGTAACGATTTTTGTTGAAAATTATTAACAATTTTTTTCGACTTTTGTTCCCATGTTTTAACATTGAATATTCGATGTTACTCATTAGTGCTATACCAGGTAGTGAATCAATGGCCTGAAAATTTGTTTGAAGATCAAATGCTTATTCTTAGGACAAAGTTTTGATTTTCTGTTAATGAGTGGATACAGACATTTTATATATTTATTACATTTGGCTTAAATGCTCTCAATATGATTTTTGAAAGTTAAATTTTTATCTAGCATGAACCCTAGATACTTAACTTCATCTGACCAACTCATTGGAACCACTCTCAACGTGACATTTCTACTTGAAGGTTTCAAATAAAGAGCTTTTGGTTTATGTGGGAATATTATTAGTTGAGTTTTGGAAGCATTAAAAGAAATCTTCCATTTTTGCAAGTATGAAGACAAAATATTCAAACTTGTTTTGCAATCTACTACAGATGTTCGGATTATTTGAATTTACTTTATTTTTTCACAGAGCACTTCCTGCAAGCTAGACACATTCTACGTTTCGTTAACTGGCCGGGAAGATCTCCGAGATGCCTATACCTACTGCGGAGCAGGCGTCATCCGGGAAAAATCCGTTGGCAATAGCCTTTACATGAGAATCCAGGCCGCACCGACCAGTCGAGGAGGTCGCTTCCTTTGCACGATGTCAATCATCCCCGAGAGTTGTTCCTGTGGAAAGAAGAAACAAGTAAGTTTTTTTAAGCGAGTGACATGAAGACAACCTTTTATCAATTGATGAATTTGTTTTTCCCAGACACGCATTGTGAATGGCGTTCAGACAAAGGTTAACGAATTTCCCATGATGGCAGCCCTGGTAGATATTAAATCGCGAACGGTCGTGTGTGGTGCTACCATCAGTGAGATTGACAATTAATTTCGTCCTAGGCTTGAAAATCAAAATTAACTCAATGCACTTTCAGTTTCCAACTATCACGCCCTATCAGCAGCCCATTGCTTGCTATTGAGGACAGTTGATGACACCGCACTGTTGGTTGGCGATCACAATCTAACCACCGGGTCCGATACGAGTTACGCCCAGGCCTACGTCATAGCTCAATTTTTGTCCCACCCCGGGTTTACAACGAAGCCCGTATCGAATGACATTGCGCTGATCCGGACGTATCAGACGATGCAGTTCAATGAAGGCGTTAGTCCCGTTTGTTTGCCGTGGAAATATCGCAGCGAAAGCTTTGTTGGCGCAACAGTGGAAGCCTGCGGCTGGGGTGATTTGGACTTTGGTGGACCGAAGTCGGACGTTCTCAACAAGGTGAACCTTACCGTTATCAGCAATCAAGAGTGTTCTACTCGGCTCAACTCGACCATCACGCGCCAGAAGATGTGCACCTACACACCGTCGAAGGACACATGCCAGGTATCTATGCGAACGATTCACAGTATTTCGGATGGCCGAAATCGTGAACTTAATTCAGTTACACCTTTAAAAGTTGTTTTTGAAATGGTGTCTTCGCACGAACATTTTCTAATTGCACATTAGACTGATGCAAATTGAAGTTTTTGCTCCCCTATGCTTAAACGATGTCATTTATGATGAAAATGATCCTCCCAAAATTTGAAGCAATTCGGAAGAAATTTGGTTGTGCACACGCTATTTAAAGTTTATATGGAAATTACTATTGGAAAGGCAAACCTTTTGTGTTCAGTCCTCTATCTGCTCGTCATAATAATCTATGGAAAAGTGAACACACTCATCTCATGTGAAAACTTTGCTACAACTTTGCCGAAGATCACATTTTACGTCCTATGTAAGGAAAATTTGTTATTATTGATAACAAAGTCTAAATCATGCTGAGATGATCATTCAATTACATTCAGAGCAACACTGCCTTTTTGCAGACCCCTAGAAAAGTTCAAGACCCCCCCCTCCCCCTAGAAAATTTTAACTCTCATGCTAAGTATACACTTTTTACTTAAGGGATTTTTCGATCAGAAGGGTCATGCCCCTCTAGATTTAAGTTCAAGTTACGCTAATGGAAAAAATGTTGTTTATCCGAACAGGATTTTATAAACTTCCAATCGATAGTGCCTAAAATCTTGCTACCAAAATTCAAATTGAAATAAGGATTGAAATCAAACTTTGATGAATTTAGCTTGAAATTAAATTGAAAACTGAACTGTGTTAACCTTGGTATGTTCTAACTTCAAGTTGGTAGAATTATAACCAGCCCAAAATTGAGAAAGCTCTTCAAACCTTTCGCGGACCGAACGTTAGGCTTCCCTGGTATACATAAAGCTTATATAATCATCTTTGAAGACATTCAAACAATTAAAGGTGTACAACACGAACATATAGTTTGCCAAACTATTGACAAACAATCAACTAACTATTGAAATCAATCATAAATAAGTTTAATTAAGTTTATTTGCAACAACTTTTGTTCAAGTACTTTTTTAGAAACGCAATTTTGACATTTAAATTGTCGAACGAAGCTGTAGGAAAGAAATGGTTCTGATTATGGTGCGGTTGCGTTATTGACAACTGAAAATTTTGACTTTGATGCCAAAAACGGAGGTCCAATTTGCAAGTAAATTTCATAAGTTATATACAATACCGACAACACGACAGTTTAGAACAAAAGCGATTATAATTCCTGAAAAAGGTCCCAATCTGGACCCGAAACGTCGGAGCGTGGAGAATTTGGATCGTTTGATTTTGCTAACGAGTAATTTTCGCTTAGACCGGCCCACTATTAACACTTGGTCTTTCAAAATGTTCAAATTTATGCTCATTCGAAAGCTTCTGTCGAGTAAGTAAAAAAACTGATTTCGGTTGATCAAATTGTAGGACCACTTGGTAGTTATGTTTAAAACAGTGTTTGAGGACCCTTCAATTTTTGATTTCTTGGCTTACTCAAACTGCTATAACTCAGAATTTTATTCAACAACCCCTTCATAATATCATGGTTTTGGAAAAAGAACACATAGGAGCTAAAATTGTAAAAATAAAAAAAAAAAATTGGCGGCCATAATAAATTTGGCCACCATATAGGATTTTATCAAAAAAAAAAACTAATTTTTCATTGTGTTTGCAACAACCAATTTTAAAAGTTTTTGCATCATTGGAAAACTAAGCTAGTTTTACACAAGATATGAAGAAACCAGGGGTGTATGTATTTTTGATCAAAATTTACGTGCGATTTTGTAATACATTTCTTATCGCGGTGGTGCAATTTGCGATCAAATAATGGTGTGTTTGCGGTTTACGCTCACTGTGTTGTATTTGAATTGTAAAAAGTAATCTCTACAATATTCTACATGAGATATTATAAACATTGGCTGTAGTTGTCATCCAAAAATTACGTCCATAATTAAGGGGAGAGGGGGGTTGTTTTCAATGAAAGTTTGACAGTGCATGTATCAGGTAGTAGAATTAGTCGTGAGAGAGGGGTTCGAGGGTCTAGAAATTCCGAAAAATGATGGACACCATATTTGAATCTTCGCAATGATTACAATGATCACTCTTTTCTGTATGCAGTATCTAGACTGAGACCAACAAAGTATGTGTACTGCATAGGGGTCACACGTTATGATTCACGCCCCAGAGATCATCGCTCGTTCAATTATTATCGAATGCTAATTGCCATGGACGAATTTTATCTCTTCTTCAACTGAGTTGACAAAAGCCACATACCATTTAAGATTTTATTTAAGATTTCTAACGCTTGTCACGCTTTACCCAACCTCCACCACTCCTTGAAGCGTGACATAATTTGCGAGTGACCCCTATGAAGTATCGAGACTGAGAACAACAAAGTATGTGTAGTCGATACCGAGAGAAAACTATATTTTCATTTCTGGGGGGGTTGGGTTTCCTATATTGTTACCCTCCCTCTATTTGTACACAACCTTTCTAAGGGAAGATTCAAATATCACGTCCATTGTTTTTCAGAATTTCTAGAATACGCTCCCCCTTCTCTCACGCTTTCTCCGATACCTGATAAATGCACTGTCACACTACCTCAAATAATTGAGGTCATTTTTGGATGACCCCTAGCATCAATGTTTATAATGTCTCATGTAAAATATCAAAGAGATATTTTTTACAATTCAAATTCATCAAAGCGAGCGTAAATTGCTAAAGCACCATAATTTGACCACAAATTGTACCAGCGCGATAAGAAATATTTTACAAAGTCGCACATATTTTTCTTTTTATTAAAAATACAAATAACTCGGATTTTTTCATATTTTGTGCAAAACTAGCTCAGCTCTCCAATGATGCAAAAACTTTTGTGATTTTTGGTTCGGTGGTTGCGAACACCATGAAAATTCAGTTTTTCCGATGAAATCCAATATGGCCACCAAATATTTTTATTTTTGCAAATAAAGCTCCTACACGGAGACGGAATTCAACTCAATTTTGGGTTGTTTTAACGCAATTCCGTAGTTGAGCCCAATAACTCAATTTTGGCTAAATTTCCAAGGTCCCCACTAGGTAGTTTGGCTTTAATTCCATTAGAAAAATATACTCAATTTTGGGTTGATTTAACGCAAAATTGAGTGCTTTCGACCCAAACATAAGAAAAGTTGCATTTACCCAAATTTGGCTTTTGGGCTAAAGTACCCCCATTGGGTAGATGTAGCTCTCTCTATTTTTGACAACATTCGTGTGGGAGAAGGAGAAAACCGAGAGATTTTGGGTTGAAACTATAATCGATATATTTAATTTTGGGTAAAGTAAACTCAAAAATTTGGTAAAAATATTTCTCCGTGTATGTTTGATCTTTCCAAAGCCATGCTATTGTGTAGAAGTTGTTGAAAAAATTACTGAGGTCTGGCAGTTTGAGTGAGCCAAGAATTGTCAAAAATCGAGGGGTCCTCAAAAACTGTTTCAATCATAACTACCAAGGGGTCCATCAATTTGACCAACCGAATGCAGTTTCTTTACTTACTTGACAGGAGCTAGCAACATTGTTAGAAAAATCCTTAATATTCTCAAAGAATGTTGCAAGCAAACCGGCTTGGTTTACATGATTTTGCGCTAAAAATTAAATCATATATAATGCTTTTCAAATGACCGAGCCGTAGCGTCATTCATGTGCATTATTTTTGACAGAATATTCAGCATATAATCGTATAAACCGAGCATTCTCGTTTCACTTTCAAGATGCAAGATAGCATTCAATATTGGCTAATGTTGGATGCATGATCTTGAAATGTTTCAGTGAATGCAATGAGGCAGTTTACATTATCCATAATTGAATATTCAGTTATAACTCGTTATACATGTCAATCATAAAAGATTACGTATTTAAATTTATGTACTATTTGCTGTGTGTATACTGATCCCAAGAATAACTAGTTTTTGGCATAAATGATTTCCTTTACTTCTCAGAAATATAGTGTCTTCTAGGAAGTATAAACGATTTTCCTGAACAATGTTGCTACCGAACACAGCGTTTTAAAAACACTTGTCAAAAACTACTTTCAGGAGGTCGTTCATAAAATGCTTTCACATTTTGGAAATGTGGTTACACAGCAAAACAATCTAAAATTTACATGACACGTGAACTTTTTATGATAATCATGTAAAACGAGTTATAGGGAAAGTGTACCAGTTATGGCCATAGTGGTTCCCTATTTGGTCATATGTGAAATTTTGATAGCTTTCACATTTTAAATGTTTTTGAATGTTCTAACATCAAGATAAATCTTAAATCTAACTACTACAACACACAAAAATTTTCAAAATTTGAAGACATTGAAATAATTACGTATGGCGAAATAGGGAACCACTATGTCCATAACTGGTACACTTACCCTAATTGTATATAACGACTGAAACATAATATGTTCTTGCATCCCTCATTCGTCAATATTGTATGCTTTTTTGCATCTTGAATGTGAAATTGCAAACAAGAATGCTCGGTATACATGGATGAATGGATCGACGGCCCGGTAATTTAATGTGCATTAGGGCGTCTGTACCAGTGATAGAGGCAATTGTAACGGATTGTGGAATAGAACATCGCCAGAAAATAACGGAAGCTTGTCATCAGTGTTGTAAGCAATCACGGTAGTCGACACGTTTTCGCTGATATGCGGCAGCACTTCCCTTAAACATGCACAACACGAGTGATCAAACGAATGTCGAAAAGAAAAATGTCAATTGAATGCCACTGACTACGATAGCTTCGCTAGGGAACATTACGGTTTTGTTTGTTTCTGTTCTGCTTTCACTGGGTGTGTTACATTCGACATAACAGGCAAGATCAAACTATTCGTGTGGTTTATGATCCAATGTCTGAATTCTATGCAAAACTTATGATTTATGCAAATGTCATCGTATCAGACGATACTCAATTGACACTTTTTTGTGTTTGTCGACGTTCATTCTAAAGCTCGTGCTGTGACTGCTGACCATGGCAACGAAACGAACGTCGCGCAAAATGTTGAATGTTTACAGCACTGCTCGTCTTTCATATCTGAATACGTCATTCGATAGCTTTTCTATTCTATTTCACGAAGAAATAATCTTAGAATGATAAAATCATTTAATCGTTTAAAAAAGGAAATCTCCATTACTGGAACATGTTCCAGTAATAGTGGTTTTTGCTAACTGCTGTTCCTATAATAGTTGTTTGCATTGATTTCCCATTGAAACTCACTATTATATGAACGCTCCACTATTATTGATACAAAGGAGCAAAAAAGTTAAAGTTTTTGATTGTTTTCTACTATTTCCTTACTAATTTCCAAGATTTCTTATACACATTCATATCATTTTAACGAAAGCTATGTAAGAAAAATACACATAAAAATTGCCTAAAAAACGCTAGAAACAGCACTACAACTATTATTGGGACCACCCTATTTTTGATTGATTTTTTCAGCGTAGAATCATGAAAAGCGAGCGGTTTCGCTTGCAATATTCTTTGATTGAAGACGTTTCTTATTCAATGTTTAGGATTTTGTTAGCAATATTGGATATAATAGTTGTGTTTGTTTGATTTATCATATGATAACACATCACAAATGGCTTTACATGATTGGAGCTAAAAATACGTGACGGATTTTTTTTGTCTGTAGGTTTACTCTAGGTATCTTTGATAAAGTATTTGAATTCGTCATTCCAAAAGCATGAGCCGCATAAAGCAAAAAAAAAAATACCGTCAATACATGCACTATATTTATAGAAAATTTTTGTCCGAAAACACCATTTCAAAAAAATGTGAGTTCCAAATGTGCTACAGAATTAAGATCACATTTTCGACCAATCGAAATACTGTGCGATTGTGGGATTGGCATTATCGTTTTTAATGGTTTGGTGGTTGACTTTTGTGCCCATTGTTCATGCATGTCTTTTTTTCTGTGTTTGATTTTAGTCCGATTCCGGGGGACCGCTTTTCTACACCGATCCCCACAACCGCTTAGTGTACGAGGTTGGCATTGTGAGCTATGGGTTCGCCTGTGCAACGTCAAATCCCAGTGTTAACACCAGAATGACTGATTTTTTAGACTGGATTACGGCCAACAGTCCCTATACATTCTACTGTTTCCAGTAGGACGCGAAATTCGGTAAAAAGCTGTTGGCGCTGTTGCGTTGCTGGAGCTAAAAAAATAAGGAAAGGCAGCGCGCAAAAAAGGTCAACCGTGGATGATTTTGGGTCATATTTTTCCCGAAGCAGTAGTCCGAGGATTACCACGTGAGCCGGGTGCCGAGCGAGATTGTATGAATTATGAACGAACAACGTAGAAATAAAATATTGGCTGCTAAATCTGTGTGGTTTATCAACTCTATTTGTCAGCGGTTGTGCGATGTGTTTTACGCATTTTTATCTATTGTGACGGCAAACAAACTAGATTAAGAGTGATGGATCTTTTGCTTAAATTAAACTTTCATGATGATACTCTAGCTCGAGGTCAGTAAAACTAGCTCTGATAAATTTATTTACGAAACTATTCAATTTAATACTAATTTTTGCGCTGTTAGGAATTTGACTCAAGGTGTTAGGTATATGAGACAGATTGAACACAGTGTTTGGCATTTAAATCAATATGTTGTTCCATACTCTCACTTAAAAATTAAATTAAACAAGTTTAAATTAACATTTTTATCGACACACCTAACAGCTTACAGTTAGATTTTGCGAAGAAATTAAAGTTTTCGCAAATATCAGCTAATTTATGCCTATCAGATGCATCTGAAGTCAGTATTGGCTTTATGTATTTAAAATATGAGTCAAAACGGTATGTCAAAAATTATTTTAATCGGCACACTTCGAGAGTTCCATTGATTTCTACTTTAATTGAAATACCGTTATCCATTGGTGGTATATCCGAGAAGCGGTGTAATACGGCTCGAAGTTCAGGTTACGCTATCTAATGATATCGTTTCTTCACAATTAGGAAGTGCTGATAGCAACTCATTTCAGGGGGTATCCTGGTAGAGGCGTAAATCGTGTGCATGTAGAAAATTTATGACTCTCTGACGCCCATCCTAAGCGTTCCCAGAAGATTCGAAGCCCAGCACGTAGTGGAAAAAGGCGTGAGACAAACAAAAGGCAACTTTACACTCAACAACAAGGAAGTTCGCATGCAATGCCTAGTGATGACCCAAATTTGGCTAACCGTTGTTGCTGAAAGGCCTTTCTTTTTAATGGTATGTTAAATAAATTCACAATAGATGGGAGCTGGATGGCCCTGCGCTTCTGGGTATTTCATTTTTCCAACGGACAACAAGGAATGGGTTACTTGTGTGACCGTTTTTCGTCGGTGGTTGGGAATAAATATTAAACTCAGCTGCCGCTGACATTACCGACGACAACAATGATCAGGGAACCAATGAATTGGCGGGAAATTTCGTGATGCGGAAGCCAAGAGAATTCGCTGGTGGATGTACGGTGGTTTGGACTTTGGAGGCTATTTACGATGCCCAAGCGATTTTCTTTACCAACATGGTTCTGTGGTGGGAGACCGAGGATTGTTCCTTGTTGAATTGACACAGTGGAACAATGGAAGCGAATGAGGTTTGAATAATGAGATGATGAGTATTTGTTATTACTAAAGGCACAAAGAAGTTTTGAATGATATTTGTAAGTTACGTTGGACTGTAATTAGAAAGAATTCATATTGCACTGAAAAATAGCTTTCTTTTGAAAACTTGATTTAACTCTTGGATAACATTGATATCATGGGCATAGTCATAATAAGCGTAACTTGATCTATTCGATCGCTAAATTCCCTAACCTTGATGAATGCTTAGCTCAATTTTATTTTTTTGATGAGGGGTGGCAGGTTGTGGGTACAACTTTTTGTTGTTGACATTTTAAAGAAGTTTTCGAAGAAATTCTTGAAAACGTTTTAGTTTCCTGGCATACAGGTATCTGGACTATTCCTTGCAGAAATTTCTCGGGGAATCCTTGCTTTAAAATGTCAACAACAAAAAGTTGCAGAAAACCAACACCCCCTAGAAAATTAAAACTTTTCAGCTTAGTGATAATAAATATTTGAGCTGTTTAGTGGAATACCTAAAACCCGCGATTCTCAACAGGGTTCTGCGGGACCCCGATCATCTGAAAAGCCTGCTGAAACTACTACCTTACAGCGAGTGGTTTTTCTGTGTGTAGCAAGATTGAGAAACAGTGCTCCAGTTTTTATCAACCTTGGTACACACAGAAAAACGACTCGATGTAAGGTAGTCGTTTCAGCGTGATTTTCAGTGGGTGGGGGGTCCGTGGATCCTCTGTTTAGAATCGCGGCACAATTTTGAAGTTTGTACCTATGACTGATATGCGTATTTTGACCACAACTGTGTCGTGTACTAGACTCGACTTGAAAAATCCATCATATTCACACGTTTTATAGGTTTAGTCATAATCCCCTTCCCTCTTTTGGTAAGTGTTGCTGCATTTTGCTTAATTTACCATGACATTCAACCTACAGACATGGCATCTCATTTTATTGCGATTAATTCATGATTTTGCGAATAGTGTTACCAGCTATGAAATACGTTGTTTCACTTCGTACGACCTTCCTGCCCGGTCAGTGGATTACAACTAAATTATTACAGAGTTTGTTACTTAGACAGGATGTTTTTTGTAATGTGCTGTATGTACTGTAATTTTGGCTGATGGGAAGTTAAAAAAACAAAAATTATAACAAAATTTCCTCTAAATTAAACAAAATATGTTATAATTTAAACAAAAATATAACTCATTATGTTATAAGATAAACAAAGATTTAACTCATTGTGTTATCATTCAGAACTGATTTATAACAAAATTTATTATTTTCCTATCATGCAATAAAACTGACCATGTACAAGCAACCTCTCTCAGATACTTTGTTTCGACTTGTGTTATAGTTATGATTATAATTAAAACAAATTTCGAAGAGCCTTTGTTATTATAACTGATTTTGTTTCAATTGTGTAAAAACTCCCTCAACCAACTCAGAGGGCTTCTAACAAAAATAAAACAAAATTAGTTATTTGTAACTAATTTTGACATAATTTTTGTCATAGTATGGATTGTTCATTGAAACAGTAGTTAATCTGAATTTCGGTCATAAAAAATGGTCGTAAAACGAGCCGTCGTGCAAATAACGTACGTAAAAAGAGTTTAAAGTGTATCCCAAAATCCTGCAATAAAAGCCAATTTTCTGGTGGACTAAAATCCCACTGTCCTAATTGTTCATGGCATACCACGTACAACAATGTTCGCTGACTGGTGCTACCAGATTGATAACGCAATAAAAACTTACAGTAAACAACACATTTGCACTCCGCGTACGCTCCCACTGTACACGGTGTCTTTAGTATCGTTGTTAACGAAAACAATACCATCAAATCTGCACCAATCATTCAAAAGGTTGGATATACTAGCATCTTCTCCGTGAGTTTGAAAACGTTTCATCGAGGGATGAGAGTTATACTAATTTGAAGATTTTAAATAATCTTCAGGTCTATATTCACCATTCGACAGATGTGATATCTCAGCACCATCTTTGTGAAATTGTACAGTCATCTCTTCTTAACACTTCAGTCGTCGCGCTGTTGTATTTTGTACAACAGTGGTGAAAAAACCTCGCTTTTCGATCACAACATCAGCGTGGTGGTTCTGACGCTGGTCAACCACGCGACGACTGGAAGGTTAATTGATATTCCGTAGCTGGATAACGAGTTAGAGAATCATAGTGAAAGTTGGTTTTCATCTCGATACTGCATTTGCACTGGTTTTGTGTTCGTATCGAGTCTTTCCTAACTCGATGGTCCCTTCAATATCGAATTATGGAGAATTGACTATGTAATCATATTTTAATTCAATCGACGAAAATTTTTGTCTACAAGATTGACAGTTGGAAAATCGAAATCTCATCTGAGTGAATTTTCTGAAAATATGAAAACATTTTATCAAAGGAAAGCCAAACTACAGAGATTAAATGTTTAAGAACAACTTCTGAAGTTTTTTTAGTTAACGCATTTTTGATAACACATTTTTATTATAATATTTCATATATGCAACCTAGCATCGCTAGTTGCTGTACAGTCTGTTCAAAATTTGGCGAGAAATTAGACCGTTCAAAATTTGGCGATTTACCCTATGTTTTAGAAATGAATCTCTTAATATACCATTAAAACAGATAGGTTTGAGTTTTGCATAAACAGAAAGTTAAATGAAATTTTGAACCTTTTTTTATTGTAAGGTTGTAGAACAGAACACGAGCAAATGATAAATGAAGAATAAGTAAAAACCTATGGAAATTTAAATCATGCTATGTTCTGCAGCTGTCATCCATATATTCTCAATAAAATCACAAATAAAATGTTTGGATGGGTTACTTTGTCTTCCACGTCTGAAAACAATTCGGATATTTTATAATTCCAATAAATCAACGATGTGTTGCCATAAATGAGCCCACATGTCTAAACGAAATTTCACAAAGATCAGTACGATTTGCACAAAATCAAGCTTTTCTGGGCCTTTGCTCCTTTGTTTTTCTGCCAAGTAAATGACACATTAAGATAATACGCAATATGAAGCCTCATCTAAATGTGACATGACATTTTTGAAAATGAAGCACAAATCAGCACAGAATAGATTTTTCAGCGTGTGTGAAAATTACAAACAAAGGTGTTGATCTAGATGAGTTTGATTTGGTGTATTTTTTAAATAGAGCATGCATTTATTTGTATTGGGAGATCTCTCAGTACAGAACAGAACATAATACCGGAGTGTTCGACACTGAATAAGTCTGTAAGTCGCAGACGAAATAGGCCTATCTGACAAGATAAGCAACATATTAGAGTTTAAAGGTATTTGCTCGCCTTACTAGTGATTTTAGCACATATTCTTTTTTTTTTTTGCGAAAGTGAAGTGTTAAAGTTCAATTAGTGGTTTTCCACTATTCCAAGAGCTTCACTACATAAAAGTATTTTTGACTCGATAGAAAATCATAAAATTTGCAAAATTGATAGGCGTTTCCGTTGTTTCTGTTGCGGTCATGAAAAAATCTTAGAAATAAGATAGACCACCAATAACTAGAGGAATCAATTAAACAGGTACTTCAAATGCATCTCCAAGCAATACCACAGCCAAGCTGTAAAGTAAGGTGTTGAAAAAGAAAATATGTACAAGCATTTCAATATATGCATTTTTTCTGATAGCCAAGCAGCGCTCGCTGCATTGAAAGCATACGCATGTACTTCAAAGTTGGTCTGGGAATGTACTCTCTTACTTCAAAAATTGTCAGTCAACAATACTATAGTTCTTTACTGGGTGCCTAGGCATCAGGGAATAGAAGGAAATGAAAAACAGATGAACTGGCAAGAGTTGGATCATCTGAATATTTACAAGGGCCAGAGCCTTTCTGAGGAGTCTCACCATGCTCCATTAGAATGGAACTCAGGAACTGGAAAGAAAGCCATGGTAAATACCAATTGGAATAAAACTGTTGAAGCCCGAAAATCTAAAAAGTTCATTATACCCAATAAATCAAATACACAAAGACTTTTCGCCCTATCAAAAATAATTTGTGTGCATACACATGACTAATTACAGGACATTCTTTAGTTAAATATCATTTACGACTAATCAAGAGGATTGAAGATGATATTTTCGCTTTTGTAGTGAGGATACAGAAACCTCTGAACACCTTCTGTGTAACTGCGTTGCACTTTTTGCTGTGAGATTAAAGTATCTAGATCAAGGGTTTCTACAGCCCTATGATGTCTTTAGCTCCATTAAAAGTAGTTCGGTTTATACGACATATTATTCCCCATTTTGAAAATACCGAAATCATGAGTTGAGGATAATATTCATAGTAATCAATCACCTTAAATATGGTTATACATTAAAATGGGTGGTGTATCATAATAGGTCAAACAGGGTGGGGCAAAAGTTCGACCTTAGTGGTAAAATCCAAGTTTCCATTAAATAGCAGTTGAAACAAAATAAATACCATGCAGTGAATGTTCAACATATTGGCTATCATTTTGCTGAACAAACTTGTGTCAAAATATTTACCAATTTTTAGTTGTAACAGTTTCAAACTTGATTGACTTAAACGAACTTTTGCCCCACCGGTGGGGCAAGAGTTCGAATCTAGTGTGGGGCAAAAATTCGCTGGCTAAAACACAAAATATCGATTCTTTATAACAAACAGATGGTCGCAGTGATTATACACCCAACACAGGGTGGGGCAAAAGTTCGACCTTAGTGGTATAATCCATGTTTCTATTAAAGCAATAGCAGTTGAAACAAAATAAATACCATGCAGTGAATGTTCAACATATTGGCTATCGTTTTGGTGAACAAACTTGTGTCAACATATTTACCCATTTTTAGTTGTAACAGTTTCAAAATTGATTGACTTAAAAGAACTTTTGCCCCACCGGTGAGGCAAGAGTTCGGCAATATTCTCGTTGAAAAACAACAAGTAGCTATAACTTTTCCATATCTCAATCGATGTTTATGATACTTGGAGTAAAAGTCTCTTACTTGAATAGGATTTGAACCACGATGCGTTTCACGTTTTCACTCTCTATATCTCTGAGGATTGATAATCCGGAAACGGTATTATGATTTATCGGGAACCCCCGTTGGTTTGACCACATTTAATCTGAACACTTTTTAGTTTGTACCCCGCTAAATTGGTTCAGATTAAAAATGGTTCAAACTCTTAATTAAAAGTAATTAAAAGCACATAGAGCAGAGTAAAGTGAAATGTTACGCTGTGGAACGGAACCCAGAATCAAAACAAAACAGCCAAAGGGGTAACCATAAGCACAATTTTCTGTTGTTCGTAGGGTGACTAGAAGTTCAAATTAAAAATGAACCCCGATGGTTTGTATGAGGTACAATTCAAATTAACGGGGGTGCATGGTAATCATTTACTTCTGAAAATTCAAAACATTTCTGATAAGTGAGATAACAAATGCTATTGTTATGGCTGAGAGGCTCATGTTTTGAGATTCCAGATGTGCAAGCAACAAATAGCATCTCCCTTTTGTAGATTTTCTTGATGATAGAATTTGCGGATTATATATTTTTAGTTGAAAATATAGCAGTTTCACGGACATCTTTAGATTAAAGATTTTTTTTTTCCTCAAAAAACTTGGAAATCGACCTGTCAAGCACGACACAAATTTAAGCTGAACTATTATTTAAGAATATTGATGTAAAGTTGTTTTGAATACAACAAATGTTCCGATAATCCACTATTATCATTCTTAAAAAAATAAATTTGAAAGCTTTTTGTTAATTATATTCTATGAAAAGTATTCGATGTGTTTTTAGGGTTGTATTGGGTACCTCTCATAAAGAACACTCATTGTTTGGCAAAACTTCAGAGTACAAATGAAAGTAGCATTTTTCATGACTGCTCATATAATGATTTACGTTTTACTCACTGACAAAATAGTGTGATGCGTATTTCTCATTAATTCGAATTCAAAAGAGTTCCTATGCACTTGATCAACTGATTCTAATTATAATTTCTTGCCGTTTTCAAGCATTTGATATGGTTTGATGCACAAGTCGAAAATTTGAAAATATCACAAATTGTTCAAAAACTAAAGTCAAAATGGATCCGGCAGAAAAAAGGACTAACATTTTTTTTTTTAAATCTCCAAGCATCGCAAATAATATTTGAATTGTGCGCTGTGTTCATAAACATCGTAAGAATGCAGAACCATACCTAAAAACTGTTTTCAGAATTGGGCGAGTTGAGTCGCGTCGCAAGTCTCACTGGCGCGATCCGGTTTGGTGGCGGCGTGACAATACAATTTTTTATCCAAGGAAACATTGATCATGGTTCTCAAAAACATATTGTGTTTCTCAAAGGAAACATTCCAGATCTAACATTTTTCAAACAAGTACTGATTTATAATAATTGTAACTACACAAAGTACTTTGCGTTTTGAAGGTCGGAAACATGTAAATAATACTTTGAGTAAGTTTATTTTTTGTTGATTTTAGTAGCTTCAAAGTTCTTTGTTTCAAACATTTTAATTCTATTGGTACCTTATCTATCGATTGCAGTTGATAAATTGCATGAAGATTCATTTTAAATAGATCTATAATTTTTCATATATTCTAAAGTTGGTTTTCTGTTTTGAGGAAATTCACTACCGTAATCCGGGGGCAAATTGATCACTTGGGTGAATTTGATCAAGTCGGTAAGGAATAGCATTTCCTTTCAAGGATGCTTAATTCTTCTATGGCATCACAGACATTCAATGTTTTCTAGTTTATATATGGTCGGCGTTAAGTCAGAGTGGACCAAGTGACATTTTTGATATTACGAGAAAAACGGGTTTAAAGTCTAACGCTCTGTAATTTTTGAACTTGTTTAAATTTTGGTTCAATATTTCTACACGCCTTTATGTTACTTCCAAACAGTATAATGTGAAGTGATAATCATGAAAAATCATAATTAAAACCTCTAATAGGACGATTTTTTGATGGACTATGTGTACTTGGTCCACTCTGACTGAACATTTTCTTGGAAAATAACAATCATTTAATGCTTGCATGGTCAAATTGGGTACATATCTCTAAGATAAACAGATTATCGAGACCCTCCGACACCAGTATCGTAAATTCTTAAATAATCGATATAGTAAGTACCAAAATCAGTGGCATAACGATAGCTTGAAAATTAAGGTTTCGCAGAGTCAGGGCATTGAAGACCAGAAATATTCAAATATGCGTTCAGTCAGAGCGGACCAAGTGAAAATCTTGAGTACCGACCAAAATTTGCTGGCTCGATAAGCGGGTCCTAGGACATGCCATACATACACCATAGAACTACCGTAAACTTCTATCGGACTCTGAAATTGACTCAAAAAAATGCAGTAATCAATCATGTTATTACTTTTCAACACTTGGTCCGCTCTGTCTGCACAGAATTTGTTGCAATTTCTGACCACCCATCCAAATATGGTAAATGATCAAAAATCACATTCAAATGCATGGAATTAAGTAATATTCATAAATTTCTATTGATGGATAAGTAGAAGAATGATTCGATGTCAGAATATCAGACAAATCTCCTGAAATGTTTTTCATTTCCTCACATTTCTCAGCGCGCTGATGATTTTCGCTGTTTTGGTAATAAGCACTTGGTCCATTCTGACTGCACACTTTTATCGGTTTTTGTTGATCATCCAAAGTAAATTTACTACATATCTCTCGCAGTTTACAACATTCTTCAAATCTGATCAAAGTGTAACGGAGGTAAGGTAATTTCGCATCTAATGAGAGAATAATCCAATTTTCCCAAGTTTTGTACTTGGTCCACTCTGACTTAACGGCGACCATATGTCTAACGATGACTTTAAACTATTTTATTTTTATTATGGTCAGTTTTGCATAGAAATATTCACAGTTTTTGAAGGTGTTGGCAATACGTATAGCATTACAAGAATAGTTTTTTGCTCATTAAACCATTTATTGTTGAATAACGTGCTTATTTCAAGAGAAATTGCATGCATTTAGGCGTTTTATGTATGGTTCACAATCTTCAGATTACTACAATTTTCAATTCCCTCGATGGATTTTTTTCGAATTCGTAGAGAAGATGCTAGGTTAATATATCTCTCGAATGGTGGGTGCAGGATTGATTATCATTTTTTAGTTAACAACGGTCTTAGACACACCGTGCTGAAGCTATAGAGCATTCAGTTGCAATGGCGTCAGCAGTGGCACAAGACGTTTGTTCTAAAGCTAGTGCACACGACCAGAAAACACAAACGAACCCAACCCAGGCCATGTTACGCTCACTTCGTTTCTTATCACCAGAACGGGTATTCTACCGTGCTGTTGGGTGGTGATGGTCGTTCACTGGTTGACTCGGTTTCCGGTTGGTGTCGGTCTCTTGTGGGCCGGCAGTGTGAAAGGAATCGCAAATGAATGCCAACAATTAATTATTTTTAAAAGCACTTTTAACACAGCAAATGCTTTTTATTTCCGTTGTCGTGTTTTATTTCTTGTGTTTTTTTTATTTTCGTTTCTCGGCTGTGTAGAATGTGCATTTTTATTACACTTTCTCGCAGAAGTCGTACCCGGTGTTGGTTTCGATCCAGCTGAGATAGGAAGCGACCCGGGCACTCACGCTGGGGTACTTGGAAGCGCACGTGATGCCATAATTGATGACGCCGATGGCGTAGACGGTTCCGCCGGATGGGTCAGTGTAAAGCAATGGACCACCGGAATCATATTGGCAACTGTCCTTTCCGGGAGTATAAGTACAGATTTGGCTGTCTTGAACCGAATTCATACCCGACAGTTGACTGCGACAGGTTGTTAGATTCATTACTTGGAGGCTTGCCTTCTGAAGCTCTGTTGCCTGAGGACCACCAAAGTCCAACGTTCCCCATCCGAGGGCTTCTAGGTAGACGTTGTTGAATGTCGCTCCAGCGTAGATGTATGGGAGGCAAGCTCGACTGACTCCAGCATCGAAGATGATTTCATCCACCGTCCGAACTAAGGCAATGTCATTAGTCTTAGTACTGGCGCTGTACTGACCGTGAACAGTGAAGGTTGAAATCCTCATCAGTTTGGCATAAGGAGTATCTGAGCCGGAATTCATGTTCTGATCTCCTACTAGCAGTGCACTGTTGGTGATCGATCTTCCAACGATACAGTGCGCAGCCGTTAGACCATGCCGATTGGTAACTGTTGATCAGAAAACAATTTTTGACTCAATTCTCAAATGGAAACATTAAGCTTACTTACTGACTGTAGCTCCACACACAAGTGACTTGGATGATAAGTCGATAATAGCAGACATCATTGGAAACTCATTTGCTTGAGTGCGTTGCCCTCCCACTATCAGTGGCTACGTGGAAAATTAGATTATTGAACTACGAGCTCAAATCTCACAATAATTCAAAAACTCACCGTCTTTCGACTACCACAGTTGCACTTTACCGGAATGGCAGTGATTTGACATCGGAAGCGTCCACCCCCATTCATGGATTGAGACGTCTGAAGTGCTACCACCAGTTTATTTCCATTTGAAGCGACGTCGAACGGAGTCGATCCACAGTAAATTTGAGATCCACTTAGGGTGGAATCTCCGGTCAAAGACACTAACAGCTTGTCGTAGTAGCACCCGTAGGTCGCAGGCAGATACATATCATAGCACTGAGCATAGAGATAGTGTCTCGGTGGAGCCTGAATCGTGAACCGGCAGTTCGTTCCAGGGGCGTAGAAGTTACTCCACTTGGGTGATTGGATGTAGCCCACTGAGTAGCTGCTGTAACTGTATGTGTAATCACAACCGGCGTAATTTTGCCCATGCCCCAAATCAAATAACACCAAAAAACCAATCAACTTTAAAAGCCACCACATTTTTTTGACCATCAACCAGATAGTTTCAGTTACTAATTTCGATTGGCAAACCGCTTCTTATCGAATTTAAATGATAAACCTATTGCGAATATTGATGGACAGTTGTTCAAACAGTACGCTCCAAGATAGCTTATTTTTCAGCGGTATTTACTGCTCTCCAGACTCAGTCACGGTGTATAATGCGATCCGTTGATCTGACGGAGAGATGGATATCTTTGCTTATGTACAAGTGCTTGGTGGAGGACATTGGGACTGATTGTTTGAGGACCTTGTTTTCGAATTATGCTGCAGATAAGTTGCATTACGGATCTTCACAATATTGCGCTGTTCAGTACAGAGAATCGCCACTATAGCATTTTTGTGTTTGAAAGACGCCTGTTTTTATTTAGCGCTATAAACCTTCCTTACTGTTCATATGAAGATAATGTAGATGATACAGAAAACTGTTTGTTTACACATATCTTAGGTGTTATCTGCGTAAAAAACATTTATATCAGTATATTTGGCCAATGTGGAAATATGGACAGGTGCCACGTATCTTTTGAGTATCCAGTGATAGACTTGAAGTCGAGTCTATGACTGATATGCTAAGGAAGCATCCATTTATTACATAACGCTAAAATTGGAAAGTTTTGGCCACCTCCCTTCCTTCGTAAAGCTTTTTGTTTGAAAAGTTTTAATATTTTGTGTAGATCGTAAAGCTTAAGCCTACCCTCTCCCTTCCAGCATTACGTAATTTGTTAACGACGCCTGAATAATGTTGGCTGGTACAAACCTACATCTCGATATTTCTCCCTATGTTGATGATATCATCGGTTTCTCCAATCTGCATTCTATTTCTTGAATTGCATTCTATTTCTTGGATTGAAAATTTCATGATTATCAGCTTTGTCTGATCAACAAATTCGAGAACCTTTCATATTGGAGCTTTGTCTTCTATAAAATCGGAATGCCTCCTAACAGAAGCGTGGAAAACTTCCGTTCAAAAGTTTAAAATGCTTTCTTTGAGAACTTAGAAAAAAAAATATATTAGCGAGCCAGAAAAGCTTCAATCGAAAAACTTGGATAGCTTCCATCCATAGATAGGCTTGAGAAGCATCCATCGAGAAGCATTGAAAGCATTTGTTAAGAAGCATGGAAAGGACATCCTACATCGAGGAATATATCGGAAAGTAATTAGCGGCATTCTCAACTGCTCCAGAAAAGTTGGGTTGATATTACCAGCCTGCTGTGTACCGTTTTGACTCAAATTCTGAACAGGCAAGGCCATTTGGTTGACATGTGTCGGTGAAATATGTCATCGAATCAACAGGAAATGACAGTCAATTGCAACTCAAGTTTTATGTGTTCAAATCAATTTAATACTCTGAAAATTGTAATGATTCTCTAGTCCGAAGCCAGGAAAATCATCTCAGATGAGTTTAATTACGAAATTCTACATTTGGAAACTATCTTTTCGCAGTGGTTGAAATTTTAATCAGGGTGTTCTGAATATGAATAAAGTGTTTGGCATTTAACACAAAACGTTGTTCTATACTTTTGCATTAAAATAATAGTAAAATAAATTAAAAAACGAATAATTTAACTGTTGTAGTTTAGGCCCTACTCATAAAGATGGATCGAATTTATTTTATTTTTGCAGATAATCATAATTATCAAATAATTTCTACTCTGGAAACTTTTGTTACAGTTATGAATTCTTTCTAAGTGGTTTATGAAGTGAACATAATTTTCAACTAAATTTATATTTGCAATTTATTCTAAATTGATACAAAAATCCAACTCGTTCCCAGAACCATGAAATGATTTTGTCAAAAATCTTGGGAATTTATCATCTCGATGCTTGGGATATTTTTTTGCACAGGAGCTTGAAACGCTCCCATTTCGTTCAGAAGCTCGTTCAAAGCTTCTGAATGGAAGCTTCCCGAGCTAAATATTAGAAAACTTCCATTGAGAAGCATGGAAGGCTTTCGCCCAATAGCACGACAAAACTACCATCTTGCTTCGACAGATTCCTTCCATAAGCTTGAAAAGCATTCGCTCAGAAGCTTGTAAATCATTTTTCCTGAAACTTGGAATTTTTTTTATAGAAGCTTGAAAAGGTTCCTTTCTGAAGTTTGAAAAGGTTCTTTTCAGAATTCCAAGCTTCTCGTTCAGAAGTGTGAATAACTTCCATCCAGAAGCTTGGAAGACATCCGTCCAGAATCATCTATGAGTTTCGCAAAATTCTTTCTATAAGCTTGAGAAGCATAAGTGCAAAAGCTTGGAAAGTTTCCTTCCAGAAGTTTGGAAAGGTTGCTTCTAGAAGATTGCAAAGTTTTGTTTCATAAGATTGAAAAGCTTTCTTCCAAGAGCTTTGGAAGCTTCTTGGGTGTTGTCCATTTTTTTAGGATTTTTGAACCTCTTCTGCCCATGGTAAGCTATTCTCTATGAAAAATAAAAATAAATTGTGTGGTGCGTTAGAAATTTTAAATATGCCCGACCCCTAACGTAGTTAACCCCTCTACCGGCAGTCTAATTTTCTAGCCTAATAAAATATTAAAATCGTGATAACTTTTTCGTTTCTCAATATTTTTGTCCTTTTTTTCTCAAAAGCTTTCAAGTTTTTAAATCCGTTTAGATACTGACCATAGGTTATCCGTTTTAAAAGATGTTTCGATATCCCTTGGGGGATCGACACTTTCCATATGAAATTTCTTTGGCTGCCATTTTGTTTTTAGATGACTTATCCAAAAAATTGAATGTGGGCTATGCAATGCCAGGTGATATGGAGTTTCTTTGAGAAAATCATACAAACCGGTTGAGTTTTATCCAAGAAATTTAAAAATTACAACATATCGCACACAAACGGAGACGGGAACCGCACCGATGGACCAAAAAAAATTAAAAACCTATGCTTGGGCTTCTCTGATACACTCTTGATTCGAGAGCCACCCAAAACTCACGTTCATAATCCATAGAAAATGCAAAATTAGCTGTGATTCTCTACTAAGTTTATTAATAATCTACCCAGAAGTATATCAAACATATTTATAACGGTCCGATAAACACCTTCTGAAAGAGCATCTCACCAAAATTCAACCCAAAATCTAGCAGTTTGAAAAATTTGAATGAGTTTCCTATGTATCCCAAAGGATTTCACCAAAATCCGCAATGTTTTCGCCAAGAAATTTTTCAAAGATAGGTTAGTTGTCCTATGAATATTTCAAGATACTTGCTAAGAAGACAACTTACGGCCTTTGAAGGAATTTGTTGAATATTTAGTCTGCAAGCCTTGGAAACATTCTCAAATATTCTCCAAGAATTTTCGCATAAATCTTCTAAGGTTCATTACAACACAGTGGCGCGGAAAGTGGGTCGGACAGGTAGGACATGTACTACGTACAAAAGCACCTGGGTAGGACAGTCAAAGGATTGTCCTACCTACGATTCAACAAAAACAGAATCAACAGAAAGTTTGCAAAATATGTAAAACTATTTATCATCTGTTCAATATACATACAAACTCGATTAGCATCGCATTTATCGCACTAGCTTGGAAGACAAGATAAGGGTTTTCATGGTTTTCTTATGCCTATTAAAGCGTGACGTGATTTGTGCATGACCCCCAAAAAGTTCTGATTATTTTGAAGAATTATTGAGGATATTTATAGTGAAAATCTTAAGAAACTAACTGTAAGAATTGTTACAAGAAACTTCTTTAACCGTAAGTAAACAAATGGAGCAATCCTCTATGGCATTTCTGAATGAACCAAATATATCTACGGCCATACGATTTTTTTAAAGAATTGTTGAAGTAATTGGGGCCTTCTTAGCCGGGTGTTTAGAGTCCGCGGCTACAAAGCAAAGCCATGTTGAAGGTGTCTGGGTTCGATTCCCGGTCGGTCCAGGATCTTTTCGTGATGGAAATTTCCTTGACTTCCCTGGGCATAAAGTATCATCGTGCCTGCCACACGAGATACGAATACGAAAATGGCAACTTTGGCAAAGAAAGCTCTCAGTTAATAACCGTGGAAGTGCTCATAAGAACACTAAGCTGAGAAGCAGGCTCTGTCCCAGTGAGGACGTTAATGCCAAGAAGAAGAAGAAGAAGAAGAAGAAGAAGAAGAAGAAGATGAAGTAATTACAGGTGTCTTTTTAGACACTTGGTCTCTATTTTAATGCATTTCTTTAAATAAGTCTCCGTTTTGTTAGAAGGTCTTTAAAATTTTTATAAAAAAAAAAAACAAAATGGCCTGTAATGTCTCTTTTATTCTTAATCTGCTTGTTTTGAATCCTGATGTAAAATTGTACAGGCACCATAGAAACATTAAGAGGCTATAACAGGTTCAGCTATGAAGAGCCTTAAGAATTTCGTCTCAGATGCACGAGGAAAGCTTCAGGAATTATCAGAATGATTTTATTTAAAATATTTTCAGGATCTCCTAAAAGGATCGCTCCAAAATTTCTTGTAGAGATTTCAATACTAATTGTCTTAGAACAGTGTGCGAGTAAAGGCGCTTAAGCCTAGGCTTTAGAATCCGAATACAAGGAAGGATTACCTGTATCTTATCCTAATAAAAAAGATATTCGGACCCATTGGAGTTTGATTTAATTTTCTTAGCTTCGCTAGTAACTCCCAACGCAAATTCCTATTTCCCAAAAAATAAACGGCGCCAATAACCTTCCCAATTTCTTCTGGTACCAAATTCAAAAAATCTCGTCAATCACGAGTGAATAATCTGATTTTCGTTATTTTTTAGATTATCTTCAACTCACAGTGGGCTTGGCCATTTTAATATTTGTGTCATATAACTCATGATAAGGTGCAAATATTAATACTGACAAGAAAATAGCAGAGAAAACGCTGATATTTCCAGGATGCGTTTCATTATAAGCTGTGCATGCACTAGAATAGAATAGAATACATTACCAGAGAATAGAATAGAATGCTTAAAGGAATTCCTCACGAGGAAATCCATGACGATTCTACAGTTTTTGAAAAAATAGCTTAGGTTTTTTTTAAGAAGCCTTGCAAGAATTCCTCCGCCAGTTCATCATGTACGTTTCCTCCCAGATACACAACATTCCTTGAAGGGTTCTTCAAACAAATCTTGGAATTTCTTTAGCATTTAATCCAAGTATTACTGTTGCAGTTTTTCCAAACATTTCCTAAAACGTTTCTCAAGTAATTCTCATGCGATCTTTAAAAGCTTGTTTAAGTTATTACCCCAGCTAATACTACAACAATTTTTCTAACAATTCCTCCGATCATGCCTGCACAAACTTCTTCAGAGATTCTGTCCAATATTTTTCGAGAAATTTGTTTAGAAAATCCTGCGGAATACTATTCGATTTTTTCAGTTATCTCAGCAAATTATCTATGACATCTTCTAAAACTTCCTCGAAAGTCCAGTAGTTCTTTCAGTGATCCTTGTTTATTAGGGATGAGTTCAAAACCTACATAGTATTTACTAAAGGCTACTTTTACTGAAACATTCTTAAAAAAAATCTAGAAAATTATATAGAAATCTTAAAAGGAATGTCTGGAGCAACTGCTGAAGGTAATTGCTTCAGAGAAATCTCTAGTTAGAAATCTTATATAAATCCTGTATTACTTGTCGTGTTGTCAAACTCTTACCTCCAGGCTCCTATTACGTTTCGTTTCGTTTTCTTGGTCCCTATTTGATATCTATTCGGCCTCGTTTTGGTTTCTATTATGTCTCTTTTTTAGGCGATAGAGACTTCTTTCCTATTGTTAACGTTCGGGCTGTCGCGTTGTTGTACTTTGTACAACAGTTGTAATTTATATGCTATCATTTTGCAACAAAGTTATCTATCGACACCGAACCAAAATGTATTCCTCAAGAATCTTTTTTAGTACAATACTCGACAGTTTTTGTTTACAGAATGGCCCTAAATAATGTGGTAATTTCAACAACTGCACATAGAAGTCACATAATAATGAACGCACTATATACGGTTCGAGTAGATCACAATTTGAAATCGGTACATCTCAAAATCCAGATAATTTCGAAACTTGGGGTCTTCAGTAAAGTTGTTCTGGAGGTGGAGCGCTATCTGATGGTACCTCATTTAATTCGGAATATGACCGCTAGGTGGCACTAGTGGGCATGTAACATTTACTTTTGTTTTGCAGATATGTTACGATCCTAACCACTTAGAAGGATGTCGTCTTCGGCAAAGTTGTTCATGAGGTTAAGGACTATCACTGTTCGAGCTAGTGGATTCTAAGTTTTTCCTCTAGTTGGCGCTAGTGAGCATGAAACTTTTTTTTTGCATATTTCTCAGGAACCTGACCACTTAGAAAGATAGCGTTTTCGGCAAGGTTGTTCAGTAGCTTAAGAGCTATCGCTATTTTAGCCAGTCTCGATTTTTAAGAATTGAACAAAGAAAGCATTTGCGCTACTGTACAACTCTGCCGAAGATGCCATCTCTTTAAGTGATGACACTCGTGAGATATCCACAAAACAAAAGTTTCATGCTCACTAGCGCCGCAAGGTGGTGAAATCTCGAATTTCTTGGCTAACATAATGATAGCCCTTGAGTTACTGAACAATTTTGCCGAAGACGCCATCTTTCTAAGTGGTCAGGCTCCTAAGATATTCGCAAATCCAAGGATGTTGTACAAAGTACAACGCGCGACTACTCGCGTTACAAAAATTTGCGCGACAGCCGAAAGGTTAAGGCACTCATTCGTTATCTGTCCAGTAAAGACGAAAAGCTTTCCTAGTCTACTGTTAACGCTGACACCCTTTGCGTTTGAGCCCCTTAAATATAGTAATTTTCAATTTCCAGCCTAGGATTTCATGGAGTTAACATATTTTTTAGCACAAAATATTTATCAACGTTTGTCTTACCCATGGCTTTGAACGTTAGAAACCCTGCAGATAGATTCAAGAGAAGTTTATGATGTATAATTTATATCCTTTGACGCGCGAGCCTACCAAATAAACAAAGTAAGTAAAAAGAGATTCAAGAGAATTCCGCGAATAGTGTCAAACTAAAGAGACTAAAGAACAAAGTGACGAAATCTGTTCTTTTTGAACATAAATCAGCTAGCAACTATGCCATCACGCAGCATTGCCAATATTATACCCCACGCTTAAAGTGGCTCACATGCTTCATGTGTTGAGTTTACACAGGTTGGGATAACGAATGCAAAATTACTGAATGTGAGGAAAACTAAAGTAATGAGTAAAGCATACTTTATGCAAACATGAAAATTGCAACCGACACTTTTGTATTCAGAAAATATGCTAGTTCAGAAGAAGCAAAATTCTTCGATAATTTTTTTGTGTGAGCCGTTTTCAGCATGCGTTAAAAGTGCTTGACAGGTCTTCTGCTTGATTGGAATGACATAGACAGTAATTTTTGGATTCCAATTGGAACATTTCATCTCCTTGTTTGCAGTCTCTCTAGCGGAACAGTGAAGCATTTCGTTTTTCTCTAATCCAATATTGCGTATTTCGCACTCTAATAGGCTCCCGACTGAAAAATTATCAATCAAGAGAAATCGTCATTTATTCACAAATGGTTTCGTGGTCCCCTTTAAATTTCGTTTACAAATTGTTTGGTGAAAGAAAATAGCTCTTAAATAATCAAAATTTTTGTTATGAATTAGAAACTTAATGGGAACTTGGAACTGAAGTCTTAAAAAAAAAGTATAAATGTCGCACCGGAAATTTGTCTATGAGTCCTTGAATTGATGTTTTCCATAATTCTTCAGAATTGCTTGATATATATTACTATGTTGACTCATATTCCGAACACTAACGGTTATCACTAGCATCAAATGCATCTCATGGGCATAAACTAGCTGATATTTGTGAAAATTTTAATTTCTTCGCAAAGTCTAACGATTAGCTGTTGGGTGTACCGATAAAAATGTTTATTTAAATTTACTTAGTATTGCATTTACTTAAAAGTATGAAGCAACATTTTATCTGATCTAGTTTTACTGACCTCGAACTAGAGAATCTTCACTACTCCCGAGGTATAAAATAGATTTGAAGACGTTAAAATTTAATTGTAATTTACTGCCATTTCCTGGTAATTGGATGACACATTTCAGCGAAACATTTCAACCAAATCGCGATACAAAACTCAAGTGTTTGGAATATGAGTCTGTTAGTAATTTGAGACAGAACGGTACTCCAATGAATTGAACCGATAAATTATTTGGTGAATTTTCTAAGAATTGCGACCAAATGTATAATCTGTTACAAACGATAAATACGAAGAAATTCATAAACGTACTCACAATCATAAAAAAATAACTTTGCCAAAGAAGTTGATATCTGTTGAAGTGCATATTTCATACTTAAGAAGTGGGATCTTTCTCAGTTTGATAGTAGTTATGAGATATAAATAATTTTCTTGGAAGTGCGATTGTGATATTGATGTTTGTGGTTATGGCTTTCAGTCTTGCGTTTCGTAAACAAATATTGTTCCTTTTTCAAAGAAGTAGCTGTATTCTGTTATACCGTTTGCCCACATCAGGTAACATTTGTCCAATAGCATAAAACCGAATACCACGTTTGGGTACTATACAAGCGTAAAAATCCGAAAACGATTCGGGTCGCAGAACTGAAATGCAGTTGCCTGTTTTGGATCGAGCCACATGGATAAAATAAAAATAAAAGTGGCGCCAAAACAAACAACTGCATTTTAGTTCTGCAACTTCT
The DNA here is from genome assembly GCF_002204515.2 of Aedes aegypti. Lineage (NCBI taxonomy): Eukaryota > Metazoa > Arthropoda > Insecta > Diptera > Culicidae > Aedes > Aedes aegypti. Next base: position 352,699,391 of record NC_035109.1, on the reverse strand, counting down.
GCTACACAGCTAATTCCTTGAAAAAGACACAACACATGTGCAATATCTTTCAACACACTAAGCTCTTACGGTGAATTTCACCGTAATCTCAACAGCTGAACAGTTCGGTGAAATACAACACCGTAATTCCGTCGAAATTTTACGGATTCCGGTGATTTTTCACCAAATACTGTAAAAATTTACCGTACTCCGTTAATTTATTTCACCGAACTGTTCAGCTCTTGAGATTTTACAGGAATCCGTAAAATAATTTAAGTGTGATGTCATGGTTACCCGCCCGAGTAACACACATGTTATATTTAGGGCATATAAACAGATATATAGCTAGATTTAGTCATATAATAGTTACTTTGCCTCAATTATAACATGTGTCCAAATTGGGCGGAATCATATCTTAAAAAATGCTGTCCCAATGCAGAGTAAAACCGTCCCACGGATGTGATTGTTAACGTTATCTAGGAGATACTGTAACACGATGTTAACATTTCGCGGACGTTTAATTATCTATTAAATCACCTTTTTGGAGATAAAAAAATATCTCTGCCGAATTGCCCCTGCCACCAGCATGAGGAAATCTGTCTTCCCGGGGCCTATTGCGAAATGAACGTTTATCTAAGCAGTTGGTATCATATATCGTTTCCATGTAACTTTAACTCATATTCCTGACTGTACGAATACTCTACGATGTTTCAGTTTCGATTACTATAGTTACTGTCTACAGCGTGCTGTGGAGCGCCGACAGTCTTGGTGTATTTTCAGAATGTGACACAGTGAGAACTCTGCAGGAAGGTGAAGTGTTATACATTCAATCGCCTGGCTATGGAAACTACTACAAACCCAATACGAACTGTCGATGGCGGTTCAACGCACCTACTGGATACAATGTCTACATGAACTGCTATGACGTGATTCTTCCAAGTGTAAGACAACAGTAATTATATCAAATTCGTCGTCAAGTATTCAAACTTCTTTGCAGAGTACAAATTGTTTGGTGGATCGTATTGAAGTTTCACTCAATGGTAATGCTCTTCTCGCGGGAGCTACTCGGTACTGTGGGCTGTCCACGTTTATCGTGCAATCAACCGTCAACAAATTGACGGTTGGTTTGAGATCTCCGAAGACTTCTAGTGGAGGTCGGTTTCGTTGTCAAATTGTAGCTAATCCCCCATCATGCGACTGCGGTCGTCGAAGGACGACAAAGATCGTGAACGGTATGCCGACTTTGGTAAACGAGTTTCCCATGATGGCTGGGTTAGTGAGTTTGTCCGCGAGAAACGTATTCTGCGGGGCTACAATCAGTATGTAAACTTTAAATTTAGATATTTAAGATCGAGTGCGAACTAAGATTTCCTCTGATTTCAGTATCGAACCGTCATGCTCTAACTGCCGCACATTGTCTGACAGGTCAGAAAATTACCAACACCGCTCTGATAGTGGGTGATCATGATCTTTCTACCGGAGTAGACACTCCTTACTCTGCGTTAATTCCGATCAGCACCTTTACGATCCACACTGGTTATCGTCCACAGACTTCCGCAAATGACATAGCCATGGTACGTACTCGGGATCAAATAGTTTTCAATGCAGGAATTGGATCAGTATGTCTACCATGGCATTGGTCTACGACAACGTTCGACAACTATTTGGTGGAAGCTGTCGGATGGGGAACAATGGATTTTGGGGCACCAGCGTCGTCAGTGCTGCGGAAGGTCAATTTGAACGTGGTCAACTATGAGACCTGTCGACAGATGTTGAACAGTACGCAAATTACAAAGAACCAGATTTGTACGTACGCGGATGCGAGGGACACGTGCCAGTATGATTCGGGTGGACCGGTATTCTATACTAATCCAAATACAGGAATAGTGTATCATATTGGAGTGATTAGTTATGGAGTGGCTTGTGCAAGTGCCTATCCGAGCGTGAATACGAGGACGACGTCCTACCTGAACTGGATTAAGGCTAATACAGCGGGGGTGAAGTACTGTGAACGGTAGCTGAGGGAGAGTTAATTAGGGAAATTATCCTTTTGTGATCTTGTAACTATTTCATCATACTCTGAACTTTTAAATAAAGTAAAATAATAGCAGTTGTTTGATTTTCACTGACGGAAAGCTGGATGTTATAAGAGCATTCAAATAGTTATAAGCTGAAAGTCTATGCCAACTGACCAATTTTGCATTCGTTTGTAGCGTGATAAGTATTAAAGTAGTCTTACCTCTGTAAAGTGAAAAAAAATGCCAAACTGGAAAAAAATGCCAAACTGGAAAAAAATAATCGGTGATATTCAATTCCACCATTCTCCGCTGGATCTTGCTAGGCTCTAAGTTGTGAACAAATTTCACTATACTTAAATTTGATTGTACGTGTAACATGTTTATGATATAATTAAAAAAAAATACCAGATCGATAAACTATGTCTTTATAGCTTGATTTATCGACTGTTAATAGTTTTCTTCGCTTTGGTTTGGCATCCAGTCTCAAGAAATCAAAGGAAAACAGTGAACTTTATATTGAGACCGTAAATTTAACAATTACAGGCCAATATAGAAAGGCTAAAATGCTTTGTAGTTTTATTACATTCGATGCCAAATTAGATCAATATTAAGGTCAATATAAATCGAAAAAAAAAACGCCCATCAAATAAGGAAGGGTGTATTTAAATGAATCGTGTATCACAGCATTTATAAATAAGAGTATTAGTTTATGTTCATAAGGCTGATACAAATATTAAATTTCTTTTATGTCCGAGACCACTTGGAAGGTACGAGGGGGGGGATAAAAATAAATAAGGAACAAAAAAATAAAAATGAAAAAAAAGTTCTTTTTTCGAAATTTTTATTTTTAATGATAGTTGTTAAACTTTTTTTAATCGTCCTCTGGATCATTATTTTACTTGTTTTTTACTTTAAAAATTGAAAAACCTAAATGATGTCAAAAAATGATGAATCTTTTTTTTTCTCCCCTTCAAAATTATTGGATTTTTGAAGGGGGGGGTGACATAAAAGAAAATTAATATTTGTATCAGCCTAAGTTAAAATTGTTTATAACTCAATTTAAGTATTGCGTCTTACGGAAAGCCCAAAAAGAATATCAATAATCAGTTCAGTACCTTAGAAATCGAGAGTAGGAACACAATATGCCATTATGACGTCCATCTTTGGATTCTGAAATGTTATACTTCAGTACATCAACTTTTCCTTTAAACTTCGCCAGATTGTGTTATTTTTATCTGAATGTCGTTTTTATGAACGTTCCCCGAACTCAGTGCTAGGGTAATGAACTAGAACAAACGATGAGCAATCACAAAAAGAAGATTCTTGATAACTTTTACTGAACACAAATTGCCAAAAATCCGAGACCCAAAGAACCGCTGATCATATCTATAAAATTGAGACTTTTACCAGTGTCCAAAACTTTTTGTGAAAATGGGTCATTCGATGAGAGGTATTCGGGGGATAAATAACATTCAGAGAGCTGACACTGAAAGTGAAGTAATCACAACAAATTGTATTGCGAAAAAGGATCACGTGATTGTGGAGTTGAAATCATAAGTTCATGAGGTTAACTCCTGCAGGTTAACTTCTGCGCTCATAGGCCCTCTCGTAGCGTAGCGGTAGGGCGCCCTGTATAGCGAATTGGGAGTCGTGATTCGATTCTTACCGAGAAGATGTGTGATAAAAAGTTGCATAGTTGTAAGTATTTTTTTTGAGTGATTAAATCAGGTAAAATGAAAGGTAGGGTTTCTTAATCCTATGTGAAATATGTACCAGAAGTTATGTTGAACTTTGTCATGACTTTGTTGAATAAACTCATACATTCCTACTGTTATAGCCATACACACTCCGAAAAAATCATGTGATTTTACGTCTATATCGTATGGCAGGCACTAGAAATGGGCAAAATCGTCAAATTCTATGAGTGAATCGTAGGTGACTCACTCACAAAAGTGTATCGACTCTTTTGATCGATTCGATGACTCATTTAGTAAATGAAAAATATAATAACTTTTAAATGAGAAAAATTTTCGTACAACAACTTTAAATATTCATACATGTCCAAATTGTTTGGCTACGATAAGTTCAACTCGAAAACATCATTCCTAATAAATATTAAAGTCCTCTTCCAAAATTGTCGATGAAAATGAATCGATGCTCTTTTGAAAAGAATCGTGATTCGTTCACTCATTTTCGAGAGTTGACTCTTTTGAGTGATTCGTGAGTGAGTCACCCATCGCTAGCAGGCACGAAGATACTTTATGCCCTGGGAAGTGGAGTTTTGTTTAGTTGTTCTAACTACTAACCAGCCAATATTATAACTTATGTCGTTAGAAAAAAAACCCTTTAACTAAGTAACAAAATCTGTTACAACTCTGTTGTAATCTACTGGTCGGATATTCCTTCGTCAATGACCGTAAAGACGTGGCCGGCACCAGTATTGACTAATGTTAAATATTATTTGGAGTTCTCAAAAGTGTGCTGTATTGGACAATACATTTGCAAGTTTTTCGATTTCCCATACAGAATGGCAACTTTAGAAAGGTAGATCTAAGTTATTTATCCCTTTCGGGACAGACGATTTTACACCTTTATGTTCTAATTCCTCTCGCTAAGTAGAAAACATCCAGAATGAATTCTACTCGTCATGAGGTGTTGATATAACTCAATGACTATGAATATTTGAAGACGGAGAGAAAGAATATGTGAATCCCGCTCTAAATGAGACTTTTCTAAAAAGTCTGTCCAGCAAAATTGTGCTGCTTTGTTCCGAAAGGGATATGGACTGATTTGAATGCAATTTACAAAGTTTTTCAGACATAACACAAATTTCTACAAATTGTTTTGAATGATTTGTCCAATTACGAGTTTGAAAACAATAACGTTGTTTGAAATAATTGTAGATAAGCAATGAACATTTATCGACTCCTGTCCTCGATTACAAAACACATTTGAAAATTACATTACAATCGGAACGAACGCACCGAATTTTTCGAGTTAACTTTGATATAAAACGATACAGTGGTGACATTCATTCTCATTTATCATTGGTATTATTCGAATTGTTTGTAGTTTATTGCTACGTACCAACAATAATGATGGAAAAATGTTTAAGTTTCACTATTTCTTCCAGAATTATTAAATCACTAATGTTCACATTTAAAACAATTACGATTTGAATTTTGTTTTCCACTTTCATCAAACGATTTGGTATTCCATTGTGAAATTCAAAAAATATTCTGTACCAATCACTTTTCAATATTAATAAAATCGGAACTTCAGCAATAGGTATAATTGTAAAAATATTATTAACCTTCGTTAAAACGTTTTTCTTGCTCCAGCCAACTTTCAAATCCACCAGCCGAATTTAAATTAAACGTGGAGACAAGAAAAATCGTGACAGTGAGTAGTGTTTAATCTTTTGAGCTTGACGCTAGCTCCTGCGGGGGAGGGTGATGAGGGCAGTAAAGTGAAAAAGCGCCGCGTTCGATTAGTTCTTTTTGATCCCTCAAACTTGACGCTTGCTCCTAGGCAGTGCGTCAAGAAAGCCCGAGCAATTGTATCCCTCTCGAGTCGCGCGCCTATTTTCTCTGAGTGCTTTTATATAGCTGAGCAAACGAGTGAAGCTGAAAGTGGATTGTTGCTGCTCAGTTAAGGATGACGGATCAATTGGGGAGCTCGTTTTATGCTACTATTTCTAATCTATGAAATATATATGACTGCACATTTAATCGTTATAACGGTGGGACGTAAATATGATTTTTCAACAAACTATGAATGGTTCGTCACTGTGAGTGTCGACATAAACTCTGATTCATGAATTATTTATGTTTAACTTTTTTTTTTAAACACTCCTTTCTTTTTACCTTTATTTTTGTAATTAAAAAAAACTTTGAATGGCTCGACACTACAAGTGTAGACTTTTGAAAGGTTCACTTTATTCAACAAACTTTGGATGGTTCGCCACTGTAAGTGTCGGCATAAGAATAAGAGTGTTCTATGATGTTCCAGACAATCGAGATTTTTGATTCTTTTCAAATAAGTTGAATGTAATAACACATTCTTTCGTCCTGACAGCTGTAGGAATGCTACATTTAGGTATTTGTTCAAAGAACTTTGTGTGGCTCGTCACCTCTAGTGTCGGTATAATTTTCCTCTCCATAGAAATTGTTCATATCAAATGAAATTATTATATTTACATATAAGCATGTGTATATCTCACAAATAATTATTAATCATGGTCTAATCGCTTATCAAAGTGAATCCTGTGTCCCAATGATCCTCCCCATTAACAAACATCCCTCCCAGTAACCTTTGTTAAGATGCAGAGGCAAACACGGTCTCCAAATAGCAAGGGTACTAACGTTCCTTCCCACTTGACTGCAAGGACGTGGCCGGCGCCGTTATTGACCCTGTATAAATAAAGGCACTGAATTATGCACAGTGAAGAAGATTATGGCCAATCCCAGCCGAACTTCTTTGTGCATTTTTACTGACTTCGGTCAATCACGGAATAGCAACCATTGATATGTGTAGTCAGTTCAAGCTAAGCTTAGCTTAGCTTAGCTGAGATGAGAAAAATCGTGACAGCTAGTTTGAAACACCTTCATTCGCGCGCCCGGCTTGCTGCGATCTGCAGACTTTAGTCAAATTGAACAACCAATGTAAAACTAAACATTACATATACTTTGCAATTGGATCAATTGGAAAAACTGATGTGAAATTCGCGAAAAAGTTACACGTCTTCTCGGTGAGAATCGAACTCACGGCTCCCTGTTCACTGGATAGAGTGCGTTATCTTTACAACACGAGAGGACTCTTGGACGTAGAAGTTACTTCTTTCGAAAAAACTAGATGACCTACACAATGCTTTTTATTGTATATGCAATGCCTAGCCGAGAGCGCATTAATTATTAGGCATCGGAAGACCACATATTGTTTAATAGAAAGCGTTGGCATTTTAAGGCCTCTTTTTATTGATGGCTACTGAATTAACCCATCACACTGAGTTTCGGTTGAATATTCATAAAGTTATGGTCAAACATAGATTAAACTTTTGGTAAAATGAGGACCGATTTGGAGTAAACTACTTTTAACTAAAACTTATTTTGATTTTAGACTAATTTGACGTTCTACATATTATACATAAATTTAATTTTAAAAGGAATGACTCTAAAAATTTTAAAATTGGTTGAAAAATAACAAACTTATGTATATTTCACTTAAGTTATTTGTCTTGAAAATTCACCTTCAAGTCGCTTGCGCCACCTCTATGTGTTAATCTTTTTGGCTCCAATTTTGCGATTTCTCTTTTTATGTGATTTGATATCAGAAGAGCACATGAATTTTCGGGTTTGAGAACTTTTCAAAAATAAGTCGCACCCTAGTGGCCAACTTTGAAACAACCTCGTCAAATTAAATGCAAAAGAGCTTGCTATAAAATCGTTTCTTTTATTTTCTGGATAAATTCTGAGGATATTATTAATGTAGATCTATCATGCAAATGTGTTTTACTGAAACAGAAACAATACATGCTTATTTGTTTTGTGAATGGTGTATATGTATTAGAGTGGTTCAAAAAATCGTTTTTGCTCCACACCGCTCATTCGATTTTAGACCAAATTCTGAGTGTCCTCCCAAAATTTGAGCTCATTTGGATGAAAACTGAGACGGCACAAGCCCTTTAAAGTTTATATGGGAATTACTATGAGAAAAGCAACCAATTCATTCAATCGGTAATAGTGTTTGCCCATGTGTTCTTGGAGATTAGAGCTACGTTGATACTGCGAGATACATTCATCAGCTACAACTTTGCCGAAGATCGCTTTCAAATGGGACGTCTCAGTAATTAGTTATTGATTTATATCCAGTCACAAATTCTTCAGCAGTGCTCATTTAATTTCTGAACAGGCAACATTGGTGCACCTGGCGCGAAAGATAGCACGCACAAATCATGGCTACTATGTTTTACTGCATATATCCAGTGATGCCTGCAAAACAGCCTATTAATTATAGCCAAAGTTTTACAACTCATTCCAAAATCAATAACTAATTACCGAGGCGTCCGATTTAAAAACGGTCTTCGGCAAAGTTGTAGCTGATTATTGTATCTCACAGAATCAACATAAGTCTAATCCCCAAGAGCACATGGGCAAACACTATGACTGATTGATTGAATTGCTTGTTTTTCCCATAGTAATTCCCATACAAACTTTAAAAGGCTTGTGCAGTCTCAGTTTTCATCCAAATGAGCTCAAATTTTGGGAAGACACTCAGAATTTGGTCTAAAATTGAATGAGCGGTGTGGAGCAAAAACGATTTTTTGAACCACTCTAATATGTATCCTAACCCTACTGCCCATAACTGCATATTTGTAAATTCGACAAAAGTAGGCATTGAGTAAATGGACTAAGTGTGTATTTTATGGCAGTATGGGAGGAAACTAAAATTTCTAAAAATTATCAGGAACTCTAAAATGCTTATTTGTATTTTTGATATTTTGTTAAACCCATATCGCATACTAGGTGAATTGTCAGAAAATAATTCTGAGGGAAATTTTATTGCTATCACATTACGAGGCTCATTTATAATCTCAATGTGACTGTTATGCGGTTATAAATACCAATGTGACAAAAAAACTTGGTATTTTTTTCGAATTTTCTAGAACAATCTCACAGATTTCAGTAAGTTGATCGAAAGTATTTATCATTTGATGACTCTCCATGGTATTAACTCCATTTTGTCAAAAATGTCGAATGTGACTGTTTTGCAGTTATGGGCAGCCGAGTGATTAAACTTTATTTAGCTAAAACCGAAAAAAATAACAAAAACTGAGTTGTAAAAACTTTTATTATTTAACAAATTATATACTTTTCAACAAATATTATCTAAAAAAACGAAAAAAAGCGGTAGAGGTTGAAATACGCGTATCTGTCAAAAAAAAAAAAAAAACAAAAAAAAAATACAAATTCTCGCGGAACTAAATGATATAGTACTAAATTCGTTTTTGTATAGGTATTCCACTAAACAGCGCGAAGATTTATTAGCAAATATCATCTACTTTTCATCTCTTATGGAGCCTGGATCTAATACCGCAAAAATAAAAATATCACAGTTTGGATAAATTCATACAAAGCTTTTTCATATTCTACGGTTTGATGAAACAAGTACGATGATGGGAGGATGCTTTGGCTTACGATAATTTCTTCCAGTTTTTTCTTCTCTCGTGATAGTCAATTGGACGGTACTCGACTCCAAGAGTAGATCCAAACCAATTCAAATAATACGATGTGGGCCACGAGAGAAAACCCAGTCTGAGGGTCTCGACTCGGCCGCCATTATTATTATGATTGCTGATAATAACGATTCAAGACACTACTCGAGAGTGGAAAGCCATGGTTTGCAACAAACGGGAACGGGATGATTCACCTTACTTTGCGGCTTGGTTTTCCGTTTGTCTGGGGCGGTACTTTTACTTTCCCTACCATCATATCGCTGCACGAGGACGTAGACGGCGTAGTTGTGGAATAATTGTTAGATTATCTTCCCTTAATTATGAAAGAGCAACAGGACTTTTCTTTTTGTGTCTTGATTGTTGGTGCTTCGTCTTCATTGTTTATTATTTGAATAAATTCTTTGAATTTTTTCTATGTACATGCATGAATTGAGGCACATTCAATTTAATAATCCACATGTTTGGTGAGGGAAGTCTTCTGGAAATGTTCATCGCTGAGAGGTTTCCAATCATTTTGTAGAATTTGAGAGATTTCTTTCTCGGTGGATTCGATGCTCTGCGATGCGGCTTGAAGCCATTGAAAGAACTCATCGCTCCACTCGGGGTTCTTGGGCCAATCGCATTCCTCTACCAGCTGATTGCGGCGGACGTACAATTGACGAAGGTTTTGCGCCGTTCGGGCAATCAGCAGAAGAGTGGCCGTTGAGATACGTTCGCGAATCATCTGAAACAATAAATTACTCGAATGAGTGTTAAATTTACATAAATCTAGGACTGGTAACAAGTCACTATTTCAATGCTACCCAGATAACCAATAAGCATTGAGATAAGCCTCGCAGTGGACTGCTTACAGCATTAGATCTGCTTGCTGTCCTATGAAAGCAAGTTCATAGCTTAACTGACATAAACCAGCACAACCACTGCTATTTAATTCCTTTCGGTTCTTAATAAGCATTGCCACTGCACGTGCTATTTTCGATTCTTAGCAAACGAAATGCTTTTTCATTGCAGTAAGAATGCAACGAAAGAGCAGTACAGGTTGAACGTTACATATCTGACTCTATGTTTTGTCTCTTTCACACCTATGTCTCGATTCTTGCATCTGATGGAAACGATCTCAAAGGCAATTACTATCAAATATGATTGCCGGGGGAGAAACCAATTATCGCAAATTTCGAATGCTTGTTTAATTGGAATGATAGCACTTGTACCAAAATATCACTAGATAATCCTTCCTGCATTAGGATAATAATTTACCTACCCTTATTAGCTTCAATAAAATCCAATTGCATCCATGCATTCTTGCACTACAAATCAAGAATTGTTATCTCCTATTGAGACATTTTTAATTAGCTCGTAGATAATTGAATGTACCTTCGAGCAAAGCATGTCTTATATTGGGCAAAAAATCAACGCCCGACCAACATCAACTGCAGCATACTCTGTAGCGTGAAGCATCACCACCGTTCACAATCACCAGACCGTCAGTTCGTATCGCAAAACGTCAAAAATCAGCAAAAAATTATCCGCAACGAGAAATATCCATAACAATACAAGCAGCCACCATCATTGGAGAGATGCGAGAGAGGGTGGAAAAATATTGTGTTTTGGTTTGCTCTTCGCTGAGGCGTTACGTTTTTTGACAGTGAAATGCGACGTTCCTGAAGGCGCAGCATTGAAGCAGCCCGATATTTCGCCAAAACCAGCTTTTAAGAAGCACTACTGGCAGCTATACGTTCAATCAGCATTTATTGCTCTGTCGTACTAACGCATATAATGCTAATTGTATGCTGTTTTAAGTGCTTACCGGTTACTTGGGCGGTTACTTGGGTAATCTCTATTTTTTACGAATGGTCTCTTTTAACCAAAATGGACTTTGCTTGATTTGTTTGTAGTGAATCCTGATGCAAAATTCTCCTCCATTTGGTCACAAACTAACAACTTATGAGCATATTTACAATCAATTTATATAATACTAAACTTACCAACACGCTCAACTCTGGGCATGACCTGGCCATTAGTACCAGTAAGCTATCGATCCGATCCTGGAACTCAACAGGACTGCTGAAATCTGGCAGCATCTCGTGCCCGTACACGGTCAGTGTAAATTTGTAAGCATCAACTGCAGCGAGCAGCTTATCCGAAGTAATCTGGAAATGAAAACAGAGGCACCGAGCTGAATTGTTGAAAAACAGTCTCATCGCTCGTGGGCAATACAGCTTCGCTATGACTGCCCACCACAACCCAACCGAGCAACAAGCCAACAGCATTAAAATACAGGAAAACACCGCACCGGAACAGATATGGCTTTCATCCAACTCGACTCCCACTCTCGCTGGCTCAAAAGCTCGGCTCCATACATGCAGTTACTGCCAAAATAATGTACCCACTTGCTTGTTGTCTCGCAAATTGGCGAAGATTTTATGGCAGAACAATGAATTCTTTGCCTACAATATTATTAGCTACTTCGGTGTTATAATATAATCTATGAGCAACACAGCAAAAAAGTTCTAATTCCGAAATAAAATTATAATTTTTACAAAGACGAAACATGTGTATCAAAAAACAAATGTATCATAATAAGTACCCAATTTGCGTTTTCTTCACTGAGCAACTTTTTTCTATGTTTTATATAAGTTTAGAAAGACGGAACCTTTTCTTGATACACATTTTTGGAATACATTTGTGTAGTTTCTGTGAACATTGAAATTTTATTTTAAAAAAGGATTTATTTTTATTTTTGCCAACTCGCTTGGGTACTTTATTTTGGCGATAACTGTAGATCCTTTCGTTCTCAATTCATTTGTGTGGAATCTGCCCGAAAGCCAACCCCCGTTATGCATATGAATAAGAATAATAAACAAACTATCTCCAAACTTAATTAACACGCTGCCACCGCGCTTCCAGTGGCCATTCCGAACCCACTACCACCCCATTCGTCCAGTCAGTGGGAGTAGGGGAAGCACAGAAAGTTCCAGCGTATTTCGACTCGCTTTCATCAGTATGCTCAGCTTCGAAGCGTAGCTACTGTTTACTTATGCTGCGCTCACCCCTCGGTGAAAAGCTGAAATACATCCAGGCTCATATGTGTTAATCGACAGCAATGGGCAAATTGCACACTCAAGACCGTAGATAGACGAGAAACCACAGACAAATGTACGTCTCACTGCCGACACTTTTTCATCAAAAGTTCACTCGTAGAAACATTAACACAAAGCTTTGAAAACACTATGTGTACATTGAAGAAATGTTCAGTTTAACCGGACCACTCTTTTCTCGAAATTGTGTAATACTGAAGAGTACAAGGTTTAGCATAGAGAATAATATGAAATAGATGCAGTCCCATACTGAAAAATAAAGGCATAACAGTTTCTATATAAACTTTCAACCGAAATAGCAACTGCAAAACAAGAATTGCGTTCAAGTTTGCTGATCAATAGGAGTCAAATGAGTTATCTAAGTGATGGTGCCAAATTAGTAAGGCTTGCAGAAATGCACTAGAAAATTATTAACATTTGTATGCAGATTGATTTATCGACTGTTAAAAGTTTTCTTCGCTTTGGTTTGGCATGCAGTCTCAAGAAATCAAAGGAAAACAGTGATTTTCTATTTTCCGACGTTTCGGCACAATGTAAGGCAAAAGGCAAAATACATTGCACCGAAACGTCGGAAAATAGAAAATCACTGTTTTCCTTTGATTTCTTGAGTTTGTATGCAGCCATTCCATGAATACCGATCTAGTGGGTCACCGAATTTCGTGAAAATTTGCTATTTTGTTCCTTATCCGAAATAAGGATACACGTGATTTTAGATATTTTGATTAGGGTGACCATTTCCAAAATAGGGTGACTAGAAAAATCGCGATTTTGCAAAAGTTCAGTAAATTTTACGTTTACTGTCAAATTTTCAGCGATGTATGTTTTTTTAGTTTTTGAGATATATTTTTTTGAAAATAAAAAATCAGTCATTTTTCATCGGCACACACTGTACTGCCGTTATACGTATAATTGTCCCATGTTCCAAAATATGGAGCCGAGAAAAACGCGATTAAAGATTTTGGCACATTTATGCTCCGTATGGATGAAGGTTATGATAAATTTTAAAAATTATATGGGAATAATGGGTGTTCTTTGGAGTCAAAAGTTGGTTTAAGCTGAAAAAATAATTTTGCTTTGAAATTCAAAGTGGGACGGTAATGCCTAGAAATACCGAGTTTTGGGAAAATTTCTACGCATAAGAGTCCCATTACTTTTATTCGATTTTTGCCCAATGCTCTTGACAGTAGCTGTGATGTGAATTTTATACCGAAAGTGGGAGATGTGTATTGTTAAGCTTATGTTGAGGGTCCAAACAAAGGCATGAGGCATGTAGCAAAGTGATGCCGTATATGAGTATACGAATGAATCTGGTTAGAAAAAAATGCACAGGCGCTTAAATGCAAAGTTGTGAGAAAAGTCGTTTGTAAAATGAAGAAAAAGTGGGAGGTAGGAAGAGAGCAAGAGAGACTAAGAATATGAAATAAAGACATTTAGCAATTCTGTCCATGTTCACATAGTCGACGTAAGCACCAATGTGATAAGAATATATTTTTTCTTTGATATACATTCTAACCACTTTTCCCGGGGGACCTTGAACCTACCATGGCAGCCGGTTATTCTAAAAATGTTTTCGAAAGCATCACCTTAAACATTTTGAAGTTTTATACCAAAATTAATCTTCTTCTTCTTGACATTAACGTCCTTAGCTTAGAGATCAATGAGCACTTCCACAGTTATTAACTGAGAGTTTCCTATGCCAAAAGTTGCCATTTTCGCATTCGTATATCGTGTGGCAGGTACGATTATACTCTATGCCCAGGGAAGTCAAGGAAATTTACATTACGAAAAGATCCTGGACCGACCAGGATTCGAACCCAGACACCTTCAGCATGGCTTTGCTTTGTAGCCGCGGACTCTAACCACTCGGCTAAGGAAGGCCCCATCAATATAAATATGGGTCGGTTCCGGATTGTTCCAGATCGGCTACCTCAGCCAGGGCACCTTGAACCTACTATAGAGTAATCAGGTTCTGGACATGCTCCCGAAAGCATCTTCTTGAATTATGATGTTCAGTTGGATATGGCTCCGGATAAAATATACATTGAATGATTTTTTATTTAAAAAAAATCATAACTTTTGAACAGCTCAACCGATTTCCAATCTTTTTTATTGAATAAAAGCTCAAGATTTCAAAATAAAAAAAAAAATACATAAATCTGAAAAATAATTACATAAAATAATAAATTTCCTAAAAAACTTGAAAATTTTTTAATTTTTTTCATGTAAAAACATTTTTTTCCAGAGTTTTATATATTTTTTCGAAAAGTTAAGCTTTTATTCCATAAAAAAAGATTGAAAATCGGTTATGCTGTTCAAAAGTTATGATTGTTTTTAAATAAAAAATCGAATGCGCTGAGACCTACAGTGTGTGCCGATCCGTCCCAAGGCCTTCAAAACACAACAAAACGGAAATTTCTGATTTTTATTTCATGTAGAAAAACAATTTTTCAGAAATTTTATATTTTTCTTGAAAAGTCAAAATCTTTAGCTTTCATTTTGTCCAAGAAAATTGAAAATCGGTCAAGCGATTCAAAAGTTATATTTTTTTAAATAAAAATTTTGCAATATTGCGATTTTTCTGGCCACCCTATTTCGGAAATAGTCACCCTTATAAAAAATTCAAAAACACGTGTATCCTTATTTCGGATAGGGAAGAAAATAGCAAACTTTCACGGAATTCGGTGACCCACTAGATCGGTTTTCATGGAATGGCTGTATGGGAAGACAAACTTCAAACATTGACAGCCATTTTCTCAATACTTACTTCTTACAAATGGGACATTTCAGCTTTCATGGGCAGTATGAGTTTCGCTGGGATATCCTGTGATTTGCATTAACCCGTATGGTTTAGACGTGCTGGTGACGAAACTGAAGTGATTTGGAGCTCCCCTGTTAACGATAGGTCATCAACTGGTGAGCTCGTTTATTGCTTCTATTTACAATGAGTGAATATGTTTACACACATCTTTAGCATGAAAACGGTATGAATGTTGCCACGGGCGTAGCCAAAGGGGGCCGTTCTGACTGATTTCTTAAAAATTTCTTTTGAATTCAACAAAGTCTATTTTTCTGCCAAACATTTTACCAGAAATCATTCACATTTTCTTCCAAGAGGAATCTGCCAAAAACTATTATGGAACTCTAAAGATTTGTCAAGTTATCTTGAAACGAACTCATCCAAGATTTTTTCTAAGAATAAACCAAATTTTTTCTTGAAGATAGGTTCACATATTTCTTAGGCATTCCATCTAGTTCCAGATGTTTTCTTTTTCAATTCTAACAGCCAGGGTTTATTTCCAGAAATCGTTCCTCTGAGTATTTCCGATCACTTCAACGAGTCGTCAGCAATAACTCAAGGTCAAACTTTGGAATCTTTTCAGAAAAGATTGGTTCAAGAGTTATAGAAGTACCATGATGTCTATAGGAGTACTTCCAAGTAGTCGTCCAAGAAGACACTTCTGGGAATTTATCTGTATTTTTAAAGCTTTTTTCATGCATTTTATTCCTGGAATTGTACATTGATTCAATAAGGAGTTCCAAAAGGAATATCTCCAGGCCATAGACAGGGTTCCCTTATGAAGTTGCTCCAGGGGTTCTTTAAAATAATTTGCCTCTAATAGTTATCGGACACCATCCATTTTTTTTTAGAAATACCTCAAAAGGTTTATTATTTTTCGAAAACATTTTGCAGCTTAGCTGCGATAGTTGGAATTCGCTTAGAAATTTCCGAATTATATTTTATTTAGTATTTCTTCCTAGATTATTCTAGGAATTACTGTAGTTATTGCACAAAAAGATATTATGGAAATTCATGCATAAATTTCTCCTTTTCAATTCCATCAGAGATATTCCAAGAGTTAAATATACGAATTCTTTTCTGAGGACTCTCATAAAGACTCCGAAAATTCTCGAAAACGTATCACATTATTTTTTCCAAGATTGATTCCTGTGATTTCCCAAGGAAAAAGTGCAATGATTTTTCTCAAACAGAAATTCTCCCAAAGATGCATTAAGAATCATTTCAGAGTTTTTTTTTCCAGGATTCTATCTAATGATTACTACAGGATTTTATATAATTTATCTAGCATACCTCTATGAGCACCAAAAATGATCTACAGAATTCAAAGGAAACTTTAAAACCATATAACTTCTTAGATTTCTCAAGTTTCCAAGACTTGGGTGGATTACTTCCAGAGGCCAAGAAAAGCCTGTATACATTTTCGGAGCATTCTTGGGAAATCCTGGAGAAAGTGTTCCAAATTAGATTGCAAGTGATTCCAAGAAAAGCTCTATTGATGTTACTATTTTGGAAGAGTTTTTAAAGAAAATCTTATATGAATCTTCATAGTTATTAGAAACTAGACTAGAAAAGAGTTCCATGGGAGAACTCTTGATGTAGTTGTGAAAAAATTATGGCAGAATATCAGAAAAACTACCTGTAGTAATGTTTAAGGAGATATCGTGATGATATCACAAGAAAAAAAAAAACATGTGAAATTTGGAACCAATCTATTATAACATTTTGAATTGCTTCTTGGAAAAACATTTACAGTATCCCTGAATTAACGCTTAGAAAAAATCCTATCTTGTTGCGTGGAAAATGTCTTACCAAAATTCCTTACAAAGTATCGTAGTTCAAAAGAAGTGTAATTTCAAATGGAGCTTCTTTGAGCTAAATAGCATACTTAGCTTAGAAAATCTCTAAAAGAATCTCAAGACATTCCTTGAAGGAACACACGCTAGATGCCTGGAAAATTGGAAGAAATGCTGGTCGAATCAATCTTAGGGAATTCTGTATAAAATTCTGTATGAAACTGTATAAAATCTTTATATTCCACTGCACAAACTGGCTAGGCTTAAATTGCCGGTCATTAGGAATTCTATCGAGCAAGTTTTCAAATTTATTGAATCTGTAATTTTCCAAGGCGTTTAATGGACCCGTTACTAACAAATTGAGAAAAACAAATATGCGTTTCGGACGCAAAGGGAAATAGATGTCTTTCATAGTTTAACGTTTCGTGCAAAAAGGTTGCAGAGATTGTTAATAATGATCCTTCGAAATCCTTCCCTCTAACAAAAACTCTTTTCCGTGACAACTATGAAGATGCAGAGGTACTCGGTCTTTAGTAACAATGCATGTCACATTAACATTCCTTTCTTTCTCCGATGACCTAAGGACGTGGCCGGCGCCGTTATTGACTTGATAATATTGGTAAGGATGGTAAGCCACACCTTAGCTTTATCTGTTTGTTTCTTTTGTAATTTCGATTACTCTGATCAATCACGGAGTAGCAACTACGAATTATTGTAGGTCATCAATGTTCATGCTCATGCTTATGCTCAGTATTAGTTTCGCTGCAAAATTCTCTTTACCGTTGTGGCTTCCTGAAGTTATCGCGACAAAGCTTTCAATGCCTGTTTGTCTGTGGAGAAATCACGGCAGAAGGGTTTAGTGGAACCGGGTGGAATAGTCAGATACTGCAGCGGTTCGTGTTGTGAATACATGCAATCATAGTAAATCATTCGAGCTTCGAGTCAGCATTGAAGGAGACAATTATTGGTTGCATTGTGTTGCACACCTTCACTCAGGTCTCGAACACAATGTAAACACTCGAAAAAAGCAGTGCGTTAAAAGCGTGAAGCTTATGATGAGGATTTTCACATCGCTGTTGAAGTACAGCAGTTCCCAACCTTAGTTTTTATTTTTACTATTTGATTTTAAACTTCGTAACAAATGTCAAATAAATTATTAATTAGACAAAAATCGTAGCGATCTTCTATTGCCACGGACAGTGCTTTATATTTTTAGGTTAGTTTAAGTCTTTTTCAAAACGATTCATTCATATTAAAAGCAAGTGAA
Organism: Aedes aegypti; assembly: GCF_002204515.2. Lineage (NCBI taxonomy): Eukaryota > Metazoa > Arthropoda > Insecta > Diptera > Culicidae > Aedes > Aedes aegypti. The sequence goes on along the minus strand of NC_035109.1, from coordinate 352,681,202 downwards.
TTCAATTAATCAGTAACAATTATGAACTACTACGGCAAATGATGTTATATGTTAATAATACCCTATTTTATTTTCACTAAATTAGTTTTTTTTTACGAAGTTTCAATCTGAAAACATGTTTCTAGATCGACCCTTGTAAGTTTCACCGGGGAACCATTTTTCGGCAATTTTGAGCAAAGTTTAAATATCTTAATGTACAGTGCACCACAAAGTTGAGAACCCTTGCACCTAGTCCCAAATCCCCAGGCAGTCGGCGGCACTCACCATTGTTTTAGGCGACTGATAAATCATACTGTGAACCGGAGCTTCCGGTTGGAGCAGAATTTCGCCGGCACTTGTTGACTCGACGCATAGATGGACCCGTAAATTTGGATTATCACGGCGCACCATCCGCCAGCCTTTGACAGTGCAGGGGGTGATCGCGATGGCAGCCGGAGTGTACCGATTCTGATGCAGGTACAGGTGCCGTACCTTCGAATCGGCCAGCAGCGTCAAGACGTCGTCGTCGATGTTTTGCGGCGAAATCACCAGGACCTGAAAACGAACAGGAGAGGGAATGAATATTCATTGCTGGGTCACCGTGGTTTGGGTTTATGGGCACAGACAAACCGACCTTATCATAAATAATTGTTAGGGGGATAATACATTTCAAATTACTTCTCCTGGATGCAATAACCAAACAGGATACTGTTTGACAATATATGATAGACAGAGATGAGTACTTAGCACTGACAAGTTCATTTATCTGTGTTTTATGGGAGAATGTGATGGTAAAAACTGATTTTTAGAGATTGCGTAAGCGCGAAAGGGCCTCCATTGGGCTCTGGTGTAATGGATGTCCAGTATTGAAGGTCAAAACATTTTCGGTATTGTTAAAATGAATTATTGTGTTCTGCTGAAAGCGTAAACAAGAGTGTCGTGTCCAACTCGCACTTGGTATAAGATTTACCTTTTGGCTAGTAAACGTGAGTGCACAGTAACACCGTGTTTCTGGTTCCTGGATCCGATTTTCAGACAATTTTTGGGATAGTAACTGAATTGTCTACCCTGGACGCAGGGCATCACCATCACAGCGCAAATCACACAATGTACATAATTTTGAAAACCAATTATTTAATTATCTAACACAACTGTGGTCCACGGTAGGACATGTACTACGCACCAAAAAAAACCTAAGTAGGACAGTCAAAGGATTGTCCTACCCACGATTCAATAATAACCAAATGACAATAAGATCAGCAGAAAACTTGAAAAATAAATCAAACTATTCATCATCTGTTCAATATGCATACAAAATCGATCAACGTCGTATTTAATATAAGACACGACAAGTTTTTCAATAGTTTCGCATGCCTAGTGAAGCGTGATATCGTCCATGACCCCCAAAAAATTCTGGCTCGTGAGAAGAACGATTGAGAATACCTATAGTGAAAATCCTGGGACACTTAGTGAAAGAATTGAAACAAAATACTTCTTTAATCGTTAGAAAAACTCAATGGCATGGCATGAGTCAATGGATAGTTTCTTAAAAATATTAAAGAACAATCCTATATACGTTCTGGGACAAATTTCCGTCAGCATTCCTGGAAGTCATTCATGAGAAGTTTTTGGAATATCCTTAGACATTTATCAGGAGATTAATGAAGAATCTTCGGAATAGGCCATGAATTAATCTAAGACCAATCGCATCATGTTATGCAAAGCACGAGTGTGGTGGTTCTAGAGATTTCTGAACATGCGATCACTTTTGATATAATCTATCAAAGCATTGCTGAAACTTTTGACGATTTTCAGAAAAAATTCTATAGAACTCCCAGAGCGTCAAGAAATTCTTGGCTGACTCAGAATTGACGTAGAAATTGGTCTCTAAAGTCTCTTTTTTCCTTATTCTTCTTGAATTGAATCCTGATGCAAAATTGTACAGGCTCCAGCGAAACCTTTTTAGACTATATGGGGTTCGAAGAGCTTTTCAAGAATTTCGTCTCACATTCCCCGAGGAAAAGCTTCAGAAATTGTCATAGTGATTTTATTTAGAATACTTTTAGGGTCTCCTAGAGGGAGAGATTTCTCTGTCAATTCTCGCAGAAATTGTTTCAGTGATTTTTCAAAGCATGCTTAAAAGATTTTTTTTCAAAATTTGCTCCAAGAAATCCATGAGAAATCCAAAGCTACTGCAACCAGTGTTATTTAGATTTTTCCACAGCTATGCTTGAATTTTTTCCAGATATTTTATAACTAATCCTTCAACCGATTCCTCCACTTGTTACTGTAGGAGATACAAAGATTTCCACAATTTATCCCGAGGAAATCCACAAAGATACATTCCAGAGTTTTTGAAAAAATAGCTCAGGGTTTCTTTTTTTTTAAAGAAACCCTGCAAGTATTCCTCCGCTTGTTCATGTTAATAACTTCAAGAATTCATACACGCTAAACACAGTGACCCAGGAATTTCTTGAGGAGTGCTTCGAAAAAATCTACTTTTTTTCTAGGAATTTCTCCAGCATTTTATCCAAGTACTTTCTAGCGATCTAGATTGAAATCCAAATATTACTCCAGAAGTTTTTCCAAGTATTTCTTAAAATGTTTCTCTAAACATTCCCATGCAATCTTCAGAAGCCTATTTAAGTTTTCACACTAGCTAAATCCTGCGAAATACTATTCCGAGATGTGATTGTTTATTTTTATATTCTCAACAAATTATCCATGAAATCTTCTAAAACTTCCTCGTAATTCCAGGAGTCCCATTAAGGATGACTTTAAAACTTATAGAGGTAACTTTAGATTTTTTTTTCAATTATACCTCACGGATCCATTTTCAGAAAAAAAAATTCTTGGTGTTTCCCTGAAGACATTCTTCGAAAAATTCCTGAAAATTAAAAGTTTCAAGACTTGCTTCTGAAAACCTCATAGAATTTGTGGAGTATTTTCTGTAGAAATCTTAGAAAGAATCTCTAGAGCAAATGCTGACGGTATCTTCATGATAAATATCTGGTTGAAATCATATATGAATCCTGGAAAACAATTAGAAAATCCTGGAGGCCTTGTGGAGAAGTTATTGATTGAATTTCAGAAACTGCTCTGACCAGACATCTTGGGAAATGTATGGATGAATCACTAGAATCTTGGAGAAATTAGCACTTTCTTGAAAGAATTCTCAAAGAATTTTTGGAGTAATTTTATTGATTTCAGATATAATCTTTGGAGAAATACCATATCAGTAGTAATCCTTGGATAATCCAGGCTTAATTCTTGAAGCATCCTAAGTAAAATTTATGAAGAAATTCCCAAGGAATATTCCTTTGATAATAATAGCTAAACGTATACCTTTAGAAATTTCCGAAGTGATATCTGAATATTACCTGATATAATTTCTGATGAAATTCCAAGAGATGATCATGAAAAAAACATATAGTATTAAAAGTCGTAGTAAAAAGTCTTAGATCTTAGAAAAATATCTGATGTCATGGTATAGATAATCAGTGCCAACATTGTAGGACCCATGGCTTCGAACGTGGAAGCGCCTCTACACGGTTCCATTTTGTACCAACCTACACATCCTATCTTTATAAATTTTGCTGCAATTTAAATACTGGTTTTGTTGTAGAAGTTGAAGCTCGCGATTCATCTTTCGTCACCAAATACCGCCACATGCACCTCGCCAAAGATTATCCTAAACATCCAGCGTTTGAAAACCTTTAGAGCATGTCCTCCTCAAGCATAGTCAACTTTCCATACCCGTTGAAGTTCTGGTCTTAAGAGTGATTAGTACATGATACAAGATACATTTGATGCGAAAGTGAATCAATTTTGGCCGTAGCTTCTTCTAGAGCCCGTAATAGACCCGAAATCCAAAAACGATGCATCTTCGTATATCACGACCCCAGTTGGTATCAACCAGCAGTAAGTGTCCATGGTCCACGAACCCACTGATCACCTCTCATTCCAGGTGGGTGTACACGTCTCTCAGCTTTTCAAATGTTCGACCGACAATGTCCATATCATTCGTTAAGAAGATATATTAACTAGATCTGTTGAAATATATTTCTCTTGGAATCAGCTCTTCGTCCCGTATACACGTACTGAAAATATGGCATATAACCTCTTCTGCTCTGCTTCCCAGATTGTGCTCAGCCGGTGCAGACGCATAGACAGCATCACACTTCTTCACGCATAGACAGCGGACACTTCTTGATGAGTTCAGCTTCCATACCATCCCTACCTGCTGGTTGTTGTTGTCAATGACATCCTCAAAGTGGGGGTTGATTGCTTTCTATCGTCCGCAGAATTAGCAATTTCTTCATCATTCAGGTGTTCATCGTAGTGCTGCTCCCTCCTTTCGATCTGCTCACGCTCGTCCGTCAAGATGCTCCTATTCTTATCTCTGCACATCTCGACATGCTGCTCGAAGCCATTGCGGGATGCGTTGAGCATATTCTGCCACAAATGTTTCTACCTGGGTTGAATACCCGATTTTTCCGAAGAAAGATCGTACCCTGGCCGGTACGTAAAGATTAGAGTTGCTGGGCAAGAAGCTAAGGATTACTTCTAGAGGTCATTTTCATTGCTTCCGGTAAGCGAAGTGTTAATCACACGGCATGAAATGCTCTTGCCAAACAATTTTATCAGTGATTCTCAAAGGAATTCTTCCTGATTGTACTATAAGTGTTTCAGTAGTGATTCTTGCCGAAACTTAGTAATGAATTTCGACAAGGAATCAAGACTCGTTTTAATGTATTCGAAATCCTTTAGTGGATACGGAACTGACACTGAAGAAGACTGCAAGTGGCAGTCGAAATACGCGTATCTGTCGAAGATAAGCATTTGGGGCTGAATTAAAAGGTTCAAGGTACTCCAATCTAATTTCAAGTTTCTCTAATGAATCAAGAGTTTTACTTTCTGATTTAAGAAAATTAGTTTTGTTGTTATGATAACATTTTGACGAAATTTTGTATACATTATTCGATAAACATCCAATCAGTAGAGGTTTCAAAAATGTTTGAATGTTAGAACATTCATTCCACAAGGTATTTTAGAATAGAATCCCTCAAAACCGTTCAAGTTTACCTTATATTTCAGTCTAGGAAATAAGTTACATCGACCATAATATTGACTGGGTTGGGCAAACCATAAATTTTCCACACATTGTTATATTGTACGTATGTATTTTTGGACTGATCCTTCAGGCTTTCTTCAAAAATTTCTACAGAGTATACTTAAGGTGAAATTAAATTGATTGAATTTTATGAAATGCATAAATTTAAAGATCAAATAAGCGACCACGCTTTAATATTTGATTGCTTGGTTCTTCTTCTTTGCATTATGTCCTCACTGGGACTCTGAGACCAGCTCGCTTCTCAGCGTAGTGTTCTTATGAGCACTTCCACAGTTATTAACTGAGAGCTTTCTTTGCCAAAGTTGCCATTTTCGCATTCGTATATCGTGTGGCAGGTACGATTATACTCTATGCCCAGGGAAGCCAAGGAGATTTTCATTATGCGAAGATCCTGGACTGACCGGGATTCGAACCCAGACACCTTCAGCATGACTTTGTTTAGAAGCCGCTGACTCTAACCATTCGGCTAAGGAGGGGTTAATTGATTGAATGGCTATTGATGGTGATCAATCGATTAATTATTTTTGAGTTTGTCGATCCGCTCTCATTTTTTTTTAATTATAAAATTTCTGCGATTCATTTTCACCTTGAGAGTAATTCCTCAATGATTTCTTTAATGAATTCTAAAGATTTTTTCTTTATATTTTTTGCATACATCTGGATATTTCTGTAAATATTTACTCTGAGATGACTTCAAGTATTCAAGTAAAAATTCTATCTGGTAATCATCCACGAACTCTCCCAGGAGCTTAAGCGTAGATTTATCCAAAAATGGTTTAAAATTTCCTCGAGTAAGTCTTCTGAGAATTATGGTTTAAAGTTTCCTCGGGTAAGTCTTCTGAGAATTATGATTTTTCTAGATTTAGCAAGAAATGCTTCCACGATTATCGTTTTCCTCGATTCCACTTTTGCGAATGGTCTTTGTTAGTATCACTATCGAAAAGCACTGTTATTCATCTTTCTCTTCACCTTTCTGGCGTATTACCGAACTGGGACAAAGCCTGCTTTTTAGCTTAGTTTTCTGATGACCACTTCCACTGAGCGCTAACTTTGTCGATTGATCATTTTTGCATGTGTATATCGTTTGGCAGGTACGAAAATACTGCCCTGGAAAGTTGAGGGAATTTTCTTTCCGATAAGATTCTCGACCGGCAGGATTCGAACCCACGATTCTCAGCTTTGTCTTGCTGAATAGCCACTCGTTTACCGCTGCGGCTATCTGGTTCTCTTTATGAGATTGTATTTTGATATCTTTTGAAAAGTAAAAGAAATAATTTCTACATTGTGTATAATAGATTGCAGAGCAAGACTTAAGCAAAAATTGTTGCCATCTTACGTTCATAAATAACAACTATGTATATTAGAAGTATAAAAGGTTCTTAAAAGAGTTTGTTCATGAATTCCAAAAACTTCATCAACTTGCACTTCTTCTTACAAATTATTCTTTTATTTTCGAAACTGTTTTTGCACCTGTCGTAATTTAGTGAAATCTACCATAGAATTAGATTCAATTTTCAAACATGCGTCACAGAACAACCGGCTCACATTATGTGGGTGGTTTGATACCATAAACACCACATTAATTCCAATTACATTTCAGCTAGCTGAAATGTGCCGCCGGCAATCCATAGATAGCATCGTTCCTTCGACATTTGCAGTAAACACCGATCGGTTAGATAGGATTGGAGACCAACTGAGTAACATCGTATGTAGCGCCCCGTACCTAACGATTGATCCTAAGCGATAAAGCTGCTGCCGCTCGACATGAGAACTCGTGTATGCTAATTTATTCACTGTCAACACTTTGATTCCGTTATGAACCGTCTGTCTGGCTGACGACCCTGCAGCTGCAGCCGTGTCTTGCTCGTTATTGGTAATAACATGGCTGCCCGGCGAAAACGATTGATGCTACCGTAGTTTCGGGTGAAATTGATCATTTTTCACGGCCTTCCATGCTTGTTTGATGTAATGTTATCAATGTCATAAAACTGAATGCCGAAACACAAGAACGATGGTGAACCTCATCAACTCATGGAATGCTGTTTGAAACTTGATTTTAAAGGTAAAAGTAAGCTTGAAAACAATATTGGAAGATCCAATTGTCGAAGCGATGATTGTTTGTTCTTGAAACAATTCGTCAAACTGAATTTGGATTCCCAGAACCCGAATATGCTTACACAACTCTTAACAATTCAATATTTGTTGAAATATCGAACAATCAAATTTCAAGAAAACCGCGTAAACGCCTTAACGTAGGCAAATTCCAAAGAAATTTTAAAATCACTCAGAAATTTGATTATTTCAACGCACACAACAAGTTGCTACAAATTTTTATGATGAATTCGTTTTTGAAGATTTATTATTAACATCCTCACAAATTTCGAGTCTGTCAGAATCTAAACGTTCCTCGTTAGGATGTTTTCGTCTGTCTTTACCACATCCAGCATGATGTAATTTATATTATTTACATACAAATAAACATTTTTTAATATTGAAAATTAAATTCGTTAGAAGTTGATACAAACAACGTTTATATACTACAATTTATGAACATTGATATTGGTACTCTATTATTATATTATTATTTTCAGAAAATAATAATAAATAAAGTCATGTGACACGGTGATCAAATTCACCTCACCGTTAAATTTCACCATAATTTACGGTTCTTTCTGGCCATTCCGCTGTATGTGGGTAGTTATCGATGGATTTAGAATGCGATAGTAAGGCACGACGGGGTTGTTTCTGTTTTGGACCGTTTACTTACTACACATTAATAAACGATTCTGTCATGTTTGTACTTGCCTGAGGGAGACATGCAACACTAAGCAAGGGATTCAATTATTAGAAATCATCTGTTCAATCTCGAACCGGAGGGGCGCTATATTGTAATAATCACTTCTAAGAACTTTACCAGACCATTCAAACAAAAAGGTGGATAAGCTATTGCGAGAAACAATGGTCCAGGCAATTGAAAAATTTCTAATAATGTTCCTTCCATTCTATACAAACTTTCAAACAAAGTCACAGAATTACACAGGTAATCGTTAAACCTACCACACAATACTGTAATTTGATTGATGTGTAAATTATTAAGAAAAAGGTGTAAAAAATATACAGATGTTGGAGAGGTTAAGGCTGTCCCTATGGTTTATATTAGTTACGTTGAGCCTGCTTCCACAGTTATTAAGTGAGAGCTTTCTTTGCCAAAGTTATCATTTTCGCATTCGTATATCGTGTGGCAGGCACGATGATAGCCCAGATAAGTCAAGGAAATTAACATTACGAAAATATTCTGGAACGATCGGGAAATGAACTTAACAAATAACAAACTTCGTAACAACGCTATGCTAACAAGCAGACTCTGCTTGAACTCATCGCCAGTAAGAAACAAAAGGATTAAATTAAATAAATTATTACTAACTCACTGTTAGAGTGAGCAAATCGGTCCGGCAAGTAATTATATCAAATTGTAAAACGATAGGCAGCAACAGTTCCCTGTAAATCATTAGATTCGCTAGCCACAATGTGCGTTCTACGTGCCAACTAACAAATATGATTAGTAAGTATCGATGCGTACACAATTTGGAGGAAGAATCGAAACTGATTGAAAATTCTGCGAATGCATTCGAATGTAAGCGTAGAAATCAATTTCCGCTTGAGAGCTAAGGTACCAGCCATAAATATTTCTCTGCACAAACCTGTTGAAACTTTGCGAATTGTTCATTTAAGCCAAAATATATAAGCAAAAGTGCGTAACAAAGTCGTCCACACCTTATACGAGTAAGTTATTAGTAATGATACTACTTATCAAACTTTTGAATTTTTGAATGCTAAAAGCTTGAACAATATAAATCCATTGTGTCCAGTTTGCGCTGCGCGGAAGAAAAAACGAAATGCACCGGTGAAAAAAAAAAAAAAAACAAACGCGTCAGTAGTGTTGGATCCGTTGAATCTGTTGCATGCTCCTTGTGGGCGAGCGACGGAATCCGGATCCATTGTTTCCGGTTTGCGTTGCGCGGAAGAAAAAACTAAATGCGCCGGTGAAAAACAGAAAACAAACGCGTCAGTAGAGTTTGATACGTTGAATATGTTGTATGCTCCTGTCGAGCGAGCAACGAAATCAGTATCGTATCCAGTTTGCGTGTTATCAGTGTCGGTCATTCGTGTATATGCTCACGTATTCATTTCGAATTATATATTTATCGTTTACCAAAACGAATCCTTTTCCATATCCAAACTCCCAGTGTTTTCTTGTGGAAGTGCAGAGGACTCCTCGGCTTCTGTAAAGTAAGTATCACATCAACATTTCCCTCCCATTCCCAAATTGACCTGCATTCGGACGCAGCCGGCGCCGGTATTGTTTATTATAAGAAAGAGAGCACCAGTACTTACACATTGAGGATGCTACTGATCCCGAGGAGCGTCTGTTGGTTCCCTGTGTAAGTACAGCTGTTCTTGCAATAACGGAGTAGCAACTGCGGGCGGTCAATCATGCTCATGCTCATGCTCATGCTAAAAGCTTGAACAATACATTTGAAATTTTTTTCTGAATTATTTTTGTCAAATCTCCTTTCAATCAGTTTGGTTCTCACGGTGCTCCCCTGACTGTTATTATCAGAAAAAAATCTCCATCAAATCTGTGCTCACCAGTCGATTTCTATAGCTTAGCTGCATGTCTGGGAAAAATTTAAAAAAAATCGTAGGGCCCGTTTTGAAGTTACGCCCTTTTGAATGTGTAAGTCCACTAATTCAAAGGAAATCTGAGATATTTAAACGAGTTTTCATTGGCGATGATTATCAGAATAGATATAATACTAAAATTTGAATCAAAGTTGGTTTATATAGTTATTTGTAACTTCTGGGAGGAGTTTTAAATGAGAAGATAGACGAAATTTGAAGTTAAGTCCTTTTGGAAGCGTAACCATTGAAAACAGTAATTTCCAATAGAATAATTAGGCATTTTTTGTTAGCAGGCATTCCGTTAAGCATGTTCAAATGTTTTCAATGACACATTGCACTTACATGTCGCCAAAGTCTTTCACAATTGATTATTTTTTTCAAAGGCTCAAGAGCTGTAAGGCATTACGGAGCAATTTTCGTGTCATTATTATTATTCATAACCCCAACTAGCCCAACTAGCTACCTTGGGCCTTCCTTAGCCGAGTGGTTAGAGTCTACGGCTACAAAGCAACGCCATGCTGAAGATGTTCGGGTTCAATTCCCGTTCGGTCCAGGATCATTTCGTAATGGAAATTTGCTTGACTTCCCTGGGCATAGAGTATGATCGTACCTGCCACACGATATACGATGCGAAAATGGCAATTTTGGCACAAAGAAAGCTCTCAGTTGATAATTGTGGATGTGCTCATTGAACATTAAGTAGAGAAGCAGGCTCTGTCCCAGTGGGGACGTAATGCTAATAAGCAGAAGCAGAAGCTACCGGCTATCGCGGCTAATTTTGTATTGCCTCAGCACATAAACTTCAATTGCTGAGTAGTGCACAATTGGCCAAGCTATAGAACTCTAGACTACTGTCAATACTTTTGTGATCATTTGTAACATACATTACTACATTTATTTTTTTCTCAAAAATCTACAATTTTACCTTTGAGTTTCTCGGTCTTTTCGATTACACAAACACGTAAGAGCTCTGTATAAATCAAATAGTGGAAGAATTGTATAAATCAATCAATCCATTCTCATGGTAACTCGTGAAGAGAAAGCCTCAGTACTTGAAACATGCTTAAGAAAAATAAGAAACGTTCGTTTTTATTTGGTTTCATTTAATTTAAAATCATAACACTTTCAGAGCTTTATGTTAAATGTCTCCCTTGAAAATCAAACTCTCTTGAGAAGATTCTATACCTTAACTCCGAATTTCATTAATCCGAATTTCATCACCCTGAACGCACTATTACACTGAATGCCGAAAATATAATTACCTTGCATGACATTGTCCCGTGATAATGGAATTCGAAGTAATACCATTCTAGAAACTGAAACTTGCGAAAATGGTCTTTGGGTATTCGGGGTAATGTAATTCAAAATCAATGGGAATTATTTTGAAAAGATATATAAAATATGGTTAAAACAGAGTTGTTCATGGATTTAACGTAAATTCCAGTTTTGATTTTCGGAAAATCGTAAATTGTTCTGTGGCCCTGTTGATAACCTGCTGGTCTAACTACCTGAATATGGTTTCAATCCTACACAAACTACAGATTTCTATGTAAACTTTTATTTGAATTCGATCGCAGACTGTGCTTGTGAAGTATAGACTCACCAGCTGTTATGACTCATCACAAACGAAAAAAAAATCATACCTTGGAAGCTTCACAAAGTTTTCCAAATTGACAAAGACAAACATTTAAAATTAAGCTCGGCAAATGCTACAATTTTGAACTCCTTTAAACAAAATAACAACGGATGTTCTAATCTTTGCATTGTTTTCTTCCATTTTGTATCGCTGTATTATACGTTGTTTATTTTATTTTATTCCATACACTGCTAATCATAATTGAAAACTTAACTCGTAAAGTACCCAGCCAACAAATTTGTTCACATAACTGAGATTCAACTCACTTAAGTGAACGCTTATTCGGAAATAAAAGATTGTTTAAAATGCATAGATTCCCTCTTTGTGAACAAATGTGGAGGCCATATACGTACATTCCAGAAAATTCAGTGTGGTGAATACAACTTCAGAGGAGTTCGTTTTGAGCTTTCTACAATTTCGTATATAATAGTATTTTGCATTTTATATGACTTATGACAAACAAAAAAAAAGGTAAAACAAGTAGGTGCAGGACTCCATGCAATGATCTTCAGATCGCAAATCATATAGACTACCATTATGCCATACAGTATCTGTTGAATGACACGGAAATTTGGCAAACATTAATCCAACAATAAAGCGCACTCACTTCCACCCCATGCCACCCATCTTCAAGTGAATTCATCGTCGATACATTATGTAATTACACCAATACTTGACACAGTTGTACCATGTTTTGAAGTGATTGATTTGTTCCATATTTGATAATGATACATTAACAATTATCAAACATTTTAATATTAAAATCCATGAATTCCCTCTATTCGCACAAATATGGAGGCCATATGCATACATACATATTCATCATGGACAATACAACTTGAGACAAGATGATGTGGCGCTTACTATAACTTTGTGAATGACTGTGCATTGCAGTTTATATGACTTAATTTTTACAAACAAACACTAATAAAAAATTGTGATACGAGGCGACAATTTCTGACCTACAGTTTTAAAATTAAAACAATTAGAGTTCTTATAATTAGTTAGTGAAATGGTTACGGTATTTTCCTGTGTGTTTTGTATTCTCATAGATTAAACGTATGCAACTGTAACAGAACTGTAAGACTGTTGTTCGCCAGTGCCGGTGCGATTAGTGACCGTAGCCGCCCTCAGTGTATCCACCTCAGTGTGATGTAGTTATTGAAGGCATTAAACAGAAATGTACAGAAATGCTTGTACAAAGGGATACCATTTTGTTGCTGTAAAACTTTGATGTTAGTTAATTTTTACATGAATATCTCTTTTTCGATTTATGCCTGATTTTGAGATGCATCCGGCGATGAGTGATCTTCCCCCGTATGATTTAATTTTTGCATCAGATGAACTCATATCTAATTTCATAATGAAGATCATAATACAATCAAACAAAGTAAAATCAAAATCTTAAGGAGATGACAATTTGAAGTTACATATTTTGCTAAATGAAATTTGAGTTTGATGAGATGCAAATTTAGATCAGATCATATTGTTGACTCCATTAACAATCTCAAACAATTACATTTTGCATCGTATCCAATTCTAACGTAAACTGCACACTTTAACAATTTGAAATTAACATCTTTATATGATCTCTGGTTTGCTGGGTATTCCTTGACGTATACTTCGCTTCGGTGTACAACAGGTATCAATCAATGACATGTAAAATAATCTGAATCGTGAGTAAATAGGTTCACTAAACTTGCCAGAATATTATGCTACAAGAACTAATTTGGTTACATGATGAAATTAGCTCCGTAATGCCTCAAAACAATTGAGCCTATGGAAAAGCAGTTGATTGTGAAATAATTTGACGGCATATAAGTGCAATGTGCCATTGAAAACATTAGAATATGCTCAAATATATAAGAATGCCTAAACTATTTGAAATTAGTGTTTATAATGGCTACGTTTCCAAAAGGACGTAACTCAAAATTTCGTCTATCTTCTCGTTCAAAACTCCTCCCAGAAGTTACAAATAATTATAAAAACCAACTTTGATTCACATTATAATATTATATCTATTCTGATAATCATGGTCAATGAAAACTCGTTTAAATATCTCAGATTTCCTTTGAATTAGTGGACTTACACATTCAAAAGGGCGTAACTTCAAAACGGGCCCTACGATTTTTTTTAAATTTTGCCCAGACATGCAGCTAAGCTATAGAAATCGACTGGTGAGCACAGATTTGATGGAGATTTTTTTCTGATAATAACAGTCAGGGGAGTACCGTGGTTCTATTTATTGGGGAAATTTAGTATAATATAAACGATTTTTCTCTGTTCATGTATTTGTTAAAACTTCAACATTTAAACTAAATTAAATAATGAATAAGGTTCGATAAAAATCGGTTTACCGAACTTGCTTTTATCGATATGATTTTATGTGCTGTGACCGCTAGTTAAGGAACCCTCCTTCTTGTCACATATCGTAACAAATTGGTAGAGCCCCCTCTTCCTTAAAATGCTACGCCATTTATGGACGACCCCTTACCTGTAGATTCAGGAACAACGCAGCATGCATCACCGGGCAGTGCACCATGGTCACGTTGATCAGGTGCAGCCGTCTGAGCACCAAACAGCACGCTTCGAGCACCTCGTCCAGCAGGTGGTTTGCCTCGTACCGCTCCAGCATCAAATCGACCAATTTCAACGTTTGCAGGTTGGGCAAATTGAGCATTAATCTCTTCAGCGAGGCCAGCAGCTGCCCGCCAGTTCCGAACAGTTTTATCGATTCGGGATCCTCACTGGAGGCCATGTTGCACGGGAAGATGTAGTTTAGAGATTTTATTTTCAATCCACAGCCTACCCACTCTCGGGGGACTTTGGCCTTCTGGTTCTGCTCGATGGCCCACGAGATCAGCGTCATAAATTGGAACATATTGTTGAACGAGAACAGCGGGCGGAAATCGAGCCCCCGGAAAAGCTTCCCCACCGAGAGCAAACAGTTCTGGGTGCGGGCATGGTCCAGCACCGGTTGCCAGCCGGAATAGTAGTTGTACTTGAGCCGGGAGAGCGTCTCGTCCAGCACCATGAAATTGGACCAAACGTTCGGCAAAGAAAAAGCCTGATACCAGCTGAAACACGTCTGTGGGAAATAATAAATATCATAAAAAATCATCTCATCAGTGTAAACGAAATATATTGAATTGGTCTCGGTACAGATAGCGTTTCCAGAGGCGTGCACAAGGGTTCCTTCAATTTCATTTGAACGGATTTGGTCTTCCTTATCCGGTTGTATGACATTTGCCAGAAAACCATTTGCCAGAAAGCCGTTTGCCAGAATCAATTTGCCAGAATGGATCATTTGCCAGAAAACCATTTGCCAGAATGGACCATTCCCCAGAAAGTCATTCCCCAGAAAGACCATTTCCCAGAAAAAATATTACTACATTACTTTGCTTTGTGTAGCAATATTTAGGTGTGTAAAATCTTTCGAATCATTTTGATTTTCAGCGTACGATACATAATTATATGCAACATAATTGTGACGTAAGTTTTTAAGCTTTTTGTTTGATAAAATGTTTTAAACTAATAATGATATCATAAACTTATTATATAGATAGCTGTAGGGGTAAACATGCAACTATTCAGCAAGCTGACGGACGTGAGTTCGAATTCCACCGGGCGAAGATTTTATTGGATTGAAAATTTTCCCGATTTCCCAGGGCATAGAACATATTCATATCGGCAATACGTTATACACATGCAAAAATGATCAATCCATATAAATAAAAATGGAGTGGTGTTTGTATGTCACGAAATGGCTCGAGAACGGGTCATCGGATTGACGCAAATTTTTCACTGTTGCCCTCCACAAGGGATGCGACGTGTTCGTGCGAGGAAAAAGTTCCGAAAAGTCTCCGGAATAATGGGGAAAACGGGAGAAGACTAAGGTATCATTTTGTATAGGGGATTTCTTGACATTTTCCATCAGCCTACTTGATGGCAAGACGAAGTTTGCCGGGACCACTAGTTGGTAATAAAAGTTCTCAGTTAATAACTGTGGAGGTGCTCGTAAGAACACAAAGCTGAGATTTGGCTCTGTCCCAGTTGGGACGTAACACAAGATAAGAAGAAGAAGGTGTAATAGATTTCCGAGGTTTTCATAGTTTCTGAGAAATAACCGTTTTTTAATGTTAAAATAGTCATCAATTTTATACAAGCTATTAGGGGTCGTCCATTACCCATGTGATCATTTATGGGAGGATGGAAGGGGGCCTGGCCAATGACCACGATACAAACAATTCTTTTTAATTTTTTGTATGGACGAAAGACCCCGTGGAGGTAAAAAATCCGAAAGAATTGACCACGTTGTTAATGGACAACCCTTTATAGGCAACTGTATTTTCAACATTCTATTAATGATTTTCCCTTCTTTGAAGATTAAGCTGTTCTTTAGGGCTAACTAATTCAAGGACTTATATGCTTCATAGGAGATTTACCCTTCTTTATATTATTGGCTAGTCTTTATAATTGTACTGTGTGTTTCTGCCTGCAGTTAACAGAAGGAATGGAAGTAATGTAAACAAGGTTATGTCATCTCAATTTTAAATAATTACAGCTAAAAAAAATCAAAATAGGACTGCTGTCAATAAAAATGTCTGTAAAAAGGATTTATTTAAAAAAATGCAAATGTCGGGAAATGGACAATCAATATATGTCCTCAAATAAAAAAAAACTAAATTGAAAGTGATTCAATAATGGAATATTTACCATGACCTTCATCTAATTTCTCATTGAAGATTACTCGAGTGATTCCGAAAACATTAATCTTCATAACGGACTTGTTTCGTAGAGCAAGCGACAGAATATGAGAAACCAATATATATGTGTTTTTTTGGTTTCCATCATTAATCATGGCCACGTAGCAGTCCTGCTAAAAATTTCAAAATATCTCCGGTTCCAGATAGCTAAAACTAGCAAACAACACTGAAGATTGAAGAGCTTTTCGGCAGCCTGTCGCAAATGTTGTAAAACTACTTTAAAACAATAAATAATGCGGTTCAAATTATTATTAAGAGTAAAACAGTTTAACGTTCTTTTCAAGGACTGAATAATGTATTTAAATATATGACCGAAAAAACATTGGGTAGTCATTTGAGTTATATTGTTCCAATGATTATTGGCGCTATACTGATCATATTTCAAACATAATTTTCCCGTCTTTCACTCAAAGGCTGTTCTATTTAGTTGTTTTGCAATTTTTTTCCGCAAAGATACACTATTCATATTTCAGAAATTATTCAACTAAACTAATTCGTGTCAAACGTTTCAGCTTTTTTGTTCTCAGACCAGCTATGTAAGTAGTGAAAATTTCATAAAATTGTATGCGAAGGATTTTAACAACATAGACTAAATAACACGGATCGATCAGTTGCGTTGTTTTATACTTGTTATAATATTACAAAGAAATAAACATTATTTGGAGCAATATTTACGATGCGAGTGAAGTACTGTAGAAGTGACGCTAAATTTTAATTAATTTTGCGCTGCAGCTGTGCAGTGCTAGTAGTCCAATCCTCTTGATGTAAATAATGTGAAAGTTGACTACACAATATTTAATGCTATAAGTGCAAATAATATGAGTATATTCAAGATACAAAAATGACAAATATCGAAAATTTCGGTAAGCTTGAGGTGAAGATGCATCGAAGCCAAACCTCAAATTTTCAAGAGCATAAACCTCGAGAACCAGCCAGCGGTTTGAGCTGAAAACTTAATCGATTGGTCACACTCTGGTGATGACCAATCGATTAAATTTTCAGCTGGAATGGCTGTTTGGGTCTCTAGATTTGCGCTCTTGAAAATTTGAGGTTTGGCTTCGATGCATCTTCACAAATATGTCGATCAATTGATATCAAGGTTGAAAACGAATTACAAAAAATGATTCTGGGGAATGGTTTTCTGGCAAATGGTCCATTCTGGGGAATGGCTTTCTGGCGAATGGTACATTCTGGGGAATGGTTTTCTGGCAAAAATCATTCTGGCAAATTGATTCTGGCAAATGGTTTTCTGGCAAATGTCATACAATCCCTTATCCTTATCCTTTTAAAATGATATAACCACTTTCAAATATTGAGATTGTTAGAGAAGTAGAAATAGAAATGTCAATATCTACCACTTTGTGTAAAATACATTTTCACGATAGAAAAATTAGTAAAAAGTAAAATATTTTCAAATATTGAGCAGTTCATAAAATTAAGCTTTACAAAATGATAAAACTGTCTTGAGAAAAATGTAATCTCATTTATTAATCAGCTAAATGCTGCCCTTTCAATTTCATTTAATTGATGACTTATACAAATTTTATAAACTTCAACTGTGCATTACATTCCTTGATAACAATGCACATTGGTCCCAAAGCCATATCTAGGAAGACACAAATGTTTGTCAGTTTTAGATTTATGATGTCTTGGGGAAAGTTTCTCCATATTTTTCAGATATTTTTTCAGCGATGTGAGTTGGGGTGGCCCGCATGGTTTTCGAGATCAGAATATAATATTCTCTTATGGCGTATACAATTAATTAGAAGCAGCTTTGGCGAAGAATCCAGATTTCTATCTCTTATGGTTTGCGAGGGTGGTCCTGATAAATCAGTTTTTTTCATGATAACTTTTTATACGATAATTTCTCACAAAAACTTTGTTCCGAGCACTTTTAGAACTTTTAATTGCGCAACGAAGAAATTTATGTTTTATCTTTTATAGTTGCAGAGTTATCAGAGATTTTCTTCGAAAAAAATGGTTATTTTCAAACACCAATTTTAACGTCATTGGAAAGATAATTATTTTCTCTGTTAATTAAACAAAAAAAAACGTCCATAGCTTGAAAAATAATCAAGATAGTTCTTTGGTGACTTCAGCAAAATTATGTGGGTATTGTTGAAAGATATTCAATGTTCTTGGTCTTCATCGAATATAGGCCTACGGATCTATAAGCGTAACCAGTAGTCTACTGATCAAAGTTGCTCGCTGTCACTATCAACGCTTAAAATATGCTGATTTCTACAGGCCGACTGCGATACAATTCGGATCAATCTATATTATATCAATTATATCACCAGTGCATTGATGGCGATAGGCTATGGATATCACTGATGGGTTAGGTTTAGCCTTAAGTTAAGCAAATACAATGGCAATTTATCAGTACGATATTTTTGGCAGTGCTGCAGATAGATTGAAACTATGTGTTGGTCACTGAAAACCATTAATAGCGTGGATGAATACCACGTGATCACTCATTCTGCAGTGATTATGATCTAGAGTGCGATGTCGAATCACTGCTGTTGGTTGTCAAATCAAAGTGATATTGATAGCTCGCAAGTGATATTGATAGTTTTTGACCATCAGCCATCAGCTGATATGATTGATATTAAGCAACTCTGCTACTGATAGATTTTGATTATGACATGGATTCTTAGCCTATAACGTAAGTGAACGGAGTATCGTTTTGATTCGTTTCGATATTCTTAATTCAACAATAGTGTACAGTCCAAGCACTGATCGTTTGAATTATGGCATATAACTCTTAGCTCTTCGTATAAGTGTACTAAGTTTTAATTTTATTTGTGCCCTTAACACTTCATAAAATTAAACGGAGTATTGTGATCATTTGTATCAATGATCTTGTTCCTCGAAGGATCACCTTCCAAGAACTTAATTTAATGTAGGTTATCTATCAATATGTCGCTTCTTATGGTTGTAGATATCATGATATAAATATGTTCAAGGAGACTATTGAATTAAAAAAGGCTATCGAACACAACGCTAATTAGGTCTTAATAACATGAGCCTACTTGACGAGTACCGCTTATCAAACAGTCATTTATTACACTGATAGATTTTATGGACTGTTATTCCAGCAGTTCTTGTATAACTAAGAACTTCAGCTGTTTTCATAAAGATTTGTGAATAAATTTTTCAAAGATTTCTGAGCATGCATAAAATCCAAAACTCCTCAATATGTAACAAATTATGCACGTTGATTTGAAGTACTATATTATAGGAATACTATCTCTTAAAAAGGTGTCCGACCATTTGAACGAATGCCGTTTGGCCGAATTACGAACAAAAAATACTCAAATTACTACGCTGAAGTATAGGATTCATAGTGGCCCAATTACTAATCAGTTCATTAATTTACTGATTTTTTATGATTTTATGTTTTACAAGAGGATAATCAAGTTAAACCGTCAATTCAGGACGAAGTTGTGAACTTCACACATCGCGCCAAGTCCCTAAACTGATGGTTGGCTCGTCTCCGGATTACCAACGGGCTACGATTTGAAGTGTATTTTAATCATTGTATCAAAAAAATTTCTTTCTTTTAAACATAGGATTTTCTTTCAAGTTATATTGGTTTCATTACTTTCGGCAATAACTTAGATTTAATTTTAATTTGGAATTTTACCTTCTCTAAATCATCAGCAGTTCTTTAAAGCTATACTGATTTAACGATTATTTGCATTACAACTGCTAAAATTTTCATAAGGGATTTTTCCTTTTTTTGATCTTAGGCTGTTCTTTCAAGAGAAAACTATTTCTCATATTCATTGGAAGTGAAAAATTGTGGTTGGTAGAACTAAGAAATAAATTATTTTGTACAATTTGGGGGATCGCAGTAAACCGATTTTTCAGAAGGACGAATAAGTCGTAAACCGTTTTAGTTACTGTCAAAAGCTTACTACAAATGCAATGCAAAAACCTCTGCTGGCATCTGTTAGCGCTAGCAAAGAAGTGAATAATTGCTTACATTTAGGATGTTCTTCTTTCACCACTGACTGGTTCTTGAACTAACACTAAAAATTAAGTATATGTTATCCTTCTTTAAGAAAAAGCTGTTCTTTGCAATTCAGCTTTAAACTTCATTACAAATGCATACTAACTGTACTTCACAATTGTTTTCAATTTCGACCAAACGACATTCGGCGTTGGCGTTCGGCAAATGGCGTTCGGCCAAACGGCATTCGTCCAAATGGCATTTGACCAAATGACCCTTGAAAAATAGTGTATTATTTATTCTATCAAAATACACTCATTCTTTTAACAAACTAATGACACCATTTTCTCCAAATTTTGACAATTATTCAATTATTTATTTTTTTGAAAATTTACTCATTCTTCAATCGAATAAGTAAATAATGAATATATCGACTACTGAACAGACTTCTATACATGGAGTTTTTTATGCATTGAAAATGTGTATAGTTTTATTGTACAAACACCATATAATAAGAACTATACGAGCAAGGTTGATAGTTTTATTTCAAACACGCCCCTCGCATCACCTTCTAATGTTTGACTAAAACTTGTACTTTTGTGAGAGACTCCAATCATTGTTTTACAGTCTGGAAATTATATAAAAAATCTTAAGCTCTTTCGTTTTGGGATTCGACGTTTTGGTATTCGACATTTTGGCTTTCAACATTTTGTCCCTAAACATTTTGTCCTAAATTAAGAAACAAAAAAAAATAAAGTACAGTGCCGTTTTCAAACCATAATATCTCAAGAAGCGCTAAAAACGTGCAATTTTTAAACCTTAAAAACTCGTGCATTGGTCCATAGTGCAATGGTGGAGAAAGTGACGCGAATTTTCAAGACACTCGGTAAAATTTCAACAAGTTGCGGCTTGAAATAAGTTAGGCTTTCTTTAGTTGTCCATACAAAAAGGTTTAACTTACAGTGCTGTTCCAAATAATAGCAACGCATTTCAACTTTCATACAAAATGCTCAACTTTTGCATGCTCTATTTTTGTTTCTTTTCAAGCAATCGAGCTACGATTTTCTCTATACAATTACAAATATGTTCAATTTTTTAACCACAAAATCTCAGAATATGATTCCCTATGGAAAAGTGAGATACTGATAGAAGTTTTTCGAAAAATATCAGTTATTCATTTTTATATGCTTTTTTGAAAATATTGCAAAGATTTATAGTTTGGGTGTACATTTGTTAACTAGATTAAGAATGAGAACTCGATTTCAAGCAAAAAAAAAAACAAAGTTTTTTAAACTGCTATTATTTTTAACAATTTCACCTCGATTCAGCTCGATTGCTTTAATGAGAACAAAAATAGAGCACGCCCAAGTTGAGCATATTGTATGAAAATTGACATGCGCTTCTACTATTCAGAACAGCACTGTACCGGGTACTCCCATTAGTTTGACCGCTTTTAACGTGGACACTTTTTAATTTGCATCCCGCTAATCTGCAGATCGTTCAGGTTAAAAATGGTTCAAATGTCATTTAGCTCATGAAACGAAGTAAAGTGAATAGGAACTTTGTGGAACGGAATGTAGAATTGAAACAAAACAGGCATAAAGGTAACCAGAAGTACGATTTTCTGTTGTTTGAGTATAACTAGGTGCTCAAATTAAAAATGAATCCCGATGGTTTGCATGAGGTACCATTCAAATTAGCGGAGGTGCACGGTGCATTATTGACATTGACAGTTAATCAATAAGATGATGTTTGACTTTGAACCCTTTATATGAGAGATTCGCGGAAATGGCCATTGCTGTCAAAGTATGATCTAATTGGTCAGCGAGAGCTGTCAAAGTGTGATCAAACAGTTTTTCTCATGTTAAGCAATGTAATCCAATTGAAATTATTTTAATTAAAATTGTTTCACCTACAGGAAAGATATGAAATTTTGGTCGTTTTCTATTTTAGTAATTGTGATATTCATGTGTTATTTTATCTGTTATGCATTAGATTCGAAATGTAGTTCAGACGTTTAACAACATAAAATTCATTTTTTTTGTAATGTGTAAGTCATGTTCGTATTACAATCGCGTAAAACCGACGCTAAGTAAACTCAGCACTGCAATTCTGCTGCCCAATTATTCTATTTTATTTCCGTAATCTCTGATGTAAAGGATCCCTAACATTAACTATTGTTTATCTGTACCTTAATATTTTAACATATATCAACATATTTTTCAAATACATTTATAGGATATAAACAGGCCAAACATGTTTTCATATGCGTTTGCTTAAACAATAAGCGAAATTTAGGAAAATATAGTATTTATTTTCTCTGTAATGTTATGGTTTTTATCGTTACAATATATAAACACTAAGAGGGGCCCAAATAGCCGTAGCGGTAAACGCGCAGCAAGACCAAGCTGAGGGTCGTGGGTTCGAATCCCACCGGTCGAGGATCTTTTCGGGTTGGAAATTTTCTCGACTTCCCAGGGCATAGAGTATCTTCACACCTGCCACACGATATACGCATGCAAAAATGGTCATTAGCATAGTAAGCTCTCAGTTAATAACTGTGGAAGTGCTCATAAGAACACTAAGCTGAGAAGCTGGCTCTGTCCCAGTGGGGACGTAACGCCAGAAAAGAAGAAAAGATATATACACTAACCGCTAAATGTATTAAAAAGTTTCAAGGGAAATTGCAATATCAATTTGAACACCCTGAAAAGTTTAGAATCACCGATGAGCGTAATGAACTATTGTAGTGATTCTAACCTTTTCGGGCGGTGCTGTAATATTCAATACGTATGTTGCAAAACTCGGTGACACGATTCTATACGGAACTGTGAAGGCTATCTCTAGCGGAACCACATACATTAAAAATTATGAAATGATTCGAGCTGTCGCATTTAATTTGCAACTTGGTTATGTTGTCATATAATTTTCAAAAGACTAATTTATCATATTTGTTTATAATAGTTATGATATCAATTTTGAGGAAATAATTATCTACTCACAGTTTAGGGGAAGACGGGGTAAGAGCGCCCGCCGGGGTAAGACGGACCACCTTCAGTTTGGCATGAAAATGGCGGTTTTCCTAAAAGTTCACCAAGCACTTTCCATAGACACAAGATTTTTGACATTCCGAACCATTTATGGTGGTATTTACATTAAATTTTTCATAACAAATATCAAAAACAAAATTTCTGCTCGACGATATTGAATTTGATCTAATTTTAACAGATGCTCACTTCAGCATTTCGGAAGGGATTTTTTTGTAAAAACATAACAAATTACCCGTCCATGCATCAACAGAAATGTGAAATATGCTTCAGTGAAGTGAAATATGAGTTGTAAATATTTAGCTTTGAAATGAGGTCATATTTGTGAAAATTGCGTAAGCGGGGTAAAACCGACCACTGTTGATGGGGTAAGACCGCCACCCCTTTTTTATACCAAACTAGTGGTCCCGGCAAACTTCGTCTTGCCATTAAGTAGGCTGTTGTGAAACGTCATGTAATCACCCATACAAAATTACATATTAGTATTCCCCGGTTTTCTCTATTATTCCGGAGAATATCCCAAACTTTTTTTTTCACAAGATCACGTCGCATCCCTTGTCGAGTGTAGCTCTGAAAAATTGAACTTAATCCGTTTATCCGTTCTCAAGTTATTTCGTGACATACAAACACCACTCCATTTTTATTTATATAGATAAATGTCTAAACCATTTTGAAAGTTGTAACTATGATTTACATTACTATTCAAGTAAAATAAAATCAATTTTGTTATAATTACAAGCCAAATTCGTATATTTTACCAAAATATGAGTGTCCCAAGGTAAAAACAAGTAAACATCTAAGTTTTTGAAATTAATTACCCCTAAAAATGTTTCAATATCCCCGTTTAAGATTTGTGAATAAATTTTTCAAAGATTTCTGAGCATGCATAAAATCCAAAACTCCTCAATATGTAACAAATTATGCACGTTGATTTGAAGTACTATATTATAGGAATACTATCTCTTAAAAAGGTGTCCGACCATTTGACCGAATGCCGTTTGGCCGAATGCCATTTGTTGCCTAAAAATGTTTCAATATCCCCGTTAATCAATGTAGAATTCATAAAACATTATACTATTCAGAATCATAGGTAAATGATATATTTTTTTCCCAAAATTGTGTACGAAAATCGTAGTGGTCGTTTTTACCCCGTGGGTGGGCGGTTTTACCCCGTCGCTAAAAATAATCGTGATAAGAAATCACTTTTTCAAGCGTCAAGAAATAAATATTTTTTTACAAATACAACACCTGTGATATTTTTTGATCATGCCTAAGGCTTCAAAAAACGACATACTGCGTTGAAAAAGGATTTATTAATTCTTGGTTTTGACATATGAATTAATATGCTTAGGCGGGCGGTCTTACCCCGTCTTCCCCTACATTTAAGATCCTGAGCCATAACTAGGTATTAGTTTTATCCTACTTCATTCATATTTTCATGTATACACAAAGCAAAGCAATCATGCCATTATGAAAATCAGTATATTGATGATTATTATTAGAAATCAAGAGTAAGAAACAATTAATCATAATGTCTCAGACTAAGACTCCTACAACCCTAGTGCACGCCAGTGGTCGTCCCATCAGCTCGAGACAATTTCTTCAAAAATGCCCTCCATCGCCAGTGCCAGCGGCGGCGTAGGTGTACCTACCAAGCTAGCGTAGTACCGCTCTCGGATGCTCAGGTGTGCAAAGATACGCTCCATGATGTGATCCGGTAAATCACACCACTGTGACTGCTGGCCGTTAGCAAGCTCATCACCGGCGCCATTCCGTCCCTTGGTTCCATGTTCCGGAGCGTTCGTTCCGTCGTGGCGTTCCTCGTTGTCCTCGTCTTCGTCATGCTCGATATCGATGTAGCAAGCTGTTGAGAAAAATCCATCCAACCGGGAAACGCTTGAGAATGTTCTGTTAACTAAAAGATGGTACAGCAAAGTAGCTACCGGGATGTAAATTTTATATGAATCCATCCGAGAAGTTGCTTTCTTTTCCTGCCCAGCTGGGTCAGATTTCACTTGATTGCCATCGGTTAGCAGAGCAGAAGCTGACGGGCAGTCCTTCTTCGGATGGTCAGTTTTCTTGCATCCGAAGAAAGGTTGCCATGAGTTACGGGATACCTTTTTCCGAGTTACAATGTACGGTACCTAGTGCTTTGCACTACATGACACAGAAGGCTTTCAGTTCGGTAGGTGTATGGATTAGTCCCAGTCGAGCAGAGGGGTGATTTACTTGAACCAACAGCATTATGGATCGAATGGATTCGTTGCCCTGGAAGTGATTGAATTCACACATGTCCGACTACTGCACCTGCATAATTGATGCGGGCTATTTGATGTAAAGAACAAAGAGATGTAGTATTCACTCTTTGGTAGGGAATTGGCTAAGTGCATTAATTTGTCGTGCCAATTTGTTTAATGCCTATTCAATTTGATAGCATGTTTGACGAATATCTCAGCAACATGAGCCTTATAAGAGCGAAATATCTTTGTCAGAATTCAATAAATGGAATATTTTTGCTATTCATCATAAAGTTTTTCATTTTATAGTTTTAAAAGAAGACTAACGGACTAATGATGTATGTTTTCTGCGTCGACAAAGTGGAATTATTTTTCTTTTAATTTTTTTTTGTCGGCAGTACGCTAAGTGAAACCCAAGCAAGCGCTTTCCTTTTTTTTCTGTGTCGCCGGAGTGACTTCAAACGAGAATGGATTACCAACTGGTGAGCTCGTTCCATGCTTATGATAACCCTCAATATCTAAATTTAGCGTTCCAATTTTGATGATTGGAGATAAGTGACGGTTTAGGGGCAAGGGTCGAAAGACACACAGTCGAAAGGACAAAAGGTCAAAAATGATTTGCTTGGTGAGAAGCTTTTCCTTCTTTTAAAAAGGTAGTTCTTTGTGTGTTTGGCTGCATCGCACCATCAATTGGGATCGACTTGCGAGATAGGCTCCTACCACCGAAACAGGTTGTCAGTTATTCTCTGCCAATTGAGAAAAAACGCTTCCGACACAACACAGTTATCAAGATATATCCGGAAAAAAAGTTAAAAGGTATTGATGATTAACTCCTGACTCGCCCAAACAGTCAATACTCTACACCTTTACGATTGTCAGGAGTTAATCATCAATACCTTTTAACTTTTTTTCGGATGTATCTTGAAAACTGTTTTTTTCAATTGACTGAGAATAACTGACTTTATCTTCTGAAATAGACCAAAATATACCCTATCCATTTTAGTTTATGTCTCCTTTATCCGTGATATTATACCAATGCAATAGAATAACTTTTGTTCAGCTATATAACTGGCACAATACATCACTATGTAATTAGTCATTCGACAAAAAGGTGGATACCATGAATTTAACATTCTAGAGCTCAGAATTTCAAGTGCACTCGGTAAGTCTCGTTTTTGCACCAATTTGGTTGTAATCTGTTCGCAAAAGTGTATAGCGATCCTTTCCCCTGCACCGACTATACATAATCTTAACTTCAGTAATGTAAACTGCTTAATTTATTCTTCTTTTCGGGTTGGCTCCCGCTGTCAGCTTCACTAGCAGACGATCATCGTCCGGGGTAGAGATGTGGTGTCGCGAACGAAGGAAACGGTTTTACATGCGATGAAGACACCCGTAACTAGTGGAGAGATGATATCCTGGATAGCAGGAGCAGCACCATTTGCCATGCCATATTCTCGGTGAAATTTAATGGCGAAGAAGAAATTTACAACCTTTTTCACTTACCTCAACAGTCGTCTCACCACAGTAAAGGTAAGGCAGTAAGGTGCAGATCTCTTACGACGATGCACGAAGGGAAATTTTCTACTAAAATTATGAGTATCGAAATTATTAAAACGGCATCTTTGAATAAGAAACGTCAGTCCCCGCTGAGATGTAGAAGAAAAAGAGGAAGGAGAATAAAAAGAAGAACAAGAAAAATTAAAAGTAGAGAAAGAAGGGAAAAAAGTATCAAAAAAAAATAAAGTACAAGTGGAGACGTAACGCCACGGAAAAGAAGAAGAATACTAAAAAAACCTTCAAGGGATTGAACCGATTTTTATCTTGTGATGCAAAATTGTCAGAAGGCTTAACATTTTCATTCCTGTCGGATTACTTTTCTCCCGTGCAATACTTACAGTTTTACTGTTCCCACCGTGCAATAGGTATATTTGTGTGCACAGACTGGGACCATCCATCTTTTGCCGAAGTGCACCGCCAGACTGCAGTGCGAGACGGATTAAATCAAATTATCCAATCGAAAGGAAGCAACCTCAAGCGGAATAATGGCACTGCGGTTGAGTGACTTCCGCCCGATTTGCGAGGATTAAAGCTTGCGAGCGCGTTTCAATCGGCACAGGGCACATTATGGATGACAGGATTTGGGAAAAAGTCGCATTTCGGAAACCACACCCACGGTGCTTCAATCACCGTTATTATCTGAGAAAAACAGCTTTCACAGCTTTAAACGCAAGTGTTCGTTTACTATAATACGCTTGTAAATTTGAAATTAAATGCCTCATATCTCTTGAGTGTGCAAATTAGCAATGCAACATCTCTCATGTAATAAAATTATTTCACGAAATTGAAAACTATCGGAGACTATTTTTGGCATTTAAATGCAACGTTCATGTACTAAAAATCAACGAATTTTACGGTTAAGACTTGAAAACAGGGTAACTCAAAACTAGATAAACAAATCGGTGTTAATAGTTTTGATGTCTAATTGTTTGATAATAACGGCAAATAAGGCACCGTTACACCTCGTGTTTGTAAACAGTATCACGGTTTTTCCTTATGCTCTGCTCCCGTAAATGTTTCATTTTGGTTTTCTCTACCTCTCTCAGAGCGAGCATTTTCCGATCACACTTTGTTGGCAAATAGCATCAGCTGGTTGGTTTTTAGTGACAGCAACACACCACCACAACTCATTTGGGCAAATGATCGACGTCGGTTTCGGCTGATTTGTTTAAAAATAGCACTACGCAAAAAAGAAATACATCGGAAAAGCGGTACCGAAAATGGATTAACCATTAATCTGCTAATGGGCTGTTGCAGATTCAGAGGATTACCAACGGAATGGATTCATATAGATTTCGTTCAATGCTATCGGGCAGAAAAGTAGCTAAAATTGCGCATAAAAGTAGATTTTCTCAAGCACCTTTATCATCCACGTCAAGTTTCCATCCAGCAGAGAATTTTCTGCTTTCCGTCATCTGTACTAAACTTTTTGTTGATTTCCACTCAGCAAAGCAAATGCGTTTCCGATCAAATAAATTTTCACCGACTTTCACCTAATTTCCCTATTCTAAACCAATCATTAGTCCACTGCACAAGATAACACTCGCAAAACTGAACCTATCGGCAGCAAAATTTTCACCGATGCGAGCGCGAAAATCTCTAGTCTCATTTTTCTCGATTTTCCTATTGGGCTGGTCAGTAAGTGTGAACTTGAGAGAATTTTTGGGCCCGGCTGTGTGTTGTTGTTATTTTTACGCAACCGGTGAGCGCGCTGTCGATGATCGTGATCTTCACTCACACACGACGCAGAGGAAGCAACATGTAGAGAGGAACCTTGTCGAGCATGCAGTGGACGATATTTCGTAACCACTTTCGATCGTTGTCTGCTTTTGCGATTGAATGGATCAGAGGTTCCTAAACTTGTAATGATCAGGGGCCTTCCTTAGCCGGGTGGTTAGAGTCCGTGGCTACAAAGCAAAGCCAGGCTGAAAGTGCCTGTGTTCGATTCCCGGTCGGTCGAGGATCTTTTTGTAATGGAAATTTCCTTGACTTCCCTGGGCATAGAGTATCATCGTTCCTGCCACACAATATACGAATGCGAAAATGGACACAAGATAGCCAAAGCTTCTGTAGTTACTCTTCTGAATTTCCAAAAAAAAAAAATTGGAGAATCTTCAGTATTCAATAATGTATAAAAACACAAGTAGATATAAAAAACGTTTGATGGCTTGAACTGCAATGATTACAATTTGAATATCTGCATTTGCGTCAGAATTTGATTGAAATCGGTTTTTAAAATATTTTTCAATAATAACTCAGTACTAAAGAGCTAAAAAAGCTAAAAAGTACTAAAAAGCACTAAAGAGGCTAAATGATTTTGTTTTGCAAGAAAGAAAAACACCAAGTTAAATCGTCGCGCGCCGCGGTGCAAAATTTGGGATGTACTGGAATGGATCAAGGAAAATTACGACAAATGGCGAAAAAGATTCTTTCGTTTGAGATTGAGAGGGAGCTAAAGAAAAACTCGCTCCGCGACGCAGCAGTAATGCCGAAAGAATAAACACAAGTCTACCGGCCGTATGTTTATGTTTTCCATCATCGGAACGGAGCAATCATATGATTTGTATGGAATGGTGCCCTCATACTTATAAACACATGTTGATTCCTAGACACTTGTGGCGTTTCTCGAATCCAAATCTGAACGGGAACCGGTAGTGGTGGTGCGCGTTTACCGCTACGGCTATCTGGGCCCCTCGTCTTTTCGTATCTCGATATTGAGTTATAGAACCATAGTAAAATATGGCTTTTGTGGCCACCTCGAAGGTACCCTGAATCGCAGCTTCACAGATTTTGTGTTCTACAAGTCGCTATCTCCCTAAACTCGATAGACCCTTCAATGTAGAATTACAGAGAATAGACTGTATGTTCGATATTATGTAGATACATTATATATTATTATTATTATTATATTATTATTATGAACATGTTCTTTTCCATGTTTGTCACCTCGAATCGCTTTTTATTTTGTTTGCATGCTCTAACTGTCCGAAAAAACTCTTCGTAAGAGAACATGCTGCTACTTTTTCTGAGCTTATTTTCAATTTGACTAAAGTCGCGGTCGTTGGGAAGGCCCAGAGACACAAAACTTATGTTCAATCATTTCTAGCGAACATTCTTCGAGTTGTACCAAATACATCCAAAGTAACCATTTTTTATATTTCTGTTTTAGCCGCCACATGCATCACATTCCTTCGGACATATTCCAGCAAACAAGAACCCACTTCTTGGGCTCCTCGTGAAGCAATTCCTTCGTGCCATGAATACATGTATCCTTGTTTTGTGGTAAGATCATGTATTCCAAGGTTGAACAACGATAATTGACGTTTATAGTACGCTTTGCCAGTAGTGACCTTCGGCAGCGGAAATGTTTTTTTGCAAATCAAACGAAATAACGACTGTATCGCAAACGTTTGCTTGCTCACCATAATTTGATCGACTTTTAATCATCCAATCGACTTACGACAAGTGTTCTTCCTTAATCTTTTTTAGGTCATCAACTTCTTCCGAATCGCCGTTTGTAGTCGAAAGTGCTTCGATTTGAACTTTGAGGATGTCACATACCTTACAAGTGTCCTTTTTCGGTTTCTTGAATTTAGGGTCATAGTACTTGTAAAAAACTCTTTTGTAAATTGCGAAACTTACACTGCTCACTTCGGGTGCTGTGTTCTGTTCGTTTCTAATGCAATCTTCATACAACGTGAACATTTTAGTAATGTTCAAGTCTTCTGAAAGATAGCGCGCATCTGGAGTGTCACTTCGGCGGTAATGGCTTTCATAAGATAGAAACGATAGGATATGCTCGTGAACCTTGGTCATGCTCGCCTCAGATATCGCAATGCCAGGACGATGCTTTCCTCTCATGTCGGATATGGAGTTCGTCGTACCGTAAAACGGGGTAACTTTGATAGTTTTTTCGAAGAAAACTTCAATATTTGTGCATGCTGTTTCAAAGAATTACAATTTATATTTTTAAAACAAGTACTGACATCCTAGCTATCGATTGCACTTGATAGATTGCCAAAAGATGTATTCTGAATGGATATATAATTTTTCATATAATCGAAAGTCGGTTTTCTGTTTTGGGGTAACTTTGATAATGGAGTATAAATCGAACAAGATTGAATTAATCACGGAACATTTATAGGGCGTTGCATACCTCTAGGCGTTTTACGCTATATGGAAATTTCTGACTTGGATTACAAAAAGTGTCCCAGTTTGTAAAAATGGTTTTCGCTAAGAGATTTGAGACTGAATTCATGTACTACTATAACTAGGCTGTCATGGGTAAGTGACGAACTCATTATGACTTTATCAAATAGTGGTCGTAGAACAGATTGTTTGTAAGCGTTGCAAAAATGCTAAAATCTTGTAAATTTTTAATATTTGCATAAAAATCCTCAAATGCAATTGATTTCAACGAAAATAGCTTTGACATGAAGTGTCATACTAATACTCTTTACTTTTGCATTCGTTTTCCTTAACTAATTGACAGAAACTTCGATATGTCGTTTACTATGTTGGGGGTCTCGCGCTATCAAAGTTACCCGCATTATCAAAGTTACCCCGTTTTACGGTACCTTTTTTAAAAGCTCTATGAATCCTTGCGCTGCTCACAATCAGAGTATTCATGAACATTTTCTGTATTGAGAAATAAAAATCAAGCGGTGACAAAATTATTGAATAATGGCCAAATAATTACCTTACACACTTCAACGTCGACCGAATCAGCACTAAGGTAGTATCGGCGAGAAAAATATCTTGAAAAATTTGCCAACACCTATTCCTTCCTACGATAAACACTTGATACTCTGAGGCTATTAAGATTGCTGTTTGGGTTTCCCAGGATGCGTTTCTGTAAAAGCGCTCGAAGTTTTGATGACGTTGGAAGAATGAGATTTTTCCTGAACATTTTAGGCGAAACTCATAGTCATATTCTTCACAGCTTTTTGCTGGGACGGAATATCCTAGCGTATATACATATTCCACGCCAGAGTTCCTTTTGAATTTCCTTTGATTGTTATTTCCACGTTTCAGGTTCTGCGTATTTGCGTTTCTTAGGACGAACAGAAGGGCCATATTCTTCCTCGACTTCATTTTCTATATCTATTGAACTTGATGGGACTTGAACTGGTGAAATTTCTGTTTCGGCTGATAGTAGACCAAACTTGATGTTAATAAGTATAAACAGAATAGTTTAAGACACTTACTTTCTTCCGAATTTACGTTAGGAATTTTTTGGTTGCTGTCGCGACTAGCTTGTTCGTGTTCTTCATCATCTGCTCAGGGGCATTATAAAAATGTCAAAATATCTAACAAAAACAAACTTACATCATCCTTCAATATCATTATCGTAAGATTCTTCGAGCATATCTTCAATTGCGAAATCCGTGTCACTGCTATAGTCTGAAAAACAAAATTCAATTAGCTCAGGGCATTGAAGAACAGAAAAGTTCAAATATGCGTTCAGTCAGAGAGGACCAAGTACAAGTGTTGATTTCCGGCCAAACTGTATAGTTTTAATAAGCGAGTTCTAGAACATTCCCTGCAGACATCTTATAGCTACTGAAAACATAAATCGAGTTTTGAAATCGACTTGAAAAATTTCATCAATCACACCTTATTGGTTTTTACTACTTGGTCCGCTCTGTCTGCACAGAAATTGATGCAATTTCTGATCAACCATCCAAATACAGAAAATGGCCAGGCATCAAAATCAAACGCATTAGATTATGTGAAACTTACCAATTTCCATTGACGGATGAAAAGAGGAATCATCCGATGGCGTAAAATCCGACAAATCACTTGGAATGACTTCCATTTTCAGTTTTCCTCTGCGCGCTAATCGTTTCCACTGTTGTGATTAAATGCACTTGGTCCGTTCTGACTGCATGCTTTGATCGATTTTTTTGATCATCCGAATTGTCGCATATCTCACGCAGTTTAAAAGATTCATCAAATCTGATCAAACTGAAATGGATCTAAGGAAATGCTGCATCTAATGACAGAATGATCCGTTTTTTCCAAATTTTGTACTTGGTCCCCTCTGACTGAACGCCGACCACATGTTGTAGGTAAAAATGGTATACACATAAATTTCTGGAAATTTCTTCGGGTTGTTATCAAAACTGCAAAGAGCATAGACAGTAGCTTTTTTTTTAATTCTTAAATGCATATGAAGAAAACAAACAGCTTTTTGATGTGGAATCAATAAACCCGTTATCGTTTGAATTTTGCAATTTTTTGTAGTAGAAACTCCCACAGTTATAAACCGAGAATTTTCTTGCCTAAGTTGCCATTTTTGCATTCGTACATCGTGTGACCCTTACAATTATACTCTATGCATAGGAAATTCAAGGGAATCAATAGCGTAAGAGGTGTCCTTTAGCAAACTGCTAACAAAAAATGACGACACATGTAGGCAAGATTTTCAAATGTTCATTTCATTAACAATGTCCCACAAACCCCATTGTGAACATTAAACAGCTAATCAATATGGGATTTATTTTCACCGATTGATCAAATTACCGTCACAAAAACCAATGGTAATCACTCTTCCAGTATTTCATTCCATTCTCTCAACCACTTACAACGCACAGATCCACATTGCCGAATCACGTTTCATTTCGTCGAACACCACACCATCGTTGTGCTTTGTGGTGCTTCACAACACCTTCATCAAGTTATACAATTAAATTTCAATTTAATTATTACCCATAAATCAACGAACATGCTTTTTATTCTTAATTTTGTTCGGCGCAGGAAACACCTGCCCCGGCCAAAAACTGTACGCTTTCATCGATCCGCCCAACGCCCACCGCCCACTTTGCATTTTAATTTCAAACGATATTCACGGACTTCTTTTCGATGCCGATTGCAGTGGGGATTTCATTGAGGAAGGCGATATTATCACAAATAAAAGCTGTTGAAAATGACATTTTAAGTTGAATATAATACGATATTTCAAGAGCAAATCCTGAAGAACCAAACAACAGTTCACGCTGAAATTTGATCGATTGGTTATACGCTGGTTATGGTTATGCATAGTGGTAAAGTCCGCGGCTACAAAGTAAAGCCATGTGCCTGTGTTCAATTCCCGGTCGGTCCAGGATCTTTTAAGAATGGAAATTTATTTGACTTCACTACCAATTTGTGTGATTTGTGCTAACGTAAGAACACCACGATATTCACGAAACGCGACGCGAGACTAGACATAACACTTATAGTTCTAACAAACGCCAAGAAAGCTTAAAAAATACCATTCTGTTGACCGGTTTCGGGCGCGATGTAGGCCATCTACGGGATAGTGTCCGATTGACTACTCTCTACTTCTCGACTGCTTTCTTGACGTTTGCAAGAACTATAAGCATTAGCGTAACTTGAGCTCAAACCTAGAGGAGGCTTGAACCATTCGATCAAAAAAATCTTTCAAACAAGGTGCACACTTAGCATAAAAGTTTAAATTTTTTAGAGGGGGGGGGGCTGGTACTTTTCTAGGGGGGAGGGGGGCTTGAACTTTTCTAGGGAGGGCTAAGACCCCTCTAGCCTCCCCGTATTTACGCCAATGACTATAAGTGTTATGTCTTGTCTCGCGTCGCGTTTCCTTGACTTCCCTACACAGAAAAAAAATCCGTGAACAGCAGTCATGAACTCGTCAAGTTCATTCGTGAAGCAAAAATATACCGTGAACTAGAGCATATATATATGAACGCGTTGCCTAGTTCCGAGAACGTTCATGTTAACATGATGGTAGTTCACGGTGTATTTATGACAGTTCACGTTTTCCAGAACGCGTTTTTGAGCGGTGAAGAGCAGTGAATTTCAACATTTTTCATTCCATACATTCCTTTTGAATGGGAGCCCAGATAGCCGTAGCGGTAAACTCGCTACTATTCAGCAAGACCCAGCTTGAGGTTCTAATCCCATCGGTCAAGGATCTTTTCGTAAACGAAATCTTCGCCAAAAGAAGAAGAAGGAGAACCCCTTTTGATATGTTTACAGTTTAGGAGTGTTTATTAATAAGGTTTGGCAATTTCGAGGCCCACACTGGTTCTTTTCTTTGAAATTTAAAGTTTCTCATTTACTTTGTGAAAAATGAAGTTTTTGAAGTTGAAGCTGAAAACAAAACAGTAAAAATAATAAACATCCTTTTTTCATCGAAAAAATATTTACCACTTCTAATATTCTACAGTTGTAAAACAGGAGAACATTGATTAGCGGGGTAATATTTGTTAAACTTGCTGAATTAAACATACTTATGAAAATTTTGACTTGTTGTTGAAAAATTTACGCATAAATAATACACAATTTTAACAAAAGCCTTTTTTATTATAAAATCTCTAAAATTTAAAAATAGAGGCACCATCCATGCATTGAAAATGTTTCAACAGAAACTGTTCAACTATCAATTTGTGTGATTTGTGCTAACGTACACAAGAAATGCAGGCTACAACCTCAAAGTGCATTCGCCTTTATGGCCCATTGATTGCGAAGAAGAAAATGATGAAACTACATATCCAATTTTCAACCCGATGCAAAAGAAAAGGTCTTACGCCGAATTTCGTCCAAATCACACCATCTACCAATAGTGAAGCAAGTGTGAAAGTCTCCGAAAATGCTAAAAAGATCTGGCTGGTTTAAGAAATCAGGTTTAAGCACAAAAGTTATCCGAAGTGGAAGAGATTCTATATTCACTCCATCTGCATCTGTTTTAGCAAATGGAGTTCCCTATCGGTTCTGGGCCGTACGAAGAAGTGAAATTTAAGAAAGGTAAACCGAAAGACCCTCTCAATAAAATGATCGAGGAAGTGAATCATACGCCCTAGAAAGTGGCTCATCTGATGGGCCAAGAGAAACTTTAAAGGAAGCTACCCGAGGAGGAACAAATAACTCGTAATAACTTTTGAATACCATATTTTGGTATCATACCATAATAAGGTATTGTTCAGTTGCCAATACCACCTTTTGGTATTGTAATGGTATTGGAAAAAAAGTTAAAACAATAAAATACCGTTAAACGGGGTAACTGTGATAGTTTTTTCGAAGAAAACTTGAATATTTAGGCATGCTGTTTCAAATAATTATGATTTATATTTTTAAAACAAGTACTGGCATCCTAACTAGCAGTTTATAAATTGCCATATGATTTATTCTGAATGGATATATAATTTTTCATATAATTGAAAATCGGTTTTCTGTTTTGGGGTAACTTTGATAATGGAGTATAAATCGAACAAAATTGAATCAATTACGGAACATTTATAGGGCTTTGCATACCTCTAGGCGATTAATGCTATATGGAAATTTCTGACTTCGATTACAAAAATGGTTCCAGTTTGTAAAAATGGGTTTCGCTATGAAATTTGAGACCGAATTCATGTTCTACTACAACTAGGCTGTCAAGGATAAGTGACGAGCTCATTATGACTCCATCAATTAGTGATCGTAGAACAAATTGTTTGTGAGCGTTTCAAAAATGCTAAAATCTTATAAATTTTCAATATTTGCATATAAATCCTCAAATGTACTTGATCCCTTGATGAAGTATCATACTAATACTCTTACTACTACTTTTGCTCAACTGATTATCAGTAACTTTGTTATTTCGTTAGTATATGTCGCGGGTCTCGCACTATCAAAGTTACCCCGTTTTACGGTACTTCATTTTGGTATTCGATAGCTATTGAGGTCTGTTTGAGATATTGTACTATTATTGAAAAAATCACTTTTTTATGAAAATCCATCATGTATTATTTAGGTATTACAACACCTGATCTAGTTATCAGTTTGGTGTTAGTAGAACACGCATGAGATATTACTTGAGGTATTTTACCTCTTAGGGATGGTACACAAATTATGTCACGCTAAATTTCAACATTTTCGACCACCTCCCCCCCCCCCCTTTGTCACACTTTTTGTATGAGTCCTCCGAAAATTTTGTAAGGCTTGTCACGCTTGGCTTGACCCCCTCCCCCCCCCTTGGAGCGTGACGTAATTTGTGCATGACCCCTTACGCAAGGATCATTCATACCTCATTCAGGTTGTTAGTATTAAACATTATCTGGTATGGAATACCTCAGTTTGATATTCAGTAGCACTTTTCTTCTGCTCGGGTACATGTGCCGAATCCAATGGTTGCATCTCTGTACTGCTTGCCGAAGATCCACAAAGATCCCATTGCAATGTCAACGAAATTAAAAATCAGTGGGGGTTGTGTACAAGACACGACCGCATGACGTTAACTACGCCATGTGATTTGCTGCATTTGAATTTAAGTCAATTGTCATACACTGAGGCAAAAAAACTTAATAATTTCTTAAGGAATAATTATGGTTTGGCGCCACAACGATTATTGTTGAAATTTTTAAGTTTTCCTTATGACTTTGGTCAAGAATTCAAATACTAAATTTCATAAGTCTGCCAATGAAATTCAGCAACTAACACAATGATTTTTGCTTTCCTATATTATCAATTTTGATAAATGTTTGCCTTTTGTTTCAGGTGTGTCCAAAAATTGACATGTTTGAAAACATGTGATCGATTATCGATTAACTTGTACCCAACATTGATAGCGGTGCAGTTCTTGTAGCGATTGCTATGAAAATTATTTCATAGTAATGGTTCTTAAATATTTCAATGCTCTCACTTATGAAACTTATGATCCCAGTTTCGAAACAATTAATCGTTCAATGAAACCATAATTTGGCTGGTTCATAAGTCATGAGTTATGGAAAACCGAAGTGTTTTTGCCTCAGTGTATTAGCAATCTGTATGTAACGGAATGTAACGGTTTGTGAATTTAAGAACAGTGAGAAGCTCTTCGATCGGAAAAGTGCTCCAGTTATCGATATCGTCATCGCCAACGTAAATTTCAATTTGTCGTATTGTCAATTATTTTTCTTCTTGGCATAACGTCCCCACTGTGACAGAGCCTGCATCTCAGCTAAGTGTTCAATGAGCACTTCCACAGTTATTAACTAAGAGCTTTCTTTGCCAAAATTGCGATTTTCGCATTCGTACATCGTGTGGCAGGTACGATGATACTTTATGCCCAGGGAAATTAAGAAATTTTCATTACGAAATTACCGACCGGGAATCAAACCCAGACACATTCAGCATGATTTTGGTTTGTAGCCGCGGACTCTAACCACTCGGCTAAGGAAGGCTCTTATTTGCAATTATTCATAACATATCAGATATTGTATGATGTTACGAGAAGAATTAAGTGATTATAGCAAGTATGTGGTATTAGGAAATATTACACAATTAACTCTTTAGTACACATTTGTTGGCCCTGGAAAGGGCCGATTGAATTGTTAGATTCGAGTAACATAGACACATTTTGACGGCGCACATACTAAAATTCTCCTCGCCCGAAGAGATTTGCGGTGGCGATGACGATGAACGCTTCTACAGGCGGCTTTGGCTGATTTTCTTCAGCCATCTCGTACAAATCTTGCATTAGCGCACACTGATTCCTGCAGGCCCAATTTTCAAAGCGCGAGCCAATCTAGAAATCTTGTTCGATTTCACAAACCAGACGCTGGATTGGCAACTTGAAAATCTACATCTCTGCAGGCTTCTGGCAGCGAGCAGGTTCGGAGCACTTACCAGCTCGAAAGCGAAAATGGAATGAAACCGAATCTGACGTAGAAAGCATGTTTTATTACCTTAGAATAGCAAATGATGCTCCTCCCTTTCGTGTTCTTCTCTTTCTGATAGTCCAATCTGGGAAATGGGCATGTGCCAATGATGTGTTGGGCTGAGAATTACTTGAAAATCTCAGAAAATGCTAATGCGTAAGAAATGAATGATTTGTTGGAAGGGTTGACATTTACTAAATATTCAATAATTATCTATTGATAATCATTAGTTTTATTTATTATGAAGGTAAATTTCTGATCCATTATTACAATTTCCAAAATTATTTTAATTGTGCAATTTGAAGTAGATTATAAAACTGAATTTACTACAATATCATTAAATTCCACTAGAATTTGTATCCTTTGACAGATACGCGTATTTCGACCTCAACTGTAAGGCCGTCTTCAGTGTCTTGTACTAGAATCGACTGTGCAATTTTGTTACATGTGATAATTTTCGTCATCGAAGTTGTCCCATGAAATATGGGAAAACAAAGACGCTGTTTGAAATGCCACTCTATTTTACAATCGTTGTGAAATGTTGAGCACTCATCCCAACGACACTGCAGCAGCGTCCTCGAAAGCATCCTCAATTTGCCGTATTGTCAATTATTCGTAATAAATCAGTTATTGAATGATGCTATGAGATGAATAAAGAGATGTCTTAAACACATTAGGGAATATTACACAATCAACTCTTTTAACACATTTGTTGGCTCTGGAAAGGGCCGATTGAATTGTTGAATTTGCGTAACACGGACGCATTTTGACGGCGCACTGGTTGCAATCCTCCTCGCCCGATGAGGTTTGCGGTGGCGATGACGATGGGCGCTTCAACAAGCGGCTTCAGTCGTGGCGGCGTGTTGTTGTTCCATTCGCGTTCCATTGAAAACTGAACTGAGAATGCGAAAGGCACTCGAGACTTGCTCGCCGACCATGTTCACAGTCTGACGGCAAAAAGAAGAATGAGCGAAGAAGCAGGAATCGGTCTGCTTTTATAGTGCGAAGCGGAACGCAAAAGAAGCGTGGAAAACTGCTTGCACGTGATTGGTTGCGTAAGAAAGGGGTCGACATTTTCCAAATTTTCAATAGTTTATTGTCAATATTCAATATTTTTCTCCATTCGAGGAAATTGCTGTATACATTTCCGACCGAATGGTGGGAAAATTTTTAAAATCTATCGATAAATGAGTGAGTTATTAGCGTTCAAAATCTTTCATAATTTCGTGACGGTCGCAAAATTTTAGATTTTCAATTGACACCCAGTATATTGCCGTAAGACGTAGTTAACGTCAAAAAATACCCTGTAAAGCATGGAAAAAGTGTGAAAAATTTGGAGGACTTAGTAAAAAAAATATAAGTGCTAAGAAGGGTGAGATTTTGGTTTCGTTTGATGTCGCAGCAGTATTCCCAAGGGTGTGGGAACATGGTCAAAACGCACTGATGGAGTAAAATGACTCGACTCATTGGATCATTCCTAAAACGTTTCATTTCATGTTTTTTTGCCAAGCGATTTAAAAATATGTTTATCCAAGAGTTGCCGGTTCAACCCTTGGGCGTAAACGCATAGGTTTTCCTTCAATTTCCCGATGAAATTCTTCGAATTTTCACTTGTTTGCCTAAATCGTAAGCTTTTTCGATGATTTTATAAACAAATAAGCGTTACCATGCCATAGAGCAAACTCATGGAGAAGCCTGGTTGCTGACTATTCGTTCTCCATACTAAATGGTATTCTACCCCATCCATTCGGTCATTTTGAACCACCCCCATTTTTCAACAAACTTTTCGACACGATTTCAAACTGTAAAAATGCTCAAATTTGGGAAAAGTTTCCATGGTGGTAGCTTACAAATGTGGTAAAGTTACTGTAAAGTCTTCGAATGACCCTAAAATGTGTATCTTACTACGAGAAAACGACACAAATCCTTAAAGTTACTTTCTGGACTATTTTACCGTACCTGCCACCGAAGCCCTACTAAGTCTCCGTCGTCATTTGGAACGCAGTCGAACTCCACCAAACCACATCGACGCGTATCTTTCCATTGCTCAGGTGTGTATGAACCAAAACTTTTTCCCATTTAGAGGAAAGGTTTTCAGGCAAACTCTCGGATTGAGCATGGGCAGCAAGCTTTCGCCTTTACTAGCAGACGTCTTCATGAGTGACTTGAAGTTTGATGCCAAGAAGGATATATTGTTTCCCAGAGTCTGGTGACGCTACGTAAACGACATTTTTGCCCCAGTGAAAGAACGATATTTAGACCAGACATTGAGATTGTAAATTCCCAACACAGTACGATTAAATTCACGGTAGAAAAAGAGGTTGAGGGCAAACTACCTTTCCTCGATCTGACAATCAGCAGGAAAGAAGATAATACATTAAATTTGGTATTTATCGCAAACCCACTCTAACGATCGCTATATCGCTTCCGCTTCCAACCACTTCGGCACCCAAAAGCAGGTCGCTTCCCGAGGAGGAAAGAATGACTCGCAATAACTTATGCATACCATATTTTGGTTCTTCTTCTTCTTTCTGGCGTTACGTCCCCACTGGGACAGAGCCTGCTTCTCAGCAGTCCTTATGAGCACTTCCACAGTTATTAACTGAAAGCTTTCTATGCCAATTGACCATTTTTGCATGTGTATATCGTGAGGCAGGTACGAAGATACTCTATGCCCTGGGAAGTCG
Organism: Aedes aegypti; assembly: GCF_002204515.2. Taxonomy (NCBI): domain Eukaryota; kingdom Metazoa; phylum Arthropoda; class Insecta; order Diptera; family Culicidae; genus Aedes; species Aedes aegypti. The sequence goes on along the minus strand of NC_035109.1, from coordinate 352,639,879 downwards.
AGAAAATTTCCAACCCGAAAAGATCCTTGACCGGTGGGATTCGAACCCACGACCCTCAGCTTGGTCTTGCTGAATAGCTGCGCGTTTACCGCTACGGCTATCTGGGCCCCTCATATTTTGGTATCATACCATAATTAAGTATTGTTCAGTTGTCAATACCTCATTTTTGTGTTATAATGGTATTTGTGATTGAAAAGAACGCGAAACCCACACGTAAAATTTTTGATTTGTGAAAAATCTAAATGTACCAAAAATAATGATCACAAATGTATTGACAGTGGTTTAGACTGCCCTAGTTTAACCAATAGTGCATAACTCAGCTATTGAAGTTTAAGTTCTGGAGGCAGTACAAAGCTAGCGCTGGAATAGCTGATGGGGCAGCTAGTTGGGCTTGGTATAAAACAATATTTTATGAATTATAATACTAACACAAAATTGGCTCCGTAATGCCACATAGCGTTTGAACCTTAGAAAAATCAATTAATTGCGAAAGATTTTGGCGGCATGTCAGTACAATGTGTCATTGAAAATATTTGGAAATTTGACGACATTATCATGCCAAATTGATCTATATCTTTTGATAATCATGGCCAATGAAAACCCATTTAAATATCGCAAATTTCCTTTGAATTTGTGGTCTAATACAATCAAAACGGAGTACGATTTTTTTTTAAATTTTGCCCAGATATGCAGCTTAGCCATAGAAAACGGCTGGTAAGCACAGGTACGATGGAGATTTTGATGATTTTGGAGATCTGATAACAACGCACAAGGGAGCACCGTGGTAGTTTTAGTTGTTGTGATTTTTTACTAGTTATTTGAGTCTCAATCGCGTTTAACGCTTTACGGAGCCGAAATTCATTATTGAATTATTCACAATTGACTTATTCAGTACCAAAATTAGCACGGGATGGGAACAAGGTACTCGTGGCGATTGGAGGTTAGTGGTCTCAAGTTTTGAAAGGGAGGATATGATAAGGATTGAGTTCTTCTGCAGCTAATCCAGGAGGTATGTAGCTCGATAATCGCATCAAGCATTTTGAATTCTAATATAACTCAAAAAGTATAGGTCTTATAAAGGTTGGGCCTTCATATTTGAGTTTAACCGAACATAGGTGATCAATGTAACCCCCACTCAGATAAATCAAAATAACGCCTAAAATGTTTTTTTTTACATACCGTAAAACGGGGTAACTTTGATAATGCGGGTAACTTTGATAGTGCGGGACCCATCACATACAAAACGAAATAAGGAAATATCTGTTAATCAGTTAAGCAAAACGAATGAAAAAAAAAAAGAATGTTAGTATGACACTTCATGTCAGAGCTATTTTCATTTGAATCGAGAACATTTGAGACTTAATATACCAATATAAAAATTGATGCAACTTTAGCAATTTCGAAACGTTTACGAACAACTTTTTCTACAATCACTTTTTGATGTAGTATTTTTGAATAGTTCGTCACTTATATTTGACAGCCTAGCTATAATAGAACTTGAATATGGTCTCAAATCTCTTAGCGAGAACCATTTTTACAAACTGGGACAGTCCGAAATTTCCATATAACGATAAACGCCTAGAGGAATGCAATGTCGTATAAATGTTCGTAATTCATTCAATGTTGTTTGATTTATGCTCCATTATCAAAGTTACCCCATAACAGAAAACCGACTTTCGATTACATGAAAAATTATATATCCATCCAAAATAAATCTTTCGGAAATCTATCAACTGCATAGCTAGGATGACAGTACCTGTTTTAAAAATTAAATATCTTGAAAACAGCATGCATAAATTTTCAAGTTTTTTTCGAAAAAACTATCAAAGTTACCTCGTTTTACGGTTTTTAAAGCTTTTGAAAAACACAATACTGTACATAGTCACGAGCAATGAGTGCCAGGACTTGTTTTAAAAATATATAAGTACCGTCGGACGGGGCTACTTTTGATTCCAGGGGCTACTTTGGACACTCACGTTTCGTATTTATTAGCAGCGTAAATATTAATCTGAGCAATTTTGTGTCTTCAGCACTTTTATTAACCAATATATGCTCCAACACTAGGCATGATTTTTTTCTTGGAACAACATCAACAATAACAGGATAAACAAGAAAACATTTCAAAAAAGCCCGAATAAATATTCACAAGGTATAAAACATTGGCTATACAAATATTGTTTGAATTTTTCCCATGTCGTGGAAACTTATTGGGAGCATCACAAAACTATCAAATCGTCATGTTTCATGAAAATCTTGTGATTTGTTTTGCTTAAAATTGTTGTTTTATTAAAATAATTGATCAAAGGTCTTATTTTTGCGACTTTTATTATATTATAATGTTTTGGTTTGTATATTTCACCACATAAAGAAATAAAATAAATGTTTGTAGAAGTGAAAAGACATAAAACACGCATATTTCAATACGTAGCAATGCCAAATTCACAACATAATCTCTAAAAAACTATTTTTCGTCACATTTTACATGAATTTGTAGTACAGAACAGTTGCATCATTCAAATGCTTAAAATAAACCAGCTCTAAACTGCTAAGAAGCTAAAAGCATATTACAAAAGCAAACCTACTTCTTTATGATCTAGCTAAACTTTACTTCATAGATTGCGTTTTTAATGAAAATTACTTACTGATATTAAATTAGTTATCGGTATTAATGTAATCCTTCAACATATCGTTCATATAACAGTAAGAAAAAAAAAAAGTTTTTGTACATCACTCATTTATCATCGCAGTACCTAGTAGTTACGCCGTTCGTTTATGTCAACTTGAATATCGAGAATTTGTAATTGATAGTTCCATTTAAGAGGAAGTTGAAAATTTAAGTTTCATACTGCAAACTGAGAATAGCGAATGGCATATTTCGTTGAAATTTGTTATATATGTTATATATGTTATATATTCTAGCTTTGCAATTTTCTACATTAAGTTTATCAATGAAAAACTTTCAATAACATCACAGTGGATGACAATCTATTGAATCAGTTTTAAAGCTATAAGGAAAAATCATTTCATAAGCAAATTGAGAAAATGTCCAAAGTAGCCCCTTTTTGTCCTGAAGAACACACTCTTTTCGCTATTCAAGCATTTTTGTTATTTCTTGATGGATTTGCCTCATATTTTGCACATTTGTTACGTACATATACAACTTAAATATAGGCAAAAATTATCAACATCTATCCATAATTCTAAGAGATACAAATCCTCAAAGTTAAAGAATGTGGAAATAATGTCAAAAGAAATCCCGTTTGACGGTAGCAACATTTGCGTTTTTTTAATGTTTTTTTTTTAAATATTCAGGAAACTGGTAATTGTTACGTCGAAGGACGGTTAAGCAACGAATAGTACTTTTCAGTGCTGATTTTTATACCTATTGTTCCATTTTTGATCCTTTTTTCGTCCCATGCCTTCGAATTTTCGTTAGACCTGTTAGCTAATCCTTCTTGGACCCTGTCTTGAAAAACAAAAAACCTATTAAAAAGTTTCGCCGATTATTTTTTCAATATTGTCGCTACCACAAACGAAAGGAAGCGTGAATCTCTGAATTCACAACTTTCTTCCAAAAAAGTGGATTTTATATTGTCACTAAACTTGGCAATAATGAAAAAAGGACGTTCCTTAGCCGAGTGGTTACAGTCCGCGGCTACAAAGAAAAAACCATGCTGAAGGTGTCTGGGTTCGATTCCCGGTCGGCCCAGGATCTTTTCGTAATGGAAATTTCCTTGACTTCCCTGGGCATAGAGTATAATCGTATCTGCCACACGATATACGAATGCGAAAATGGCAACTTTGGCAATGAAAGCTCTCAGTTAATAACTGTGGAAGAATTCATAAGAACACTAAGCTGAGAAGCAGGCTCTGTCCCAGTGAGGACGTTAATGCCTAGAAGAAGAAGACGTTTCTCCGGAATGTGCGCTTTCTTTAAGGGTGTAATGGTTAATGTTGATATCGAAAAGAGCAATAAGCTTGATGCTTTGGACAAAAGGTGCCGCCTGCCGCCAATCGTGATCAGTTGTTCCGAATTTGGCGGATTTAGGCAGGAGATCTTGAACTTTATAAGGAGAATCGAGGTTTCCTTCCAAATCACAAAAAAGGAGACTGTCGCGTTTTGTCGGAAGCTCTTGAAGATCGCAAACTTCTTTTCAAACATCTTGAAGAAAAGAAGCACAAGTTTTTAGTGATGACAAGACTGAACGTTTGTTCAAGGGACAGGACAGTAACGTATTTATGTGCCTTTCAAGACTCTTTCATCCTGATTCTTCACGGAGGCATGCTTTAAGCTCATGAGAGCCGCCTCGAGAAGTGTTGGAGAACCAACACGACCCAATTTTTGCGCCCCGCGGCGTGGGTGGCTACGTTGAGATGATCATACTCCTAAACCCTGACCATTAGACCTATTCATATTTTCAAAATTGTCTGTAAATTCGTCAGTCAACCAATATTTGGATTTTTCATGTTGAAATGAACTTCTGGTCAAAATTTCAGTTAATTCGAAGAAAATTTAGGTGTGCTTCAAGTCAATTATGTGTTTTTGGGCTATTTTCAAGCTTTGAAAATTCATAACTACTGAACGGAACACCAAAACTTATCGGAAATACCTCTACATAGTAGTTTATTCAATTATCCGAACTTTTGTCGAACACGAATTCATGATTAGAGCAAGTTTTAACATAGTTTGGTTGAGATTTGTGCTTCGAGGTTCTTGAAAATCACTATTTTTGGGGAATTTTCAGTCTAAAAAACATACCTGTATGTAAATTTTGGATTTCAAATTTCTAGAACATGATGTCTATGCATATCAAAAACCAAATCACTATTAAAGTTACCTTTTATCTAACAAAAATAAATTGTAAACAATAAGTAATTAGGAAGCACATTTGTAAATCCGCTGTGGGTGAGCCAAGAACATCACCATGTGCTTCAAAGAATGTAAAAAATGAACACGTTAGCACTGCTTTTTCCTAGTCGATGATGATGATTGTTTTCAAATCGTTCTGAATAGTCAGTGAAATGAGATCATAACAATCATCACTCGGAAAGAAAAAGCAATGCTAACTTGTTCAATTCATTCATTCGTCGGTACATGTGTCATTCATGATAGAACTATCATCAGGTTGGGATGGGTTGTTCGATCTTTGGGCATTTTTTGTAATTTATTGCCTAAAGCAACATGTAATCTGTTAATGGTTAATAAATTCATAGATCTATTTTGTTTGATGCGCGTTGAGTAGGGCTTGAAAAAATAATGTCAATGTGTGTTTTATACACCATACATATTTGGAAAACCGTGATTTATGGGTACTGTGGAGAACAAATCTCGATCAAACAATATTTAAACTTCATGTAATCATATTGGGGTGTTCGACAAACTTTAACAGAATAGAATTAGCTTTCAATTGGTGGTAAAAGCAAGTGGTTTTGATTTATGAGTTTTGAGTTATGATTTTTCAAACCTTAAAACAAGCCTAAAAACACATTTTTAACTTGAAGCATACTGAAATCATTATCAAATGAGCTGAAAATTTGACCAGACATTGTTGTTAGCATGAGAATTCAGAATATTGCTTGACCGGAAGATTTCCCGACATGTTTTCAAATATGAACAGGTCTACTGACCATTGTATTAAACAGCATTTTTGGTTATGCTCTTCAATCCAGGATAGAGTGAAGTGTTTAATCAACCCCCGGCCCCCATAAAGAAATTAGTTGGGTAGGATGGTAGGGATGGAAAGTATTGGCGAAGGTTAGAAAATTTGTTCAAGGTCACCTTGAAAGGTCTATCAAGTAACTATATATAGTATATGAGTCACCTGAAGATATCAAAAATGGAATGAATAATTTACTTGGATTTTCTCCAATCAAATAATAATCGTTATGAAGAAGAGAAAGCATTCGTCGGAAATAGCTTTCTCGAGAATATTACCATTAATAAGTGTCTAGGAATATGATTTACTATTAATTTACAAGGAACATATAGTAAACGCTTAATTATAATCAATTGCAAAACTGTTCAAAAGATTGTAGTCGGTGAAACTTCGTTTGCGTAATTAGCAAATCTTTTCGATGGGAAATTCCGTATATAATCCAACACTGATCTATATCTGTGGCTTATTCATAACCGTGGGGAAACTGTTTGGATAGTCAATTAACTTTTATATGTGGATTGATCTCTACTTTTTGCATACATTTTAATTTAATCCATTACTGGGGCACACAATGTAAACGTACATCGCTTGACAGTTTGGTTTGCTGTCAGTATATCGAAACCCTCGAACGTTTTGAGCGGCAGCCACTAAATCAGCCACCGGACTTCATGGTTCAATGCCAGGTTACGAAAGGCTAAAGCTGGTGCTTCTGGTGGGATGAGCCCATCTGACTCCACACCAGAGAAATATTTAAGAGTACGCCCCCACCACCCACGCCACCAATCCATTGCTAATAACAAGGTTAAAATTTAATCCAATTTACATCGGCTTAATGAAATTTCCCCTGGCAGAATAAAAACTTTCGCCTATATTGCTAACGAGAGTATACATTCGCCACCCCTGCAGCATCCCGTTAGTATTCTGCGAAAAATCAATTTCGCCGTGATTTATACCACGTGCTGGCGAGACTCTGTGCTGTTGATGGTACGACGATGGCGGAGATTAAAACTCTCTTAAGTACCGTAATCCGGGGGCAAATTGATCACTATTTTACAATTTTTTGTTAAGTTACCCTTTGGAATTCGAATATTTTCAAATAAATTTCGGCAAAACCAGTTGAAAAAAAAATGAAAGATGAAATAGTTTAAAATCGTTGTTAGACATCTATAAAATATAAAACATAGAATGTTTGTTGTGCAAACGAAACCTTCAGCATCCATGAGAGGAAATGTATATTGGTACCGACCTGATCAAATTCACCCCAGTGATCAATTTTCCCCCGGATTAAGGTACCGTTCAACGGGGTAACTTTGACGTTTTTTTTAAGAAGCAAATCTCATTAGTTTTGCATTTTGGGGAAAGGTTTGTATTATATCACAAGTCAATAGATAACGTTTTTTAGATTTTTTGCATTAAAAGACTTAATTAATAAAAAAAATCATCCACAAAATTGTTTTACTTTGAAACAAAAATGGCAAGCACTATTATAAGTCTATAATTATTTATAAAACATTATATTTCAGAATTGATATCAAATAATAATTTATTTCAATATGAATCAATCACGTTTCGAAAATATATAGGTACCGAAGTATATTTTGAAAACAATCGAAATACTACATAGAGTAATTAGAGCGTTGTATAGCTCTAGCCATTTATATATAAATTTCATACTTTGATAACGGAAACGGCTCAAATTTGTAAGAATGTTTCGATTGGATTCGAGCTCTACTTCTACTGGGACTTCAAGGATTAGAGAAGAACTATTTACAATTTCTCCGAGCAAATTGTTTGTAAGTGTTTCAAAAATACTTGAATCTCATCAATTTTTGATATTTGATTATATATCCTCAATTTTTTTTCGATTCCAACGAAAATAGTTCTGACCATGGAGTGTTATACGAATATTCATAACTTTTATTTGCACTTGCAGTTATCTTCAGTGTCAGTTACTCGTATCTATTTGTATGATTTATAGAAATTTTGTTATTCCAAGGTTACCCACATTATCAAAGATACGCTGTTTTACAGTCTGCGAATCCTCCACTGGAAAGGGAGCGCGTACAAGAGTCTGCTGGCGACTGGAAAGGGAGCGCGTACAAGAGTCTGCTGGCGATTTTGCAAATGAGATGATTATTTATTGAACAATTTCGCTAAATTCATGTTGATAAACGAGTGGAGGCGGCCTTGATAATCTCCTACAGGTATTTTGCTAGAGTTGGTGTTTCACGATGTCTAAGTTTTGATTATTATCGGAGATCCATTTACCTCAGATTTTCGACGTTCATTATCCGTGAAATTGTTTTGCAATCTGAAAGTTTGCATTTACAGCAAAATCAAATGGAAGTTCAAATTATATGATTTCAAATCAGTTCAATTACGTTAAGGCCGCACGGGACGTCATCATAATCACCCTATTCATTTGAAGAAGCAAATCTCAAGAACCACTCCATATATCGATGCGAAAAATGTATCACTATGATTCTATATATGTAGTGCACAACCTAATACATTTTCAGCTTCATCGGTTCACTAAAACTCGAGATTTGCTTTCGCAAAGTTTTGATGATAATTGTTAGAGTGAGACAAAAGATAGGGAAAATAACACGGTCTCCCGTGTCCCCTTAAATGCATACACTAAAATAACGAAAAGTAAATCTAATATGCTTTATGGACTGAGAGGTGTGCAAATTTTTGTAACGCGAGTAGTCGCAGTCGCGCGTTGTATTTTGTACAACACCCTTTTTTTTCTTCATTTTCAACATAAAATATCTCGCGATCTAATTTAAATATGGAAAAACCATCTTCGGCAAAGTTGTTAAGGAGATCAAGGGCTGACATGAAATGGTCATTCAGATACGAATTTCCGACACCACTAGTATGCATTAAAGTTTTGGTTTGAAAATATCCCAGGAGCCAGACCACTTAGAAAGACGTCTTCGGCAAAGTTGTTCAGAAGCTAAAAGGCTATAATTGTTCGAGCTATTCAAATCAAATCTCAGGAGCCTGGTCACTTAGTAAGATGGCGTTTTCGGAAGAGTTATCATTATTCTAGCCAATGTTGATATCCGATTTCTTTATTTTTTTGGCTCAAATAATGATAGCTCTCGAGTTACTAAACAACTTTGCCGCCGAAATCGCCATCTTTATGAGTGGTCCTTCTCCTGAGATATCAATGGTAGTCCCTAACTTACTGAACAACTTTGTCGAAGTCGCCATCTTTTTAAGGCTGAGAAATACGCAAAACACAATTTTCATGCTCACTAGCACCGCCTGGTGGAAAAATTTTGAATCAACTAGCTCGAACACTAATAGCCCTTGAGTTATTGAACAACTTTGCCCAAGACGCCAACTTTCTAAATGGACAAGCTCCTGATATTTCCGCAAAATGAGAGTAAAAGTTTTATGCTCACTAGTGCCAGCTAGCGGTCAAATTCTGAAACAAATGAGGTACCATCAAATAGCGCTCCACCTCCAGAACAACTTTATTGAAGAACCCAAGTATCGAGATTATCTGGATTTTGTGATATACCGTTTTCAAAAATAGTTGTCTGCTTGAGCCGCATATAGAGCGTTCATTATTATGCGACTTCTATGTACATTTGTTGATTTCACCGCATTATAAAGGACCACACTGTAAACAAAAACTTGAGCCTTGATTCAGATAAAGTATAATGATAGGCATACAAGTAAAAAATCTCTTCGAAATTTCAGCTGATCTAAATGAAATGACAAAGCAACAAAGTGAAAACCAATCAATAGCAACAACTTTGGGAGAGAGTGGCTGTTTCATAAAATCTAACTACCAAACATTTCCTGGAATGTGATACGGTTTCTTGTTTGCAAACATCATGGGATTTATCGATTTAAGACGATCCTATGATGTAGACGGAGAAACGACTGAAAAGTTGAGTCTTCGTTTAAGTTTAGCTACGACAAATATTGGCGATGAAAGCCAGTACCTTGTTACATTGTTTTTCCAAATGCCAACCATCACTAGTTTAATGCAGTGTGCAATCGATTTTAGCGCCTATCCAAAAAGTCGATGTTGGCAATATCATGATTTTTAATGTGCTAGCCTGTCGTTAGAGTCTATGAAAAATAATGGATATACCTTACGGTTAGTTTCCTATATTCGCAAAATTGGTTGAAAACTCAAAATTATCGGCATTTTATTCGATAGGTACATAAATATTACACACCAGATGAGAATTGCAACGTGAAATGCTTTCAAAATTAGAAAAAAAAAATGGAGGATACCTACAATAGGCCAGTGATGAAACCCTTGATAATGGTAATCTATTAACCTTCGGGCTGTCGCGCTGTTGTACTTTGTACAACAGTTGTGATTTATATGCTATCATTTTGCAACAAAGATATATATCGACACCAAACCAAAATGTATTCCTCAAGAATCTTATTAAGAATAATACTCGACGGTTTTTATTTACAATATGACCCTTTATAATGCGGTAAAATCAACAAATGGACATGAAAGTCGCATAATAATGAACGCACTATATACGGTTCAAGTAAACCACAGTTTGAAATCGGTATATCTCAAAATCCAGATAATATAGAAACTTGAGGTCTTAAGAAAAGTTGTTGGATGTGAAGCGCTATCTAATCGTACCGCATTTAATTCGGAATTTGACCGCTAGGTGGCATAAGTGAGCATGGAAGTTTTACTTTTGTTTTGCAAATATATCAGGATACTGATCATTTAGAAGCATGGCGTCTTCGGCAAAGTTGTTTAGTAAGTTAGGGACTATCATTGTTCGAGCTAGTTGATTCAAAATTTTGCCACTAGGTGGCGCTAGTGTGCATGAAACTTTTGTTTGCAGATATCTCAGGAGCCTGACCACTTAGAAAGATAGTGTCTTCGGCAAAGTAGTTCAGTAGCTCAAGGACTATCATTATTTGATGGAAGAAATAAAACATTTTACCACCAGGCGGCGCTAGTGAGCGTACAATTTTTGTTTTTCGGATACTGCAGGATCTTGACTTTTTAGACAGGCACCTTCAGCAAAGTTGTTCAGAAGCTCAGGAACTATCATTATTTTACAAAATATCGAACTTTAAGGATTAAATAAAGAAATAATTTGAACTACTGAACAACTCTGCCGAAGACGCCATCTTTCTAAGTGTTTAGGCTCCTGAGATATTTGAGAAAACAAATGTTTTATACTCACTAGCGCTGCCTGGTGGCAAAATTTTGAAACAGCTAGCTCTAACAATGATAGTCCATAAGTTACCGAGCAACTTTGCCGAAGACGCCATCTTTCTAAGTGGTCAGGATCCTGAGATCTACGATACAAAAGTTTCATGCTCACTAGCGCCGCCTAGTGGCAAAATTTAGAAGTGGTCAGACTCCTAAGATATTCGAAAAACCAAGGGTGTTGTACAAAGTACAACGCGCGACTACTCGCGTTATAAAAATTCGCGCGACGACCGAAAGGTTAACTATTTTCGATACGCGATTGTAGTATCCGGATCGAACTAAAACCAACTTTTGGCCGATTCCGCCATCGGCCGAACAAGGAATTGCTGGATTTGATCCAGTACAAGCGTTCGTTACAAAATCCTTCACTAAACTTCTAAACGAAGAAGTTCAAACCAGTTTTCGCGGTTATTGCCTTTCGAACTGACAATTGAGAGCACGATCAAAAGATTCTTACCAGGTGAAATATATTGTACGAATCATACACACTGGAATAAATGCATAACATAATTCAGGGTGTCCGTAAATTGTCCGAACAGCAAAGTATGGGAAATACGATCTCGCATTGAAAACAATAACAAATCAATGTCCATGTACATTTTTTTTAAACATCTATATGTTAACTCAAAATACAGCTTTGAATGATTTCGAAATAATAGATTTTTACTGAGATAGGCAATTTTTTTTCGGAGACGTTTTACCTGAGGGCCGCTAGTCATACTAGAGATGTTCTCTTCCTAAAATCTAAAATAGATTAAACTAAATGTCGTATTATTATTTGAAGTAATTAACAGTCTAGTGGCTTCAAGGTACGCTGGAAATAGAAAATTATACGGTTCAAACTCAGTGAGTTCTATGGACATTTCTCTTCTGTCATAATTCTCAAAAACCAGCTCCCTTTAAGGCCACTCAACACATTTGGCTTGGTTTTACAAATATCTGAAATCGGAAATGTGTCAAACTTACTGCTTAATAATATAATATGTACATGTTTTAAACCATGCAAGAATATTGAACATATTCTGCTTGAATGCATAGTGCCATGCCATCAAAGTTTGTACGGATAATTTGTGGACACCCTGTAATGTGTAATATCCACTTCCATAAATTATTCAACATTCAACAGCTACTACACCGATATCATCCCGTTAGAAATAACAGTCTAATTGAAAATTAGATTTTTTTTTGTGAAATTTGTCCAAACAGAGTTATTTATTGAAAGGCTTATATAACAAAAAAAAGGTTCTAATGCAGCTATTCGTACACAAACCTGAACTAGAGTTCAACTTCCTTTTAGCAATTTTAGTTAAGTTTTGAACGAGCTATTGAACAGTATGCAGATTTGAATGAATAATTAGATATATTATAAAAAATGAATACGAAATTTACGTCGGATTGCATGGATTATTTGCTGCTTCATAGTGTAGTTTTAGACAAACCAAAGACGTGAGACTACGCTTTCAAATGAAGCCTATTGAGCTTAAACCGGTTAGGATTTCGTCCGAGAAACAGCTGTTTGTAGTTTACTAGAGGCACCATAATTGATGAATTAAGAGCAGCCCAAATTTGCTGACTGTTCCACACTTACGATGCTGCCAAAAATAGAAAATGAAGCAGATCAATCTCAAATTTTGATGAGTCATCACTTAATAGTACAGAAGTCCAAACAAAATATTAACAAGTGATTTTGAGATCATGATTTTTTGAGGTTTTGTCCGTCCGTTTTTTTTCCACATAAGTTCCCGAAGCTTTCCCTTGCAAATTCGTATGCGTCAACCTATGGATACATAGATCAACACCCAACACGTTTTTAGTGTGTTTGACTTATGATTATTTTGTGCCACGATCATCGTGTTCAAGATGGTCGATTCATTGATTTTCGCAATTAGTGTGTTATTCAATTTCTCTTGTGTTAGTGCATGCTCTCTGAAATAAAAAGGAGTACATTGCAATTTTCTAGAAAAACAATGCATTACTAAAATGTACGGTTTAGGAGAAAAATCAGATTCCATTAACAGATCTTCCTAATTTTCAGCTTCCAATAAGTGGAATATGCTAATGCCGGGCTTCTCAAATTATGGATCGGCGGCGCCCCGCTTGTCGGTGGCTTACTTGTTTGTGAAAAAAAACATTCAAGTGAGCTTGCGACAAGCAGAGGTGCTCGAATCCGTATTTTGGGGAGCAAGGGTTCTACTACTAAATTTCTTCTTTCAATCTCACGATATTCATGTTCTGTCACACATAGCTATCTTAAGCCACTACTTTCGTATTCGATCAGTAAAGCAATCAGTTTTCATTATTTAAACTTCAGACATTCATGTTTTGATTCAAACGCCAATCTATTGTCGATACCGTGAATGCCGTGAAGTCAATGACGAAATCCATATGGCTACCACACTCGAGTTATGTGGTTTTCTTTTTGCACAAATCTGTAAGTAAAACACAATACCTTGACGTGTAGATGTTTTTCAGTGAGGAATGTATAGCGGATTACACTGTAAACACGATTTTATTCTATAATGAGGGAAAAATACCCATTATTTTCTGATATATGGAAACGACAAAATAATGGGAACTTTATTTTATCAATCAATGGGTGTTTTTTTTGCCCTTCTATATGTTCCGTGTGTTAACTTGTTAATGAGTGAAAAATTTAGATCTTTTTTATTGAGCAGTGTTTGAGTTACTCCAAAGTTAATTGCTGTTACATGAGAAATATACATTTAAAAATGCAGTTAAGTTAAATGAACTGAGAAAGAAACTGAGCCTATTTCTTTTCCAGCAGTGCCCCATATCTAAACAAAGCATGACATATTGTACAAGATTTCTTTGCTGCTTGATGCATCCCGTTGCAAGTCCCAAACCCGTCAGATGCAGCTGCCCTGTTTATTACCTAAAAGACTATTCTCCTCGATCAGAACAACAATTGTAATTATAAATACTTTACTGAATAAAAAATGTTTTATATATTTATGTTGTTACTATAGTTGATCGGTTCAAATACGAAAATAAACATTAGAAGTAATTGAATTTTCAATTTTACTCTGTTTTTCAAAACAAACGTGTTTTGCGATAGTGCGTTTATTTGTTGGTTCAGCTCAAGTTTGACTGATCGGTTGTATTTTGGTTATCACAATCAAGTCCACTTTTTTGATTCTCCTCATTGAGATTCTGCTCGAAGGATACGAATACGTAAAAGACTTGTTAAAGAGTGCAGGATCTTTTGATTCCAAAAATGTTATTATCCCAACCGATACACTATGAAACATTGTAACTTTGGCAATGGTTTAATATGGTAAGTTAGTGCTCTTTGAACTTATAAGCAGACTGTGAAGCTGTGGAACTGGAGTTTGTCAAGAAGAATTAACACACTGCTCAACCAATAATTATTTGGCCTTTTGTAAATTTAAAGGTCTCTATTTTTTTAAGTTTAAGGGCCCAGACAGTCGTAGCGGTAAATTCGCAACTTTATGGGAAGTGGTTGTAAAATGAATACCTTAAGGATATCATCTTGTTTCTGAAAGAAAAACAAGGAATTTGTATATTTCTATCGCACAACATCAAAAATAAGGATGTTATATATAGCAGTGACACGAAACAGACTAAAACAGCTAAATTTTCACATATTTTAATCGCTAGCAAAAAACGATGCAAATGTTTATTTTACCTGTACTGTGTGGGTAAAATGAACAGCTATTGGTTGTTAAATGAACTTCATGCGATTATTAAATGAATATTTAGCGGCCATTTTGAATTTGGCCGCCATCTTGAACTTTGTGAGAAAAATCGTTTTTTCACCATTAGCGAACCGCTAGTTTTAAATTCTGAGATCACCATCAGAAAGCTGAGGAAAAATTGCATACGATAGGCTACAGAAACTAGGTGAGCAATGGAATTTACCCTATGAAACGGTATGAACGATTTTCTAAATAATGTTCTACGATTTTGACGTATATGGCGAGTGTAATCAATGTAAACTAGTTTTTTGTACAACAAAGAAACAAGTTCTCAATCGTTGGTGTATTATTCGAGTCAGATGAAGAATAAAAGTATTATTTTGAGTGAAAAAATCTAGCGGCCATCTTGTATTTTTACGCCATCTTGGTTTTAAGTAGTAGAATGAGTTTTCACCTTGATAACACTCAGCATGTCGATCATGTTCTAACAAAATTCAAGTCGGTGGCCAAATTAAAAATGGACGCCATTTTTTTTAATTCTAAATAAAAGCTATACCCTTTTTCTATATGATGCTACTAAGTTTGCTATGTGTTCCAAGCAAAATATGAGACATACAGTCACCCCACACAGTGGGTGATTCACAATTTATGAATTAGTTGATTTTAAGGGACAAAATTATAATCAAATTTATTACAGAACATCACACAAACATTTTTGCTGATAAGCTGCATAATGTGTATAACCATTTCAATGCTTTCAATCGCGGTTAAAAGTCTATTGATATCGGTATAAACCAAATAAATCAATGAATTATGTTTGTTGCCAATAAGGATATATTTTTAGTCAATTTCGTAAGAAGTACGCCTGTGTACGGCTATTTAGAAGCGACGTTTTATAAGGGTAATACAAATATATTAGTAGGAGAATGAGTTACATACAACATTTATAGATTAAATAAACATATTTGTACGATAAAAATATGAGAAATGAGAGATTTGTCTGCGATTTCTGCGTGAAATACTTGATTCATAAAATGTGGGAAATAAACACACCTGTAACAATTTTTGAATCAGCGTTAAAACTACTAGAACTTTATGAATTTTAAATGTTATACCCATATATAACCAATTTTCAAAATCAGATTTTGTGATGGGAGTTCGAAAAGTGTATGACATGGCTTTGTTGCCGTGCATGAATCACGAATGTCAGACAAAGTAGTACAAGATAATATAATGGTGAATAAATTATTGTAGTAAAGTTTGGAAGGAACGAAACAGAAACATTGTCATTGGAAAGGATTTCTGAAGAATTTAGGGAGCACTTGATATGCGCCTCCTTTTTCTAATCTTTTTCTGGCGTTACGTCCCAACTGGCAAATAGCATGCTTCTGAAATGATTATCAACTAAGTTCTTCCACAGTTACTAACTGACAGCATTATTTTCTTATTAATCATTAATCAAAAATTGTCTTTTTTTCAACACGAGAACATCCTAGACAAGCGGAATTCAAACGCACGAGCCTCAGCATTGTCATCATGAATTGCTACGGCTATTGGGCTCTTCCAGGTGCTTCCTGATCTTGTTTGCTTCTGAAGAAAGACCATAACTATCCAGTTAAAAAAGCTTCGGTCTGTATATCTCCTGATTCATATTGATATCAGGTGTATGTCATAACTTTTTGCGATCGCATTTGTTGCACGTGGTGATTAAGGGCATAGTCTACACTCGGGGAGAAATTGACACCCCCTTATTCTCCAAGAATTTATCAAATTTTCATGCAATTAATGAAATCTGTATTGTATATGAACTGTTGTTTGTTAGTTATAAAACATAATGTTCAGCTTTATTGGTCTTCTCCAATTTGAAATATTTTCTTTCTCAGCTTCAAATTGGTTTATAAGCAAGGTGATGGAAGAATCTGATTTTTTATTTTAAAGCAACTAACCTAGAACATTTTTATTGCAAATGTGAAAGAGGTGGAGCTCTTCAGCATATCATAAAGTTTTCCCATAATTTATAATATATTTTTCTCTAAACTCCACGAAAGTGTTCATTTTGCTTAGATACCTTTTTAACAACCTTGCTTTAGACACAATTTTCTATGTCGTTTGTCTGACATTTTATCTGTTTTTTTCACATGAATGAAGGCAACACTTCGTCCATTCTGCTCCTAACCGCCCAAAGTTTATATGGATTAACTTCCAGGCTTCACTGTTGGCTCACGGCTAAATAAACAGACTTAAAGGGTATACTATATATGTTCACTTTGACTGCTCAAAAGCATAATTAAAAACAAAAATCGGTTGAAATACTGACCAAAGACGACAAAATCAGATCTCTAGGATAAGACTAAGGTTAGGGCACTTTTTTGAAATTTTCGGACAGGTTTGGGTCGGAGGTTCTCCGATTTGTATGAAATTTTCACCAAAGGTAGATCTCGTGGATACATGACCAAAAGTGAAATTCAAAAACATATAGTGGCCTATTTTCCCGGAAAACTCCAGATGAATTTTCACGATTTCCCTATATACCCCAAACTTTAAAAAATTATATCTCCATCGTAGAACAAAAGTTTTTTAGTGAAATCGAAAGTAAATTTTCAGCAATTCATTGAAAATATAAAAAGAAAATTACTTCCCGGAAAATTTTCCATTATGGAGAAAACTGTCGGAAAAATAGCTAAAAAAACTGTCGTCTGTATCATGAAAACTTTTCGAAAAAATATTTTTTGTTTCATTAATTCATACTCTAGCTTTCGTCCACAGACACCAAAATAGTATCTTTTACAGTTTAGGCGACTGTCAAAAATACACCGTGAACTACTATGAATGTTCTCGTATACATGATCTAGTTCACGGTGTATTTTTGCTTGTTGACGAGTTCACGCCTGCTGTTCACGGATACGAGAACGGATTTTTTTTTTCTGTGTATGTTTTGTCTGTCCATATTGTGCGCTTATATAAGGCGCATCCATTTAACTTGTAAAGCCTGATTCGCTGCTGACAAGTAATTTCTCGGCCTATCTTGATGCATGGGAAATTTCTGCAAGGAATCGATCAAGAATGAGCTTTTTTCTGATCGCAGTACGCAGTTGAAAAGAACTGTCAGTTTAAATGGGAGTCGCTGTAGAAAATTTCTGCAAGGAATCGGCGAGAAATTTCTTTAGCGATTCCTTTTCAGTAGCAAATCAGGCTTAAGAATGTAGTTTATCTCGTTTCCCCACTGAGTAGGCATGCTGCCTCTCAGTGGTAGTAAATCAGTTAAAGTGGAAGTTGTTCGTTTGATTTGTCGTCTGTTGAATCATAAAAGACACAACGTAGGAAAGACATCCTGGCCGAAACAACATTTTTTAAAAATATTTATATGTTTTCAAAGAAAGTGGATCTTGAGATTTGATCCTTCAAACGTTAGCATAATGATTAATTGTTACAAGAACTTCTCGTGCGGCTCCCATAGAGGCTGTTAGCTTTACAACTAAATATCATTGCTTTTCGTGGTGCGTTATGGGGTAAAGATCTACCAGTGAATCCTAGTTCTGACTGCTTCAAACGAAGAGAACAGGATATTATAGCATTCAAAGGAACATTTTTTAGTCTTTATTACAATTGTAAACCTTGTTGAAAGTGACAAGTCTCGGTTTTCCCGGTTGCCGAGAATGATCTTGAGACAAGGAAAAAAAAAATGAGTCGAATACAACAATTTGTTTTCTAATCTTTTCTTTCTTTAGTTCTCTAGTTTGAAGAAGTAAGGACTAGGATTCTGATGCATGGACAATATCGATGTGATTTCTTGGCTTTATCAAGGGATCCGATTTTGACTGGCGCACCTGTGGAGAGTTACCCACCACATTCTTCAAAGGATATAAATAGCGGAACCTTTCAATTAGAATGCTTTCCTGCGATCAAGTTAGGAATTACAACTGTAAGAAAACCGAATACTTTATCACTTCTCAATAGTGATAAGGTAACACGACGTGCACTAAACAAAGGACGCGGGATATACTACAATAGATCAAATCTTGGTCGCAGTGGTTTATGTTCCGAACAGAAAAAAAATGGGTGCCGATGGTGGCCTGATTTCAGTGAGAATTGCTCATTACCGATTGTAACCAAATCTAAAAGTAATCTAAAAGTATCAGATTTAACATCATATCATAACGATATTCACCTCACTTAAAAACGTCGACTCCTGAGCTAATAGTTACATTGGCTCTAATTTTCAAACGTTTGCAATATCAAGCTGAGCATCGTGGGTTCAAATCCCTGGGCATAGAGTATATACGTGCATGCCACACGACATACACTTGCAAAAATGGTAATGGGTATAGAGAACTCTCAGTTCAAAACTGTGACAAGGCCCATAAGAACACTATGCAGAGAAGCAGGCTTCACCTCATTTGGAATGTAATCCCAGAAAGGATAAAAACTCCTTCAACATAATTTCCTGAGTTCACATAAATTGGTATTCCAGCATGGAGTCTTCCTTGTAATCTTCAATAGACCTCAGAAACCAAGTTTATTCAAATGTTTCCATAATTTAGGACGACTGTCCATAAAATATGGTCGTAGATAGGCAATGATAGTTTTAATTTTCAGTTTTTACATAGCAAAAAATTATTTTTTAACATATTTGTTTTTAATTATGAAACGTGGTTTTACGGCTAACCAGCCGAGTGGAAGTTTAACAACTACCGAAAAGCTAAACATTACATATAATTTGCAATTGGATTAGATGGACAAATTGATGTGAAGATTTGCGAAAAAGTTACACGTCTTCTCAGTGAGAATCGAACTCACGACTCCCCGATCTCTAGTTGGGGCGCGTTAACCACTACGCCATGAGAGGACTCATGAACGCAGAAGTTAACCTGAATTCGATTTCAGCTCAATAATCACGTGGTTCTTTTTCGCAAAGTGCACCTCTTTCGGAAGAATTAGATGCCCATCCAAACACAACGCTTTCTATATATATCCAATGCCTAGCCCGAGAGCGCATTGTTTTTAGGTATAGGAATAGCACACTACACTAGCCAGCAACTGCGCTGGCTGAGGTATCTATTGTGTGGGCTTCCAATGGGTCGCGACGTTCTCAAACGACCGGTTACGGAACATGAGTCCGTTGCTCGATAAATATTTGTTTTTAATTATGAAACGTGGTTTTACGGCTAACCAGCCGAGTGGAAGTTTAACAACTACCGAAAAGCTAAACATTACATATAATTTGCAATTGGATTAGATGGACAAATTGATGTGAAGATTTGCGAAAAAGTTACACGTCTTCTCAGTGAGAATCGAACTCACGACTCCCCGATCTCTAGTTGGGGCGCGTTAACCACTACGCCATGAGAGGACTCATGAACGCAGAAGTTAACCTGAATTCGATTTCAGCTCAATAATCACGTGGTTCTTTTTCGCAAAGTGCACCTCTTTCGGAAGAATTAGATGCCCATCCAAACACAACGCTTTCTATATATATCCAATGCCTAGCCCGAGAGCGCATTGTTTTTAGGTATAGGAATAGCACACTACACTAGCCAGCAACTGCGCTGGCTGAGGTATCTATTGTGTGGGCTTCCAATGGGTCGCGACGTTCTCAAACGACCGGTTACGGAACATGAGTCCGTTGCTCGATAAATATTTGTTTTTAATTATGAAACGTGGTTTTACGGCTAACCAGCCGAGTGGAAGTTTAACAACTACCGAAAAGCTAAACATTACATATAATTTGCAATTGGATTAGATGGACAAATTGATGTGAAGATTTGCGAAAAAGTTACACGTCTTCTCAGTGAGAATCGAACTCACGACTCCCCGATCTCTAGTTGGGGCGCGTTAACCACTACGCCATGAGAGGACTCATGAACGCAGAAGTTAACCTGAATTCGATTTCAGCTCAATAATCACGTGGTTCTTTTTCGCAAAGTGCACCTCTTTCGGAAGAATTAGATGCCCATCCAAACACAACGCTTTCTATATATATCCAATGCCTAGCCCGAGAGCGCATTGTTTTTAGGTATAGGAATAGCACACTACACTAGCCAGCAACTGCGCTGGCTGAGGTATCTATTGTGTGGGCTTCCAATGGGTCGCGACGTTCTCAAACGACCGGTTACGGAACATGAGTCCGTTGCTCGATAAATATTTGTTTTTAATTATGAAACGTGGTTTTACGGCTAACCAGCCGAGTGGAAGTTTAACAACTACCGAAAAGCTAAACATTACATATAATTTGCAATTGGATTAGATGGACAAATTGATGTGAAGATTTGCGAAAAAGTTACACGTCTTCTCAGTGAGAATCGAACTCACGACTCCCCGATCTCTAGTTGGGGCGCGTTAACCACTACGCCATGAGAGGACTCATGAACGCAGAAGTTAACCTGAATTCGATTTCAGCTCAATAATCACGTGGTTCTTTTTCGCAAAGTGCACCTCTTTCGGAAGAATTAGATGCCCATCCAAACACAACGCTTTCTATATATATCCAATGCCTAGCCCGAGAGCGCATTGTTTTTAGGTATAGGAATAGCACACTACACTAGCCAGCAACTGCGCTGGCTGAGGTATCTATTGTGTGGGCTTCCAATGGGTCGCGACGTTCTCAAACGACCGGTTACGGAACATGAGTCCGTTGCTCGATAAATATTTGTTTTTAATTATGAAACGTGGTTTTACGGCTAACCAGCCGAGTGGAAGTTTAACAACTACCGAAAAGCTAAACATTACATATAATTTGCAATTGGATTAGATGGACAAATTGATGTGAAGATTTGCGAAAAAGTTACACGTCTTCTCAGTGAGAATCGAACTCACGACTCCCCGATCTCTAGTTGGGGCGCGTTAACCACTACGCCATGAGAGGACTCATGAACGCAGAAGTTAACCTGAATTCGATTTCAGCTCAATAATCACGTGGTTCTTTTTCGCAAAGTGCACCTCTTTCGGAAGAATTAGATGCCCATCCAAACACAACGCTTTCTATATATATCCAATGCCTAGCCCGAGAGCGCATTGTTTTTAGGTATAGGAATAGCACACTACACTAGCCAGCAACTGCGCTGGCTGAGGTATCTATTGTGTGGGCTTCCAATGGGTCGCGACGTTCTCAAACGACCGGTTACGGAACATGAGTCCGTTGCTCGATAAATATTTGTTTTTAATTATGAAACGTGGTTTTACGGCTAACCAGCCGAGTGGAAGTTTAACAACTACCGAAAAGCTAAACATTACATATAATTTGCAATTGGATTAGATGGACAAATTGATGTGAAGATTTGCGAAAAAGTTACACGTCTTCTCAGTGAGAATCGAACTCACGACTCCCCGATCTCTAGTTGGGGCGCGTTAACCACTACGCCATGAGAGGACTCATGAACGCAGAAGTTAACCTGAATTCGATTTCAGCTCAATAATCACGTGGTTCTTTTTCGCAAAGTGCACCTCTTTCGGAAGAATTAGATGCCCATCCAAACACAACGCTTTCTATATATATCCAATGCCTAGCCCGAGAGCGCATTGTTTTTAGGTATAGGAATAGCACACTACACTAGCCAGCAACTGCGCTGGCTGAGGTATCTATTGTGTGGGCTTCCAATGGGTCGCGACGTTCTCAAACGACCGGTTACGGAACATGAGTCCGTTGCTCGATAAATATTTGTTTTTAATTATGAAACGTGGTTTTACGGCTAACCAGCCGAGTGGAAGTTTAACAACTACCGAAAAGCTAAACATTACATATAATTTGCAATTGGATTAGATGGACAAATTGATGTGAAGATTTGCGAAAAAGTTACACGTCTTCTCAGTGAGAATCGAACTCACGACTCCCCGATCTCTAGTTGGGGCGCGTTAACCACTACGCCATGAGAGGACTCATGAACGCAGAAGTTAACCTGAATTCGATTTCAGCTCAATAATCACGTGGTTCTTTTTCGCAAAGTGCACCTCTTTCGGAAGAATTAGATGCCCATCCAAACACAACGCTTTCTATATATATCCAATGCCTAGCCCGAGAGCGCATTGTTTTTAGGTATAGGAATAGCACACTACACTAGCCAGCAACTGCGCTGGCTGAGGTATCTATTGTGTGGGCTTCCAATGGGTCGCGACGTTCTCAAACGACCGGTTACGGAACATGAGTCCGTTGCTCGATAAATATTTGTTTTTAATTATGAAACGTGGTTTTACGGCTAACCAGCCGAGTGGAAGTTTAACAACTACCGAAAAGCTAAACATTACATATAATTTGCAATTGGATTAGATGGACAAATTGATGTGAAGATTTGCGAAAAAGTTACACGTCTTCTCAGTGAGAATCGAACTCACGACTCCCCGATCTCTAGTTGGGGCGCGTTAACCACTACGCCATGAGAGGACTCATGAACGCAGAAGTTAACCTGAATTCGATTTCAGCTCAATAATCACGTGGTTCTTTTTCGCAAAGTGCACCTCTTTCGGAAGAATTAGATGCCCATCCAAACACAACGCTTTCTATATATATCCAATGCCTAGCCCGAGAGCGCATTGTTTTTAGGTATAGGAATAGCACACTACACTAGCCAGCAACTGCGCTGGCTGAGGTATCTATTGTGTGGGCTTCCAATGGGTCGCGACGTTCTCAAACGACCGGTTACGGAACATGAGTCCGTTGCTCGATAAATATTTGTTTTTAATTATGAAACGTGGTTTTACGGCTAACCAGCCGAGTGGAAGTTTAACAACTACCGAAAAGCTAAACATTACATATAATTTGCAATTGGATTAGATGGACAAATTGATGTGAAGATTTGCGAAAAAGTTACACGTCTTCTCAGTGAGAATCGAACTCACGACTCCCCGATCTCTAGTTGGGGCGCGTTAACCACTACGCCATGAGAGGACTCATGAACGCAGAAGTTAACCTGAATTCGATTTCAGCTCAATAATCACGTGGTTCTTTTTCGCAAAGTGCACCTCTTTCGGAAGAATTAGATGCCCATCCAAACACAACGCTTTCTATATATATCCAATGCCTAGCCCGAGAGCGCATTGTTTTTAGGTATAGGAATAGCACACTACACTAGCCAGCAACTGCGCTGGCTGAGGTATCTATTGTGTGGGCTTCCAATGGGTCGCGACGTTCTCAAACGACCGGTTACGGAACATGAGTCCGTTGCTCGATAAATATTTGTTTTTAATTATGAAACGTGGTTTTACGGCTAACCAGCCGAGTGGAAGTTTAACAACTACCGAAAAGCTAAACATTACATATAATTTGCAATTGGATTAGATGGACAAATTGATGTGAAGATTTGCGAAAAAGTTACACGTCTTCTCAGTGAGAATCGAACTCACGACTCCCCGATCTCTAGTTGGGGCGCGTTAACCACTACGCCATGAGAGGACTCATGAACGCAGAAGTTAACCTGAATTCGATTTCAGCTCAATAATCACGTGGTTCTTTTTCGCAAAGTGCACCTCTTTCGGAAGAATTAGATGCCCATCCAAACACAACGCTTTCTATATATATCCAATGCCTAGCCCGAGAGCGCATTGTTTTTAGGTATAGGAATAGCACACTACACTAGCCAGCAACTGCGCTGGCTGAGGTATCTATTGTGTGGGCTTCCAATGGGTCGCGACGTTCTCAAACGACCGGTTACGGAACATGAGTCCGTTGCTCGATAAATATTTGTTTTTAATTATGAAACGTGGTTTTACGGCTAACCAGCCGAGTGGAAGTTTAACAACTACCGAAAAGCTAAACATTACATATAATTTGCAATTGGATTAGATGGACAAATTGATGTGAAGATTTGCGAAAAAGTTACACGTCTTCTCAGTGAGAATCGAACTCACGACTCCCCGATCTCTAGTTGGGGCGCGTTAACCACTACGCCATGAGAGGACTCATGAACGCAGAAGTTAACCTGAATTCGATTTCAGCTCAATAATCACGTGGTTCTTTTTCGCAAAGTGCACCTCTTTCGGAAGAATTAGATGCCCATCCAAACACAACGCTTTCTATATATATCCAATGCCTAGCCCGAGAGCGCATTGTTTTTAGGTATAGGAATAGCACACTACACTAGCCAGCAACTGCGCTGGCTGAGGTATCTATTGTGTGGGCTTCCAATGGGTCGCGACGTTCTCAAACGACCGGTTACGGAACATGAGTCCGTTGCTCGATAAATATTTGTTTTTAATTATGAAACGTGGTTTTACGGCTAACCAGCCGAGTGGAAGTTTAACAACTACCGAAAAGCTAAACATTACATATAATTTGCAATTGGATTAGATGGACAAATTGATGTGAAGATTTGCGAAAAAGTTACACGTCTTCTCAGTGAGAATCGAACTCACGACTCCCCGATCTCTAGTTGGGGCGCGTTAACCACTACGCCATGAGAGGACTCATGAACGCAGAAGTTAACCTGAATTCGATTTCAGCTCAATAATCACGTGGTTCTTTTTCGCAAAGTGCACCTCTTTCGGAAGAATTAGATGCCCATCCAAACACAACGCTTTCTATATATATCCAATGCCTAGCCCGAGAGCGCATTGTTTTTAGGTATAGGAATAGCACACTACACTAGCCAGCAACTGCGCTGGCTGAGGTATCTATTGTGTGGGCTTCCAATGGGTCGCGACGTTCTCAAACGACCGGTTACGGAACATGAGTCCGTTGCTCGATAAATATTTGTTTTTAATTATGAAACGTGGTTTTACGGCTAACCAGCCGAGTGGAAGTTTAACAACTACCGAAAAGCTAAACATTACATATAATTTGCAATTGGATTAGATGGACAAATTGATGTGAAGATTTGCGAAAAAGTTACACGTCTTCTCAGTGAGAATCGAACTCACGACTCCCCGATCTCTAGTTGGGGCGCGTTAACCACTACGCCATGAGAGGACTCATGAACGCAGAAGTTAACCTGAATTCGATTTCAGCTCAATAATCACGTGGTTCTTTTTCGCAAAGTGCACCTCTTTCGGAAGAATTAGATGCCCATCCAAACACAACGCTTTCTATATATATCCAATGCCTAGCCCGAGAGCGCATTGTTTTTAGGTATAGGAATAGCACACTACACTAGCCAGCAACTGCGCTGGCTGAGGTATCTATTGTGTGGGCTTCCAATGGGTCGCGACGTTCTCAAACGACCGGTTACGGAACATGAGTCCGTTGCTCGATAAATATTTGTTTTTAATTATGAAACGTGGTTTTACGGCTAACCAGCCGAGTGGAAGTTTAACAACTACCGAAAAGCTAAACATTACATATAATTTGCAATTGGATTAGATGGACAAATTGATGTGAAGATTTGCGAAAAAGTTACACGTCTTCTCAGTGAGAATCGAACTCACGACTCCCCGATCTCTAGTTGGGGCGCGTTAACCACTACGCCATGAGAGGACTCATGAACGCAGAAGTTAACCTGAATTCGATTTCAGCTCAATAATCACGTGGTTCTTTTTCACAAAGTGCACCTCTTTCGGAAGAATTAGATGCCCATCCAAACACAACGCTTTCTATATATATCCAATGCCTAGCCCGAGAGCGCATTGTTTTTAGGTATAGGAATAGCACACTACACTAGCCAGCAACTGCGCTGGCTGAGGTATCTATTGTGTGGGCTTCCAATGGGTCGCGACGTTCTCAAACGACCGGTTACGGAACATGAGTCCGTTGCTCGATAAATATTTGTTTTTAATTATGAAACGTGGTTTTACGGCTAACCAGCCGAGTGGAAGTTTAACAACTACCGAAAAGCTAAACATTACATATAATTTGCAATTGGATTAGATGGACAAATTGATGTGAAGATTTGCGAAAAAGTTACACGTCTGTAGTGTAGTGTGCTATTCCTATACCTAAAAACAATGCGCTCTCGGGCTAGGCATTGGATATATATAGAAAGCGTTGTGTTTGGATGGGCATCTAATTCTTCCGAAAGAGGTGCACTTTGCGAAAAAGAACCACGTGATTATTGAGCTGAAATCGAATTCAGGTTAACTTCTGCGTTCATGAGTCCTCTCATGGCGTAGTGGTTAACGCGCCCCAACTAGAGATCGGGGAGTCGTGAGTTCGATTCTCACTGAGAAGACGTGTAACTTTTTCGCAAATCTTCACATCAATTTGTCCATCTAATCCAATTGCAAATTATATGTAATGTTTAGCTTTTCGGTAGTTGTTAAACTTCCACTCGGCTGGTTAGCCGTAAAACCACGTTTCATAATTAAAAACAAATATTTATCGAGCAACGGACTCATGTTCCGTAACCGGTCGTTTGAGAACGTCGCGACCCATTGGAAGCCCACACAATAGATACCTCAGCCAGCGCAGTTGCTGGCTAGTGTAGTGTGCTATTCCTATACCTAAAAACAATGCGCTCTCGGGCTAGGCATTGGATATATATAGAAAGCGTTGTGTTTGGATGGGCATCTAATTCTTCCGAAAGAGGTGCACTTTGCGAAAAAGAACCACGTGATTATTGAGCTGAAATCGAATTCAGGTTAACTTCTGCGTTCATGAGTCCTCTCATGGCGTAGTGGTTAACGCGCCCCAACTAGAGATCGGGGAGTCGTGAGTTCGATTCTCACTGAGAAGACGTGTAACTTTTTCGCAAATCTTCACATCAATTTGTCCATCTAATCCAATTGCAAATTATATGTAATGTTTAGCTTTTCGGTAGTTGTTAAACTTCCACTCGGCTGGTTAGCCGTAAAACCACGTTTCATAATTAAAAACAAATATTTATCGAGCAACGGACTCATGTTCCGTAACCGGTCGTTTGAGAACGTCGCGACCCATTGGAAGCCCACACAATAGATACCTCAGCCAGCGCAGTTGCTGGCTAGTGTAGTGTGCTATTCCTATACCTAAAAACAATGCGCTCTCGGGCTAGGCATTGGATATATATAGAAAGCGTTGTGTTTGGATGGGCATCTAATTCTTCCGAAAGAGGTGCACTTTGCGAAAAAGAACCACGTGATTATTGAGCTGAAATCGAATTCAGGTTAACTTCTGCGTTCATGAGTCCTCTCATGGCGTAGTGGTTAACGCGCCCCAACTAGAGATCGGGGAGTCGTGAGTTCGATTCTCACTGAGAAGACGTGTAACTTTTTCGCAAATCTTCACATCAATTTGTCCATCTAATCCAATTGCAAATTATATGTAATGTTTAGCTTTTCGGTAGTTGTTAAACTTCCACTCGGCTGGTTAGCCGTAAAACCACGTTTCATAATTAAAAACAAATATTTATCGAGCAACGGACTCATGTTCCGTAACCGGTCGTTTGAGAACGTCGCGACCCATTGGAAGCCCACACAATAGATACCTCAGCCAGCGCAGTTGCTGGCTAGTGTAGTGTGCTATTCCTATACCTAAAAACAATGCGCTCTCGGGCTAGGCATTGGATATATATAGAAAGCGTTGTGTTTGGATGGGCATCTAATTCTTCCGAAAGAGGTGCACTTTGCGAAAAAGAACCACGTGATTATTGAGCTGAAATCGAATTCAGGTTAACTTCTGCGTTCATGAGTCCTCTCATGGCGTAGTGGTTAACGCGCCCCAACTAGAGATCGGGGAGTCGTGAGTTCGATTCTCACTGAGAAGACGTGTAACTTTTTCGCAAATCTTCACATCAATTTGTCCATCTAATCCAATTGCAAATTATATGTAATGTTTAGCTTTTCGGTAGTTGTTAAACTTCCACTCGGCTGGTTAGCCGTAAAACCACGTTTCATAATTAAAAACAAATATTTATCGAGCAACGGACTCATGTTCCGTAACCGGTCGTTTGAGAACGTCGCGACCCATTGGAAGCCCACACAATAGATACCTCAGCCAGCGCAGTTGCTGGCTAGTGTAGTGTGCTATTCCTATACCTAAAAACAATGCGCTCTCGGGCTAGGCATTGGATATATATAGAAAGCGTTGTGTTTGGATGGGCATCTAATTCTTCCGAAAGAGGTGCACTTTGCGAAAAAGAACCACGTGATTATTGAGCTGAAATCGAATTCAGGTTAACTTCTGCGTTCATGAGTCCTCTCATGGCGTAGTGGTTAACGCGCCCCAACTAGAGATCGGGGAGTCGTGAGTTCGATTCTCACTGAGAAGACGTGTAACTTTTTCGCAAATCTTCACATCAATTTGTCCATCTAATCCAATTGCAAATTATATGTAATGTTTAGCTTTTCGGTAGTTGTTAAACTTCCACTCGGCTGGTTAGCCGTAAAACCACGTTTCATAATTAAAAACAAATATTTATCGAGCAACGGACTCATGTTCCGTAACCGGTCGTTTGAGAACGTCGCGACCCATTGGAAGCCCACACAATAGATACCTCAGCCAGCGCAGTTGCTGGCTAGTGTAGTGTGCTATTCCTATACCTAAAAACAATGCGCTCTCGGGCTAGGCATTGGATATATATAGAAAGCGTTGTGTTTGGATGGGCATCTAATTCTTCCGAAAGAGGTGCACTTTGCGAAAAAGAACCACGTGATTATTGAGCTGAAATCGAATTCAGGTTAACTTCTGCGTTCATGAGTCCTCTCATGGCGTAGTGGTTAACGCGCCCCAACTAGAGATCGGGGAGTCGTGAGTTCGATTCTCACTGAGAAGACGTGTAACTTTTTCGCAAATCTTCACATCAATTTGTCCATCTAATCCAATTGCAAATTATATGTAATGTTTAGCTTTTCGGTAGTTGTTAAACTTCCACTCGGCTGGTTAGCCGTAAAACCACGTTTCATAATTAAAAACAAATATTTATCGAGCAACGGACTCATGTTCCGTAACCGGTCGTTTGAGAACGTCGCGACCCATTGGAAGCCCACACAATAGATACCTCAGCCAGCGCAGTTGCTGGCTAGTGTAGTGTGCTATTCCTATACCTAAAAACAATGCGCTCTCGGGCTAGGCATTGGATATATATAGAAAGCGTTGTGTTTGGATGGGCATCTAATTCTTCCGAAAGAGGTGCACTTTGCGAAAAAGAACCACGTGATTATTGAGCTGAAATCGAATTCAGGTTAACTTCTGCGTTCATGAGTCCTCTCATGGCGTAGTGGTTAACGCGCCCCAACTAGAGATCGGGGAGTCGTGAGTTCGATTCTCACTGAGAAGACGTGTAACTTTTTCGCAAATCTTCACATCAATTTGTCCATCTAATCCAATTGCAAATTATATGTAATGTTTAGCTTTTCGGTAGTTGTTAAACTTCCACTCGGCTGGTTAGCCGTAAAACCACGTTTCATAATTAAAAACAAATATTTATCGAGCAACGGACTCATGTTCCGTAACCGGTCGTTTGAGAACGTCGCGACCCATTGGAAGCCCACACAATAGATACCTCAGCCAGCGCAGTTGCTGGCTAGTGTAGTGTGCTATTCCTATACCTAAAAACAATGCGCTCTCGGGCTAGGCATTGGATATATATAGAAAGCGTTGTGTTTGGATGGGCATCTAATTCTTCCGAAAGAGGTGCACTTTGCGAAAAAGAACCACGTGATTATTGAGCTGAAATCGAATTCAGGTTAACTTCTGCGTTCATGAGTCCTCTCATGGCGTAGTGGTTAACGCGCCCCAACTAGAGATCGGGGAGTCGTGAGTTCGATTCTCACTGAGAAGACGTGTAACTTTTTCGCAAATCTTCACATCAATTTGTCCATCTAATCCAATTGCAAATTATATGTAATGTTTAGCTTTTCGGTAGTTGTTATTTTTTAACATTTTCCTCCATTGAGCTTTATTCAAACCTACTCCCCATCGACCGGAAAAAATTGAGGTGTTTAAATTTGGCGTCACTCCAAACGCGGCCAATTAAGCGTGTTTCAATTTCCAGGTTACAGTGATTATGTGTACACATCTGCGGGAGATATACAGCAACATCGACCGCATCGTTGTCACCGTCATCACCACATGCAGCTGGTAAATTGAAAAATAACACCGAATTCTGTTTATTCATGTATGCGCAATGTTGAAAAGCAGATGTGCATCAACAAGGAACTTCATTTACATTGCAGTATTGAAGAGTAAAATTGTAAAAATATGTACCAAATTATGCAAATTTTACGCACCCAATGACACTATTAGTGTTTATAGCAATTTGATAAAATAACAATCGTGTGAAAATGTTTGCTGTAGCATTAGGTGGTAGTTATATTTGCTAATTAACCTCTTTACGGACAGCACATTTTTTACCACAAGCAAATACTTGAATAACAAGGACTTGTTTGTTGTTCGATGTTTTTCCCATTTTGAACAAGTGTTCGAAAACCTCTTCTGTTTTTAAAATCTGAGTTAATTCTGACAAATGATTCACAGTGAATCAACTTGTCATCGAAACGCAAAAAGAAAAACAAAAAACAACAGCAGAATAAGTGCACTCACATTTGTTTATTCCATATTTTACGGATTGGAACACAATCTCAAGAAAAATTGTCATTGCAAACACTAGGGGCGACATTGTTCCAATTTCAACTCGTGAATAATCAGATATATTAAAAACAAAATCGAATTTGTCTGATGTTTGCTATTCGATAATGTGGCAATGTTTACCAACACGAAGAAAATTCTCGAAAATTGCAATGCAATGCCTAGAAAATCGTCACATTATGTTCAAGTTGTGATCAACTGTTGTTGCGGAATAAGATTGTTTCAACAATAAAATAAGACGAAAATGTCGTTGTTGCTGCTTGTTGATCGACAATTAATTCACTGGTAGTGCAAATTCGTTACTCATATATGACAAATCATCTCTTATCATTCTCGAATACAGCATTTTCAAACACTCCGTTTCCCATCAAAGCATCTTTATTGTCTCAACGACACCACTAACCAGTGCCATAAACTGTTTCGAGCCTCGCGCAACAAACGAGGCAATTTCCCTTGCAAGACGTTATCTGAAAATCGCCATCTACGCCCACCGCCGGTGCTCGATTATCGCTGTAGGTACGACCCGTTTATAACTCTGCCAAGGCCCTGCTTCAGCGAAGGTGAAAGTAATGAAAACCACCTCTTTTGCACTTCCTTCCTGGATTGCTGTTAAATAGCTTGATGATTTGATTACCATTTTGTATCGTGAAACATTATCGGAAAATGTTTTTATTACCGAGTCAATTCTCCTGGGTGCGCTTTCCAGTTGTCTGCGCTGGCTGCGGGCGTTCTTGAAACAGGTAAGTACCTACCGAGCGAGCAGCGGCCAGAACGACCCGATCCGAAAGGTATAGCTGAAGGAAAAACAAATAAATTATAATTGAATTTGTTACGTATGTCAACGTTTGTTATATGTAGATATTTGATGAATATCTATTTTGGAACAATTTTGTACAGTAATCACATTATTACGGGTCATCCATTATTATAGGTCATTCCTTTTTGATTCCTTTGTGATGTAGTAGACCCATACCATGCCATCTACCAGAGCTGCGGCAACACACACGAGCTGGGAACAGCTTTTATAGTGGTGGGTGACATGCAGAGGCGCGTGATCGGGTGGCGGCCGATCAATGAGAGAATGTGCAAGTTGAGGCTCAAAGGCCGGTTCTTCATCTTCAGCATAATGAACGTGCACAGCCCTCACTCCGGAAGCACTGATGATGATAAAGACGCTTTTTACGCGCAGCTCGAACGCGAGTACGACAGCTGCCCAAGCCACGACGTCAAAATCATCATAGGAGATCTAAACGCTCAGGTTGGCCGCCAGGAGGAGTTCAGACCGACGATTGGAAAGTTCAGCGTCTACCGGCTGACGAACGAAAACGGCCTACGACTAATTGATTTCGCCGCCTTCAAGAATATGACCATTCGTAGCACCTACATCCAGCACAGCTTTCCATACCGATACACCTAGAGATCACCACAGCAGACGGAATCACAAATCGACCACGTTCTGATTGAAGGACGGCACTTCTCCGACATTACCAACGTTAGGACCTATCGTGGCGCTAACATCGACTCTGGTGATGGTCAAACTGCGCCCAAAACTCTCCGTCGTCAACAACGTACGGTGCCGACGACCGCCCCGGTATGACCTAGAGCGGCTGAAGCAACCGGATGTCGCAGCTGCATACGCGCAGCACCTCGAGGCTGCATTACCGGAAGAGGGTGAGCTGAATGAAGCCCCTCTTGAGGACTGCTGGAGAACAGTGAAAGCAGCCATCAACGATGGCAACGTTGGGTACGTGGGACGGAGTCGACGGAACGATTGGTTCAACGAGGAATGTAGGCAGATTTTGGAGGAGAAGAACGCAGCGCGGGCGGTCATGCTGCAGCAAGGGACCCGGCAGAACGTGGGGCGGAGGAAATGCCTTCGTCGGTACTGCGGAGGATGGAAACCAACCAGCCCCCACTTTGAGGGAGGTTAAGGATGCCATTCATCAGCTCAAGAACAATAAAGCTGCTGGTAAGGATGGTATCGGAGCTGAACTCATAAAGATGGGCCCGGAGAGGCTGGCCATTTGTCTGCACCGGCAGATAGGCACAATCTGGGAAACAGAACAGCTACCGGAGGAGTGGAAGGAAGGGGTAATATGCCCCATCTACAAGAAAGGCAACAAGTTAGATTGTGAGAACTTTCGAGCGATCACCATTCTAAATGAGGCCTACAAAGTATTATCCCAGATCATCTTCCGTCGTCTTTCACCAGCGAGTTCGTGGGAAGTTATCAAGCCGGCTTCGTTGACGGCCGATCGATAACGGACCAAACCTTTACTGTATGGCAAATCCTCCAAAAATATCGTGAATACCAGGTCCCAACGCATAACCTTTTCATCGATTTTAAGGCGGCATACGATAGTATCCACCGCGTAGAGCTGTGGAAAATAATGGACGAGAACAGCTTTCCCGGGAAGCTCACGAGACTGATAAGAGCGACGATGGAAGGTGTGAAAAACTGTGTGAAGGTTTCAGGCGAACATTTCAGTTCGTTTGGATCCCGCCGGAGATTACGACAAGATGATGGACGTTCGTGCCTGTTGTTCAATATTGCGCTAGAAGGTGTTATGCGGAGAGCCGGGCTCAACAGTCGGGGTACAATTTTACGAGATCCGGACAATTTGTATGCTTCGCGGATGATATGGACATTGTCGGCGCCTGAAACGCGAGGCAGCGAAAGTTTGACTGGTGGTGAATGCGTCCAAGACAAAGTACATGCTAGCTGGTGGGGCCGAGCGCGACAGGGCTCGCCTAGGTAGCAGTGGGGATACGTTTGAGGTGGTCGACGAGTTCGTCTACCTTGGATCCTTGCTGACGGCTGACAATAACGTTAACCGTGAAATACGGAGGTGCATCATCAGTGGAAGTCGGGCCTACTATGGCCTCCACAAGAAGCTGCGGTCAAAAAAGATTCACACCCGCACCAAATGTACCATGTACAAAACGCTTATAAGGCCGGTAGTCCTCTACAGGCATGAAACGTGGACGATGCTCGAGGAGGACTTGCAAGCACTTGGAGTTTTCGAACGTAGGATGCTTAGGACGATCTTTGGCGGTGTGCCATTCAAACGAAAACGGTGTGTGGCGGCGAAGGATGAACCACGAGCTCGCCCAACTCTACGGCGAACCCAGTATCCAGAAGGTGGCCAACGCTGGAAGGATACGATGGGCAGGGCATGTTGCAAGAATGCCGGACAGCAACCCTGCAAAGATGGTGTTCGCTTCGGATCCGGTTGGTACAAGAAGGCGTGAAGCGCATCGAGCTAGTTGGGCGGATCAAGTGCGTATCGATTTGGCGAACGTGGGGCAGAACTGAAGAAGGAGAGATGCGGCCACGAACCGAGTTTTGTGGCGTGAAATTGTTGATTCAGTGTTATCTGTTTAGATGTTAACTAAATAAATGAAAATAGAACTACCATAACTCAGAAATTTCCGAAACAACCAAATGTTATTTAAAATCGCACATAAATTTCTGTTAAAAAATTGGTGTGGGTAATGTCTCTTACATTACCGCGAGGTTGACGTAGGACTACTATGGACACAACTAAACATCAATTGTGGGTCAGACTCTAACAACGGTGCGGTAACTTTTTGCAGATGATAGGATGTTTGATGATAGATGATAGGTGCTGTGATTGTGAGAATTCAATTACGTTATGGTTTTAAGGGAGATCTGTCATTTGGTTTCCGGCTCGTGCTGTTGTGTCCGTCGGTCGTGGAAACGGACACCTTGCTTCCCTCTGTACAGTGACCTGCCGTTGACAAGTTGCCCTAGAAGGAGAAGAGAAATTTAATCGCTTCCTGTTGCTGAGTGGCCGAAAACATACAATTGTATATAATCTTACCAAAACCTTGAGTTTTTTTAAATCTCTTAAGTGCAAAAAAATACATATGTTAAGATGCCTTATGCCAGAATTTAATTTGAGGCTTCCAAATACTTTCCTACTGGTTTATTTTTATGTAACTCGTAAAAGTATATAAGAAAAACGTATACATTAATCCTTTTCTTTCTCTTCGATTTGCAGAATACGTTCGAGGATTCGACGAATCGTTAGCAGTGAAGGAAGTCGTTCGAGAGCGAATCATGGAAGCGCACATTATTTGCCTGGCAGATCGTTATAAACGAGGAAATTTATACGTCGTCATCGAACACCACGTAATCTTTTTTCGAGCCTCCGAGCTATCGAGGTGCTTATCAAAAGTTTCACCGTTTTTGCAATAATAATAATAACGATAAGTACCTAGCAGTCCCTTTGCGAAAATTTGATGATATGGTGGCAATTAACAAAGGATACCAGCAACAAAAACACAGTTAATCATTTCAGTTCGAGGTTTCAGTAGTTCGTGAAGAAATCTTCTGAAGATTAAGCTTACAGGGTCACATATTTGAAAAAAAGTGAATTCAATTTTTGTGTTATCTTGCCGGCAGAGTAAAAATTATGTTCTAAACAGATAATTGCATTTCAGTCTACTCTGAAGTATTTTTCCCTATGTATTAATACCTTAAAAAGCGATAGAAGAATCGATATTCAGCAGGGTTTGATTTTTCAAAATTTGTTTCCGTTGTTTATCAACTATTGTTAATTATTTTATATAACTGATCACATAAATTAGCCATGATTTGATAGACAAAACTTATCACCGAAAACCGGTTTTCTGTTCTGGGGTACCGTAATCCGGGGGCAAATTGATCACTGAGGTGAATTTGATCACGTCGGTGCCAAATAGAATTTCCCTTCAAGGGGATGCTTAATACTTCGTTGCCATTACAGACATTCCATGTTTTCTAGTTCATAGATGTCTAATGATGATTTTAAAGTATTTCATTTTTTATTAAAGTCAGTTTTACATAGAAATATTCACAGTTTTTGAAGGTGTAAGCAATGCTGTTGGAAATGTCGGTACCGTAAAACGGGGTAACTTTGATAATGCGGGTAACTTTGATAGTGCGAGACTCTTAACATACTAAACGAAATAACAAAGTTCCTGTTAATCTGTTAAGCAAAACGAATGCAAAAGTAAAGAGTATTAGTATAACACTTCATGTTAAAGCTATTTTCGTTGGAATCAAGTACATTTGAGGATTTATATGGAAATATTCAAAATTTATAAGATTTTAGCAATTTTGAAATGCTTTCAAACAATCTGTTCTACGATCACTATTTGATGAAGTCATAATGAATTCGTCACTTATACTTGATAGCCTAGTTATAGTAGAACTTGAATTCGGTCTCAAAACTCTTAGCGAAAACTATTTTTACAAACTGGGACCATTTTTGTAATCTAAGTCAGAAATTTTCATATAGCGTTAAACGCCTAAAGATATGCAACGCCCTACAAATGTTCTGTAATTCATTCAATTTTGTTCGAGTGATGCTTCATTATCAAAGTTACCCCAAAACAGAAAACCGACTTTCGAATATATGAAAAATTATAAATCCATTCAGCATAAATCTTTAGGAAATCTATCAACTACAATCGATAGTTTGGATACCAGTACTTGTTTTAAAAATATATATTAAAATTCTTTGAAACAGCATGCATAAATATTCAAGTTTTCTTCGAAAAAACTATCAAAGTTACCCCGTTTTACGGTACTAAACAATCCGCTGGTACTAAGCCTGCATGTAAATTTTATTAGTTCAAAATGTTGTGTAAGCTTCAGTGTGAATTGCTGAACTCATT
Source organism: Aedes aegypti (assembly GCF_002204515.2). Taxonomy (NCBI): domain Eukaryota; kingdom Metazoa; phylum Arthropoda; class Insecta; order Diptera; family Culicidae; genus Aedes; species Aedes aegypti. The sequence goes on along the minus strand of NC_035109.1, from coordinate 352,603,216 downwards.
TTCGAAATCGTACTACATTACAAGATTATTTTTTTGCCCATAAAACCGTTTAATGTTGAATAACGTGCTTATTACAAGGGAAATTGCATACATTTAGGCGTATTGTGCTGATTTGCAAAGTTTAATTTTGCAATAAAATGATGATATACACGAGATGTTGACGTCATTTTTAGATTCAGGAGACCCAAATTTAGTAGATAGGAAAATTTTACATTCCAAAATATGCTTTATTATATAGTGATCAATTTCGCCCCAATGTGTCATTTTCAATTTTTGATAGTAAAACTAATTTTATGAGATGTTTATTTCATAAAAAATCGATTACATATACTGATAGAGTTCAATGAAGTACTGATTTTATCGGAATAAATTTGACAATTTTTGAAATCCAAATTAAAACATGTCAAAAAGTTGTTAAATAGTGATCAATTTGCCCCCGGATTACGGTAACTTTGATAACGGAGCATAAATCGAACAAAATTTAATGAAATACGTAACATTTGTAGGGCATTGCATACCTCAAGGCGTTATATGGAAATTTCTGACTTAGATTACAAAAATGGTCCCAGTTTGTGAAAATGCTTTTCGCTAAGAGATTTGAGACCATATTCAAGTTCGATGATTACTAGGCTGTCAAAGATAAGTGATCCACTATTCAAAATTACATCAAATAGTGATCAAACGATAATGTTCGTCGACGAATACTGCTGCAGCTACTGCATACCCGTCAAAATTACGAAAAGGACAAGTTATTAGTGTGTGACGAAATTTGAACCCTCGTTTCAGATAACGAGTTAACTATAATTTTCTAACAGCAGACACAGAACTATAGTTTATCCAATCAATTCAAATTTTTGCACAGATTTATAGAACTCAACGTACAATAGCACCTAAATTTATGTATTTATTTATTTACTTGTCTTCGAGTTTAACCGTACAGACAGATTCACTTGTTATCTAATTCTATTTCTAAACACAGTTTTCGACACATTAAAATCAAAATTTACAAACACTTCATTAAATCGACGACAACAAACATCAAACGGGTTATTCTGACCATAAAGCGTACGGTGGACAGGTAAACGGAGAAACTCAGTGTGTCGGGTAGTTCTGATTGGAACATTAAAATTAACCTTGTATAATAGCGCAGGGCAGTCAATATTTTGTTTTAAAATGTCAAAAACGAAAAGCCGTTGCAGAAGAATTCTCCTGTTAGCCAACGTTATCAGGTGCACCAGGTTGCACCGATGTTCGTACGGCGGTAGTCGGATAGGATCATTCCATGGCAACCGTCGAAGTGCAAATCGCAAGAAATTCCGTTGAATTCGCTCGATCCTAGCACTTTGAGTAGCGTGATAGGGGGCCCACACCAGCACTCCATATTCTAGTATGCTGCGTACAAGAGCACAGTAGAGTGTTTTCAAGCAGTGAACGTCTTCAAACTGCTGCGCATTACATTTAATGAAGCCCAAAACCGCGTATGCTTTTGCCATTGTTGAGGCAATATGTTGAGCGAAGTTAAGCTTACTGTCGAGTAGCACACCTAAATCATTCACTGAGGTGACTCTGACGATATTCACTGATGACATTTTATACTCGAAGTTTGCTGTGTTTCTCACTCGACTGAAGGTGATAACGTTGCATTTTCTGGTGTTGACTTCCATTCCGTTTAACAGGCACCAGTTTAATAACGTGTCAATGTCGGTTTGGATGGCACAGCACTCCACTAGCGATGAAACAACTCGAAAGAATTTCAAATCGTCTGCAAACATAAGCTTATGTGATTTGATAGATTCGCATAGATCATTGACGAAGAGCAGAAACAATAAGGGGGCCAAGTGACTACCTTGAGGCACACCAGACGTTATTTCAAACGGGTTTGAGCTCATTCCATTTATGCGCACAAAGGCCCTCCGCTCAGTGAGGTAAGAGAATATCCATCGAGTCAGCCAATCAGGCAGGCCCATCTTGTTTAATTTGCTTACTGCCAAAAGATGAGGAACTCTGTCAAACGCTTTAGCGAAGTCGATATAGATTGCATCAACTTGCTGTCGTTTTTCCAGTGCATCTAACAGCGTGGACACATATGTCATCAGATTCGTAGTTGTAGAGCGTCTTTTCACGAACCCATGCTGAAATTCCGAGATTAGATGGTGCACATGTGGATAGAGCGAATTATAGATTGGAGCGAAAATTTGAATTTTTCAATAAAAATATTTCTACACTTCTAGGTATTCAACGCCGACGAAACAGGCATGTTTCGAGATGCCATCCCATATGAATCTCGCTATAACAGATCGCACAGCATCCGGTTTTAAAGGAGCAAAAGAACGAATCACGTTAAAGTTCTGCTCTAACGCTTCAGGAAAAAGACTACTTGAGCCTCTTCTTCTCCATCGAGCAATGAGATCAAGGAATTTTGTAGGGAGATCATTTCAAAAGCTACAGGTACACTTAAGCAGTGAGTTATTCAAAAGCCTTGGTGACAAAAGCAGATTTTCTATGACTGGATTGAAAACCTTTTTATCCCAAAAGCTAAGGAGTATCTGGGAGATAAAGGGCTCAAATTCGGAGCGCTACTTATTGTTAATAATGCTCCTGGATAATCCCTAGGTGAAGGTATTGGTTCTGTCGCTAAACACTATTTCATAAATCCGTTAAATAAAACGAGGAGTAAAGCTATCTCTCCTTCTCTTGCCTGTCGAAATGATCTGTATATTATCAAACTTAGTGAGGTTATGATTTTTGTTGCAATAAATAATTGTAGCCAGAATGTGTGCGGCTTCTAAGCCAATGCTAACGCTGTAGGCGGTGAAGGATTTGATGATATGTCGGTTGTTGAAATGTTAAAAGGCGCGGTACAAGATGTATATGAAGATGAAGATATGAATGTAGTGAGTATTTCAATGACGACTATGAAAGCTCAGAAGAACAACTGGATCCAGCGCAGATCGGGAAAGGTATTGGAATGTCCCACGCAGCTGCAGAGTACATCATCAACATCGATCCAAATGCTTCAAAGAGCTATACAATTCAGAAATGGTATTGCTTATTGTGTAGCTCGTTATCAAGAGGAGTTTATAAGATTGAAAAGTTCGTGAGTTCTTAGGTTGAATCATCGACAGTACGAAGTGATATGCGAGCACATGACGTAAGTTACAATAATTTAGCTATTCGTATTAGTTTAAGGGGGCAGGATCCGTCATTCATTTCAGAATTTCCAAAAGCAGTTTTTTCGTTCAACATCAGGAAAATGTGTTCACTGTATTCTATTCTCCAAGCGAAACACAGTGAACAGATTTTCATCGAATAATTATTAATTTTGAACAGAAAAACTGCTTTTGAAGTTTCGATGATTACGATGACGGAGCGTTGAACGTTAAAACCTGTGAAAAAACGAAAAAATCCGCATTAATTTCGATAGCAGTACACAAAAAATAACAAACCATGCAAAAAATACAACTTTACAAGGTTTGTTATCATTATGAGAAGTCCATATACATCAATATTTGATTATTATATCAAATACTACTAGCTTACACTTTTTTAAGAAGAAGATTCCGTCCCAGTGTAGATATAATACCAAGAAGTAGAGGATAATGGCAGGGGGGCATACGCAACGAGGTGCGCCTACCGTTCATGTTTTGTGGGTGTGTTCGTTTGGCTAACAACGCTGCTAGGCATCCCGCTGTTTGAGTGTTGAAATGCATCAGCATTTGCTGTCTAGCATGGCCCGCGTTTTCGACCTGTGCTGTTTGGGCCGTCCTGCGTGAGAGATGATGCTGTTTGGGTCGGCCCGCGTGTTAGATGATTGTTAGGCGAGCTTTGTTTGTAGTTGACAGCCGTACACCCACCCTGGATAATGGTTATAATCTTTTCAGCATTATTCTACATACGCGTGTTGTACTAATTACTGCAAATCGCCTAAATGTATGTTCCAATCAAAGAGTATAAGCACGTTGATGTTGTAAGGTTATTATCTCGTATAATTGCTGCTGTTGTGTGTCTTCTGCTGAGACGTGATCAACAATTAACGAACATTTTACCCGTTCAACAATAGGCGAATTACGTCATGTCCTATTATAATTGAGTTGTATTTGATCCTTCGACCTTGACGCTTGCTCCTGCGTGGGTGGGCGCTGATGGCAGGATCAAACATGTCGCGCGTCGGTCGACAAGTGAAATGCAAAAGCGCCGCGGATCGTTAGTAGTGTTTGATCTATTGATCGCGTCGCTTGCTCTTGCGTGGGCGAGTGACGAACACTTGTTCGGGGTACAATGCGATTATCGAATTGTATCGCGAATCCGAATAGGCGTGAGTATATCATGGATCGCATCACCAACCACTGGTGACTCCTTATCCCACTAACCCAATATCCTTTCCATGACAACCGTGAAGATGCAGAGGTGATCCCGGTCTCTAGTAACAACGGTAGTCACACTAACATTCCTTCCCTTCCCCGATGGCCGTAAGGACGTGACTAGCGAAGTTATTGACTTTTAAAATTTGAGCTCCCGATTTGTGCACATTGAAGAATGGTTAGCTAATCCCAAGCCCCATTTATTAATTCCCTGTGCAACGTCGATTGTTCTGGTCAATCACGGAGTAGCAACTACGAATAATTCGTAGTTGCTACTCCGTGATTATTGTACGGTCATCTATGTTCATGCTAAATTACGTCATGTCCTATTATAATTATGTTATCGTTGCCCAAATTTTGTATTTTTTTTGCTTATTTAAAACCTAATCTATGATGGCTATGATTTATAATACATTCCGTCATAACCTATTTTTGATATAATAATATCTGGCTGCTGTAGTTTTAATATTCCCTTTTGATCGGGGAGTTATCCGCCCCGGCCTATGGTGTTTATAATAATGGGACGGCTACGAAAGGCGCTGCAGCGGAAGGAGCGGTGGGTACTTTGTATCTATAATGGACAGGACCCGGGGAAAAGGGCCTCTGCCGAAACGTGGAGCATGAACAGCAAACATCACTTTTTGGAACGGACACGTTTACGGATACGGTTGTCTGCATTTAGGCATCATCCCTAGAGTGCCTAATGGCTGGAAATGGCGAGCACTCTGTACGCAAAATGGGCCCGTAGCAAAGCGAAAGCCCGGAACGACCGTTCCTGTTTGGGATTAAATGAATGTTATGCATAAATTTGCCAATGCTAATTGTCTTGTTCGTACACCGAAACGGATTGGAACCGATATGAATGTTTGTGTCGAAAATGGCGGTGGGTAAACGGTGGAATTTATGGTTTTCCGATGATGGTTCGGGAAAGAGTGTTTCAGTCATAAAACCTCTATCGGCTACGTTTCATCTAAAGCATGTTTCACGAAACACGTAAGTTTGTCTATTTAGTATTGAAAACGAATATAGAAACATTTGTTTCATAGAATCCGTATTTGTACCGTAAGAGTCGTATTATCATAAGTCGAACAACCGATGGACATACTCCACTCATACACAGCCTGGCACATGATATAGGTTCAGAACAAACATGATTCTAGCTTGCAAGATTCACGATCTTCACGAAATAATAACTCAGAAAAGCGTTCGAAAATTGAAGTTTAGAATTAATCATATTCGAATCTTGTCTAATGAAAAGCTACATTACGTAAACGTGAGACTTCCATAAATTTTTCTAAGATAAGATATAAGAAATGTAGATATTCAGCCATTCCATGAAATACCGATCTAGTGGGTCATCGAAATCCGTGAAAATTTGCTGTTTTAAGATAAGGATACACATGTTTTTGGATTTTTTGGATTACCATTTCCGAAATAAGGTGATCAAAAAAATCGCGACTTTGCAAAATTTTTATTGTTTTGAATTATAACTTTTGAACCGCTCGACCGATTTTTAACTTTCTTGACGAAATGAAAGCTAAAAATTTGGACTTTTCAAGAAAAATATTAAATTTTACAAAAATAGGGTTTTAACATGAAAAAAAAAAATAAAAAAAAATCCGTTTTTCCGTGTTTGAAGGCCTCTGGACCAAAGGGGTAGGTATACCAGTTATGGGCATAATGGTTCCTTATTTCGCCATACGTGATTACTTGAATATCTTGGTATTTTTAATTATTTTATGTGTTGTAGAAGTAAGATTTAAGTTATACCTTGATGTTGAAACATTCAAGTAGATTTAAAATGTGAAGGTTATCAAAATTTAACACTGGTACACTTTCCGTCTTCAGTGTCGTGTACTAGAATCGACTTCTAGACATCCTATATAGTATAAATGGTTCACATAGATTATCTAATATATGAGATAGATAGGGTTTTTTTTATCTTATAAGCAGGTGAAAAAATTTACCTGTAAAAACTTTTAACTGTTACGTCCAATGAAATGCAATGTGTTCATACCAAACTTAACTTAGAATTATGATGATAGTGTTAAAGACATAAATCGAACTAAATCCTATACAAAACGTTATTTAAAGCCAAATTTGATTATCAATTTTCCCTCTTATACATGTGTGTGTGGTCTTTCCTACGTTCAGCTGGTCTACAATTAATGATACCATGTTTAGTGGTTTGAATGACAGGTTAATTGGTATAATAACACGAATTTGTAACAGCTGCTGGGAAAATGAGAATAAATTTTAATTGACATCTATACGCGGCTGTTCAGTGTTCACTCAAGGGGTTCGACACTGTCGATGGCGTAATGGCTTCAAACACTCGCATCCCCCCCCCCCCTTGAACACAAAACCACAAACCTCAGGCGACTGGCTTGGATCAGGTTTCGGGCTGCAATGTCGCCCTCGGCACAACTGGGACTGCCATGTGAGTTTTCGCGTCCGTTCCGATGCATTTGGGATTTGGTCATGGGCGTAGTTAGGATTTTCATCAGGAGGAGGCAAGTGATCACAAAAGTTCATTTATGAATTATATGCAAAACAATACAATCTCAACACCTTTTATTCATGGAGCGTTAAAGTATGACGGGCAGTAACTCTACTTTTTCCTTCACATAGAGCAAAGTGGAATCCTTAATATGAAGATGTCATACCTTAAATATTCAAAAGCAGGAATCCAGAAATACGATCAAGCTGAAGACTTGACGGATTGGTCACTAGCTGGTGGTGACCAATCGATCAAATTTTCAGTGTGACCAGCTAGCTGCAGCTGTCTGGTTCTTTAGATATGTGCTCTTTAAAGTTCGAAGTTTGACTTCGATTTGTCTGCACCTTAACACGTTATGTATTAATTTATGGGCTAAGTAACAGGTCAATAAATAAAAAAAAATGGAGAAAAATTGCCAGAAAAAAAAGAGATCAAAAACAGACTTTATAGCTATATTTCTAAGATCTATGATGTTTTTATATTCCTCGTGATATTGCAACAAGCGTTATTAAAAATGATTTTCCCTAAAAGTTCCACCAGAAATATACTCAGGTATTTTCTCAAATGTTCAGATATTACTCCAATATTTCTAAAGGAGTTCATTTAGTGATTATTTCTCAAGGAATTTCTACACGAATTCTAAGAATTTTAGTTAGGATACCTCAAGAGTTAAACCTGGATTACCCAAGAAGAACCACATTAATGGGATTTCTCCAATGATCATTTCAGAAATCAACTGAAATCCTCCAAAATTTCGTTAAGACATTTTTCAATTGTATCCAGTGACCTTATCCAATACAATGTCCATAGATTTTTCTGGGACATCCTCCAAGCTTCCCGGTTAAAACGTCTTTTATCCCGTATAGGCTTGAGTGAAAGCAAAAAATCTAAAACCCTCACCGCTCAGCGAATTCTTAATGGATTCAAATGATTTTTTTCAGTATACTGGCCCACATATCTAGTTTCTAGAAATGGACAGACGAACGCGGAAATATTTTTGTGGCCGGAGTTATTCCGGTGGATTACTGGGTCAGGTCGGGTGAGAAGGGTACTGTGCGTTTGTGCCCCTGAAGGTAGGAAAATTTCAAGTCACAGATAATTTCCGGAATTGGCTCATTTGGCCACTACATGACGGAATTCTAAGAAAATTGCATCAGTGTAAACCTTTTGAGAAACGATTGAATTGGATAACTATAAGCTTTGCATTTGAATAATCCTACAAATGACCATTCTGGGTCCCGGGACGCCTCAAACTTATGATAAAGTGGCCTATTTGTATCTGAATATCTGTGCCAAGCTTATGGGAACGCATTTTAGTGCACAATTATGTTCGATTTTTTCTTTTCGAGAGTTGAATCGGTTTAGTATCCAACAAATCTACAGCCGGTTCTTCTGGGCATTACGTCCGAATGGCCACATCAGGTATATTTTAAACGGTGCAAAACTCTTCATTTACAATGTTGAATATCAGATCTTAATGAATTTTGCAAATTAAAATGATTGTCATTGCAAATAAATAAAGGTAACTTGGCATGTCCCAAAAAATAGCCCTTTTTTACCCGACTTGACCCAGTGATCCACCGGAATAACTCCGGCCACAGGAATATTTCCGAGTTCCTCTGGCCATTTCCAGATACTAGATATGTGGGCCAGTGAACTGACAAAAAATCATTTGAATCCGTTAAGAATTTGCTGAGCGGCGAGAATTTCAGTATTTTTGCTTTCACTCAGGCCTACACAGGTTGAAAATCAACGAATAACTTCTCTAGAAAATTAAAATTATCTTTCATGATTTATATAAGATTTCAACTAGGAATTTCTCTGAAGATACCTTCAACAATTGCACCAGAGATTCCTTCTAAGATTTCTTCAGAAAATCTTCCAGTAAGTCACTGAGATTTTCTCAAGTGAACATTGGATGTTTTTTCAGGAATAACTACAGAGAAATTTATATGAAAAAAAAAAAAATAATCCGTCAGGTGTTTCTAAACAAAATTGTAGAGTATCCTCTGATAAAACTTTTGAAAGCTTAAGTCACCCTTCATAAATATGGATCACTAAAATAACTCATGGACTCTTGAGGACGTTTTAGAAGATTTCCTAGATAATTTGCTAAGGTAATCGAAAAAAAATCAATCGAATCTCGTGATAGTATTTGGAAGAATTTTTCAAAGAAAATTCTCGAAAGACATCGGACAGAATCTTTATACCAATTTTTATAGAAATGATCAGAAAAAAAAAAAAAAAAAAAAAAAAAAAAAAAAAAAAAAAAAAAAAAAAAAAAAAAAGAAATGATCGGAGGAATTATTGGAAAAAATGTTAAGCTTCATTTGAAAAATCGCTGGAAGAATTTCTGGGAGAATCGGCATATAAATCTTCAGAAAAATTTCTGGGGAGATCTCTGTAGAAGACCATGAAGGTATTATAAATAAAATTACTATTATAATTTCTGAATCTTTTCCTCGGGGAAGCCTTTAAAAAGAAATCTACAACCAGTCCTGTCTTTAGGATGCCATTTATTGGATCTACTTTTGTTATCATTCATATAAAAAATATGAATATCGTTCATATTTATATCTTATTTACATCAATTTTATTGAGAAAAAAATACAAAAATAAACCAAACTGCATGCCTTTACAATCAGTAAAATTGTTCTAATTTCCTCATAACAAATTGACGAACAATACGAATTTTTTGGATTTGTGTAGTTTGTTTTCCTTGGTGACCCAAAGAAATCGCAAAAAAATCCAGGAAAAACTGAAGATGTTTGACAAATGTTTCGTTGTGCAGAAACTCCATAAAATATTTTGCTGGAATTTCTTCAGCAACTTTGCAAAAAAAAAACTTTCAAAAAATCGTCAAAATCTGCTCTAAATATTTTAATGAATAATGCCGTTGAAATCAGTAAGAGTTTAATCAAATAATTTTCCGGGAGTTAACGAAGAACGTTGTTTAGAAATTTCTACGAAATTTTTGAATCAGCCAAGACCTTTCTTAATGTGGGAGTTCTAAAGAAATATCTCTGGAAATCATCAAGAGATTCAGCAATGCTATGGTAGTTTATGCCAACGGATATTTCACGTTCAGAAATCGCTAGGAAAAATCGTGCTCTGCACAACACGATGCGATTGGCATTAGATTAATCCATTGGAGTCAAATTGGGCAAAAGTTTGACTGAGGCAATAGCTTCATTTCAAGAATTCTAGATCAGTTCACAACAAATATTATAAATGTTATGGTTCGAATGCTATTCAAGTAAAAGACTGGAACTTTAAATATTACAGTAATCGATTAAGATTTGGAAAAGTCCTGGCTATACTTTGTTTTAAACAAGAAAATTGTGTTTTCTGGTCAATCTTTCATTGCATGAATTTAAATAATAATATTGCTGTTTGCATTTGAGCTGCACAACTTGACTAAACATGCTCCAAATGCGATACCACAAAACAATCAAAGAACACCTAGCAACGATATTCTAAATCACCGCCGACCTAGCAAGCAAAATGTATCTTTGACATCGCATTTCTTGTGGAAAATCTTACCGCGTTTGGTGTTCCCGCATTTGATATTTGCATTTCAAATGCACACATCAATACAACAGAATCGTGGCTTAAACCTTATGGGTTCCATCATAGGTAAGTGGCAAATTCCTCTAAGGATTTTGTGTTGACTGTTGATTAAATTTTCGATCGCTTTCTGACCAGAACTTTGGGAGAAAATGGGGCATTTGTAAGTTTTATATTGATATGAATCTGAAAAGATCGTCAGGGGTGTAAGTGACATATTTTTAGTTTTTAGTTAAGTATACTAAGAATTCCTACTGTTCGCAACTCAATCAACTCCCTCCCCTGGCTACGCCCATGGATTCGGTGAATCGTCCCGGGAGGCATAGCGCGTTTTGGCCACGAAAGGCAGTTGTCATGTTTTGCACCACAGTGAAGCTCCCTCGCACGGGGTCCAAAGCGTATCTTGCTGGCTGGCTGTGGCTGCCATCGAACAGACATCATCAAAATCCGCCTATCCAATGGGAGGGAAACTACACCTACTGATAGATAGTTTGTGGTTTTTCGCGTTTTCAAACACTTGTCCATCGCATACGGCTGCAATCGGCTAGAATAACACTCGCAGGACTCTTTTGTGAGAATACCGGATGTTGGAAAATTTTGCAGGCAACTGGTTCTAGTTCTTCCCCACCGGCAGCGTACATGCAAACTAGTGAATCACCCTTAGGTACATTCTGTTGAATTGATGCCCTGCAAGCACTGTAAGTCTATCTGTCTATCAACCACACCAAACAAACATCAACCGGCTTTGAGCGGAGGCAAAACGTGCGAAACAAAATGTCGACCATGTGGTAAAGTGAAACTACCATTCATCTATCAACTGGAGCCGTGGATGGTACAGAATATCGTATGGCATTCGAGCAACAGTCTATTTTTGATAGATAACGACGCCTGGGAATGGGATCATTGGAGAACATTTTCGTTCAAAATTATGAGTCAGGCTTTCAGGCCAAGGGTTATTCAATATTTACACGTATCGACCTTTCTGTTCTATTACTTTTTTGTCTGGCTTACATTATTCTTACATGTTTATAGATCTTTACTTTAAAATTACTCTAAGTACTCTTGAACACATTTTTGAAAGGATGTTAAGAGAAATATTTCGGGAATGGAAACCATGACAACGTGATTAGTAAGAACCTAGTCGAGAAGATTGTGTGTGTTGTTCATGAGTTTTGATATTTTTAGCCTTGCGTTTCTTCATGGATGAGCCATGTTTACTCCTTAAGTTTCTATTAAGCCTCTTCTGACAGCATTCGACTTAATAAGCCCTGGGGGATGCGAAATGGAAATCAACAAGCAGCCAGGATGCTGTCAATCTTCATTTTTTGTAAAAATGATCAGAGTGTGCCTAGAAATGGCCCCCTAGAGTAGCCATTTACGATCTCTCCATTGTGTTAGTAGGTCGAACTGTATTCCACGGAAAATAACAAGCCTGCATTACTGTCTTATCTTACTTATCTTATTATACTTTTTTTCGAAGAAAACTTTTGATAGGTCGGCAATCATAAGAGATATGAACTTAGTATCTTTGGCGGGTTGGTCGACAATGGGTAGGTATACCTGGGGTTCCGATCGTCTTAGGATTTTGGATTGGGGCCAATTCACTGAGCACTTGAGTTTACTCGGTATACCATAAAAACAGTAGATTGTATGAGGCACTAAAACACCATAATGCGGACTAAACTTTATTAACTACTAGGTGGATATATTTGGTTGAAGCTCGATACTTTTATTCTGGCAATAGATTGATTCGCAGGCTTAAGGCCAGTTGCTATAACAATTGTTGTTCTTCTTCTCGCAACCTTTCTTAAAAACTAGAGGAAACATTCAAACGCAAAATTTTTGGTAGCGATGACTGTCAGCACCTACTTTGAGGAGAGGTTGGGTAGGGTGGTTCCCCCCTCTGAAACGGGCGGAGTTTCAGAAGTATGATGAGGATCCATCACTTCCGCTTCCACCGGATCAGCTACCGGCAGAATACATATTTTAGAAACCGGTCTCTTGATGAACCCATCGGCTGTCTTGAGTGTGACGATTCTAACTACGTTGTCGTCCCCGGGATGCACGACATGAATGCGTGCCATTCTCCAGCGTGTTGGCGGTTGATTGTCGTCGCGAATCACTACCAGACTTCCAGTCCTAATTTCCATTGGCGGTTGCCACCACTTGGTACGTGCCTGCAGTTGGATGAGATATTCGGACTTCCATCGTTTCCAATAAAACTGACACTGTTGAATGAAGTCTCGGTGTTGCAGCCTTCCTAGTGGTACGCTGGTCAAATTCTTCTCGAGTAATGCTTGCAAAGACGTTGAAACCAAAAAAAATGGCCAGGAGTTAAGGCCTCCAAATCTTCTGGGTCATCAGATAGAGGTGTTAGGGGCTTTGAGTTTAAACAACACTTCACCTGGGCTAGGAGAGTCGTCATATCCTCATACGATATCGCTGTGTCGCCTAATACCTTCCCTGCATCCCTCGTCTGTACACCACTTCGAAACTGCTTCGTTATGCTCCTTGGATCGTAGATTCTGTAGAAGCTTTTCCAGGGCGTTCTTTGCACCTACAAAATTTGTGCCGTTGTCGGAGAACAATTGGACACACTTTTCCCGACGAGAAATGAACCTCCTTAAAGCTTGGATGAAGCAGACCGTCGATAAATCTCTGGCTAACTCCAGATGTACTGCCTTCGTGGAGAAACATACAAACACTGCCACATACGCCTTTACGGCTGTTCTTCGATACCGTAAAATCGGGTGTAATTGATCAGAAGGGTGAAATTGATCATCGTATCACATGATTTTATTTACTCGTAATGGAGCACAAATATTGATGTAAGCTGCAGTAAATGAACGTTGCTTGTCGTAACTATTGTCGAATTGTGTGTTGTGAAGTTTTTTGCGTTAAAGAATGTTTATTACTATGAAAATAACGTAAAATTTCGAAATCATGCACGGTGCAGTATTGACAAACACCTATGAACTTCTACTTATAAGCAAGGATTTAAACATGGTATAAAACTGAAAGTTTGTGAGGATGCTTGAGATATATCCCCAAACCAGATTTCATAACCAAAACTCGTACCAATTGGCTCATATGGTTGAAATAATTGAATTTCTGTTAGATATCATTGAATTCCTTAGGAAATTGCATACATTTAGGCGTTTTCAGCGTAATTATTGAATTTAACTATTCGTTATTTATATAAATATTGTATTGTTAAGAATTTTACAAGCATATTCGGATTCAAGGTGCTCAAATTTATCATATAGAGTTGTTTTGAAAACTAACAATAATGGCATTGACAAGTGATCAATTTCACCCCATAATGAGATCCTCTGATTTTTTATTTTAGAGGTATTTGTTAATACTAAAATGACATTTGTTAGAAAATTTCGGTACATAAGTCGATGAGGCTCACCTTCGTACTTGTTTTCCTGCATTTAGTTATTTGGGATTGTTAACATTATAGAAAACAGACTAGAAAAACCGTGAAAAATGATCAATTTCACCCGAAATTACGGTACCAAGGTCACACATAGATCGGGCCGAAGTAGTCGACCCCTGGCGTCGAAACGGTTTTGCTGGAACAACTCTTGGTTTAGGTAGTGCGGCCATAAGCTGACGAATGGTCGCTGGCTTCGTTCGATAGCAACGCATACCACTTGTTGTCTATCCTCTGCCAATCCATTTGCGGTGACCACCTTTTACTTCGGCCAATTTTCCATATCTGTGTGCAACCAGTCAACGTCCCACCACAAACGATTCTCCAAAATTTCTTCAGAGAGGATTCCACGAGAAATGAGATCCGCTGGATATTTCTCTCCGGGGATATGATTCCAGTGGCAGTTTTCAGTCAACCGTTGAATCTTGGTGATACGATTCGCAACAAAGGTCGTCCAAGTCGATGGGATTGCAGCACACCAATGAAGAACAATTTATGAATTCGTTTAGAAGCAAGTTTTGATAAGAGTTTCGATTGAATTCATAACCTGGGAATACATGAGTTCTGTTTAATCCTTCGACCTTGACGCTTGCTCCTACGGGGGCGGGTGATGAGGGCAGGATCAATCGTGTTGCGCGTCGCTCGCGTGTCTCACGGTGGAATAGTGTCGCGGAACGCGGAACGCGCTAGTAGTGTTTGATCCTTTGATCTTATCGCTTGCTCATATGAGGGCGAGTGACGAACACTTGTTCGGCGTGCAATGTGTTTATCGAGTAATATCGCGAATCCGGTTAGGCGCATTCATTTCAAATTATATATTTATCGTTCACCAAAACGAATCCCTCCCCCATATCCAAACTCCCAGTGTTTACTTGTGGAAGTGCAGAGGACTCCTCGGCTTCCATAAAGCAAGTAACACCTCAACATTTCCCTCATATCCCCAAATTGACCTGCATTCGGACGCAGCCGGCGCCGTTATTGTTTATTATAATAATGAGAGCACCAGTACTTACACATTGAGGATGCTACTGATCGCGAGTAGCGTCTGTTGGTTCTCTGTGTAAGTACAGCTGTTTTTGCAATAACGGAGTAGCATCTTTTTTTTTTCTGGCGTTACGTCCCCACTGGGACAGAGCCTGCTGCTCAGCTTAGTGTTCTTTATGAGCACTTCCACAGTTATTAACTGAGAGCTTACTATACAAATGACCATTTTTGCATGCGTATATCGTGTGCAGGTACGATGATACTTTATGCCCTGGGAAGTCGAGAAAATTTCCAACCCGAAAAGATCCTCGACCGGTTGGATTCGAACCCTTGGTCTTGCTGAATAGCTGCGCGTTTACCGCTACGGCTATCTGGGCCCCTATGGAGTAGCATCTGCGGGCGGTCAATCATGTTCATGCTCAATCCATAACCTGGGAATACATTTCCGCAGCCAATGTTGCAGCGCGCAACTCAAGCCTCCGGATCGTTTGTGTTTTGAGCGGTGCTACACGCGACTAGGATAATAGTAGAGCCACCTTGATTCGCCCTGATGAATCTGCTGTCCTCACGTATACACACGCTCCAAGGGCCTTTTCCGAAGCATCAGAAAATATGTGTAATTGGGTTTGTGTCGCTTGAGGTGTTACTACTAATCTTTCAATGCGTAAATCGTTGAGTAGAGGAATTTGTTGGTAAAATCTCTCAAACTCCTCTTCTACCTTTGATGGCAATGGTGAGTCCCATGCTGGTTTTTTCCCCTTATTCATCTGTTGGGGGGATCCAAATTAGTCCTAACGTTTTAACCACAGCGTCCGTTTCCAGACAAATTCCATCCGCTGCCTGAATTGAGAGGTCTTCATTGGGTATACCTTCCAAAACGGATGCACAGTTCGACGCAAACTTTCGGAGCTTCAATCCACCGCTCTGAAGCATTTCCACCAACTGAATCCGTAAATCCTTGGCGGTCACAGAATCGTTCGCCCCAGTTATGGCATCATCCCTATAAAAATCATCTTTCACCGTGGCCGATGCAAGTGGGAATCGCTCGGCTTAATCATTTGCAAGTTGTACCAAAGTTCTTGTCACAAAAATGGGGCTAGTTTGGTTCCATAGGTGACCGTTTCCAATTCATATGTTGCCAAGAGTTGATCCGGTGACGGACGCCAAAGAATTGATTGAAACCGCCTGTCTTCTGGGAAAACATCTACTTGCCGAAACATTTTCTCTATGTCACCTGCCAACATAATTGGGCGACAACGACTTCGAAGAATAATCGATCAAAGATCTCTTTGGATGACGGGACCAGAATGCAAACAGTCAGTTGATGTTCTGGCTGATGCATTAAAAACCACCCTTACCCTTGTAGTAGTACTTCCCTCTTTTACAACTGGGTGGTGTGGGAGGTAGCATCGCTCCACTCCATCCCCCTCGTGATCGACTCGTGACATATGCCCTAATGCCTCATACTCCTCCATGAATAACACATACTGATCGCGTAACGATGACTTTCGGTTCAACCGTCGCTTGATTTGTAGGAAGCTCTTCTCTGCTGTTGCTCTCGAATCTCCCAGATTGCGAATTAACACTCCGTTCCTCGGTAGGGATACCGAATACCTCTCAGTTGCTTGTCTTCGGGTTGTTTGGGTATAATAATCTTCGCATTTGGCTTCGTCGGGCGTCATATTGTTCTCCAAACCGACCTCCTCATACTCCCAAAATTTCTCGATCAATCTCTCTACCTGACTTGAAGTCGCTACATCACACAATACAGAGGTGACTGGCTATCTATTGGGTATCAACCTGTAGCTATCCACCCGAATACTGAGTCAACTAATAGAGACAGATTGTCACCCATCGTTATACGCTGGCCAGACGGGGGAGGGACGTTTCGCATATAGACGTTTCGCATAAGGACGTTTCGCATAATTTTATGAGTGGGCGTTTCGCATAATGGACGTTTGGCATAAAGAGAATTATATGCTCTCTTTAAAATGCTACCTGTTCTTATATGAAACTGCTTTATGCCAAACGTCCGTATGCGAAACGTCTTTATTCGAAATGGGTCACCCCCGGCCAGACACAAACATATCGAAAAAGAATTCCTCTCCTAGCACCAAGTCAATCGGTTCAGACGTGAGAAAGTGTGGGTCCGCTAATTCAACCCCCACTGGTAAATTCCATTTACTTGGGTCTACGGAAGCTATGCCTGGTTGGGCTGACAACATTAAACTCTATACCTTGGGAGAAATTCGAAATTCGAGACCGAACAGTCACCGTGACCCTCCCATGCACCTTGTTAGAAGTACCGTGGATGCCTGAAACCTGTACCGTGCTGGGATCCTCCTTGAGCACCAATTGCCTTCTCATACGCTTGGTGATAAGATTACACTCTGCAGCGCTATCCAACTGCGCTCTCGCATGTACGGTATGACCCTGGTCATCCTCCAGAATAACGATCCCCGTGAGCAACAACACTCCACTGCAAGTTGGTTGCCGCGCTAACCACCTTAGTGTTGGTTGTCTCTCCGTTTGATTCGGTTGCTGTAGTGCTGGGTTCTATGGTGTAGGCCGCCTTATTCTTGTTCGGTTTTTCCCTGAAGCACACAAGCGTGTGATGTGTACACTTGCATTGTCGACAAGAGAACTTTGAGTTGCACATTAAAGAAGTGTATAAGTCGCGAAAGGTTTGCCATTCATCAATTCTGCCATTGAATTTGGGTAGTGTTATTTGGGGTAGCTTAACGTGGGGGTTAGGTGCGGAATGAGTGTTGTCGTGAGACTGAATAACTGGATTGAGCACAGTTTCATCACTATTCCCTTATCTTATCCAAGAGAAACGATTTGAGCTGGTAAAATCGATTCTCGAAGTCTATACGAACCCTCACGAAAGACTCAGGTTCGCTAGTGGATTCTTCGTGGGATTCTACCTCTTCGATGTTCTCGTTGATCCCATCCCAAAGTGCGTCCAATCGATTCAATCGTACTTTGACCTCGAATACTCGCGTATCGTCGGTATAGTCCTCCATAAAGCTGAACATGTTGGCGAAGGACGTTTGTAGACTTCGAAGCCGCGTCTGTAACATCTTGAGTGACGTTACCGATTTTCCGGGCATAGTGTGTTCCTCGAAAAATGATACCAAAGTAGCACAATTTGGGACAGTAGTAACGTTGGAGCGCTAATTAGAGGAAGGCGGGGTAAGAGCGCCCGCGGGGGTAAGACGGACCACATCTACTTTGGCATGAAAATGGCGGTTTTCTTAAAAGTTCATCCAGCACTTTGCATAAACACATGATTTTTAACATTCGGAGGCATTAAGGGTGATATTGTCATGCAATTTTCCATAACCAATATCAAAAACAAAGTTTTTGCTCGTCGATATTGAATTTGATCTAAATTTAACATATGCTCACTTAAGGACTTTTAAAAACATTACAAATTACCCATTCATGCTTAAACAGCAATGTGAAACATGCATTAGTAAAGTGAAAAATTAATTGTAAATATTTAGCTTTGAACTAAGACCATAGTTCTAAAAATTGTACTAGTGGGGTAAAACCGACCACTGTTGATGAAGTAAGACCACCACCCCTAATTTATATCAAATAAAATGTCTAAACCATTTTTAAAGTTGTCACTAAGTTGTACATTACTATTCATGTGAAATGAAATCAATTTTGATAAAAATACAAGCAAAACCGCATATTTTTCCACAATATGGGTGTCTCGAGGGGATGATAAGTATTTATCTAAGTTTTTTGAACTAATTAACTCTAAAAATGATTCAATATCCAAGTTAATCAATGTAGAATTCATAAAACATTATTCTTTTAAGAATCACACTGATATGTTTTTTCGTAAAATTGTGTACGAAAATTGTGGTGGTCGCTTCTACCCCGTGGGTGCGCGGTTTTACCCCGTCGCTCAAAATAATCGTGATAAGACTTCTTTTTTTCAAGCTTCAAGAAATAAATGAATTTGTACAAATACAATACCTGTGATATTTTTAGATCATACCTAAGGCTTCAAAAAACGACATGCTGCGCAGAAAAATTATTTATTGATTCTTGATATGAATTAAATTGCTTAGGCGGCCGGTCTTACCCCGTCTTCCCCTACCTGCTGGCTCTTATGTATGAGACTTGTATTGATATTAGAGGTGAGCAGGAATAGAGCCAGCGGTTGCTACGCCGCGGATGAAGCTGGAATTTGGTGTAAGCTACCAGATGCACTCGATGATCAGAATGGCGACTTTCCTCCCAGATAAGCGGAGCTGAATGGAGTTCCTTCGGGTATGCATTATCCAGTGCCAATGATTGATAAGTTGTTTGCCCGTTGTAGTGATGTGCCTTGTTGTAATGATGAATGAGATGACGTGGAAAAGTACTTATTCCACACAAAGACCACGAGCACTCACCGATTTTCAATTGAACATATGCTTTGGATAACAAAAAGCCGATGGTTTGGTGATTGGATGATGAAAAGTGATGTGCACCGACGCCAAAAGCCAAGATGGTGTACTTGAGTCGCTGTGCAGTGAATTGGTTGGAGATTCTACGATGGCGGATGGGGTTACCCGATTCGGTGCCTTCGACCAACCAATCCGGCTCGAAGGACCAACTGATCGATAGCTGAGGATGCCGTTCCGGATTTTTGGCGGGTTGGTCGATCGTGGGGGTAACTATTCTTGTGATTCCGATCGTCTTAGGATTTCGGATTGGGGCCAATTCACTGAGCACTTGAGTCTACTTGGTATACCACAAAAACAGTAGATTGTTTGAGGCACTAAAACACCATAATGTGGACTAAACTTTATTAGCTATTAGGTGGATATATTTAGTTAAAGTATTAAAATTTTCTTCCTCGACACAACTGTTAACATAGCTCGATACTTTTATTGTGGCAATAGATTAATTTGCAGGCTTAAAGGCCAGTTCCTATAACAATTGCTGTTCTTCTTCTCGCAACCTTTCTTAAAAACTGGAGGGAACATTCAAACGCGAAATTTTTGGTAGCGATGACTGTCAGCACCAACTATGAGGAGAGTTTGGGTAGGGTGGTTCCCACCAAAGCTCTCAGTTAATAACTGTGGAAGTGCTCATAAGAACACTAAGCTGAAGAGCAGGCTCTGTCCCAGTGAGGACGTTAATGGATCAAAAGTTCCCATAAATTTATTTTCAAGAACTTATCACATAAAAACTTACCGAAAAAAGCCACCCTGTTTTTATTGTTAAAATAAACATAACTTGCGAATCAAAAGAGATATAAAATTAGTAAGTAAAAAAGTAACTCCAAATCAGTTATGGAGAAGTTTTCTCGAGGTTTTGGGACCAATGTGCATTGATGTTATTGTACTTTTACTACACAGAAATATCTAGGCCACTATTGATTAATTATCGTGCAACAGTGCAAAAATGTCATAATTTTTATGAAATTTTAAATGCTG
Source organism: Aedes aegypti (assembly GCF_002204515.2). Classification (NCBI taxonomy): domain Eukaryota; kingdom Metazoa; phylum Arthropoda; class Insecta; order Diptera; family Culicidae; genus Aedes; species Aedes aegypti. Next base: position 352,582,921 of record NC_035109.1, on the reverse strand, counting down.
ATTGTACTCTCAAAATTTTAAATGCTTATTGCACTCTTGCATTGATAACCGATAGTAATTTACAAAAACATTTTCCGATCACTTTCACCAAAGGAAATTATGATATTAACAATATTCAAATGTCAAAGCCACGTGATATTCAGGACGTTTGACGTTTGTCGTGTAGTCAATCGTTAGCTCTATTGTGCTACTCTTTACGTTATTGCTAAATTTCACTATTGCTAATTAACGAAAACTATGTAAAACGTCCATCATTACCGGACTTTCACACAGCTGCGATGATGGGAAAAGTCATTCCAGCTCCATACTGACAGCAGAGCTTCGCAGTAAGTACTTGAAGGCGGGTTCAGCAGTGGAATCTACTTGAAAACTGCAACAGTTTCCGAACTTTATTCAACTGAAGCTACGATACAGCGAGCAAAACAGCAAGATTCTCATTATCTCTTGCGGGTTAATGATATCTTAAAGTTTCAGCACAATGAGCGCTGAAAACTTTGTCGAGAGGCCCTCTCATGCCGGAGGATTGGGTGCGCTTTCATTCAGTAAAAACGAGCTCTATTGCTGAGTTTCCATTTAGTTCCATATTCAACTTGAAAGTTATGTTCTGCAAATTTATCGGGGAGAACAGCAATCGTATGAAACGGAAGAAAATTGTTTTTTTTTTCTTCAAGGAGGCAATTGAATTGTACACGATTGTCGGACTAAGCATACATGTCGGAATATGAGAAGACTTATCTTATTTCCAGTACTTTGGATAACTTAGGCAAAGTTTTTTGCTGTGGGGTACCAGGTACCAGGGTACCCTCTACAGCAATAGAGCTGGTGATCTTGCGTTTCTCCGATATAATTGGCTGCCCTTCTTCAGTCTCCAGTCTGGGGCTAAATATGGGTGGGATCATGAATATGTTGTTATTTGATTTAAATTATCACCTATATGGTTTCGCATTATGCGTTTTACACAGTGTATTCTGGGCTTTTCGCCTTTGGTGACTTTCAATAGATACCTGTTACCATTTCGCTACTGGCATTTGTGGGATAGGTAAGGGTAAGATTAACACATTAGGAAGCAGATAGAAGGAGTAGATTACAAATGGTTTTCTAAGGAGCAAACATACTACTAAAGTTCTTAAAATTTCTTGTATTGAAAGTAATGAAATACGTCAGAATAAATTCGGTGAATTTGTTTCTGCTCGTAAAAGCGATGTTTACAAGCAGAAACAAATTCACCGAATTCCATATTCCGATAATCGATGAACGGACGCTTTATCGTGATTGTCATTCTCCAAACGCAATCCCATGCATTTCCGGTCAATTGGGGTGGAATTGATTCCTTTCGGAAATCGGTACATGCAACAGCGAGCAACATACATCGCGGAACTGCTGCGGAAGAAGATTTATTACACGTGTTTTTTCACTGTTGGTTCACACACCACACCACATGCACACATACACATGTGTGAACGTAATTGTCAGTGGAAAAATGAGCGAAATGTTGTTAACGTAAGCCATGAATCCTTCCGAAATGGAACTTCGAGCACGCTGCGCTACGTCATTATGGATGGTTTGGGATGTGGGGTGTGCCGATATATGTATGCATATTGTGGAGAATTAATGGATCGTTCAGCTCGCAATTCAGCTGGTAAACAGTTCACAAAAGTTGGGCACTCCATCAATCCGATGGAGAATTACTTTTTTTTTTTATTTGGAAGGCAGTGTAGAAGAGACGGGGATTGACAAAGTTTCTTCTTTTTTTTCGCCCAACGGAGCACGTGATTCCTTTTCGCAATTTCAACATTTCACACATGGTCTGTGTATACATATAAACATCAAAACATTAGAACGGATATTTTCCTTATACAACAACCCCCACCAACCCAATCGACAGCAATGCAATTTGCGGCCAGCCACACTATCCAATTGCATCTGTCGATTGTCAGCCGTTAAATTATGGATCAGCCGCTAACGGAAGTGTGAAAATATTTATCTACGCATCTGGGTCAGCGAGCTCTGACTGACTGTTGTTTGTAGCGTCCGATTAGCCAACTGAGTGCCCTCCGTCGTCCCTTTGTTCCGGTGGGTAGGTGTCCTGAATATTTTACCAAAGCAATTCGGTCAACATAATTAATTGATTATTGAGTTCAGCGAAAACCTAATTATCATCTGGATGAGGTGCATAAAATCAGGATAAACCTGTTTTCAAACTAGTCGCAGTCAATGTAGATGAAATTCATGTGATCGAAAATGTTAGTATAGACGGTTTGCCCAATGGAAAATTGATCGTTTTCACAGTTGAGTGCCTGTCATTAGAAGAACTGTTTTGGTAAGAGTTGATAACTACTAACAGAATATCCGTACTTTTTAAAATTATTTTAAAAGTATCATTTTAAATATTACATTCATTTCAAATATATAGGTGTTCTGTATTAGGCATCACTATCATCCTAAAACTTCCAGTTATCGTAGCAAGCACTTCAGATTTTTTAAACGTGTGTTGATTTCATCTGCTAATGAGAGACAAAAAACGCTTTCATTTAACTTCAGTTAAATATATAATGAATTTATCGTGGCAACAGAAAATTGCATTTTGTCTGATCTTTTTTATAATTTTATTCGACATTTGTTCCAATAATTCAACATTGGACATTGGACAGTGAGTTGATTTCACCTGCTTATAAGAGAGAACCTAACTTAACCTAAATATACAACGCATTAATCGTGGCAATAGAAGATTGTAACGATTTTTTGTCTGGAATTATTAATAATTTTATTCGACATTTGTTCCAATGTTTCAACATTGGATATTCTAGGTAACTCATTGGTACTATACCAGGGAGGAAGCCTCAGAATCATTTTCAAAATTTTATTTTGAATTCAGAGCTTTCTTCCTGGTATTACAACAGCTAGTCTATATTGGTACAGCATACAACATGGCTGGCCTGAAAATTTGTTTGAAGATCAAAAGCTTGTTCTTAAGACAAAGTTTTGATTTTCTATTAATAAGGGGATAAAGACATTTTAAATATATTTTACATTTGGCTTGAATGCCCTCAATGGGATTTTTGCAAGTTAAATTCTTATCTAGCATGAGCCCTTAGATACTTAACTTCATCTGACCAATTTATTGGAACCCCTCTCATCGTGACAACATGTCTACTTGAAGGTTTCAAATAAAGAGCTTTTGATTTATGTGGGAATATTATTAATTGAGTTTTAGAAGCATTAGGAGAAATCTTCCATTTTTGCAAGTATGAAGAATAAAAATCCAAACTTTTTTGCAACCGACAATCAATTTAGATGGAGTTCATTCGACTGCATATTTTGGTATAGAAGTTTTGGTCTCTACAGAATTGACTATTTTCACAGTTGAGTGCTGAACGATAGAGAAAGGCCATTTCGCCAGGATTCAGAACCACCAACAGAATATCAGTGCTACTAAGTTTTGCTTATGATCAGTGAATCAAATTATCATCAAAGTAGACGAAAAACAAACAACAAAGCAAGCTCGCTCACAACCGTTTGTCACAACTGTTGCGGATAAGGACACAATTAAAAGCAGAATTGTCATGACAATCACAGAGCGCAATATTGTTGCAACCTTTTTAACTCGCGATTAATCAGTAATTTTAAACACAAAACCAAATTTGTTTTATGGATGCTGTTTGATAATGTGTCAATGTTTACCAACACGGAGAAAGTTCTCGAAAATTGCAATGCGAAGCCCAGAAAATCGCCGCGCACGTGGTGATCGATCTTTGTCATATTCTGTTCAGGTGATGACAAACTCATGTTGCAGAATAAAATTGTTGCAACAAGAATAGGAGGTGACAATGTCTTTGTTGTTGCGTATTGGGTGACAATTTATTCACTGCTTATGATACATTCCAACCATATTCGCTCATATCACATCAGGTGTGTCATCCTTTGGCACTACACTTACACGTTACACCACATCGTGGTGCACAATAATCTTGTAAACGTGTTCCAGATAACGGCCAGCCACAGTAGTAAGGTATGGCACAGCAAATCGATTTGCCGTCTCTCGAATGTCATCTGGTTGACGATGGCGATGGACGATGACGATGGTCGGTCAGCGAGGGGGAAAACTTAAGCTTTAAAGCTATTCCGATTCTTGGTCATACATGCTGGATGTTGGCTGCTGGAATGCCTGTGGGCTAGTAATCCTCACGTACACTGCTGATATGAATTCCGGACGGCATGCATGGACGGTTGTTCTCGGTGGAAGACTAAGGGGGTGAATGGTGGGTAAGGTGCCACAATGCACGCGAGCTATTCATAAATTTTAATTAATTTTCATTATCCTTTCAACAAAGGTGTACACACTTCAGATAGATGGCCATACTGCCACTTCAACGGAATGCGAACGTCTGATGATTGTGGCTGGGAGCTTCTGGGACGTGTATGGATTCATTTTGTGCACGCTCAAGATACGGAAGATATCAGCACATGTGCTTTGAGAGGCAGTAAGTGAAGTAAACTATGCAACTTTGTGGTGTGGGGCATGGGGATAATTCAATAATACATTTAGCTTGTGACTTACTTGTCCAGTTGGTATACACTTATGAATTCATTGGACGGTTCAGTTCAGGAGACAGATTTTGTCGGTGAAAGGTTTGCTTCCAAAGCTTGTAATAGAGTTGGATTCAATAACGCCGAAAGCAACTCAACCCTAAATCCGGTTTTCTTAAAAATAAAAAAACATTTTCTATTTTTTTTGAAGATAACTGAAGTTGAAAACAATGTTACACAGCTTATACTAAACATGCAGCGTTTTCCGATGAGTAATTGGTAGGTATGGCGTAACAGTGGTATTTTGCATAACGTAAAAAATGAAGAACTGCAATAAAAAAATATGAAAGTAAACAATTATGAATGAATTATTAAATTGTTGATACCTATTCAGTACAACTTAGAGCCCAACTCAAAGGATCCCTTTATTCTTAAAACAGTTTAGAACTCTAAAGGCATGTGCATTAAGTTGAGTGTCACTGAAATACTGATGTTTTGACTTCTGACTCTGAAAAACGACACAAAAAAGTCAAACTGTACAAAAAATAGAAATATTAGTAGTAGAACGCTAATGGCGCCGTTGTTCACAAAACTGAATTAGTTTATTATCACCTTTAAGTGTATTTTTTCATTGTTTGTTCTGTGCCATGTTGTAGTGGATGATTTCAAAATTTATTTGACACTTTGAGGACCGGTACTCAAGCTGTCAGCGCGTGGCAAACTAGATGTTGGTAACACGAACAGTAGCGACATTAGTATTCTTAGGTTAATGCTTCTACTGTACAAAACCTACCTTGAATTAAATAGAGGAAACTGTTAAGCTCCGTTGATGTACCCAGATAGTAACCAGTTTTACTAACGTTCGCTTCATTATCACGGATTACCGATTTCTCCCGTAAGCTCATATATAATGCATAATCGCAGCATGTGTAGTTTGTCCTGTTCCGTTTGATCAACTCGTCATTATAAATGTTTCATCATCAACAAAACGGCAGTTGCTGGTGACGGTGGAGGTGTTATATGTATGGATAAAGGTGGCTCGTTCCCGGTGCACATAATCCTACTCGTTTAAATTATTAAATCATCCATTGCTGGGCACACGTTTCGGTCAGTTTTAGCGTAAGCTGTCAGTTGACCTTGAAGTTAATTCATAAACATTGATTTTCATTCTTCATCTTTTGGGCAGCTTTATATTTTTTATTCACCCATTTTTTTCAGTAAGAATTCAGCAATCAACTAAGCCACATTCTGCGAAACAATCTGAAAACATAATAATTTGCTGCTGGTTTGAATTGAAATATCTCAATAATGATTAATAGCTACAGATAAAGCTTCGAAACCAACATTTGTTTGACTCAGATCCAAAGAAAATTGAAGCATACCATAATTGCTTGCAGGATTTATGATTAACGAATGTGTTCTCCGTTTGGATATAAATAATTCTAAAGTTCGAACAGATATCATTTGAGATTTACCGATATACTGTTATTTTACTCACCATTGTACGGAAGAATCCATTCGGCCATTGCAACAACACTGTCACCTTGGGTCAAGTCACAACTCTGCCAGAGGGAGCAAAGTATACATTGACAATGGTTGCTGCATGTGAAACTCAACCAAGAAGCGGAATAAAGCAAACGCAATATTTATGATAATCTGAGCGGAGATTTATTCTTTCGAAATTTTTATTTATTACCTGATTCGATTTTATTGTTCCGCTTTTATTGTGTGCCAATCGTACGCTGAGGGGCTATTGTGGGCCCAAACGGGAATGGCCTTAACCCTGAACAGTGAGTGAGCATGCAAGCTGACGGAGGAAATAATGAGAAATGTTCTGGTATGAGTTTTTGCACGTTATGAAATTTAAGTAAAGCTGGCTTATCTTTTTCATTTACATAATAAGCTGTCTGGCAGGAATAATGGGAAAATCAATCAATTCCTGCATTTTAGTGCTGAACTTACCAAAGGTAGAAGCTACCGAAATAAACAAAATAATATTACTTAGGGGAGGGGCCAGTGCCTATAGCACTTAACACATGTAGCAGTAGAAGCCTAGGCAAATTGCTTCTCCTAGCCGACTTAAACAATGTTAAAAGGTACCAGCCTCGGCAGCCTCTACAGCCGACTCTTGGTCGACGCTGCATTTCTACCATAATGTGAGGAACAGCCGTAGTTACTGTATTCCAGAACTTGGTATCCACACATATTCTCTGGATTATATTGTCAAGGGACGTGTCCCCTCCGCATGTAACGAGGATGCAACCTCTCACAACAATGAAACAGAGGCAATCGAACACGACATGCTCCGCTGTTTCCTCCACACCAGCACAATTGGGGCACTCAGGAGATTCTGAGTGCCCGATCCTATACAGGTACTGCCTATCCAAGTAACACGCGAAACATCTTTCAAAGAGATGGATTCTAAAAATGGTTTCAAATATGTATCAATAAAAGCATCTGTAACATACCTAGTTCTAACTCCGTTGCATATTAATATCAAAGCTCATATAGTTTCATTATCGTTCCAATAAACTTGCATTTAACTTCTTGGTTGACGTTCAACTTTATCGAAACAACGAGGCTTGGTCCAAATGTTCTCTGTAAACAGCAATGAAGTCAAGTTTATCAAAATGTATTTAGTAACTTTACAAACAAACTCTTGCAACTTCTCCCAAAATGCCTATTTTAATGTTATGTTTCAAATTACTTCCAATTACAGCATCCGCAACTTGTGTTTATTGCATTCAAGTTCCGTTTCAATGTCCACTACTCAAGAAGATTCATCTCAGTTGCACGAAAGTTGCATTTCACTACGTGTTTGACAGCTAGAAGTTTGTTTGTTTCAATACAGTTGCAATTTAGTTGAGTTTCATATTACGCACCATGTGACTACGAAAACATGTTCTAGCAACAGTTTGTCTTTTTAAATGGTGTTTCTCATATGTCGCGCGAGTTTTTTCAATAACTTTAGTTTATTTGAGGTGGGGCCTAATTTTGCCAGCAATGAGCTTGTATACCGTAGGGTGCAGTAATGTAACAAACAACAAGCCTTCATTAACAGGTAATGTGGTCGCTTATATAGTGGATTGGCGAAGCAATTGTTCGAAGAGCTGGTGGAGTAGTGAGAAGAGGAGAAGATTTAAGATCTTGAGATCGAAAATTCGATTCTCGTATATATTTTTGTTTAAATTTTTTTCCGTTAAGTATTTTGCAACAAATTAGCAATTTCACTATAACATAACTTGCATGTTGCAAACAGACTCCGGCTCTTGCGCTTTTTGCGTTGCTATTCAGTGCAATTGTCATATTTTCAACAACTGACAACTTTAATGAGTTTCAAGAGATATTTTATTTTTCTGGAGTTGAAACAAACTGTGCTGCTTGGGTATAGCAACCATGTCGTGGCAGAAATTTCGTCATGTGGAAGTTCATTTTCTCATGGTTTCTTTAATATCAATCTAACATATTTGGAATTAGCCGAAGGATCCATCTGTCTTAAGTGGAGTTATTTAATTTCTGCTGCCAACCTCCAAGCGTTGTCTCTTCAACCACGTTGTGGACTCCTATGATACCTTTTTGGTTAACTCGTATAGGCCTTAGTGATAGCAAAAATACTGAAACCCTCACCATTCAAAGAATTCTAAACGGATTGAAATGGTTTTTTGTCAGTTTACTGGCTCACATGTCTAGTTTCTAGAAGTGGCCAGAGGAACTTGGAAATTTTCCTGTGGCTGGAGTTTTTCCGGTGGGTCACTGGGTCAAGTCGGGTAAAAAAGAGCTATTTTTGGGACTTGCCATGTTACTTTCATTTATTTACAATGACTATCATTTTAATTTGCATAAATCATTAGGATCTGATATTTAACAATATAAATGAAGAGCTTTGCACCGCTTGAAATATACCGGATGTGACCATTCGGACGTAATGCCCAGAAGAACCGGCTATAAATTTGTTGGATACTAAACCGTTTCAATTCTTGAAAAGCAGACATCAAACATAATTGTGCTCTAAAATGCGTTCCCATAAGCTTGTTTCAGATGTTCAGATACAAATTTGCCATTATCGTAAGTTTGAGGCATCCCGGGACCCGAAAATGGTCATTTGTAGAATTAATCAAATGCAGAACTCATAGTTATCCAATTCAATCGTTTCTCAAAAGGTTTACACTTAGGCAATTGTCTTCAAACTCCGTCATGTAGTAGCCACATTATAACCGATTCCGGAAATTATCTGTGACTTGAAATTTGCCTACCTCCAGGCGCACAAACGCATAGTACCCTTCTCACCTGACCTGACCCAGAGATCCACCAGAATAACTCTGACCACAGGAATATTTCCGCGTTCCTCTGTCCACTTCTAGAAACTAGATATGTGTACCAGTATACTGACAAAAAATCATTTGCATATAGTAAGAATCCGCTGAGCGGTGAGGGTTTTAGAATATTTGCTTTCACTCAGGTCTATACGGGTTAAAGCATTCTGAGCCCGATAGGCGTCATTTCGGCTATGATGCCACGGCCTCTTAAGAAACCGTTCGGTATGCGCTTGCTACTCGCAAGCATATGATCCTATACGTGCTATCCAACCGCTTTCGATTTCTGCTCGTCCTAAGCGGTTTTGACCAGATTGGTCCTCCATACCTTAGTATGGGTTACGCCACGCTTGCCAGGAGCTTGCGTTTGCTGGCAATTACAGCAGAGCTGTTATACATCATCCTCGAAAGTGCCGCTATAGCCGTAGATGTCCTTTTACAGACATATTCAACGCGGCTAGCGAAGTTGAGCTTGTCATCGATCATTACCCAAAGATGCCTGAAGGATCACTTGGACTCTATGGTGCAATCACCTACCGAGATAAGCGCCCGTTGCTCAGACTTACGATTATTGACCACCACCACCTAAGTCTTGTAACGGGTCAGCCCTAGATTCCAAGACTTCATCCATTCCTCAATTATGGAAATAGAGTGCGCTGCTGTCAACTCTACTTCCTCCATCAATTCACAATAGACCGCTACACAGTGGGACGGAATCAAAAAAAGTGGGACATGTGGGTTTGCGCCAAAACTATCGGTTTTAGCGTTTTGGTGTCTTCTGCAATGTTTCTTCTTTTTAAAAGTACTTTATTATAGAAATAAAAAGAAATCGTTTTCAATTGTATACACTGAGAAAAAAAAATTTACTCTTTTATTTTTTCTCAAAATTGAAAACTACCTAAGGAAGTATTGTAGGTAACGTCATTTGAAGAAACTTTGTCGAAGACGAAAAAATTCTAGCTCTCATACTTTCTAAGTTATATGGTAAAAATGATGTTAACCCCCTTAAAAATGATTTTTTTACAATATCTTTTTTATATGTTTTTTTTAATTTTTACAATGTTCTACAATGTTGTAGATACTCCAAAAATACACATTTTTGCTGAAGAGACTAAAGCGCTATCTCTTATTTTGAAAGAGCTATGAACTATTTCTTCTTTTTTATACGTCACCTTTAAGGGTTAACAGCTTGCAAAGTTGCAGGTAGTAGCAGTTAATTTTGACGTTATACTGTTCAGTAACTTACACACTTTCAAAACATATATGAAGCAGAGCGGGATCCAATGGGATCAATAATGTTTTTTAAGTTTAACGATCTTGATGTTATAACATAATATTGCAGTTTTCAACAATTATGATGGACATATTATGCTTCTGAATAATTTAATATTGCTTTTGAGGTTCATATGTATTGCAAAACAATAGTAAGCAATTGGTTTCAATATTGGAGTACCTTTTTTAACTCATGTTAGAATATTGATTTATTTTCGGAGATGTTTCCTTCATCCAAATTTAGTTCATATTTGTTCAACAAATTCATCGAATTCTAATATTTTCTTCTGCTGGGGTTATAATTAAAGCTCATTTAAATCATTTTCTTCCCAATCTTCATCGTCGGAAGAATTTGACCAATCGTTGTGAGAAACATCTGCTCAGCTATATGTAAAGCATTACGACTAGTACAAAATGCCATCCAGTGTTCACCGTGTTCTGATTCATGGCGCTGAAATAGTCAGACATTGCATCGTTCCAGTCGGAACTTTATCTGAAGAACCTCAAGAATGTCGAAATAAGGACATCAAAAGTTTTCGCGAAAATTGATCAAGGAAAGGCTCACGGTAAACTTTTCAAATATTTATGTCTTCTCAAATAACAAAGCATACTTTTCTTTTCAACAGTGTAGCAACCAATCAGGACATTTTCAACCGCCTCATGGTATCTTCGGATCCGCTGATTTCATCCATGCGAAAAATTCCAAAGAGGAAAAGTATTCCGTTTCGAAAAGAAGTATTGGAATGTTTGAAAGAACCAGATGTTTCTCACAACGATTGGTCAAATTCCTCCGACGATGAAGATTGGGAAGAAAATGATTTAAATGAGCTTTAATTATAACTCCAGCAGAAGAAAATATTAGAATTCGATGAATTTGTTGAACAAATATGAACTAAATTTGGATGAAGGAAACATCTCCGAAAATAAATCAATATTCTAACATGAGTTAAAAAAGGTACTCCAATATTGAAACCAATTGCTTACTATTGTTTTGCAATACATATGAACCTCAAAAGCAATATTAAATTATTCAGAAGCATAATATGTCCATCATAATTGTTGAAAACTGCAATATTATGTTATAACATCAAGATCGTTAAACTTAAAAAACATTATTGATCCCATTGGATCCCGCTCTGGTTCATATACGTTTTGAAAGTGTGTAAGTTACTGAACAGTATAATGTCAACATTAAGTGCTACTATCTGCAACTTTGCAAGCTGTTAACCCTTAAAGGTGACGTATAAAAAAGAAGAAATAGTTCATAGCTCTTTCAAAATAAGAGATAGCGCTTTAGTCTCTTCAGCAAAAATGTGTATTTTTGAAGTTTCTACAACATTATAGAACATTGTAAAAATTAAAAAAATCATATAAAAAAGATATTGTAAAAAAATCATTTTTAAGGGGGTTAACATCATTTTTACCATATAACTTAGTAAGTATGAGAGCTAGAATTTTTTCGTCTTCGACAAAGTTTCTTCAAATGACGTTACCTACAATACTTCCTTAGGTAGTTTTCAATTTTGAGAAAAAATAAAAAAGTTAATTTTTTTTCTCAGTGTATACAATTGAAAACGATTTTTTTTATTTCTATAATAAAGTACTCTTAAAAAGAAGAAACATTGCAGAAGACACCAAAACGCTAAAACCGATAGTTTTGGCGCAAACCCACATGTCCCACTTTTTTTGATTCCGTCCCACTGTGCGCTAGGGTGATGTCATCGGCGAAGCCAACAATCTTAACACCAATCAGAAGGGGCAGCCTCAGTATGTTATAGTACATAGCATTCTATAACATCGGGCCCAGGGTTGAACCTTGAGATATTCCCGCGGTATTTCGAACACTTTTCTGCTCCTCTTCTGTGTCATTCAGTAGAATCCTACCAGCTTACACAACTGTACCGGTAACTTAAGCGATGAAGTACGTGGGCTATTGCTTCCCAGCATGCACTGTTGAACGCATTCTTCACATCCAGAGTGACAACCACGCAGTAACGGTTGTCGCTCCTTTTGTGCTCTATTGCCACCTCAGTTATCGACTGAATAGCGTACAGAGTAGATTTACCTTTCCTGCATCCAAGCTGGCTGTTGGACAGCTGGTAATTTCCCCGCCTTCGGTAGTAGCACCAATTTCTGTTGCTTACATACATCCGGAAAGATTCCTTGATCTATGCAGCGTTGCATCGTGGTTCTGAGCATGTCCGGATCCGCATTCAATGCTGCTTTTAGGCAACATCCGGGTACCATCGGATCCCAGTGCCTTTTTTGACGCGAATGATTACACGACTTCTGTCAGCTCTTCGTTCGTCACCCTCGCCTCTTCTTCTCCATCATCTGCCGCATACGGTGCTCGGAGTCATGGGCTTGTGGGATAATGTGGGAAGAGTACATCGATTATCGATCGCAGCAACTCGAGGACTTCTCTTGGGGCGCTATGGCCCATTACCACTCTGTAGGCGTATCCCTACGGAATCGAGTGGCACTTGGGCAAAGAGTATCAATGCATGCCCGTTTTCGTCTCATGATTTCTTTTTTGAGAGCTCACTTTGCTTCTCTGAATGCTGCACCGCTTTCTTCTCATCGTCTATCCCGAAGGCAGATTGCCCTAAGATTTGCACCACCATTACACCGGCGGTCTGTTCTCTCTGGGAGGGGCTTTTCTCGGCATGAAAGAATCATACGCTAATGATATCACAGCAACTGGCGCTTCACCGTTTAGGTCCAGAGTGTTGCGTTCGCTCCTCATGGCTGTTTTCCAATCTCGGGCTTGGGTCGAGTGACATCGCACTGCCCTCCACCCGTCTGGTATTATACTCTAGCGAATCGATTGATGATCGCTATGAGTTTAATCATCATCAACGCGTCAGTTCATGGTACCTTTAAGGTTAGGACTACAGAACGTCACGTCGATATGGATTCTGCACCATTTCTGCGGATGGTACTCACTATACCCACATTTGCCAGCTCTACATGCAATGCGACTAAGTATTCCAACAATAGTTGGCCTCTTTGGTTGGTGCAGCGGCTATCCCACTCCATTGCTCCTGCATTAAAGTCACTAGCTTTCAGAACTAACTGCGAATTAGCTAGTTCGGTTATCATCCTGTTCGACCGTGTGGAAAAATTTCTCAATCGACCACCTTTGGGGCGCGTAACAACTGGAATAGAACACGCCGTTAGTTTTTGCCATCACAAAATCGTCATTTGAGATAGAGACTACTCCTTGGATTGGGTATATTGGGACGACATATGGCTGCTAGCTGTTGAGACCCCGTTGTTGGCTGGTATGCGGCATGGTTCACGTCGGTCTTCGTTTCCGAGACTAAATGTTAAAGTAGCTGCTGGGCTGCATCACATTCAACTGTGTTACTTCCGTTTTGACTGCTTTGATACTTCGCTTGTGCCCGGACATTTGGGTCCACCCGTGAAGTGTCCGTTGTCTACTCTGTTGACACATATTATACATTTATCGATTTGCTTACAATCGCTTGCCCTATGACCTTCCGGCAATTACACGTCTTCGTATTTCTCTGCTGCAGTTGTTATCCGACGTTATCAATGATCCGATGTAGATAAATTCGTCCACCACCTCGAACTCATCCCGGTTGATCATTACGACAATGCGAGCTCTATCGCGGTCGGTTCCTCCATCCAGCAGATATTTCGTTTTCGACGTATTTACCTTCAATCCAACCCGGTCTGCTTAATGTTTCAGTCTAGTATACTGTTCAGAAACCACCTAGAATGTTCTTCCGACAATGTCCACGTCGACAGCAAAACAGATGAACTGGCTGGATTTATTGAAGATCGAGCCCCGCATGTTGATGCCCGCCAGTTTCATAACACCTTCTAGCGCAATATTGAACAGGAGGCAGGAAAGACCATCGCTTTGCCGAAGACCTTTGCGTGTTTCAAACGGGTCCGATAATGCACCCGATATCTTCACACAGCACTGTACACTATCCATCGTTGCCTTGATCAGTTTAGTCAGTTTCCCGGGAAAACCATTCTCGACCATAATCTTCCATGGCTCTTCGCGGTTGATGGTATCATAGGCCGCTTTGAAATTGATGAATAGGTGGTGTGTAGGGACTTGATATTCGCGACACTTTTGGAGGATCTGCCGCAACATAAAGATTTGGTCTGTCGTCGATCGTCCGTCCACAAAACCGGCTTGATAACTTCCCACAAATCTGCTTGCCAGTGGCGATAGACGACGGAAGCTTGTCTGGGAAACCACTTTATAGGCTACATTAAGAATGGTGATCGCTCGATAGTTCTCACATTCTAACTTGTCACTCTTTTTGTATATTGTTTATATTACTCCCACCTTCCACTCCTCCGATAGCTGTTCTGTATCCCAGATCCTGGCTATCAATCGGTGCAGACAAGTGACCAATCTGTCCGGGCCTATTTTAATAAGTTCCGCTCCAATACCATCCTTTTTAGCTGCTTTGTTGTTCTTGAGCTGTTTGATAGCATCATTAACTTCACCTATTGTGGGAGTTGGCACGTTTCCCTCATCCGCTGTACTGATGAAGCCATTCCTCATGCTGCTTTGGTCTTCCTCCTCTGCGCCATTTAGGTGTTCGTCGTAGTGCTGCTTCCACCTTTCAATCACCTCACCATAGCAACCATAACGTATTTTCGCCACGTATTAATCCTCGGAAGGTGTACATAACGTCGGTAACGCCTGCTGTACAAATCAAATGGAGCTGTCACTTTTCCGTACGGCAAAATGTGCCGCTCGATTATTTCGCAAGTAAAAGTAACACTTCGCTCATAATGGATCGGCTGTCAAAATAACTTTGGTAAAAAAGAGAAATTTTACTTGAGCGCTTTACGTTTCAGATGCATACTACGCATAAGGGAGTAGAATGTCGCCGCTGTCAGCATCATCGCATATTATCCATAACATATGCCGTTACTTATCGAGTAGTGTTTGATCCTTTGCTCGCGTCGCTTGCTCCTGCGGGGGCGGGTGATGTGAGCAGGATCAATCGTGTTGCGCATCGCTCGCGCGGCATGAATAAACAGTGGCGTTAAACGGGTTAGGCGTGAATGTATCATGGATCGCATCACCAATCGCTGGTGACTCCCAGATCTTTACCTTATCCCACTAACCCAATATCCTTTCCATGACAACTGTGGAGATGCAGAAGATTTTTCGGTCTCTAGTAACAACGGTTGTCTAGCTAACATTCCTTCCCTTCCCCGATGACCGTAAGGACGTGGCCGGCGCCGTTATTGACTTTTAAAATTTGTGCTCTCGATTTGTGCACATTGAAGAATGGTTAGCTAATCCCAAGCCCCATTCATTGATTCCCTGTGCAACTTCGATTGCTCTAGTCAATCACGGAGTAGCAACTACGAATTGTATGGTCATATATGCTCATGCTCATGCTCATACATATGCCGTTACTTATCCTTAGTCGTGCGCTGCCAGTACTCAGAATTGGGGCCGTACTGGCGTTGCTCCCAGTGTGCTCGAAGCACTCCTACTTATAGTTCCATGCGTTGTCCGTTTGTGTCGCGACCAGTATGCCATTATCAGGATCTAACAGGATGGCACTCCTGTTAGTTTGAGCTAGGGTGCTTTGGTACTTTAAGCAGCACCGGTCGCATTCGAATTTTTGTGGTATTTATGAAGATGCATCAGAGCCCACTGTGAGCTCCTCCACATCCCGGGCAACACCCCAGGTCGCAGAGGTCCTAGGGACGGTCCGCTAAGCCGCTGGGCTTTCGTCACTGCTGCTCTGGTAGATATTACCTCGTAAAGCACCTCGTAAAGGTATCTTAGCTGTGTTACGGGTGACACCAAAAAGCTTGATATTGTTTATATTTCCTAGCAGTATCGGGATCTTGGATTTAATTAGAGAGACAGCCCAATCTGAGTAGGAGCATAGAGGCACGAACAAGTAGGAGAACTGGGTGCAAAATGCGCCGTTGGGGTAAAACGTGCCATCCTTGTTTTGAGCAAATGACGTGCTTTGGGACACTGTTGTATTAAAATGCTTCTCTATGTATATTTTTAAGTGTTTCCCTAACAAAAATCGAGAAAAACTCGTAAAAACGTTTTTTGAGGTTTTCATTGTAGTTTTGTGTTATATTTTAGGTCATTTACAGGTCGATAAACAAATAAACTTTTATCACCGAGAATCGACCTGTGCACTCCCATAGTTTGTATTCCATGCGACAAAGTGTTAAAGTGTTATCCATAAAAAGCGTATTGAAGGACTTAATCTTTTATCAACTCATGGGGCAAAACGGCCACTCATATTTCATAACATCAAAACAGCAGTTTGAATTCAAATTTAAGTAATCGTAGGGGAACTGGGTGTCAAATGCACCGTTGGGGTAAAACGCGCCACCCTCGTTTTGAACAAATGAGGTGCTTGGTGCCGTGCCGAGATAATAGAAAATGTATTAAAATGCTTCTCTATGTACATATATTTTAAAATGTTTTCCTGGCAACAATCGTAAAAAAAAACTCCAAAAAACGTGTATTGCTGTTATCGTTGTAATTTTGTGTTATTTTCTAGGTCATTTTGCAGGTCGATAAACAACAAAACTTATGAAACTGTCACCGAGAATCGCCTTGTGCACTCCCATAATGTGTATTCCATGCGAAAAAAGTGTTGAATTTATCCTTAAAAAACGTATTGAAGGACTTAAACTTTAATCAACTCGTGTGGCAAAACGGCCACTCCTATTTCATAACACCAGAACAGCCGCTTGAATTCCAATTCCAGCAAACGTAATGCCACTCAGTAGTTACGTGCCAATTTGAACCTTACAAATGCACATTTTTCGAATCAGCATGTATACTACAATTGAACAATAACATCTGATCAAACGCCCTTATGTATGCAACGTATATGCAAGCATAATTGCGCATGCGTACGAACGTCTCCTCAGACGGCTCGTTTTACCCCGCAAAAAATTAAAATGCAGATAAGCAAGCATTTTATAAAAAAATAATTATCAACACCAGAAAAAAGAAAATGGATGGCTGTTTCTATTATTTGATAGAAAACATGTTTTTCTATGAGATAATGATTAAAAAAAGAGCTTATAGGGGGACTGGGGGTGGTTTGCCCACGTTGAGGAGAACAGCGATTTGAGATGTGAAAAATATTATGTTATGCTCATTTTATGCATCATTGTAGCTGTTCTGGGGTTGATAAATTATTTTTTTTAAAATGCTTGCTTAATTGCATATATATTGTTTTGCGGGGTAAAACGCCCCGCTTGAGTTCGTCGTTAGCCATGCTGTAAACGAACGCACACAATCATGCTTGTTTATGTGTTGCATACATCCGGGTGTTTGTTCAGATGTTATTGTTCAATAATAGTATACATGCTGATGCGAAAAATGTACATTTGTAAGATTCCAATTTTTGCGTAACTTCAACGTGGCATTACGTTTGGTAGAATTTGAATTCAAACGGCTGTTTTGGTGTTATGTAATAGGGGTGGGCGTTTCGCCCCATGAGTTGGTTAAAGTTTAGGTCCTTCAATAAGCTTTCGACCTAAAAAATGACATTGAACATCGCACAAAATTGCAACGAAAATAGCGAAAAACGTTTTTATACGTTTTTAACGATTTTCTAGATAAAAACACATAAAAATATATTAATGGAAGCATTTTTATCCATTTTCTATGATCTAGGGTGAAAAAAAGCATTCTAAAACACATCGTTCGTCCAAATCGATGGTGGCGCGTTTTGCCCCCTATTGGCATATTACCCCTAGTTTCCCTAATAATGTTCTTCACAGCTAAAAACGCTTCCTTTCTTAGATGGCACGTTTTGCCCCCAGTTTTCCCACATCGCAGCTCAAACAGGACAAAAAGAAAGCATGCTGCATATGAATAGTTGAAGATTACGACGGTTGAAGTTGATGGGAAAACGCCGATAGCGGGAGCATTACTTTTCAACAGCTTTGTGGGTGTAATAGGTACGATGTCCCGAGTAGAAGGAAATTTCAGTTACAACTACTTCATAGCAAATAATGTTCAATGACTTACTAGCTGAGTTAGTATTTGAAGCTGAGAAGCAGGCTCTGTTCTAGTGAGGACGTAATGCCAAGAAATAGAAAAATAAGATGAGTTTAATATAGCTTTAAATAAAAGGTAAAATAGATAGATTAATATTGTGCATTTCTTTCCCAACTGGACTGCGAAGTGCGGCTTCTTAAGTGCGAAAATGCAAATAAAAGTGCAAGAGCGCATCGGATCATGTTGGTGTCTTCAGAGCACTTATTCTTTGGACTGCGATGAATAACCCCGCTGAAGACAACGACTCGATTTGAAGCAATCGCGCACTATTATTAGCGTTCCCGCACTTGTAATCATTTCTGCGATAGTCCAGCGGTGAAAGAAATACGCAATAATTAATTGGATTATGCGATGTTCCGTGGAAATTTGCATGATGGTAATTAAGTTTTAAATGATGTGTAGTGCAACTTGCGGCAAATCTGACATTCCCTTTGTATGCAATATATGACGCTTAATTTTACATGATTTTTTTTCTCTCTGTGTATGCAAATGTCGCAGCAGCAAAAACCGTAAACCAGAGGTAAATTGATTACTATTTAACAACTTTTCGTTACATTATCCTCTAGTATTAGAATACTGTCAACTTATTTGTATTTCCGAAGTAGGGTATCTTGTTTGACTACCGAGATGCTAGTTATCCATTCCTGCTCGGGGAGCGCAGTTTTGATCGAATATGTCTCCTGCAGTGACATGGGAGCGATATGCGATGGAACTTGCTATTAATTTTATGAGTTTAGTTCGCTGGAGCAAGGTAGGGGCGAGAATTGCAATCGTCGCTTACCAGCTCGAGACTGGTGAATTGATCTGGAAAATATTGCAAAACATTCTGGAGCTGATGCGAGCATGGCTGTCGGTGTCATATTAGTGACGGATGATTGCAATCATGTCACGCTCATGCACAAAGATAGCGTTCTACGTTTTCAAGGAATATTGTGTTTTGCAAGAATGGTCCACAGAATAACATTGGCCTGGGGTTCTCGGTACCGAAACTTTTGCTGATGTTTCTTTGGTACTGTATGGTACTATGATTCTAATTGAAATTTATGAAAAATTTTAGCTGTGTAGAATTTCGTTACCGATATCATAACCCTACTTTGACCTTCCAAACATTCTTTTTGGTGACTATAAAGTTCTAGGAACACAAACGCCAGTCTGAAATAGAACCACTAATCAATGCAATTTAGACAATCATTCCATCAACATGGGTTTCCCTCTACAATGGTGTATAATTTTCTCATAAGCAGCTCAATGCTATTTTGTTGGATGGATACCCTTTCGGATTGCACAACCGTGTGGCTTGGGTAATCAGCTTGTTATTCACATCAACACCATCGTGGCCTTCGCAATGGAGTGCATTATGCCTTCATTCTGCGCGATAATGGTATGCGATATATATTTTTTAATGTCGATGTAAAACAAAACAACAGACGGAATATTCAATATTGCTTGTGACAAACTGAAACACAAATTGAAAATGTTTCGTTAACTAGATACAAAATACAAAAATGTGCGATTTTTTTCGAAACGAAACGAAATTATGATTTCGCTTGGCGCAATATATGTTTCACCATTATTTGTTTTAGTATATTTTACAAAAGGCTGGAAAAAACACATTTCTGTTTTTTGGTAATAAGATATGCGACATCAACGAAAACGATACATTTCTCGGCACGAAATTTGGCTAGAACCACTAGTATATCTTATGTAAGAGAGATCGCTTTTTTTTTAAATTTAGTTTGATTCTAGAAATTATTTGAAACTAGATTAGATTAGTAAACAAAGAAATTTTCATTATTAAAATCAAATCAATAATGACCGAAAGTTTTGTGTTTATTTTTGTCAATATATTTTGTTTAATTCGTTATCCAAAATAATGGCTATTGTTTTTTTTTTCAATTTCACGAAACGACACAATATTCAAACACATACCTTTCGCTTGAACTCCACGGTATTTCCTTTGGAACGCTATTTGGCGAATTCTTCCGGAATAACGCATACCCTTCCAGCGTGGAAATGCCAACAAGCTCACTCCTATCTCAGCAGCATGTAATTTATCCTGTATTCCCAAGAAGCTCGTTTCGGTTTAATAATCAGTCCCGTAGTAGGAGATAGTCATCGTGCATCGGCTGATTCCGGGCCCATCAATACGTGATAAGGCCATAGTTTGTGTGAGGTCGCGCGCGCAAAAACCCACCGAAGCATGTCATAATTGAATTATCACTTTGTTCCTTTCAAACTGGTGGCCGGCAAGGACATGGGGAAGCCACTGGAACAACTGACCATTGTTGTATCATGCTAATTAGATTAATTTGGACCACACAATTTGATTAAGCGATCGATTGCGGTTAGTTTCGGAGAACGATGTGAGAAAAATAGCTACTGATACAGGCCTGGAAGCCAAGAGTAATATTCTGCAAAAACGCTATACGCAATGACAACTGCAAATGACTCAACATTGTTCAAACAAAACCACTCACATACTTAAATCAATAAGTTAGAATACGACCAAACAGATTGATTTCGCATGCATGTAGTAATCACGATAATGACTTTTAACATTCCTTTATCATTTGAAACATTACATTATTTTTTATATCTAGGAGTTCTGTGTTGGGCAACAGTATTATCCTTATTTGGTAAAATTAATAAGGCTTTTATTAAAATTTTGTTAACGACATTTAACTGAAAAATGGGAATTGATGGAGAATTCCGGCTACTATAAAAGTTGCCGTTCATCTGCCTGGTACGAGCCTTCTTGATTCGTTTGCGAGAAGGGTGATATCGAAAGATAGACTTATGTTTGCCTCTGCAATTTGCGCATACTTATGCTTTGGTATTTTTCGTCACAGGACAGACGTCCTTAGCGTGAGAAAAACCTCCGAAAATCATGTATTTAGCGTCCATGCGGCAATGTTTAGTACCTTAACCCCACTTTTGGCACCGACGTCCTGAGTGAGGTTCTGCAAATTTCCTCCAAGAATTTGGCTTATATCATGGTGTGATGCGGTTTCATGCTTACGGTACCTAGAAATGAAAGGTAAGGGTGGTATGAATAAAACCTAACTGTTGTTACGAGAGCGAACCAGTTTCGAACGTCTTCAGAGCAAATTCGTAGTTTTAGGTTGAGTATGCTTTAAGCTGTAATTGTATCATTAGTTAAGTTCATATGTTTTACATTTCTTTTTATTGGTTAAGATGAAGATATATCGAAGCCAAAGTTCAAATTTTCAAGAGCACGGATCTGGAGAACCGAACATCCGTTCAAGCTGAAAACTTAATCGATTGGTCACTAGCTGGTGGTGACCAATCGATTAGGTTTTCAGCTCTAACAGATGTTTGGTTCACCAGATCCGTGCTCTTGAAAATTTGAACTTTGGCTTCGATTTATCTTCACCTTAACTTATATTGATTTGTCCTCAACTTTAGTTTGTCCGTCGTTTGTAACAGTAGAGTTTGTTCCAATTTATGTTTAGGCTAAATGTATTACAAGTTTAGAGAATTCATTTCATAGTCACAATTCGCTTAATTTAACAAAGTTAGGATTAATTTAGAATAACAAATTAAAGATTTTTGTAAGTAGTTCAAGTAGTAACAAATTGTTGCACTCTACCAACTATAATGCAAGCATGACTTCTTACTTTTTAATGACAGCTGTCCTACCTAAGCTCCCTATCAGAGCAACATCATTCGTATGTCACTCGATCTGCTTCCCTGTGGTATCTTTGTGAGGGCGGTGCTGAACGCGCTGATCCGTGTTGCCAACACGCCCCCGCCTGTACTGCTTCAAGTGTCCTTAAGCTGTACCAGCTTCCCTGGCTACATCTAGGACAGCGAGCTTAGTCGCCGGTCGTCGCATGATACCAAAAGAAGTCTGGACATCCGCGCTGCGAATTCGTCCAGTTGTTTCTCACTCCTTCGTTTACGACGATGACCAGATCACCGACGTTGATCGCCCTCAGCTCTCCAAACCACTTCGGCTGTCGAGCGATAATCGGAAGATATTCTCGGATCCATTGCATCCAGAATCGGTCCAACATAACCTGAGCAAGTTTCCAGTTCGACCGTAACGCCGCACCCTCCTCAGTTGGCCGGACAGATGGTTGGACGGCTCCGCTGGAACTCAGCAATAGGAAGTGGCTCGGCGTTAGGGCAGTAGATTCCTCACTTTCCAGCGGAAGGTAAGTTAGAGGTCGCGAGTTCACCGTAGATTCAACCTCCGCAAGGGCCGTTATGAACGTCTCCTCTTCCGGGATCCTCGGCATCTCCATGTACGCTAAACCTGACTTGACTGAACGTACTAGCCGTTCCCACACACCTCCCATATGGGGGGCGTACGGAGGGTTGTGTTTCCATTGAGTTTCGTCGTTCGTAAACGTCTCCGCTAGACCTCGGTATACCGCTTCGATCTGTTGTCTTAATTCTGCACTAGCCCCCTGGAAGTTGGTACCTTGATCCGAGTATATTTCCTGCGGCGCACCTCGGCGGGCGATGAACCTGCGTATTGCCATTTTGCACGATTCAGATGATAGGCTATAAGCAATTTCTAAATGCACAGCTCGGGTCCCCAGACAGGTAAAGAGTGCTACCCATCGTTTAACGCTACCTCGTCTAAAGCGAACATTAATCGGGCCGAAGTAGTCCAGCCCCGTAAAGGTGAAGGCTCGGACATAAAGCGTGAGACGAGCAGAGGGCAAGGGAGCCATTGGAGGAACCTGTGGCTTGCATTTGTAAACTCTGCACCAGTTACAGCCGTTTGCCACATTCTCAACGGATGTCTTCAAGTCAGAAACGTGGAACTTCTGGCGAATCTCGTTCACCACCGCACATTGGGGAAATCCGAACCCAAACGTGGACAAAATTGATAACTTTCACAATAGAAAGATAAAAAATAAGTTTTATAGCTCATTCGAAAAGAAATTTTCTCAGGAATTGAACCCAGGACTCTTGTATGCTAGACGAGTACTTTACCAACTAAGCTACCGAGCCCGTAAAGCGCTCGTCTAGCATACAAGAGACCTGGGTGCAAATCCCAGCCGAGCTCGTGGATTTTTTCATATTTTCACCAATAATTTGTCCATCTTTACCACGCGTAATGAGTTAATTAATTTAAATTTCTTCATGTTATGCATTTTAGAAGGCTCTGGCTTGAAATTCAGTCAAACAGATGTAACCATAATTACTGTTTACAATATTAACAAAGTATGGTTCACCATGAGGAACATTGATGTCAACCAACAAGCAATCTGTTAACAGCAAATGTAGAGGCAACATAACAAATATAGTAACTATGAATTATACTAATGAAATGAATGATCGATTTTGGAAAAATCTAGAATTGAGCATTATTAACAACTGCATTATCATTTTTATGATAACTTTTTCTGTAGTGTATGATGGCAATTGGAATATTGAATACCAAATATCCATAAAAAGACAAAATTATTTCCCAAATAATTTCTTGTAAAATGCAATTTGACTCTCACGATATTGCTACAGTAATGATTGAGAAACTAACCTGATCCTGAGTAATTTGTTGCAATCAGAAAAACGGCTGATGATTTCTTGATAGATTCATTTTTGATTTTTTTATTTGGTTATTTTTTTGTTTATGTGTAAAAGATCCCCAAAATCTCCTATGTTTTATGATATAAATATTGTATCAGATACAGAATAAACAATTCAGTGAACAATAAATTTGATTTGGGAGAAAAAGTTGAATTAATTACGAAAGAAATCGTGTTTAGGGGAATTGGGGCAAAAATAGCCAAAAAAAAACTATATGCTCCCACTATCTCCTATCAATGAGGCTAACGGCAATCGACCATTTAGATTAATACCGTTTACCCAAACTATCGCACATCGTTTGGAAATGTTTGGAATTTGTGATATAAGAAGGTAAATTATTCACAATATGTTGCATACAGCATAAATAATGATCATACATATTCTAAAAATTTTATTACAACTTATTTCTGCAAGCTAAATTCATGATTATTTGACTATTTTAGAATTTATTTCAATAAAAAAACACGTTGAAAAAATTCAAAACAAAAATTCCTCTTCAAAAATATTTCATTGTACATCTGGCCCCACAATCCCCTAAATTTCCATCTTTTTATAACGTTCTCTGTGAAACATTGTTGAATGGACTAGAAATGATGGATTTCATGGGAAATAATCTCCACAATAAAACAGTTTTACTCAAAACAACATAAAAATCTAAAATTTTCAAGGAATCGGGGAAAAACGGGCACCATAGCTTATCTCAGGGTGGCCCCACATTCATGAAACCATCACCAATCGATTCCTAAGACAATTTCCTTTCGAATGAGCTATAAAATTTATTTTTTATCTTTGTATTATGAAATTTATCAATTTTTTCCACCTTTGGGTTCGGAATTCCCCAATGTGCACCGTTTTATTGTTGGCGTGTCGATACTTCCTGTGATACCAGTCGATCACTAGTTTCGTGACATAGTGATCTTTAGGCAGGATGACGGGAAATTTGCTCTCGTCCGAAACACATTCCGCGTTTGCGATGCGGGATCCCATCCTCATCACTCCGGCAAGGTCAAAAAACGGAGATAATTTGAACACTCGGCTGCTCTTCTGGATTCTTTCACGTTTATCTGGCTGCAGCGTAAGGTTTCTTTGAAGAATACTACATTCCTCTGTATACTCGTTCGCTTGAATCAACTTGAACACAGTCGACTCAGCGGCTCCATCCCATTACCCCGAACGCCATTACCCCGAACGCCACTACCCCGAACGACACTACCCCGAATGGGTCACTACCCCGAAAGCCATTACCCCGAATGGATCATTATCCCGAACGCCACTACCCCGAATGAGCCATTACCCCGAATAGTATGAGATACAGTACAGTATCTTGTTCTGCGTGCAAAAATTCGTCTCTAATGAAAGCTGGTAATTAATGGCACGTAAAATTCGTCGGTAAAATGTTCATCATATATTTTCCCTTCTTTTATATGCCAGCTATTCTTTCGAAATATCTTGATGGCAATTATATTCTTCTCATTCTTTTTGAGACAGTGCCTGTTTATCAGCTCAGTGGGCACCTTCGCAATTCAAGGGTTCATTCACAAATTTCATTTCGCCAAAAAATGCTATATTTAACACCTACCCACCTCCTCGTACTTTTTTTTTTGTATGGAAATTCTACATATTGTGAATGGGCTGTAAAATTTTGAGGACAACTACCCACAAACTCTTTTGCTCCCTTCAGCGTCACAATTACAATTACAGAATTACAATGTGCCTCTCTGTGATTTTCCGCCTTTGATCATACACAGTTTTCTTGCACATCGCCAATTATGAGGAATCTCATTTGCGCGTTTTGTTTTGCTTCGGATTGTGAATTTGAGATTTGTGACAAGACAATGGTTTTTGAAAACTCGTGTTCCACATCAACAGATTTTTTTATTAACATTTTGACCATCTTATGTAAATCAGTGCTTAACAATTACTCACATGTATTTATAATTTACGTACAGTCATTCTGCTTCCATCAGATTCGAATGTAATAGAACTAAATTGGATGAATATGATCAAGTACGTGATAAGACCTGCAGAAAACTGTACAAAAAAGTAAGAGGTTGTTTCCGAGATACGACCGCCAAGTTGACGTTGGATAACGTTAGCTTCTTCTATTTCCTGATTTAGGACCATCACGAACTTATGAAAGATTTACCTAGAAATCTAAAAATCTAATCAATTTTCAAACTATTTGTTGCATGTCAATTCTGATCTATTATGGATATTAAGTGTTATTATTTGGTTGGTTCGGTTAACATTTCAACACCGATAGAACCGGTCGATGGAAGAAGAAGCATGGGCGGTAACTTTTGCTCTCCAAATAAACAGAGAAAGAGTTTTGGGTGATCTGTTTGTAGTATGTAAATGATGTCCGTAATAGGGAATGCATCACCAAACTCACAACTAATCAATGATCATGACTGCGATAATTGACAAGAAAATTATGAATGAAATGGATCACTTGGGAAATGCGACCGTTTCTTATGAATAATCCCAGAGATAATCATATTATTTAGTCCTTACATTTAATAGATGGAAATAATATCCTTAGGGGCCATCCATTTATTACATAAAGGTTCATGGGGGGAGGGGGTTTCAGATTTCTCACGCGCCATACAATTTATATTTTAATTTATTTTTATTTCTATACAAAAATCAGAGAGGGCTGTGAACAAGACCCGATTGCATGACGTTAACTACGCTGCGTCCTCGGAAACAGCCTCAAATTGCCGTATTGTCAATTATTCGTAATTAATCAATTATTGTATGATGGAATGTGATGAATTAAGAGATTATAGCAAACATGTGGTAAACACATTAGGGAATATTATACAAATAACTCTTTAAAACAAACTTGTTGGCTCTGAAAAGGGCCGATTGAATTGTTGAATTTGCGTAACACGGACACATTTTGACGGCGCACTGGTTTCAATCCTTCTCGCCCGATGAGATTTGCGATGCGGATGACGATGTGCGCTTCAACAAGCGGCTTTGGTCGATTTTCTTCAGCCATCTCGTACAACAGCTTGCCTCTGGTAGTGAGGAGCTGAGCAGGTTTGGAGGAGCTCTTACCAGCTCGAAAGCGAAAACAATGAAACCAGATTCAACGAAGAAGGGATGCTTTATACCCTTAGAATAGCAGATGATGCTTCTCCTTTCATATTCTTCGTTTTCTTATCTGGGAAATATGCTATATGAAACTGATGTCTGGGTAAGGGATGTACAGATTAGCATTATGCTGTTATTGCAACCCGACGGCACTGCAGCAGCATACTCGGAAACAGCTTCAAATTGCCGTTTGTCAATTATTCGTAATAAATCAATTATTGTATGATGCTATGAGATGAATTAAGAGATTATAGCAAGTATGTGGTAAACACATTAGGGAATATTATACAAATAACTCTTTAAAACACATTTGTTGGCTCTCAAAAGGGCCGATTGAGTTGTTGAATTTGCGTAACACGGACACATTTTGACGGCGCACTGGTTTCAATCCTCCTCGCCCGATGAGATTTGCGGTGCGGATGACGATGTGCGCTTCAACAAGCGGCTTTGGTCGATTTTCTTCAGCCATCTCGTACAACAGCTTGCCTCTGGTTAAGAGGAGCTGAGCAGGTTTAGAGGAGCTCTTACCAGCTCGAAAGCGAAAACAGAATGAAACCAGATTCAACGAAGGAGGGATGCTTTATACCCTTAGAATAGCAGATGATGCTCCTCCTTTCATATTCTTCGTTTTCTTATCTGGGAAATAGGCTATATGAAACTGATGTCTGGGTAAGGGATGTACAGATTAGCATTATGCTGTTATTGCAACCCGACGGCATTGCAGCAGCATCCTCGGAAACAGCTCCAAATTGCCGTATTGTCAATTATTCGTAATAAATCAATTATTGTATGATGCTATGAGATGAATTAAGAGATTATAGCAAGTATGTGGTAAACACATTAGGCAATATTATACAAATAACTCTTTAAAACACATTTGTTGGCTCTCAAAAGGGCCGATTGAATTGTTGAATTTGCGTAACACGGACACATTTTGACGGCGCACTGGTTTCAATCTGCCTCGCCCGATGAGATTTGCGGTGCGGATGACGATGTGCGCTTCAACAAGCGGCTTTGGTCGATTTTCTTCAGCCATCTCGTACAAATTAGGGAATATTACACGGACGGTGACGGCTGTGCCGCTCGATCAAGTGAACCAGAATGACCGCGCTAGCCTCCCGCATGACAATGACAGCGGAGCACTGGCTGGTAGCGACGATTTCTGGCCGAAAACGATTATGCTGGCTGGTGCACTCAAATGAGCGGCTTCAGTTGCTGCGGCTCCGAAATGCGTGGTTCTTCGGTTCTAATGCGTGTTGTATTCGCGTCCTATTGAAAACTGAAATGAGGACGCGAATGACTCTCGAAATTTGCTCGCCGACCGTGTTCACAGTCTGACGGCAAAAAGAAGAATGAGGGAAGAAGCAGGGTGCGGTGCGCTTTAATAGTGGGAAGCGGAACCGAAAAATGTGCTTGAACGTGATTGGTTAGATAAGAAAGGGGTCAACGTTTTACGATATTTCAATAGTTTGTTGCTAATAATCAATAGTGTCCTCCATTTGAATCGACGCGTAGATAAATTTCCAATCGATTCATGGATAAATATTGAAAATCTATCGATAAATGACTGAGTTAATAGCGGTCAAAACCTGACCATTTATCGTTACATGCTCAATTTTTCGTTTTTCTGAATTGTACCCCCATATGTTGCCGTAAGACGTTATCCAACGTCAAAAGAAAGTTATTAATATTAAAATACCATTATCATTGAAATGATTTCGCTTTAGAAACTTGTCTTACTCCACAGAGCATATTGTAGTTGATGTCGAAGAACCCCATGGCGGAAAATTTGATTCTGGAAATTAGACACGGGAACCAAACAGACGATTTCACATTTTGACCATGTTTTATCGATAATTTCGACAGATATGACATCAGAGTCTTCGATTCGTTGGTTACTGCTTCGCAAATGTACGGTAGTCCATAGATTGCCATTAGGTTTTCCAATATGATCACCAGAGATATTGCGAAAGAATTAATTGAAAAACTTCCATCGTGTTTCGCAAGTGTTACGTAGAGGTAACAGTAGTACACCTGAATGGTGGACACGCAAAAGAGTGCTAAGTATCCGAACAGGAACAGAGGTCCGTTATACGACTCCAGTCGCGTTGCCAAATCTATCGTTTTCGATACAATGGGTAGTATTCGGTTGCACAAGTGTAGTTCTTCAGTATTTTTGAAAACGTTTCCTTTTCTATCTCCAAGGTCCATAACGACAATGCAAGAGATTTTCAAATTGTTCAAAGCTGGATTTACATAGTATTGCTCGATTAGACGGTTTAGTAGTCGAATGCGGATTTTTACCCACTTAATCATAGTGAAAGCCATCATAAATGCCAATGAATACAACATAAATGGAATGAGATGATAGAACCACAACCAATATGGTGTGTCATGTTCGAGAATCAACATCACATAGCCATCGTAAAGTCCAGAAATGCTCAGAAACAAAATGTATGCCGTAAAGAATCGCCAGAAAGTAGATTTCAATTTTGCATTGTAGAAGTTCATGTTGAAATAATTTAATTGTTCATCAATTGCAATAAAATCTTCCAAAATTTGATTCAGCTCGGTGCACTTAAAAATGGGCACAACTAGCGTAACGCTCACTGCTAGCACACCAGTAATGAATTGTATGTGGTTGGCAATCCCCGGGATCAATGGTGTGTTATAGTTCACAAAAAACGACCCAATAAGGGCGGCCCAAATTGAGATCAGTACAAAGATCACTATGGCCGCTAGCAATCGATTTAATTCAATTTTCGGTCGTCCTCTGATGTATGAAATTTTAACCGGACAAAGACCAAACAGTCGAAAACATTTCACCACCAAAACGAACAACTCGCAGAATTCGCGTTGCTTGAATGGCGTCTGCTGAGTCATTTTTATCACTTTTCGTTTGTTATACCTGTGAGATTCAAATGATCCATTTGTGAACCAAGCTCTTCGCGTTTTATACTGATTCGCTTCAGTCATTAGTCAAAAAGTTTTATTCATTAATGTCAAAATCGAGACCCATTAAAAGTTTTGTCTGAAGAAACATTGAACTACTCCAAAGTTTCGTCTACTTCAAGCACTTTTGTAGAGGTTGTGTTTGGTTCAGTAGGTTGGAAATGATAAGTACAATTAAATATAATTTGCTTACTTGTTAGAGAAATCACCGATTCATGGAAAGAAGGACAGGGTAGACAGACCAGGTAGAAGTTATTCGAAGGAAATTAAATGGTGGAAAAAATTGTGAATTTGATTTTTCACAGATATACACTGGAACGCGCAAAAATAGGTCAACAAAAAAAATCGTATCTTTCAGTCAAAATTCATAATAAAAAAACTTTCTTATTGTCTTTTGGTAAATTAATTCATATGTTTTATGGAAAAAATGTTCGCACTGCCATGACTTCAGAATAACCCCTTCCATTAAATTTTGTACAGTGGTCTCATCGGCCTTATTTATCGCCGGACCCAATTTTAATTTAAACTACTGCTCGTTTTCCATTGATTAATTAAAGAACAAACACGAAATTATTGTGAAACATTCAACAGGGCATAACTTTTCTATTTGTATTGTTTATATGCTGTCAAACTCGAAGTCGTGTTTTTCGATTCAACGAAAATGAAAGTGTTCGGTCTCACCGCAACCATCACCCATTACAAGGCGCAGTAAGATACAGCAGCAGCGCATATTGAATTTCTCTTCTTCCGCCCCAGCTAGCAGCAAGCAGCCCAATTGCTTTGATGCTCTTGCGTTGGGCTGCGTGATGCTAGCTGTCGGCGCATATCTTTGTAATGCAATTCGCACCTCTGTACTACCTCGCATGTATAAAAGAGGCACCGTTTCGTTTGTGTGTTTTTTTTTAGGCACTCCGTGCTCGTGGCCACTACTGTGCCGGACTCAGTTGATCTGTAGCTGCTTTATCGGTACAGATCTATTTTTAACTTATCCATATTTACATCTAGTTTCACTCTCTCCTACTCTTTTACTCTCACATCGAGCAGGTAGGAGAGAGCTCTGCTATTAGTGAGGCTAGCTGCCTACGAAGAGGGTCAGTTTGTCTCAGTCACCATCTGATACTGACGGAGGATGGATGTGCTCCGTGAGGCGTCTTCTGGTGGCTGGACGGTTTTTTTTGTGGAGGGGCTGGGAATCGAACCCATGACCTCAAGGCTACAGACCCCCCTTTTCGTTTGTAATGTTAGTTGTAAGTTGTTATCGTTACGCATAGTATTCCCCACCAAGCAGGGGCACTGCCTCTCGGTGGTGGCAATAAATTATCGTGAGATTGAAGTAAAAGAGTTCGTTATTCATCTGCCCCTCCGGGACCAAAATAACACAACGTAGGGCCTGGTCAACCCTGTACGAAACAGGAAGTGAACAAACGCGAGTCAAGGTGCGACAGGTGAGGAAATTCCAGGTGTTTGGAAAGAATTTGTTCTCTCGCTAGGAACTAAATAATATTAAAGCTTTAGAAAAAGCAAAACTTATGTTCGATGTCCGTGTGACATGGGAACATTTCCAGAAATCTGGAGGAAATTACCAGAATCCCACTCAGTGCCGTCGGTGCCAAAAGTGGGGTCATGGTACAAAAAATTGTCGATGATGCTAAATGCATGATTTGCGGAGGTTCCTCTCACGCCAAGGACGTCTGTCCAGTGAAGGAAGATACCACCAAGTATATATGCTCAAATTGCGGGAACAATCATAAGTCCAATTTTTGGAATTGCCCTTCACGCAAGAGAGTCATTGAGGCTCGTGCCAGGCAGATGGAAGATAATATCCGTTACGATAACGGTCGTTTGCGGAATTTGCCTGGTAGAGTGTCGAACAATACTCATTTTTCAGTTAACGATCGCTTGATTAGGAATCATACCCATCAGGAAGATCATAATCATGCTCATTCACAAACTAATTATAATCCGTCGGGTAGCCGTTCGAATCTTTCAATTTCGAATGTATCTACCCACGGTAAATCCTTTGCCGATATCGTAGCAGATAATTTGAACTCTTCCCCTATTCGTACTATGAGTACCCATTCTACTTGCTTCAAATCAAATGAAAAAAAAACCCTACCACCTCAGGTAACATCTACTCCGCTTGTTCGCCTGACAAAAATTCTAATGGGAAATCATCAAATGTACCCACTTCAAGTGATATGTCTGCCTCTGATTTTAATTTTCTAACTGAACAATTGAATCTAATGATTGATGTAATGTTCAAAGCCACCACTATGACTGAAGCAGTCCAACTAGGTGTAAAATTTACAAATCAAATTGTTATTGGATTACGTTTTTCTAATGGATCCAAATAATAATTTAAATATTTTAAATTGGAATGCTCGTTCTCTGAATGGTTAAGAGGACGAGCTGTTTAATTTTCTTAAAGTTAATAACGTGCATATAGCAGTTATTACCGAAACGTATTTAAAACCTGGATCTAAACTCAAAAGAGATTCTAGCTTTTTGTTTATCGTAATGATCGACTTGATGGAGCATGTGGGGGAGTTGCAATCATCAATCATATGCGTATAAAACATCAACTGTTTTCATCATTTGAAACTAAAGTTCTTGAAACTTTAGGTGTTTCTGTTGAAACACAGTTTGGTAAATATACTTTCATAGCTGCCTATTTGCCTTTTCAATGCTCTGGACAGCAAGTTAATTTGCTCCTAACTGACTTGCGAAAATTGACTCGCAATAAGCCAAAATTATTTGTCATTGATGACTTTAATGCCAAACATCGGTCTTGGAATAATTCTCAAAGTAATTCCAACGGCAGAATACCCTGATAGCCCTACATGTTTTTCCTCTTCTAGAAATCCATCTACGATTGACTTGGTCTTAACCGACTCTAGTGATCTTTGTAGCCAATTAGTTACTCATGCTGATTTCGATTCTGATCATGTCCCTGTTACATTTCAAATATCGCATGAAGCGATTCTCAATCCTATCAGCTCCATTTTCAATTCTTGATGTTAACATTTCTTTACAAACTAAAAATTGATATTGAAAATGCTCTTGAAACTTTAACAAATTCCATTGTTGAAGCCAGGAGCATTGTAATTCCAAAATGTGAAGTAAAATTTGAATCCGTGATTAGGGTGATGTGTTAGTATCCATCGTATTAAGCATTGATCAGTGAGAACTACAATTTTCCCAGTATTGCAGTGAATGATGCTGATACAAACCGATGCCAAACAATTCTTTCTCAAAACGGCTTTAGCATTGTACAATAACATTTTGATAAATCTTGATCTCTTTTTGGAAATAATGCAAAGAAAATGCATCTTACCATATTCTCAGTCCGTCGTATCGTTTTCAACTCCGTCGCAATCAGTTTCCAGATTCGTCTCACAACTTACGGCTCACTGTGTGTATTGAATGGTTAAAACACAACATATCAACGCTATAATAAAATGTTTTACTAGAATATATAGATCTACGGGCATCTCCCTCCATTCCTTCAGCATGATGGAATATACTAATTTCCTTCAAAATTCATTGTTCGTCATCAAAATTCAGCCCAAACATATGAACACAATTCCTTTTGACCGTACAATTATGGCATTTGCTCACAGCGCAGCGAAAACAACACAATCACCGTAATCACCGTATTTTTACGTCAAGCATCGCACATTGATGCGCACAAGCTTTTTTTACTCAGTACGACGGATAGAACTTTGTTTACATTCTCAATTATACGCGGCGGTTGAGGAAATTTCGTAAAATTTGGTGATTTATTGAAGTTTTGCGGCGTGTGATTGGAATGTAATCCTTCAGTGAAGAAGTACGAAGGTTTTCCATAGTGAAAATAAGTGCCCGGCGAAGTAAGTCACCCACGGGAGCGGGAAGAAACTTGTGTTGGAAAGTGATGTGGCTCAGTCGATTGCTAAGCATTTTTCTCAAATCGTGTTCGTCCATGCGATTTCGGTGAAAAAGTGCAAAGTGGATAATTGAACTGAAGTTATTTACCGAAATACAGTAGTTTTATTGCATTTTTGGTGTACAAGTGTAAAAACCATAACAGCTTTAACAAAATTACACTTGGATAATGAATCTATGTTGCAGGTAAGTTTGAATATCCGCCGTAGTGGAACATTTAAAGTTTGATACGAAGAATAGTAGCGCTTACGACGAAGAAGAACAAAACCCTACAGACGATGATCATAAACTCTTGATCCGTCTTAAAAACGTGAGGAGAAGGCAATTACAACGCACTCCCGATCCTGTTATGAAAATAATATGGCTGGATTTGCAGAAAGAAATCAAGAAACGTTTTGCCCAATTAAGACATTTGAACATAAAATTTCTCAATTGGACCCTGGCTCTAAGCCCTTTTGAAAATTATCTAAAATATTGAAAAAAACCTCAGGAGCCAATACTGACATTGAAAGAGGAAAACATCAACAATCAAGAGAACGTTTTCGAAAATGCCTGGGAGACTGATTTGGAAGAAGTGAGAACTATTATTTAAAAATTCAAAAATATGAAAGCTCCTGGCGATGACGGAATTTACTACATCCTCATCAAGAAACTTCCAGAAAGTAGCTTATCATTTTAGTTGATATATTTAACAAATGTTTTCAATTAGCATATTTTCATGACAAGTGGAAAAATGCTAAGGTTGTTCCAATTTTAAAACCAGACAAAAATCCAGCAGAAGCTTCTAGCTATCGTCAAATCAGTTTGCTTTCCTCCATCAGTAAACTTTTTGAAAACGTCATTTTGAACAGAATGATGGTCCACATCAACGAAGATTCCGCCATGCACATTCGACCACTCATCAACTCTTACGTGTAACAAATTTGATCCGTTCCAACAAATCTGGTCTTGCTCTTTTAGACATAGAAAAAGCATTCGACAGTGTTTGGTATGAAGGTTTGATCGTAAAATTTAAAAAAAAAAACTTTAATTTTCCAACATACATTGTTATAATAATTCAAAGTTATCTGTCAAATCGTACACTTCAGGTTAATTATCAGAACTCCAGATCTGAAAGACTTCTTGTAAGAGCTGGTGTTCCTCAAGGCAGCATTTTGAGACCAATATTATACAATATTTTCACATCTGACTTACCTGCGTTACCTCAGGGATGTCAAAAATCCTTGTTTGCGGATGACACAGGCCTCTCCACCAAAGGACGAAGCCTGCGTGTCATCTGTAGTCGATTGCAAAAAGTTTGGACATATTTTCTTCAAACTTGCAAAAATGGAAGATTTCTCCTAATGCTTCAAAAACTCAACTAATAATATTCCCACATAATCCAAAAGCTCTTTATTTGAAACCTTCAAGTAGACATGTTGTCACGATGAGAGGGGTTCCAATAAATTGGTCAGATGAAGTTAAGTATCTAGGGCTCATGCTTGATAAGAATTTAACTTGCAAAAATCACATTGAGGGCATTCAAGCCAAATGTAATATACAGTCAACTCTCCACATCTCGATGTTCTACATCGCGATATCTCTCCCTATGTCGATGATTTCATAAGTCCCATCAGTCTGCATACATTTGCTTTCTCCACATCTCGATATCCTCCTTATCTCGATATCTCCATATCTCGATGTGTTTCTGTTGATTGTTTGTTCCCAGTTTTCTCTCCGTATGTCGATATGACCAATATCGAAGGTTACTAGACCAAAGTTTCAGGATTCAAAACAAAATAGGAGCGCAAACTGGCATCTGTTTGTTTATTACTTTCTTGGCAACGGAGTGCTTTTCAATCTAGTATTCATCAAACATTTGTTCTTTGTCTCGATCTCTCCCTATCTCGATGGTCCCTTCGATATCGAGATGTGGAGAGGCGACTGTATGTAAAATGTCTCT
This sequence comes from Aedes aegypti, assembly GCF_002204515.2. Classification (NCBI taxonomy): domain Eukaryota; kingdom Metazoa; phylum Arthropoda; class Insecta; order Diptera; family Culicidae; genus Aedes; species Aedes aegypti. Next base: position 352,547,268 of record NC_035109.1, on the reverse strand, counting down.
ATCCCATTATTAATATAAAATCAAAACATTGTCTTAGGAACAAGCTTTTGATATTCAAACAAATTTTCAGGCCAGCCATGTTGTATGCTGTACTAATATGGACTTGCTGTTTTAATACCAGGAAGAAAGCTCTGCAGAGAATTCAAAATAAAATTTTGAAAATGATTCTGAGGCTTCCTCCCTGGTATAGTACCAATGAATTACATAGAATATCCAATGTTGAAACATTGGAACAAATGTCAAATAAAATAATAAATAATTTCAGGCATTGATCATTGCAATCTTCTATTGCCACGATTAATGCGTTATATGATTAGGTTAAGTTAGGTTAAGTTAATTAAAAACGTTTTTTACCCTTCTTTTTTCTCTTATAAGCAGGTGGGGCCCAGATAGCCGTAGAGACGTAACGCCAGAAATAAGAAGAAGAAGCAGGTGAAATTAACTCACCTGTAAAAAATCTGAACTGCTACGGCAAATGAAATGTAATATGTTGATAACAAAATCTTAAATTTGTTTTACCAATTTAGGATGATAGTGTTGTTTAATAACACAGAACACCTAGATATAAGAATTGAATGTAATGTTTAGAATTATACTAATAAAAAATTAAAAAAAAATCCGCGAAGCAAACAAATTGACTGGATCTCGTAAAAATCGTACCCCGGCTGTTAAGCCCGGCTCTCCGCATAACACCTTCTAGCGCAATATTGAACAACAGGCACGAAAGTCCATCACCTTGTCGTATTCCCCGGTGGGATCCAAACGAACTGGAGTGTTCGCCTGAAACCTTCACACAATTTTGCACACCTTCCATCCTCGCTTTTATCAGTCTCGTGAACTTCCCGGGAAAGCTGTTCTCGTCCATGATTTTCCATAGCTCTACGTGGTTGATACTGTCGTATACCGCCTTGAAATCGATGAAAAGGTGATGCGTTGGGACCTGGTATTCACGACATTTTTGGAGGATTTGCCGTACAGTAAAGGTCTGGTTCGTTGTCGATCGGCTGTCAACGAAGCCGGCTTGATAACGAACTCGTTTACTACGGGTGACAGACGACGGAAGATGATCTGGGATAATACTTTGTAGGCCGCATGTAGAATGGTGATCGCACGGAAGTTCTCACAACAAACTTGTCGCCTTTCTTGTAGATGGGGCATATTACCCCTTCCTTCCACTCCTCCGGTAGCTGTTCTGTTCCCCAGATTGTGCCTATCAGCCGGTGCAGACAAATTACTCTACAAATCACTTCATTGAGATGTCGAACGACAGCTGAACGATTAATGTTCGGATTCACCGAAGTCAGCACCGCCACACTGATGCTGTGTACGACTAGCGAGATTTTCCCACTATTGTTAAACGAACTTAGAGGACGTTGCTACTGAAGAAGTAGCCCAGAGTAATCCAGGCTCCCTCCAGAATTTTAGATGATAATATTTATAACAATTGACAAAATAATAATACGATTCAGAAGATTTTTCTTCACTTGTGGATTATGTGAACTATTATTATTTTGTCAATTTTTATATATATTATCATCCAAAATTCTGGAGGGGGCCTGAATTACTCTGGGGAGAGGTCTGACCCACCTGCCCCTCTTCCCCTGTTCCGACGCCAATGTGCGTGTTGGAAGGTTAACGTAACGCGGCGCTCATAATATGAAATCAATAAGATTCTGCTTTCCTTACAATTTGAAGTCACACTATGGCTTTAATCAATACATAGAAAGTTTGTCTAGAACAAACCCCGATTCTAAAAATCATAGCAGAGCAGATAGAGGCGGTTATAGAGTAATGTTTGAAAAAGTACATTTCAGCGATGGTGTCGCGTTACGAAAAGCAACTTCTTTTATTTACCTTACATGCAGTGTTATTTTTCAAAATGAATGTCACAACATCAAGTACATTTAATAAGCAAAATATAACACCTGTTTTATCACAATATGTCATTTTCCGAGAACATATTTCCGAGAACAGGTCTCATATGATTATTACATTCGGTTCCTCGTGGGATCCCCAGTGCGTCCGATCGTCCTTATATTTTCAGTCATGGGTACAATAGAACTAAATTGGATGAATATGATCAAATACGTGATAAGACCTGCAGAAAACTGTACAAAAGAGAAAGTCAATAATATTGGAATACAATTACTATTGGAATGATTTTGCAATAGAAACATGTCTTACTCCACACAGCATATTAAAACTGATGTCGAAGAAACCCATGGCGGAAAATTTGATGCTGGAAATCAGACTCGGGAACCAAACAGACGAATTCACATTTTGACCATGCTTTATCGATAATTTCGACAGATATGACATCAGAGTCTTCGATTCGTTGGTTACTGCTTCGCAAATGTACGGTAGTCCAAGGATTGCCATTAGGTTTCCCAATATGATCACCAGAGATATTGCGAAAGAATTAATTGAAAAAATTCCATCGTGTTTCGCAAGTGTTACGTAGAGGTAACAGTAGTACACCTGAATGGTGGAAACGCAAAAGAGTGCTAAGTATCCGAACAGGAACAGAGGCCCGTTATACGATTCCAGCCGCGTTGCCAAATCTATCGTTCTGGATACAATGAGGAGTATGCAGTTGCTCAAGTGTAGTTCTTCAGTATTTTCGACAACATTTCCTTTTTTGTCTTCAACATTCATAACGACAACGGAAGAGATTGTCATATTGTTCAAAGCTGGATTTACATAGTATTGTTCGATTAGACGGTTTAGTAGTTGAATGCGGATTTTTACCCACTTAATCATGGTGAAAGCCATCATGAATGCAAATGAATATAACATAAATGGAATGAGACGATAGAACCACAACCAATATGGTGTGTCATGTTCAAGAATCAACATCACAAAAGCATCGTAAACACCCGAAATGGTTAGAAACAAAATGTGTGCTGTAAAGAATCGCCAAAAACTAGATTTCAATTTTGCATTGTAGAAGTTCATGTTGAAATAATTCAATTGTTCATCAATTGCAATAAAATCTTCCAAAATTTGATTCAGCTCGGTGCATTTAAAAATAGGTACTACTAGCGTTATGCTCACTGCTAGCACACCAGTAATGAATTGTATGTGGTTGGCAATCCCCGGGATCAATGGTGTGTTATAGTTAACAAAAAAAGACCCAATTAGGGCGGCCCAAATTGAGATCAGTACAAATATCACTATGGCCGCTAGCAATCGATTTAATTCAATTTTCGGTCGTCCCTTGATGTACGAAATTTTAACCGGACAAAGGCCAATTAGTCGGAAACATTTCACCACTAAAACGAACAGCCCATAGAATTCGCGTTGCTTGAATGACGTTTGCTGGGCCATTTTTATTACTTTTCGTTTGTTATACCACTTGGGCATGATCAAAACAATTCCAAGATACCTGTGAGATTCAAATGATCCATTTGTAAACCTAGCTCTTCGTGTTTTATACTGATTTGCTTCAGTCATTAGTCAAAAACTTTTTCCATTAATGGAAAAATCGAGACCCATTAAAAGTTTTGTCTGAAGAAACATTGAACTACATACTCCAAAGTTTCGTCCTCATCAGGCACTTTCCTGGAGGTTGTGTAAGGTTAAATTGGTTGGTATCTAGTGCTAGACAACATCCATCTAGAAAAGCTTAGGGCAATTAAAAATACTGGACTGAACGGACAGAAGTTGTTCGAAGGACATGGAATAGCGCAAGAAAGTTAGTTTTATAAATACACGGGTGATAACATTATGAAATAAGTCTGCCTTGATCGAACTACATACTTTGAATGTTAAGTGCGTGGTGTACACAATTTTTATTATGAAAAGCTTCGTGTAGGTTGACAAAAAAATGGTATGAATGTTAATACTTTTCAGTGTATCAAGGGGTGCAACCGGCCAAGCCTACACGGAGAAAACGGGAAACCCACATTTGAGTATTTTTTAACTTATTCGTGAGTTATTTTTCTCTCTCTATTTATTTGCTCCTTCCGTTACTTCAAATTTGTGTGAGTGGCCTAGTACTGGAAGTTGAGTTTATGTTGTTATTGTTATTTATGTCGATGCAATCGTTTGATCGACTGTTAAGGTTGGTTGCAGCAACACAATATTTATTCGCATGTTTTTAGACTTGCCGAGACATAGACACACCTTCAGGTGACATTTTTTAAAAGGATTCCTTCAAAGGTTCCTCTACAAATTATTGTGGATTTCGTCCACTGATCCCTTCAAAGATCTGTCCAAAAAAAACTCAAGTTATTTTTTCCCACAATTCTTCAGGGCTTACGTCAAGGCTGCCTCCTAGAATTCCTCCAGAGATTGTTATAACAATTATTTCAAAGATTTTTTCAGGAATTCCTTTTGATGTTAGTTCCAAGGATTCCGTCACGAATTTTTTCAGATACTTCTCAAAGAACTCCTCAAGAAATTCATCACCAGAATTTCCCTCAAGGATTTCACCAGGACTTTTTTGAGGGCTTGCTTCGGCATTCCTCTTTAAATGTCACAAGGATTTACTTCAGAAAATCCACCAGGAATTTCTTCAGCGAATCTTTCAAGTAATTTTTCATCTCCTGATGGAATCCCTACAGAAATTTTTGATAGTTTCCTAGGAGGAATTCCAGGTGGAATGTCTTAAGAAAATGCTAATGAAACCTCTGAAGGAACTCTTCTTGGAATCCCTAAAAGAACTCCTGATGTTATCAATAGAAGAAATTCTGATGTAATCCCTGGAGAAGTTCCAATCTCTAAACAAATTTCTGATATAATCTCTAGAGGGGCTCCTGATGGAATAGGAACTCCTGTTAAAAGTTATGAAGAAATTAACGATAATTCCTGATGGAATACCTGATGGAATCCCTGGAGAAAATCCTGATGGAATCCGGAAGAACTCCTGATAGAATCCTTGTAGGAATTCCTAAAGAAATTCTTGCAGGATGAAATCATTGGTGGAACTCCTGATGAAGTCCTTTGAAGAACTTCTAATGGAATTGCTATAGGAACTCCTGATGAAATCCCTGGACGGATTCCTGATAAGATTGATAAGATTCCTGAAGAAACTTTTGATAGAATGCTTAGAGAAATTCTTTATGAATCCCTAGAAGAAATCCTGATGAAATTCATCGAGGAACTCCTGATATAATCTCTGAAGGAACTCCTGATAGAATCTCTGAAGAAATGCTGAGTGGAATCTCTGAAGGAACTCCTGATGAAATCCTCAGAAGAACCCTAATGGTAGCCCTAAAGGTACTCATGATAGAATCCCTGGAGGAATTCCTGATGAAATCACGGAAGAGACTCCTGCTGAAATCCCTAGATGAACTCCTCATTAAATTTATGTAAGAATTTCTGATAAGTTCCCTGATGGAACTCCTGATAGAATATATAGAGGAATTCCTTATGATAGTCCCAGAAGATATATTGATGGAATTCCTCTGGAGGAACTCCTGATAGAATCTCTTAAGGAATTCCGGGAGAAATCTCAGAAGTAACTCTTGATGTAATCCTTGGAAGAGTTCCAAAAGATATTGTTGAAGGAGCTCCTGATGGAATGATTGGAGAAATTTCTGATATAATCCCTAGAGGAACCTCTGAAGAATCCTTGGAAGAATTCCAGGTGGAATCTCTGAAGAAACTGCCCAAGGAATCGCTGGACAAACTTCTAATGGATTTGCTAGAGGTACCCCTGATGGAATCCCTGGAGGAATTCCTGATGAAACTCCTATAAGAATCCCTAGTAGAATTCCTAATGATATCATAGAAGGAGTCCTGATGGAATTCCTGATATAATCTCTGGAGAAACTGCTGATAGAATCTTTGGAGGAATTCTAGGTAGCATCTCTGAAAGAACTCATTATGGAATCCTTGAAGGAACTCCTGATTCAATCCCCAGAAGAGCTCTGATACAAGCCCTAAAGGTACTCCTGATGGAATCTTTTGGAGGAACTCCTGATGGAATCCTTGGAAAAATTTCTTAAGATATCCTTGAAAGAATTCCTGATCAAGGGATGGACTCCTGATGAAATCCCTAAATTAACTCCTTATAAAATCCATGGAAGTATTTCTGATAAGTTTCCTGATGGATCTCCTGATAGAGTCTCTTGAGGAACTTCTGATGATATTCCTAGAAGAAATATTGATGGAGTTCCTCGAGGATCACCTGATTGAATCCGGGTGAAATCTCAGAAGGAACTCTTCATGGAATCCCTGGAGGAACTCCTGATGAAATCCTCAGAAGAACTCTGATGAAAGCCCTAAAGGTACTCCTGATGGAATCTTTGGGGGAACTCCTGAAGAAATTCCTGGAAGAATTTCTAAAAATATTATTGAAGGAACTCCTGATGAAATTATTGGAGGAATTCCAGATGAAAGCAAGAGAAGAACTTCTGATGGAATCCCTAGAGCATTTCCTCACAGAGTCCATGGATGAATTCCAGGTGGAATCTTTGAAATATCTCCTGATAGAATTCTTGGAGAAACTTCCGATGGAATCCTTAGATGAGTTTCAGGTGGATTCCAGATGGAATTCCTGAAAGAATTCCTGATGTAATCCCTTGAAGAACATCTGATGAAATCCTCAGAAGAACTCTTGATGGAATCACTAGAGGGACTCCTGATAAAAACCATAAAGGAACTCCTGAATGAATCCTTCGTGGAATTTATGATTGAATCTTTAGAAGTTCTTCTGATGGAATGCCTGGATGAAATCGTATTTAATTCCCTAGAATAACTCCTGATTCTCAGAGGAATCACTGATGGAATCCCTGTAGGAACTCCTGATGGAATCCTTGGAGGATTTTTTTAATGAAATTCCTATCTCTGAAGGAATTACTGGTGGAATCCTCACAATAACTTCTGATCGAAACCTTTGAAGTTTTCCTGAGAAGAACTTTTTAAGGAATCCATAGAGAAACTCCACAAATTACTATTGAAAAACAATTAAAAAAGAAAATAACCTCTATCGACAAACTTAGCCCTTGTGCAACATTTTTTGTTCCAGCAATTTTCATAAAACGATTTTTTATACATAAATAATCAATCAAGTTTTCCAACAATTCCTTTTAATATTTCCACCATAAAATCTTCAAGAGTGCCCCCAAAAACTCCTTCTCAGATTCTTCCAACAATTTATCTAGGAATTACACCAGGAATTCGTTCAAGTGGTTCTCCGAATACTTCTTGTCAAATTCTTCCAAGCATTTCTTTAAAAATTCCTTCATAAAATTCATCCAGAAATCTTGCAGATATTCCCTCAGAAATCTTTATAGATTTTTTTTTTCTAGATATTTTTCAGAAAATCTTTGATTTCCCCAGGAAATCTTTCTGAGATTTCGTCAGTTATTCGTCTGGACTATCTGCCAGAAATTCTGCGATAGATTTTCCAAGAAATCCAAAAATTCCTCAAAGTGTAAATTCAGAAATTGTTAAACAATTTTTTTTCACAGATTCCCGTCCAGAATTTTCTTTCAGGAATGTTTGCATAGGTTACTCCGAGTACTCCTCCAGTGATTTCTTCAGAGATATGGTCCAAAAATTTCTCCAAGTTTCCCTTAAGATATCTTCCCAAGGATTCAACGCTATTTTTTAAGAATGTCTCCCAGTGCATCCTTCATGGCGTCCTCCAGAAATTCCTCAAATCGTGTCTTCCGGAGATTCATCTAATAATTTTGACAGGAATCCGCCAGAAAATCCTCCACGGATTCTTTCAAAAATCATGAAGCTAACTGTGGCTGTTTTACTGGAAAAAATCCTGGACAAATTCCTGAATGATTCCAGGAATAGAGACATTTCTGAAACAACACAATGACAAATTTTACTTAATGTGAGTTGAACAAATGGCTCTCAGTTTATTTCGGTTTAGTAAACTTTTGTTCAGGTACTAATGTTACATGGGAATTTTTGTAGATATTCTGAGGAGTTCTTGAATGATTTGGCAAGAAAATTTGCTAAGGAATATTTTTAGGAGTTATAGAAATAGTTATTTATGAAACTTTTGCAGGAATACTTAAGGAATCAATAAAAGAACTTCTGGGAAAATCTCTTGCAATGTCTGGTGGCAGCTTTCAGGTAATTTTAAGAGGAAATATTGTAAAAATTCAGAAATAATATCTGGAGGAATACATAGAGGAGTTTCTGAAGCACTTTTTGGAAATATTTTTGGAATGATTCCCAGGGGAATGCCTGGTGGAATTTCTTGTACAAACCCTTGCAGCAATTCATACAGAAATTCCTGAAGCGAATCGTAGAGTATTTCATGGAAAACATCCTGAAGCAATTCGTTATAGATGTTCTAGATATACTACTGGATAATTTTCTTATAGAATGGCTGGAGAAATTCGTTAAAAAATTATGTAAAACCTGTGGAGTACTTTATGGAAGAATCGTAGAGGAGTCTCTGTAGGATTTTTTGAAGGAATTCTGTGAACACATTTCTGAAAAAATTTGAAAAGAATGTCTGTGAGAATTTGTTGTGGAACTTATAGAAGAATCTCTGGTGGAATTTCCATAGAAATCCCTGTCGGATGTTTTGGAGAAATTCTTAAAGGAATGTGTATAAGAATACCTAAATGCATTCCTAGAAGAATTTTAGAACGAATTCGAGAAAGAGCTTCTGGAGGTATATGTCAAAAGATTTGATGGGGAGTTCTTTAAAAAAATAGATCTGTAGTCATTTATGAAAAAGCTTTGTAGTCAAATTATAAAGAATTTACTGACTTAATCTCAAATGTTAGTCTAAGGAGGAATTTCTGAAGTTATTTCTCAAGTAGTCTCTGGAGGATTTTCTGGAGAAGAACTGGATTTTATGGACGGACTTTCGGATAAATTCCTGAAAGAATCTCTGATTTCTTGCGCAATTTATGGTGAAAATTCTGGTTGAATAACTGAAGAAATTTGTGGAAGAACCTAGTATATTTCCTGAAGGAATCCCTGGATTATGTATAAGTGGAATTTTTGAAGGCATTAATAAGAAACTTTTTGGTTAAACTCCTGAAATAATTGAGAAAGGAATCCTTGGAATATTTTCTGGAGGAATCTTCTTAGAGTTTTCAGGCATCTCTGGAGAATTTCCTGAGGAAATTACTGGTAAATTTGCTGAAAGAATCTTTAAAGGGTTTTATTAAAGAATTTCTGAAGGAATCACTGACGTAAATGTTGTAGGATTCCTGGTTGAAATTGTGGATGTGCTCCTGGTGTCATATCTGGAAGAAATTCTAAAGGAATCTCTGATGGTCACTTTTGGTAGAACTTCCTTAGAAATTCCTGACGTAATACCTGTAGAAAGTTCTGGAGAAATCCCTGAAGAAATTTTTGGGGATTTCATAAAGTACCTGGAGGAATTAATGATTGAATTTTTCAACGAATTTTTAAAACAGGCAAACTTTAAGTTAGTTGCTTGGCAATTCTTAAAAAAAAAATTTGGAAGGAGCTCCTTTGTTCATTTATGGTGTATTATTTTCTGAAAAAATTAGCAAAATTCATGTAGAAATTTTTCAATTCAAGGTATCATTGGATCAATTTCTGAGGAGTATTCGTATTTCAGGAGGAATTTCTGGAAATTTTCTGAAAATATTCTTGAAAGTATTCCCTTGTGGGTTTTCTGGAATAATTCTTAGAAGATTTTCTAAGAAAATCTTATTAATCATGTAGTAATCTCCGGTGGAATTTCTGGATGAATCGTTGAAGGAATTTCTGGAGGATTTTCCCGATGAATTTCTGAAGGAATTTTTCAATCATTTTTTCAAGGAGAAATAGCTTTAGTAACTTATTTGGAAGGATGGTAAATGACTGGACAATTCGTACCATTGGTACTTCGCGTACCTGCAGGTATAAAATAGATCCCATTTGTGGTCCTTACCCTCTTGTCCAGTAACTCCTCTCCCTACCTCCCCGTGGTGCCGCCTGGGGTACGAGTAACCGTAGGGAAGATCGGGTAATCAACCCTGGTGGGACCTTGATCGTATGCTGACAGGGAAGGGGGGCTCCTCTCTTCTGAGGGTGTAGCTTATCAGAGCGTCTGTTCTCCATGTTAGGGGTGGCTCAAAACAGCGTCTGTTCCCCATGTTAGGAGCGGCTGATCATCGTCCTAGTGCCAGCGTGGGACTCTAAACAGTGCTGTGCACGACGATCCTCCGGCGAGACAGGGGGTTGGTTCAGGCCTTACAAGCCAGCCGTAAAAATCATCAGTACAAGAAGCATACAATGTAAATTCGGACCGGAACAATCGGCATAGACCCAGGCATCGAAAACGGACTAACGATTGGAAACTCGGATCATGGAACTGTAAGTCTCTCAATTTCTTGGGAAGTACCCGCATTCTTTCCGAATTATTGAGGGTCCGCAAGTTTGAAATCGTAGCGCTGCAGGAGGTTTTCTGGAAAGGGTCGACGGTACATACGTATAGGGATGGTTATACCATCTACCAGAGCTGCGGCAACAGACATGAGCTGGGCTCAGCTTTTGTCGTGATGGGCGAAATGCAGAGGCGCGTGATTGGGTGGTGGCCAATCGACAACAGAATGTGCAAGTTGAGGATCAAAGGACGTTTCTTCAATATCAACATAATCAACGTGCACAGTCCTCATCTAGCAAGTGACGATGACGATAAGGACGTTTTCTACGCGCAGCTGGAACGTGAATACGACGACTGCCCAAGCATAGATGTTACAATCGTTATCGGAGATCTCAATGCTCAGGTTGGCCAGGAGGAGGAGTTTAGACCGATTATAGGGAAGTTCAGCGCTCATCAGCTTACGAACGAAAACGGCCTTAGACTGATTGATTTCTAAGCCTCCAAAAACATGGCCATACCCAACAAACTGAATCGCAAATCGACCACGTTTTGATTGATGGAAGACACTTCTCGGACATTATCGACGTCAGAACTGATCGCGGCGCAAACATCGATTCGGACCACTACCTAGTGACGGTTAAAGTGCGCCAACGACTCTCCGTTGTGAACAACATTCGGTACCGACGCTCGCCACGGTACAATCTGGAACGACTCAAGCTACCCGAAGTCGCAACTGGGTTCGTGGAAGCAAATCGACGGAACAGTTTGTTCGACGAGGAGTGTCAGACGGTTTTGGACGAGAAGAATGCAGCGCGGGCGATGATGTTGTAGCAAGGCACCCGTCAAAACGTGGAACGATACAAACAGAAGCGAAGACAGCAAACCCATCTATTCCGGGATAAAAAGCGCTGCTTGGAAGAGTTGGAGTACGAAGAGATGGAGCAGCTGTTTCGTTCTCAAGAAACACGAAAGTTCTACAAGAAACTTAATGCATCAAGCAAAGGCTTTGTGCCGCGAGCCGAAATGTGCCGCGAGCCGAAATGTGCCGCGAGCCGAAATGTGCCGGGATAAGGATGGAGGTATCTTGACGGACAAACGTGATATGATTGAAAGGTGAAAGCAGCACTACGATGAACACATAAACGTCGCGATCAAGACAGCAGGAGGAATGGCTTCATCAGTACGGCGGGGATGAGGGAGACGTGCCAACTCCCACAATAGGTGAAGTTAAGGATGCTATCAAACAGCTCAAGAACAACAAAGCAGCTGGAAAGGATGGTATTGGAGCGGAACTTATTAAAATGGGCCCGGACAGGTTGGCCACTTGTCTGCACCGATTGATTGCCAAGATCTGGGATACAGAACAGCTACCGGAGGAGTGGAAGAGGGAATAATATACCCAATATACAAAAAAGGTGACAAGTTAGAATGTGAGAACTATCGAGCGATCACCATTCTTAATGCAGCCTATAAAGTGCTTTCCCAGATCATCTTCCGCCGTCTATCGCCACTGGCAAGCAGATTTGTGGGAAGTTATCAAGTTGGTTTTGTGGACGGGCGATCGACGACAGACCAAATCTTTATGTTGCGGCAGATCCTCCAAAAGTGTCGCGAATATCAAGTCTCTACGCACCACCTATTCATCGATTTCAAAGCGGCCTATGATACCATCGACTGCGAAGAGCTATGGAAGATTATGGACGAGAATGGTTTTCCCGGGAAACAGACTAGACTGATCAAAGCAGCGATGGATAGTGTACAGTGCTGTGTGAAGATATCGGGTGCATTATCGGACCCGTTTGAAACACGCAAAGGACTTCGACAAGGCGATGGTCTTTCCTGCCTCCTGTTCAATATTGCGCTAGAAGGTTTTATGAAACGGGCGGGCTTCAACATGCGGGGTACGATCTTCAATAAATCCAGCCAGTTCATTTGTTTCGCTAACGACGTGGACATTGTCGGAAGAACGTTCCAGGTGGTTGCTGAACAGTATACTAAGCTGAAACGTTGATTGCTGATTTAGTGTTTTATGGAATCTACCCGTCTAATTACCAGCCTGTGTTAAAATCCAATTTTATATTTGGCTAAGCTTCTACTGGACTCGCCATTGTTTGCGTAGTGGTATATCAACAAAAGGCACTCACGAAAGTTCATTCCGCTCATCTGGCTTGGTAAGCAAGAGACGGATCCAGTGATTCACTATGGGCAAAACAAAAACAACACTAGTTCCACTGACGAACGAGACTAAATCCAATCCGTGTAAGCAGTTGAAGGAAGATCTCGATTCCTCGGATGATCACGTAGAAACGCTAGATGACCTGCTTTCCCGGATTCAGTTCAACGAGACAAACTCCAAGATCGAGCAAAGTAAGTGTGACTTGCGGAGTGAAATTGCAGATCTTCGTGAGGAAGTACAGCAGTTCAAGCAAGATTGTTCGAACGAAGTGTTACGATTACCGGAATTAGTCAATACTATCCGCTCCAACGTCTGAGTTTACGAAAAACGAATTTTGGCATCAATGGGGACCAATGACTTGCTATTATCAGGAGTTCCCTACAAACCGAATGAGGATTTAAGCATCTACATTAGCAAAGTCTCAACGGCCCTTGGCTATGTTGAGCATGTCATGCCACTCATTCACACCAAACGCTTGGCTCGTCTTCCAATAGAAGCTGGAGCTTCTCCACCAATCGTGCTTCAATTCGCCTTCAAGAACGTTCGTGATGATTTCTACCAGAGATACCTGTCTTCGCGTAGTTTGTCGCTCAACCATCTCGGATTTAACGTCAATAAGCGCATCTACGTAAACGAAAATCTCACCATACTTGCTCGTCAGGTCAAGGCGCATGCTATCAAATTGAAGAAAAGTGGAAAACTGCACAGCGTGTTCACCAAGGATGGATCAAGCTCAATTGGTGCTGTCGGTGGATAGCCTGGAAAAATAAGAATACCCTTCCATTTACATGCTCTCTTTCCTTCCTAATAGAGTCCATGGTTCCTATCCTAGGGTTCCAATGTCTTCTTCTTCTCCTGAAAGTCAAGAAGCCGAAATCATACCTATCCATATTAGTTTTTGAATATTCCCTTCTCATTATTCCTATGTATCCGATCCATTTACTTCCTTGTTTTCTTCCGTTCTAAAAGTTAATCGTCTATGGATTACCACTGATCATCGGATCAACTCAACTCAAGACTGACGTTGTACTGCAACTTCGATTGGTTCTGCTGTCTGTTGTGATTGCACCGAATGCTTTTGCAACTGCTGTTGTTGCTGGGATGATGATGCTGTAAAACCAGAAGGTGATTTCAAGACTGCTACGTGCGTACTGGACCCTAAGGGCGTCGCTTTGGATGCAGTGTGGGTGAATGTAATCGTAAATTATTAATGAAGACTGTATATTGGAACTTTATCAAGTTGAGCCATTGCTCTTTTGCGATTGTTGTTTTTTTTCAATTATTTTAAGATATCAATACATCAATACTGTGCATTTATATGATGAAAATGTGTATTATTCTGACAAAACTGCAATTTTATTTCCAAATTTGTAAAATATGTTGTCTAAGAAAATTATTCCGTTTTTGTCACGGTTCCGTTTTTATCAACTGAAAATTGCCGATCGTGTTGATAAAAACGGAACATACCTGTATTTATATAAAATTTTCAAATAAAAAAAGAAAAATAGGCTATTTTCAAGCATTTTTCGTGTTTCTCCATTCCAGAAAAAATTTATTTTGATTGAGCGAATCGTAGCTAAATCGTTTATCGTTTGATCAAAACATTTATGCTTAAGTACACGCAGCGAACTGGACTATCGAATTTCATACATTTTGCCTTATGAAAGGTGGAACGAATATTGCAATACGATCGCTTTATGTATCGTTTTAGCATCACTCCACATCAAGGCGTCGATAGGCGCGTGGTGTACGCTCGGGCCTATCGATCGCAAGGTTCTTGGTTCGATTCCAGATTACCGCGAAAACGTTTTATGTTTTCAAATTCTGGTTTCATAAGCAAATTTATGAATTCCAATCCGATTTCTTGTGGCGAATTTTCATAAGGGGTTCCTATGTTTATCGATAGTCCATTTGCCTGAGTGTATTGAAAAAAGAGTGCACGGTAAAAAATATAAACGATATTTTAAATAAGGCGAGGTTCAAAATGGTGGTCTGAAGGTGAAAAATGGCATTTTTGGTCATAAGAATCTGTATGCAAATTTTCAGGCGATTCAAAAAATACAAAAATTAAATTTAAAAAAAAAGTAAGAGGTTGTTTCCGAGATACGACCGCCAAGTTGACGTTGGATAACGTTAGCTTCTTCTATTTCCTGATTTAGGACCATCACGAACTTATGAAAGATTTACCTAGAAATCTAAAAATCTAATCAATTTTCAAACTATTTGTTGCATGTCAATTCTGATCTATTATGGATATTAAGTGTTATTATTTGGTTGGTTCGGTTAACATTTCAACACCGATAGAACCGGTCGATGGAAGAAGAAGCATGGGCGGTAACTTTTGCTCTCCAAATAAACAGAGAAAGAGTTTTGGGTGATCTGTTTGTAGTATGTAAATGATGTCCGTAATAGGGAATGCATCACCAAACTCACAACTAATCAATGATCATGACTGCGATAATTGACAAGAAAATTATGAATGAAATGGATCACTTGGGAAATGCGACCGTTTCTTATGAATAATCCCAGAGATAATCATATTATTTAGTCCTTACATTTAATAGATGGAAATAATATCCTTAGGGGCCATCCATTTATTACATAAAGGTTCATGGGGGGAGGGGGTTTCAGATTTCTCACGCGCCATACAATTTATATTTTAATTTATTTTTATTTCTATACAAAAATCAGAGAGGGCTGTGAACAAGACCCGATTGCATGACGTTAACTACGCTGCGTCCTCGGAAACAGCCTCAAATTGCCGTATTGTCAATTATTCGTAATTAATCAATTATTGTATGATGGAATGTGATGAATTAAGAGATTATAGCAAACATGTGGTAAACACATTAGGGAATATTATACAAATAACTCTTTAAAACAAACTTGTTGGCTCTGAAAAGGGCCGATTGAATTGTTGAATTTGCGTAACACGGACACATTTTGACGGCGCACTGGTTTCAATCCTTCTCGCCCGATGAGATTTGCGATGCGGATGACGATGTGCGCTTCAACAAGCGGCTTTGGTCGATTTTCTTCAGCCATCTCGTACAACAGCTTGCCTCTGGTAGTGAGGAGCTGAGCAGGTTTGGAGGAGCTCTTACCAGCTCGAAAGCGAAAACAATGAAACCAGATTCAACGAAGAAGGGATGCTTTATACCCTTAGAATAGCAGATGATGCTTCTCCTTTCATATTCTTCGTTTTCTTATCTGGGAAATATGCTATATGAAACTGATGTCTGGGTAAGGGATGTACAGATTAGCATTATGCTGTTATTGCAACCCGACGGCACTGCAGCAGCATACTCGGAAACAGCTTCAAATTGCCGTTTGTCAATTATTCGTAATAAATCAATTATTGTATGATGCTATGAGATGAATTAAGAGATTATAGCAAGTATGTGGTAAACACATTAGGGAATATTATACAAATAACTCTTTAAAACACATTTGTTGGCTCTCAAAAGGGCCGATTGAGTTGTTGAATTTGCGTAACACGGACACATTTTGACGGCGCACTGGTTTCAATCCTCCTCGCCCGATGAGATTTGCGGTGCGGATGACGATGTGCGCTTCAACAAGCGGCTTTGGTCGATTTTCTTCAGCCATCTCGTACAACAGCTTGCCTCTGGTTAAGAGGAGCTGAGCAGGTTTAGAGGAGCTCTTACCAGCTCGAAAGCGAAAACAGAATGAAACCAGATTCAACGAAGGAGGGATGCTTTATACCCTTAGAATAGCAGATGATGCTCCTCCTTTCATATTCTTCGTTTTCTTATCTGGGAAATAGGCTATATGAAACTGATGTCTGGGTAAGGGATGTACAGATTAGCATTATGCTGTTATTGCAACCCGACGGCATTGCAGCAGCATCCTCGGAAACAGCTCCAAATTGCCGTATTGTCAATTATTCGTAATAAATCAATTATTGTATGATGCTATGAGATGAATTAAGAGATTATAGCAAGTATGTGGTAAACACATTAGGCAATATTATACAAATAACTCTTTAAAACACATTTGTTGGCTCTCAAAAGGGCCGATTGAATTGTTGAATTTGCGTAACACGGACACATTTTGACGGCGCACTGGTTTCAATCTGCCTCGCCCGATGAGATTTGCGGTGCGGATGACGATGTGCGCTTCAACAAGCGGCTTTGGTCGATTTTCTTCAGCCATCTCGTACAAATTAGGGAATATTACACGGACGGTGACGGCTGTGCCGCTCGATCAAGTGAACCAGAATGACCGCGCTAGCCTCCCGCATGACAATGACAGCGGAGCACTGGCTGGTAGCGACGATTTCTGGCCGAAAACGATTATGCTGGCTGGTGCACTCAAATGAGCGGCTTCAGTTGCTGCGGCTCCGAAATGCGTGGTTCTTCGGTTCTAATGCGTGTTGTATTCGCGTCCTATTGAAAACTGAAATGAGGACGCGAATGACTCTCGAAATTTGCTCGCCGACCGTGTTCACAGTCTGACGGCAAAAAGAAGAATGAGGGAAGAAGCAGGGTGCGGTGCGCTTTAATAGTGGGAAGCGGAACCGAAAAATGTGCTTGAACGTGATTGGTTAGATAAGAAAGGGGTCAACGTTTTACGATATTTCAATAGTTTGTTGCTAATAATCAATAGTGTCCTCCATTTGAATCGACGCGTAGATAAATTTCCAATCGATTCATGGATAAATATTGAAAATCTATCGATAAATGACTGAGTTAATAGCGGTCAAAACCTGACCATTTATCGTTACATGCTCAATTTTTCGTTTTTCTGAATTGTACCCCCATATGTTGCCGTAAGACGTTATCCAACGTCAAAAATCGTCTTGTTCGGTGGAATTGCTCAGTAGCTCTCAATTGCTGCGTACGTATTCAATCTGAATGGTTACTCTAGAGTTAGCCATCTACAGTCACAGCTGTTAGGTTGTCCTTTCTACGAGTTTGCTAAGCTTCGTTCCTGTTTGCTTTTAAATAAATTAGTTAGTAGATCTTCTCAAGCATATTTGTTTGAAAAGTTGAATCGCTTTCAAAGTGCAAGAACTCGTAACTTTCTTATTCCTAATTATAACACATCTCATTACGGTAACACCATATTTGTAAGAGGAATCGCTTACTGGAACCAGCTACCAAATGAATTTAAGAATGTAAATTCCGTGGATATTTTTCGGCGAGACTGTATTGCGTGGTTTAATAGGAGGATTAGAATTTTTGTTTGTGTAATGTTTAAGTTTTTTTTCATAATTAAGTAGTTGATGAATTCTGATGGACTCAACTTATGTAGTAATTTAAAAGGTGCAGCCCTTACTCTACAGATTTATGAATCAATAAATAAATAAAATAAATAAATAAATCTCTAAAGGATTGAATTGAGGAATCTATGCTGGAATTTGGAGAATTTCTAGCGAAATTTTATATGGAATTCCTGAAGAAATATTTGTTGTTAGCTTCTGGAAGAGCCGCTGAGAAGAAACCGTGAAGGATTTTGTGAAGTTATCCTTGTTGAAATTACTGAAAGAGTTATTAAAGGAATTTCGGGATGAATTTATGTATAGCGAAACGTGGAGGATTTAATTAAGGAACTCCTGGATAAATTCCCAGAGGAAATACTGAGGAGATTCAGGAGTAAATTTTTTGAGCATGCCTAGTACAATCGCAAATTTCAATAATAAACTCCACTGTTGCCGCCGGGAATAGCCTCAGTGAAAATTTTAGATTCTAGTGGGGTAAAGAACTACTTTGATCACATAAAACGCGACGCGAGACGGAACACAACACTTATTGTTCTTACAAATAAAAAGGATATTAAAACATTACCTTTTTATGTGACTTCCACTTTTACTACTACTTGGTTACTTTCTTGATTCTTTATTCAAAATCATCAAATACTGTTTGGTGTTTGGTGATGAGCAACAATAATGGCGTGTCAAATTGTACAAGCTTGTTCAAGAGCCGCTATCTGAAAATCCGATGTTTTTTTTTCTGCTGCATTGCATTTGCGCATCAATCGAAAATATCCTCCATTTCGGTTCCGTAATCACATCTGTACTATATGAGCAGAGATCACTCGAAATTTGATGAATAATGTTGGTGTAACCAAATCTGACAGTTCGTCAACTCGATTTCACTAACTTGGTGCGAAGTCAATGTTGGTCAAACCGTCTGAGCGTCTGTGTCCAGCATAAGGTATGATTTAAATTATATTTTATGTAATTCGCTATTATCAAAGAAAGGTTTATGAGAAAAAGACCCTCCCCCCCCACACTATACACTATGAGGAGAAACATTGAAATATTGGGTGTAAAATTAAATCCTTTCTGTCTGATATTAGGAGGCATTCAACAGTTTTTTAAACAAATCTAAATTTAGATATATTCTCCATCATACATGGGTTACAGCTATACACAATAAGCACTTCATTCACAATAGTGCTCAACAGTTATGTTTAGCTGTAGGTACAAAGTGGTTCAATCTCAAGCTGGGAATCAAATTAACTTTTCCAGATTAAAACGCTCTTTCACCCTTTGTTGTCGAAATCACCGAAATAACTTGTGCCCGGGGCACGGTGGCGGAGTTCCGTACAAAGTCGGACAAAATTTCTGGAAATTGTACAAAATAGCTGTACATTTGACTATTAGCGAATTTTGGCATAAAAATTATATATTTGATGTTGTCTTTTATGCAGAGTAAAAACTATTTAGACTATTCCATGATTTACTTTGGAGTGATGTTTTTCTTGGCCAAATTGTTTGAAACTTTGCAATAAGAATAGCTTTAGTATGGCGCGTATTGTGGCCAAATACGAGCTCAGTAGCTTTCTTAATCCCTGCCAAAATAATTCAAATTGTCAAGAATCGGATTTAGTTCTGTTGCGTGTATTTCAAATAACATGTTTCATTACATTAAATTACATTAAAAAACATTAAATTATTATATCACTATAATACGCATCTCCTTACTTTGAAAAATTCTCAACTGCTCAATATTTGTTTAATTTTTTTGAAAATTTATTTTCTTCTAAGTTAAAGTATCACAAGAAAAATACTTTGAGTGTGGAATTTTTACATCAATTTTTAAGGCTTTGTCCAGCTTTCCCTCACTGTGCGGTGTGGCCCAGAGTAGACACGGCTACAATGCAACTCAGCCTTTTGAAAGTCGTTGCTCTCTTCTGGCAGCAGCTCTCCCGTGTGTTAATAGCAATTTTCGATCCTGTCAGCTGTTCGTTCCGAAAAGATGAAACAAATTTTGATTAGTTTTGTAATTCATGCAATCAGACACCCTGTATAGGATCCAATCAGGATTTCAATGGTTCAATGGTTGTTCGCAAAATCCCGATACGTTCCAGAAACAAAACCTTCATCATTAGTAACAGAATTTAATTAATTTTTTAAACTGAAACCACTTTTGTCTTAATATCACTTCAAAAACTATCATCGCGATGGGCGGCCACCAGGCAGACCCAGTACTGCTGCAGTTAATTTCAATACCCCGGAATTCCGCATTGCCGCAGCGGGAAGCCATTTTGTGCCATCGCCGCCCGCCCGGAGAAACCCGCGCTGCACAGTGTACCTTCAGGAAATTAAAAGTTTGCTTAATTAATTCAATTATCTTCGATAGAAGTTGCAACAGCTGGCCGACGGTGCCCAACTGGACCGGAAACAAAAAGAAAACGTCGTAGAGTAGAGTACCATTACTAGCTCTAGGCATCCGTTCTGTGCGCGCTAATGTCCTTCCTGGATCATTCTACTTTTTTGCTGTCCTGCTCGTTGTATCGAACCGTCCTGGACTGGACTGGGATCCTTTTGTTGCATGATATCAGGAAGACAGAGACCTGCCAAACGAGCATCATCCTCAGAGCATAGGTTCCAGAACTTTGCGAGCGCACGACCCACCTAGTGGTTAGCCGTATTTTTTGCAAACCACCAGGGAAAGCGTGAATCAATGAGTTTTGCACTACAAATATTTTAGGATATTCGTTATTTGGTTGGAAATAAGATTCAATCAAAAGCTGCGATACATAAACTCTACTTAAAATAACAGAGTTCCTCTCCTTTCAATATTTACAAGTCATCATTTAGGTTTTGTTTTTCCAATGACAGCTATAAACCACATCCAACTACGCCATCACTTTGTTCAATACACACAGGAAGGCCTTGAGAGAACGTGCTTGTATGCTGGGCCTCCCCTGAGTACTCTTTATTCATAAACTGACCTTATGTCCGATTTCAACAGTCAGCAAAAAAAAAAACAACTAGAATAGATTGAAAAATGAGGAAAATGATTGAAAACCAAAATTTTTTCGCGCCCCACTTGAGATGAGCTCACGACCTCCCTGAGGAGTCGCGACCCACAGTTTGGGAAACTATGACTCACAGCGTTGTTCTTGTGATTCTGATGGCACGTTGGCTTTAGTTACTTACTAAAGAGTGCCCGTTTTCACTTTGATTGAAGCAAATAGACTACAACAGCCAATTGAAGGTTAGCATAATGGGATTTAATTTCAAACTTGTACTGCTTCTTCAACCTTGGGTTATTATGAACCTTTTCAAAGATGGTAATTAAATGGATTTCTAGCCTGCTAGAAATGCGTCTGTAATATGTGTGAAAGGCATGATGATACATTAGATCCAGTGTCACCAAAGTGTGATTCCATAGTCTTTGTTCATAAGAATAACATGTGAATAAAGACTTTCAATTTTGTATGTAATTATAACATAGTTGTAGGTAGGGTGATGTGCTAGTATCCATCGTATTAAGCATTGATCAGTGAGAACTGTAATTTTCCCAGTATTGCAGTGAATGATGCTGATACAAACCAATGCCAAACAATTCTTTCTCAAAACGGCTTTAGCATTGTACAATGAGATTTTGATAAATCTTGATCTCTTTTTGGAAAAAATGAAGAGAAAATGCATCTTGCCGTATCCTCAATCCGTCGTAGCGTTTACTTTTCTGTCGCAATCAGTTTCCAGATTCGTCCAGAAACTTGTTTCATGAAGTGGTATGACTGTCCGAGCAGAAGAAAATAACTCCTGCATACCAAACTAAGGTATTCCATACCAGATGATTTCCAATACTTACAACCTGATTGAGGTATAAATGAGCCCTGCATAAGAGGTAAAATACCTCAAATAATATCTCGAGCATATTCTACGAACACCAAACTGATAATTAGATCAGGTATTGTAATACCTCAATAATACTTGATGGATTTTCATATCAAAGTGAAATTTTTCAATAGTAGTTCAATATCTCCAGCAGACCTCAATAGCTTTCTAATACCTCAATGAAGTGTTTTTAATTGTTTTAAGGTTTTTTTCAATACCATTATAATATCAAATTGAGGTATTTACAACTGAACAATACCTAATTTTGGTATGATACCAAAATATGGTATGCATAAGTTATTGGGGAGTTATTTATTCCTCCTCGGGTGGTGTCGATCGTTAAGCATTTCTCTCAAATCGTGTTCGTCCATGCGATTTCGGTGAAAAAGTGCAAAGTAGATATTTGAACTGAAGTTATTTAACGAAGTACAGTAGTTTTTTTTTGCATTTTTGGTGTACAAGTGTACAAACCATGACAGCTTTCACAAAAATTCACTTGGAAAATTAATTTATATTGCAGGTAAGTTGGAATATCTGCCGTATTGATACATTTTAAGTTTGATACGTTGAATAATATTGCTTACGACAAAGTAGAATGAAGACCTAGACTGATAAAATTTTGGATCGAACTCTTTGTCGAATAATTTAAAGCGCTTGTTAGACGTAAAATTACAATATTCTTGCACGTATTAGCATTGACCATTGGACAATGAATCCTTTATTGCACTGAGTTTCTTAACGGTGAATCTGCAGTGATCGATTTCTCTTCAAAGCTTATGTAAAGCTTTGTCAGCTATATGCTGTTTTGCCTAGATTAGCCATGAACTCCGTAGGAATATGACCTTCAGATCTACTAGCGAAACTACATATTTCTCGAAGGTAATGGACTTATGGAACTATATAATTTCATGTCAACGACCTTATAGCATTACACACGAACTTGTTTTCAACATCGAGTTCGGGACACTGTTGTTGGATACGACAAACGCGACGCGCTCGGAATAGTATTGTGTTTTTTGGTGGTTTTCGCGATCGAATCGTTTTTCAGAGCCATCCGACGCATAGTGGCTTGTGATTACTAGTGGTCGAACGTAAAATCCGAGTTAGATACTAGAGCGAAAACAGTGAAGATAAAGTGCTTCTAACGTGTAGCCATGGTATAAACAAGAGCCCGCTGTTTCACTGTGTGGTGGTTTTCATTGAATCTTACTGATGCGCCACCCGAGTAACATAAAGTGGTAAAAGGTGAACAAACCAAGTTTTCTGGATTTTGGTGAAAAGTTTGTTATCGAAGGAGTAAGTTCCAAAAGCCAACTTTTTGGTGATTTTGCTAAACGGATTCGTCGTTGAAGGACTCATAGGTAGGAAATTCCATTGTTTTCTATATCACATTGCCTCTGGGGTAATCAACGGGTGACCGTTGCACTTCTTACTGTTTTCCAACGTCCTTGTGTATAATCAAAAAATTGGTAGAGTAGGGTACTGAGGTCATGGCGGTCATGAGTAGTGGTGATCCTGGAGGATCCAGAAAGCGATGGCCAGCCTTGGTACAACCATAGAATGACTTTGGATAATTGACGTCCTTCATTGTTGGATTATCTGTGTGCTGGTGGTCCTATTGAAGATGCTGCGACGGAAGCACAAGGTACCCGGTGGACGCTAAAAGTAAGGAATCAAGCGCAGGTTAGCAAGTTGCTGAAGCTGACCACTCTTTCAGACGGCGCTGATGTTATCGTCGAACCGCATCAAAACCTAAACGTAAGCCGTTGTATAATTTCTTGCTACGAAATAATTCGCATGTCTGAGCAAGACATTTTGCATGGTCTTACCAGCCAGGGGGTTATGCGCGTACAAAGGATTACCCGTAAGGAACATGGAAACCCTGTGAATATGTCCGCCCTTATTCTAACATTTAGTAGGGGCAATTATCCGTCCCTTGTAAAATTAGGTCTCCTTCGTGTTCCTACTCGACCTTAATATCCGAATTTGTTCTGATGCTATAGTTGCGTCCGCTTTGGTTACCCACGTGTCCGCTGTCCTGGCCCGAAACGTTGTTTGAACTGCTCTGCCGAACGTGAATTAGGATAGGGTGAAACATGTCTTGCTGCAGCTCACTGTATCAACAACACCGACAATTTCCGGTTTACAAGAAGGAGGTGGAAGTGATCCGACTAAAAGTGGACCACAACCTTACCTTCTCGGAAGCACGCTGCAGCAGCAGCGGAGAAGGACGATAAAATCGAAGAGCTGATGTCGCAAATCAGACAAGTCCAAATCCCAGCCCCAGAAAACCAAGAGAGCCAATCAACCTATCCGAAACCGATCCAAGTGGACCAACACAATTGGACTATAAATTGACACTTATGTTGTGCTGTTCGGTAATCCAATCCGCTTGGTTATTAAATTAATTAACTCATTACGCTTGGTAAAGATGGACAAATTATGGGTGAGTTATGAAAAAAATCCACGTGCTCAGCTGGTATTTGAACCCAGGACTCTTGTATGCTAGACGAGCGCTTTACCAACTAAGCTACCGAGCCACTTGGTAACCCAATAACTGAGTTGGTTACAAGTTTAGAATGCAAATCCCTACAGACCACGCGGACCCCTTTCATAACCCATATCCATCCATCTCATTTTACTACACGCGGAAAGAGCGAGGGCGATTTATTTAGTGTTGAAACTGTGTGCCTATCGTACTTACATCGCTTCCACAACAACTGTATTGTGGGAAAGTAAAGATGTGGAAAGGCTAAATGAGTAAAAAGTAACTAACTGCCTTGCACTGCAGTTGAACATACGCGGACTGCGTACCAACATCAACGAGCTTAACGTTCAACGCTCCGTCATCGTATTCATCGTTGTAATCGAAATTTAATTAATTACGCGGTAAGCGGCAAAACAGCGTACCTGTCATTAAACGCGGATTTACGGATAAGGCAGACGAAGTAGCAGAATTGGCAAAGCACTATTCAGAGAGATCAGCGACCTCCAGCTATCCTCCATTATTTCAAATGGCGAAAGAAAAAGCTGAACGAGAACGTGTGAATTTTTTACCCAATTCAATCGACATCTATAACTCGAATTTCACCTTAAACGAGTTGTTGTGGGCACTCGATAAAGGACGTAGTATTTCTATAGGCCCAGACTCAGTAGAGTATCCGATGTTACGACGACTACCGCTATCCTCAAAAACAGCATTACTGGAGACGCTCAACAAAGTATGACAAATCGCAACCTTTCCAGCCAGCTGGCGAACTGGTATTATTGTCCCTATTCCGAAACCGAACTGTTCCGTCGGCCCTGCAGCGTTTCGAACTATCAAGTTGATCAACTGTATAGCAAAAGTGTTTGAGCGTATCGTTTATAGGAGATTGACCACAGAGCATGAGGAGAAGGGACGACTCGACCAAAGGCAGCATGCCTTCTGAGCGGTCCGCGGCGTCGTTACCCAACCGCGATGAACACTGCCTTATAGCATCACTAGACCTTTCAAAAGCCTTCAAAGACCCTACCCCTTCGTACCCTACGGAAGTGGTGGATTTCTACGCAAATATTCAACATTTTGAACAGTTTTCTTGCTGACCGTGCATTTAGAGTAAACGTGTGTGGTGTGCTCTCGGAAGAAATGCAACTGGAAGATGGTGTCCCTCGGTAACGCTCTTTCTCGTAGCGATGCAACCGATATTCCGTGTAGTCCCACGTACCGTCACTGTATACGCGGATGATATGGGGTCATCCATTAATAACGTAAGCGGTTATGGAGGGAGGGGAGGGTTTGAGATTTCTTAGCGTCATTTAAATTATTTTTAATTTTTATACAAAAAATCTTACCATGCGAGCAGGGGAGGGGGTTGAAAACCCGCCAAAATTGTCTTACGTAATTAATGGACCGCCCTTAATTACGTGAGACTATTTGCTAGTATGGAAGAATAAGAAGCAACATTTACATCATGAACTGCAGGCCGCTGTAACAGCAGTCAAGAAGTGGGCAAAAAGTGTCGGTTTCAAAATCCCAGCGGATAAATCTAATATTTATTATTGTAGCTCAAACGCTCGCCAGGAACCGAAAAAAGACATCACTATCAACAAGATGGCTGTGCCAAAAGCACGGCAATTTGAAATTTTCGGCATTATTCTGCACCGAACTCTGACGTTTATACAGCATTGCAAGCTGGAAGCACAAACGTGTAGGTGTCATTGTAGAAATTGAGAATGGTTAGCTTATCCCCAGCCCTATTAAATAAATCTTTGTGCAGCTACGATTGTTCTGGTCAATCACGGAGTACTCATACTTGTTTACAATTATCCAACAACTGCTTGGAGTACAGGACATCAGATCTATACGCATAACGAGTGACATGTAGCAATCTTGCCAACTAGGATTATGGTGAAGCGGCGTGTAACTCAAAGAATCATTAGAATCATCATTGATGTAATAGTAGTAGTGTCGCCTTTCCATGTATATTTTCAAAATAAACAAACAAAAAATATAACATTTGTGTTAGGCATATTTTTATGTAAACACATGGTAAATTTAGTAGATTGACGAGTATTGGAAATCAAAATCAACTCTTCAATCGTACATATCAAAAGAAAACATTACAATTTAATGAAGGGCAACGGAATTTCTCTGTTTTTATTGGATTTATCGCATATTTTTGTTATGCATCGGTACGGTTTATGTTTGCAAGGGATGACGGTGTTGCCAGGTAATTGGTGACAGATTTTTCTAGCAATTGTTATATGCTTGTTTTCGGAACATTTGATGCATATTATAAAAACTTATGATATTGCAAATAGTTTTCCATCACAAGATCACTGATTTAATAATTTTTTTATGATTTTTGTGATCAATTCACATTAAATGCTATGATTTTACAGATAGCAACTCTGACATCACTGCGCTCAACGATCGCGATGATTGTGCACACACGATAGACGCGTCCCGACGCATCGCACTGTGGAGCTTTTCAATTATTTTGGGTGGCCCAAATTGATAAACTCTTGGTATGATTTTATGCTTCGTAGAGATGGTTTCTGTAATTTGAGAGAATCAAAAAACATACAACGTATGAGTTTCAAGTTTCTTTGCTTTGCCCAACATTTCCGCACTGAAAATTAATACAGGTCGGACTCGATTATCCGCAGACTCGATTATCCGGGGACTCGATTATCCGGGATTCGATTATCCGGAATTTTAGACTCGATTATCCGGAATTTGATTTTTGATGTTCTTGTTTTTCAAATTGTATGCATAAATCTGAGATAATTTGGTATTGCAATACACAACATGAATGGTTTTACAGTTTTGAACGTATTTAAGAACAGGGGGGTTTGAAAAAGTGGTTTTTGTGTGAGCTGGTCAAAAAAAAATTTTTTTCTTGTAGAGACCCCTACTGTTCCTAGAAATAATATCTGGCTACACCACCGCATCATATAAATAAAACAACAAAAAAAAAAAAAAATATTTATGTTCTTTTATCGAAGATTCCATTTTTTTCTTAGTGATTCGATTATCCGGAAGATTCGATTATCCGGAATGAAAAAAAATCGATACTCCGGATAATCGAGTCCGACCTGTACAACAGAAAAAAGTTGGATATTTTAGACTATAAACACAGGCATGTCTCAGTGTGCGGTGGCGGCGTCGATTCGCAGCAAGTGAAAACCACCGCCATAATAGTTTTGAGTGTTGCGGTTGATAAAAGTTTATAAATATTTGATTCCCGTTTGAAATGTGTTCCTTTTAGGAAAATGAATGAAAGATTTGTTTAGTGGAAGTGTAGTGAACGCAATATGAAATCCAAAAGACAAATGCTTGCTGCAGAATTACAATGGAAAAGGTAAGCACCTTCTATTTACAAGTGTGGTGTGAATCAATGAAATGCGGCATAAAATCGGAGATTTTTTTTTGAGAATATAAATCTCATGTATATTGTCGCTAAATGGATAATGCTGTATCTAAAAGTGTTGATTAAATATTGAAATATCACCTGAAGCATTTTTCTTTGCATAAATTATCCATTAACTCAGGTGAAAAGCAGTTATATATCATCGATGTTGCAAATACCAATCCTATCATAACAATATGTTAATGATTTTGGAAGAAGCCATTTTGTGATGACGCACCAAAAGGCCTTATATTGATACAGGTTCAAGTAATAAGTTTCTACCATGTTTAGAATTCAACGACTATTGAAGATTATTCAAAACTATTTTAAGAGCAGGAATTCAGGCCAATAGACGAAACTATTGATCTTTATGAACCACATTTATACTCAAATAGGCTCATAAAAATATTTCCCGTCAAGTTGAGAAGGGGTATTGTTTAAAGTTATACAAGTACTTCTTTAAGTACAGATTTTCAGTAACCGGAAAGTTATGAACGCGGGCAATACTCATTCTGGCTTATTTAATTATACTCTATCATGCGCATATATAGTTGGTTTCTACGAAGTATTGGGTCCAACGATTATTTTAGATTTTTTGAAAACTCTTTTGAGTACAGATGTTCAGATCTACAAGCTACAAGTAGCAAGGACAAAGTGGATACTTATAAGCTACTTTGAGTATATGCTATCAGATCTACAAGCGTAAAGCAGAGACTTTTAGATCCTTAAGACCTTGAATAGTACCCTTACAGGCTTGTTTAGTTAGGTTCTGTTTGATTCCAGCGACTATGAATGGTTATCCTAGAACTCCGATATGAACAGTCTTCCAGGGCTTCTACTATATTCAGTTAGCTCTCAACTGATTATATTAGTATCATTTATTAAGCATGCAGGCTAAAAAAATTTGTTCCACCAAGCTGAACTGTGAGAAATCAATAATTGTAGTTTTGAAGGGAAATATTCGTTGGAGACCATAAACAACCTGGAGTATAATTAAAATGGAAATTAAATGAGACATATTTGTGTGCGCCCACATGAGTGCAAACCTTGTTGATTTAAATTCAAACGATTAGTAGTTACGTTTGTTCATGCGAAATCCTGTATTAAATGAAGTTCTTGGATAATCCTAGAAAACCGTTAGACTTAAAACTTGAAGGACTATGTATTTTGAGTCAGCTTTTTCATAAACTTAAACCAGAGAATTCAAGCCAGAGAATAATAGAAAATGATGGGGATGGTCAAAAATAAAAATTAGATGAATCAAAAACCAAAAATTACAAATTTGAGGATACAAATAGATCATTGCTTAAAACGTGTTTCGATCGATTTTAGATTAATAATATTTAGATAAAAAATAAATAAAAAAGAATAGAAAAATGGGTATTACAGGGTTAAAGTTTATTTGAGGTTCTTACTTTTCAAAATCTTTGCTCTTCGATGATTTACCACTTTAGACGTAAGTGAGTATCGTAATGGTATGCTGCGCTTTGATTTTGATTATAAAAACCTAATGTATTTGCAGAAATTCATCAAATACGGTTTAAAACAATCCTCAAATCTGCATTCATGCAGTATCTGCCCTCAAAGTATCCTATAATCAACAGAAACAGCTTCGTTGCCAAGCCCCAAAGTGCTTACTTTACCCAAACCCGACCAAACTGGCAGAACGATAATGATCCCAGTTAATAAATTTTGAAACAACTATCCTGCATTATCCACACATTATTATGCTTAATGAAGGCATGTGGCACCGCCGGTTTGGGGGTTGTCCTCCCATTCAGGGTGGAATGCGAATCGCGGTTAGGTGAGAGAAATTAAGCACACATTCAGACCAACACTCCCTCGCAATTTAAATAGCTTTTTATTGACAACAAATGAATGGCCCCGGCCAGAGATATGAAACGACCAAACCTGAACTGGCATTCGAACCTTAATAGAGTTATGTTCTGCGTTGGCTTTGTTAGCTTGCACGCTGCACAATGAAGCGTTTTAATGGGAAGGGTGGACAAAATCTCATTTTTTTCTAATCCTATTGAAAATGATCATCTATTAATTTAGATCGATACCCGGTATCGGTATATCGTAGGAAAACAAAAGTCAGACTGAAAAATCGTCTCTCAATAGTAAAGAACTCTATAAAAAATATTACCAGGCGATTTTGAGAACAAACATTTTTGAAGCTTTGTCCAGTCTTGCGCCACTGTGCGCTGTCCGGCTTCCCTGCTGATCGTGCCCCGAGTGAAGTATGGCTGTTTACGTAATCCTAATCGAATGCTGGCAAACAGTATCTGGCAGTTTATGTTTGCAGTTCACTACATACAAATAAATATAAAATAAAATAAAATTAGAGCCAAATTGGATAACGGGCACGGGTTGTGGGACAGTGGATACATTAGAGGGTAATGGGTGGCTTAAATGCAATTATTGCACTTTGTGAAATTCACGCTCATAAGCCGCAAAAACGATGCAGTGAGAGAAAGTGTAATAAAAAAAGACGGCTTCACAGAGACCATTTGCTATTGCAATGGTTTCGATGCGTGAATGCAGTGAGTTGAACAGCAGGAACGATACTCATAGTGATGTACTTTCGGTGCTATTAGTAGAATAAGAGATACTCTGTCGATGAAGAATTCGTCTGGTTTTTCCATAGCGAAATGTATATTTTAAAAGTATTTTGTGAATGTATATTTTAGCCAGCATAGGCCTGAGTGGCATATGATATGTTAAGTAATCTTTATTTATTTTCAAGGACAATAGTTTTAATTTGCGTAAATCATCAAGATCTGATTTTCAATATTATAAATGAAGAGGTTTTCATCATTGAGAATGTACCGGATGTGGCCACTTGGACTTAATGCCCTAAACAACTGGCTATAGTTTTGTATCCATAAAATCGTTTCAATTCTCGTAAACTAGAGATCAAAAACAATAATTCATTAAAAGTGTTCCAACAAGCTTGGCACAGATGTTTAGATACAAATTCACCGCTTTATCGGTAATTTGAGGCGTCCAGGGGAACCGAAATGGTCATTTTTAGGGTTAATCAAATGCAGGACACATGGGTATCCAATTCAATCGTTTCTCAAAAACTTTACAACTATGCGTTTGTCTTAAAATTCCATGATATAGTGGCCACATTAAAGCCGGTTCCGGAAATTATCTGTGACTTGAAATTTACCTACAGTTAAACGCCTAAAGGTATGCAACGCCGAGAAACAGTTTCTCGACAATTAGTATCGCAGTTTGGGGTCATAACGGATCAACACATTTTTGATAAAACAACACTTGAGCGATTTGCAGTTTTGTTATATGTTTACAAGTGGAGATAACGTCGAGCTCTGTTCTCAATTTATCTATGTTATTATAAGATATCGACACTGTAATTTGTTCACAATGTACTTATTTGCAAAGCAAAAATGCAAGCTTTATACAAAATTTGAAAAATAAAAACAGAATCCTAACATTTAGACCTACATGAAAATTTCACCAAACTATTCCGCAGCAATCTCAGCTCCGTAAAATTCGAAGCGCCCTCGCAGATAATAAATTAAAACTAACAATGTGTCCCCCGTAGCCAATAAATGGATCAGCACCCCAACCATTACCTGCCGAGTTAAGCTTCCTACTAAAATCGGTCATCGGTGGTTTTTGTCAGTACCTATGCTACAAGGCACGGGCGAGGAAAACCCGGGGAAAGTGATTGGTTTGTTGAGCTCGATGTTAAGTCCGTTGCGTACACAGATTTAGTATGCATTCAGAGAAATGTAGAGTGGAACTGTTGTTGATTCGGTCTATGAATGGAAATAAGCTTTGTTCAAATATGGATAGTAAAATAAATCAATCGAAACATTATTGTGGGAGCTATTTACATTTCGACGAGAGCGTATTTTACACTGCGAATAGCACAATCCTTGCAAATGTTGTATTGTCTGTTGGACATTGCGCGGTTTCATCGTTCTTCTTGCTGGCGTTACGTCCCAACTTAGACAAAGCCTTTATCTCGGGTAAGTGTTCTTATAAGCACTTCCACAGTTTATATCTGACAGCTGTCAATCGTCAACTTTTCATTTGTAGATATACCGTGAAGTGAGCACGATGATACTCTTTACTCTAGTCAATTTTGAAAATTTTATACTGGAAAAAATTGTCGATTGGTTTGGTTGAAAATTTGTGGATTTACTATTTAGGGCTCATCGTGACTTTATCCATGAGATAATTAGTTCCGTTATAAATATTTACTTTCGAAGTGTGTCACGATTATTCATATAGAAGACAATTTTACTGATTATTATTTATTATAATGAGCTATCTTACTTTATTGTTTGCTGTTGATTCATTTTTCTTTAAAAATGGTAACTTCGGTAAAGAAAGCTTTAAGTCAATAACTGTGGAAGTGCTCATAACAACACTAACCTAAGAAGCCGGTTTTGTCAGTGGGGACTTCAGGTCAAAGAGAAAAAATAGAAGAAGAAAATGGATAATATTTCATAGAGGGTTACGAGAATTGCAATAATTTAAAGATTTTGAGTCTTTTGCCAGGGATATTTTCATGTGTTAGACAAACTGAGCACTGCGTTATTTATTATTCAAGAAAAAAACGTACAACCATAATTCGTCACGTTCCGTTTCCATAAAGTATTCAAAGCACATTCTTTTTGAGTTTGAAAACTTTTGCGTTGTACGTCAAATAGGTATATTAGCAATTATTAACATCAGTTTTGAGATATTTTAATAAGTTTTTAATTTATTTAAATGGGGGGGGGGGTTGGAGGTTCGTAAAAAGAATCGATCGTAAAAGTAAATGGTTTCAATAATGTTTATGAAGACATTCGGCAAAGTTGAACCATGCATTAAGCGCTTTCTAAAATGGCCATTCAAGTTTTAAAATTCCTGCAAAGATGGCAATGAGGGTGTTCTTAGCAGATACCAGAAAATCAAAAATAAATGATAACTAACTTCAATGTTCACCGAAGTTGAAAGAA
Source organism: Aedes aegypti (assembly GCF_002204515.2). NCBI lineage: Eukaryota > Metazoa > Arthropoda > Insecta > Diptera > Culicidae > Aedes > Aedes aegypti. The sequence goes on along the minus strand of NC_035109.1, from coordinate 352,514,852 downwards.
GTGTTGCATGCCATACAAGCTGCCGACGAACGAATGTTCGTGTCGCTGGCAACACTGTTCAAGAAGAATTGCAGAAAATACAATATTTCAACATGATAGAAAACCGGCATGTTCAGCAAGGTTGGAGTGAACTTGCAAAATTTTTTGGTAGTTGAGTAATTTTTTTTTTCTATCTTTATTAACGAGATTTTTAGCCCTGGGCTAGTTCATCTCGGGACCAACGGCTTTACTTCCCTTCCGAAGGAAGTCGTCACTGAAATTTTTGTGACTATTTCGGGGATGGGATTCGATCCCAGGTCCTCGGCGTGAGAGGCGTGTGTTCTAACCACTATACCAGATCCGTCCCCTTGAGTAAAATTGATTAAACTCAAAATATTATATTAAGCAAACTAGAAGTATGCATTTTGCGTTACCCATTTAATTCGGAAAAGTGGAACGCAATCATTCATGACGCTGGGAACTCTGGTTAAATAAAACGAATAAGCTAAATACAGTCAGGTCTTTTATGCGGCACATGGATAGGGGGCGTTATAGGTAAATCATGGATTTCTTTAATTTTGGGGTGTTGTTTAATATTTGCGCTGAAGGATAGCACAGCGACGATATTTCAGTTCTTAGTAAAATCTACTTCTAATAGTTGAGGAAATTCGTTTTTAGTTGAAAACTTGACGGTAGGGGCGCTTTCAATGTTTTTCTTGCTCAGATTATTTTATATGTAGAAAGATTGGTTGGTTGGTTTGACTTTATTAACGAGATTTTTACCCCTATATGTAGAAAGGATTTACGTGCAAACTTTGTTACATAGATCCTGATGATTTGGATGTTTTGCGCCTTTGAAAAAGTTGTCTAGTCGTTTATGCGCGAAATACGGTGTGCAATTAGATATGAAATTACACAACCAGGCGACGCCAGTGAGCAAGCAATTTTTGTTTCTCAGATATCTCCCGATCCTGACTTCTTACAAAGATGTTCTGTAGCTCAAAGGCTTTCATTATTTCAGCTATGCGATTTGCAGTTTTGCTACCAGATGGCATAAATGAGCATGTTGAATTGTGATTCTGATGAGAAATTGCAACAGTTACATAGTTGTATCATTTGATAGCGCCATTTAGTGCTGCCTTCTGTAGAAAATAATACGTTCTTAATTGTGGAAACCGTCTTGGTTAAGTACTGGCGAAGAATTGACTATTTTAATGCAGAATCACTTGTCACTTTCTGTCCAAAATGATTGAAAAACATTGTGGAAACTGTACCTTAGACCTGTTCACTTTTTGAAAAAAGTTCTCCGAATCTCCATGCCACATAAAATTCTGAACTTATTAATCGAAACAAGTTATCTGTCCAAAAATGAGCCAATTTGGTAAAGTTTTAGAGGTGTATCAAACAAAATTTGTGTTTTTTTGGACCTTTCCATAGAAATTCGTTTCTGAAACCCAAAAATATCATTGAAATTTATTCAAATATACCACTAGCCTGTTGCCAATATGATAATCTATCACTTTTCCGAAGAGACTAGGGTGTTTTGACCGCTTCTTCATTATACTTTTAACGTAATTAGTCAAAAAATCTCGAAAAAAAGCAATATATTTTTCCAGTTTGCCATATAAATTGCGATAAAAATCTTATTATATTTTGTATCTAATTCAACTATCTATTTCATCCAAGTGTTACGAACATATCGTTCATACATCATTTTCATGTGGGAATTAATTTTCACTGCGAAATAATTGAAAATGTATCACCCTATACCCTCAAAAAGCATAGGGTTGCCAACACGAATGCACTCTATGAAAACCACAGTAACCCATGGTTAAGACGTCACATCTTCGAACCTAGGACAGGACGTGACAGCTTAACGAAGCCTGCCCCGTTATTTTTCAGTCGATAGCCTTGACGATACAAAAGCCAGTGCTACCAGTATCCTTTTTAAGCAAATCTTGTGAACGTTTTCTAATATCACGGCTCATAATTTGATTGTTTCTTGCACGCTTCATTCATTTAGTGCACTTAAGGATGCTAGCTTTTTTTAAAAATCATGCTTATATTTAAAATCGGCAATATTTTTAGACAAATTTTACACAATTCCCATTATATAGCTCGATTTGACACAAAAATATTTCATAAAAAAATTCTAAACTTTTGATAAAAATTGTAATTTATAAACTAGCAACACGGCCGGGTTAGCAACAAAGTGCCCTGTTGCAATCTAACTCAACGATGTGAAAGTAGGCCTTGGCCAAAACGACCAATGAGAAGTGGTCTTTTTTGACAGGCAATTGGTTTCATTTTTGTACTATGACCTGACGCGTCTTGTCTTAGCTTCGAACCATGCAGTTATCGGCTCAAAGTAGAGTTGATGGTAAGGTTGGGCCTAAGGATCAGAAGATCAACGGTTCAAGCACAATAAACTTTTTTTTTCGCATAATCAAAGGTAATCGTAGATTATCATCACTACATAATTATTGAAGGAACATTACCACTGGTATTTTGTTGTTTTTAGTAACAAATGTCGAACATACGCTAGCCCGGCTCTATGGAAGCCCCGAAGTTATAATTCATTAAAGCGGGTGCGTGAAATTGCCTCTCCTAAAGCAGATGATCTCAAAATCTAGATTCAATATGGAATGGAGTAAGGAATTTGGTTGAACCATGATTCTAGCTGATCCACGGTAGCATATCAGTAAACGAATGCTGTTGCAGGAGATGGTGGACAGACTACCAACTAACATGAAACTACAGTGGTCGTCCCACAAACGAATGTATCAGACGGTTGATTTTGGAGAATTTAATGGTTGCGTGATAAACCTGGCGACGATAGCAAGTGACGTTACTCTTCACATGGATCAAGCGCAGTTGAGTTTCAGCAGATTGGGGAAGCCGAAAAAGGATAAAATGTCAAAAGAGAAGTTGTTCGTACATCAACAAACTCCACCGACCTCTGGATCAAAACACATCAGCTCTACACGTCAAAAGGAACCTGAAGTAGTTCTAAAGCCTTGTACGTACCGCAGCATTCAGCTTAATATGGATGAACGCTGGAAAGTGATTAGGCGAAAAAGCCTTTGCCGAATTTGTTTGATCCCTCATCGCACTTGGTCATGTCGCCCCAAACAGGAATGTGGATTTGAAGATTTCCGAATGCGCCATCATCCTATGCTGTACTGAGCCCCATCGCTTCTCAGTCGCCTTCTTCGGCCGTCAGAAATGTGTTCAATTCTGCGGACCTTAGACCTAGTTCGGAATTTGATGTGGCAATGGTACCTTAGAAAAAGTGAACAGGTCTACTGTACCTACATTCGAAGGTAACACTTCAATGATCGCGTTATTGAAGTTCGTACAACGCATGTGGGAAAACATCGTTTGTCATACACAGCTTCAGCGCGTTGCTTTTGGCGATGATCAATCACGTGACAAACGGAACCATTTGCTTTGATTGGATTTGTTGAGTTTGTTTTAATTAAAGTACCTATTTTCAATGAAACAAGGGTTATTTCAGAGGGTAGGGTTAATGTGTTTTCTCGTTTCAGAGAGCAAACAATGGCGCTTAAAACAAAGCTTTTAGGTAGTACACAAGGTGGAAATACCTGTGCTCCATTTCTGGCAAATACGCGCATGGAGTAAAATTAAATTTCATAGCAACATCACTCCCAACAATTTTAATCCGGTCATATCACTCGCTTATAGTTAATCCTAAACCATTCCCTTCCCTATCATCCAATTCCTTGACATCCATGAGGGCGTCGGTGAGTCGCTGGCCTCTCTTTAAGGAGGTGTCATATCATCATTATCCTTCCCTTTCCTCGTAACGGAGAAGAAGAGCGTGGCCGGTAATGGAAAGTCATGTCTTTATATCTTCGACCTTCGATTGAATAGCTGATTCTTCCAAAATAGTTTTGGAAAAGTAGGGAGACTTATGGCTTCAGCACCATTCAACTATTATCGGCAATCAAATTTCAAACGCCAAATACACAGTATTTTTCTATCAAATTCTTTTTTCTGTCTGCTTCCAGCTGGCGCTGACGAGATTTCCGAGACCGAACAAACAATTTCGCCAGAGATGTCATCAATCCAAATGAACACGCCTCAATATGCGACTGATTTGTAGCTGCCGAACAGATTCACCTGCAGCTCTTAAGGGAAAGCTGTCGAAGAGAATGAGGCTGCCAACAATGGTTATACTGACAAGACACGTTATTTGTCTGCTGGTGTCCGAGAAAATTATAAAATAAGTGTGGCATTAACTAAGGCTTCCGAGAATACGCTGGTTACGTAGTCCGTAGAAGGCCCTATTCGCAGCCACAACACGTCTTTTAACTTCGCAGGAAACAACAACTTCAAACATAGCCCATCCAAAACTACCTCAGCACCTACACCACCAAGCCTACCTCTATCTCTACCAGCAACCATGTACTTCGCATTGGGAGCATTAATGGTCAGGTCTATCCTTGCTGTCTCCCTCCTCAGAGGCATGAAGGCCTTCTTCCCTGACCAGCAATCGATTCTAATAAGGCCGATATCGTTCGACACCTTGGGAGCATGTGCGACCTTGCGATAATAGTGCCATTTCTCTGTACGCCGGATCTCCTAATAGCACCCTCGAGTACAATGTTGAACAGTAAATTGGAAAGTGCGTCTCCCTGCTTCGACCCGTCGAACGTCACAAACGAGGTTGACACCCCCTCTACAAACCGAACACTTGTTTTCGATCCATCCAGCACAGCACGTATCAGCCTTATTAGTTTCGCCGGAAAACCATGTTCTGACATTATCTGCCACAGCTCATTTCTTTTCTTTGAATTGTACGCCGCCCTGAAATCAATAAACAGTTGGTGAGTCTGCAAGTTATACTCCCGGAATTTATCAAGGATCATTCGCAAGGTAAACTTCTGATTCGTTGTCGAGCGGCTTTCTTGAAAACCAGCTTGGTATTTGATAACGGAGAACTCATCAAGTGGTCTCAGTCTGTTAAACAGTATGCACGACAATATTTTGTACGCCGAATTCAGCAGGGTAATCCCTCTGTAATTGTCACACTCCAGTTTGTGCCATTTCTTGTAGATTGGGCCGGTGGGCATTTCTTTGTCCTCACATACCTTCAGAAGTACACGGTGGATCGAGTGGTAAAACTGCGCACTTCAGCTTGATGATAGCATTTTTAATCTCTCCTTTGGTCTGTGGGTCTGCAGCTTGGTAATCATCATCAATGGTCACCCTGTTTCTCGCTAAATTTTCATTCCCACCGTTCAAAAGTTGATGAAAGTGCTCTTTCTACCTTGCAACCACCGCCGTTTTATCGATCAGCGAATTCCCTTCCCAAACATTGCACATGTTGGGCATTGGTACGGTATTGTACCATTAGTTGAACGTTGCATAAAATCTCCGCATATCGTTCCGGTTCATGCTATCTTGAGTTTCAGCTACCACACTTTCTTCGTGCTGCATCTTCTTTCTGCGGTGGATTTGCTTTTCTTCGGCTTCCGCTGCCCTGTACCGCTCTCTGTTCTGTCGCGTACGGACCACAAGCAAACGGTTTCTGCCGGTATTCTTCATGTATGTCACCCTCTGGCACTCGTCATCGAATCAGTCGTTTCGTCTTCGTCGTTAACCAGTGCCAATCACTTCCGACAGCTTTGTGCATAGGGTCCCACAGGCTGTTGACACTTTCAGAAACGTTGATTTTTCCCAACTGCTCGTCTAGCTGATGACGGTACTGCGCAGTGTTCTGTTGGTCCTGGAACTTGTGCCACTGAATAACTGCTCCCGAATTTTAGCTACAACGAAATAAATATCCGAGTCCATATTAGGGCCTCGGAAGGTCCTGACATCCATGACATCTGAGAAATATTGCCCATCAACCAGCACGTGGTCTATATGGGAGCAAGCGTCGCCACTCGGGTGTCGTCACCCGAATATTTTGAAAATGTGAGGTTTTCTGTAGCAACATTGTTCTACAAAGTTGTGTAAACTGTTGGAATGAATCATTTTCTCGAAGACACTAGGGTTCTAAAATGTAAGGGAAAGCAGTTATAGTAATTTAAGTGCAAATATCACTCAGTTTTGGTGGTCGTATATTTTTCGGGTGGCAATTGGTGGCAGATGAAACCCACTGGGACTTGAAATATATCATTAGTAGTTTTTAATGTCGATATTGCCATAATTATCCACGAGTATCCCTACAAGATAACGGGATTTCTATAAATGTACTTGCTTAAATAGACCTTGACAGCGTGTTGAAGAAATATACTTGCTCTGACATTCTTTACGGATGTCATACACTTGTTTTCACTCTCCTCCTCCCTCAACCATTCACTCTTTGAGAAGAAGAAGAAACTTTTGTTCTATCTCTTATAATTACAGAGTTATCAGAGATTTCCTACTAAAAAACAGTTGTTTTACAAATGCCGATATCTCTGAAAGGCGCAAACGGATTCTCAATCTTTTGTCGCCATTAGAAAGATTCTTTTTCTCTGTTTATAGTGGACAAACTGTGAGGACGGTTTTTGGTTGAAAATATTTACAAAATTTTGAAAATAATATGTTTCTAAACGAAAATCGTCCATAACTAAATATAATCGAGATTTGGTGCTTTCAGAAAAAATTATGTGGAAAATTGAAAGTACTGCAAGTGTTTCCTACATAGCATTCATAAAAAAATCAATGCTTTACTAATATTCACAATAAACCAAAATTTATATGAAAAAGAAAGTGAAAAATGGAATATTGGCTAGAACAACCGAAATAACTGTATGTAAAGTCATTTAAAATTCAATACACATGTATTGATATCGATTATAGTAAGCGGAATCTATGGAGTTCAAGGAAGGAAAATTATTTGCTGAGTTTCCTATGCAAAAAGTTTCGCAATCAAAAGTTCTGAAAGTGCTCGGAACAAAGTTTTAGCGAGATAGTATCGTCTAAAAAGTTATCAAGAAAAAACTGATTTTAAAGTACCACCCTAACTTATTTGTTGAAAATAATCATAACTCGCGAACCATAGAGATAGAAATTTAGGTTCTTCGGAAAAGCTGCTCCAAATCAGTAGTTCTAGAACATTATAGAACATGGTATAGGCGTAAATGTGTCAGCAAAAAAATTTATATCTGATCTCGTAAACCATGTGGACCACCCTAATTCTACATCACTGCAAAAAATGTCTGAAAAATGGAGAAACTTTGCCGAAGACACCATATATCTCAAAATGACGGTTTAGGCGCAATCATTTTTCTCCTCCTAGATATGGTTTTGGGACCAATGTGCATTGGTCAAACTTTCTTGTCTTGGTGGCAAGATTGAAGTGCAACACATAAGCTAGTAAATGTAATGGAAAATAAGTTGAAACCTTAGAAAATAAGATTGGTTTTCATACTGCTGTTATCAAATAATTTCAAAATCACAAATAAAATGATTGTATATTGAATATTCTTCGCCTTTAAGATAATTTCTACATTTCAAAATTCACACAAAATCACATGAGCTATCTCCCGACCTACGACGGTTTTAAACTACGCGGTTTTCATGTTGGAAGGATTCGAAGGTTTTCATGTATGACGAACCGCATAGATGGAGTCCCGTAGCTTATGGGATGTTGGGTAATTATTTCCAATATGGCATTTACATCTTGTTTACCTTACGACATAGAAGGTCCATGTCTTTGACAAAGTTACTCAATGGTTTGAGACGGTTTTGAAATCGGATGACATTTTGGAATCCAAGGTAGCGTATCGATATGCGGTATATGAATACACATAGAAATCTTTGCTATATGGGTATTTTCTGCGCAGATTCAACGAGTAGAGGTCGAAAATTAATATTTGATGCCATCCAAGATGGTGGACCAGAGTACAAGATGAAGATAGTTTTGGTTAGTGAAAACACATGGAAACCTATGCAACATTGCAATAAAGGTATTTCGAAACGAGATCGACGATTAAATATCGGAAATCGATGTTAGAAATAATTTCCTTGAACATCGATTTCCGTCATCCGCTTCGGAAATGCCCATATTGTATAGTTTTCTATGTGAATTCTCAAATCGGAAGTCGATATCTTGTGTTTAGCTCCTCCATCTTAAATTTTGAAATGGGGTCTTATATCGATTTTCGACATCTTATCGTCAAACTTATTGACGTTATTGACCCTTTAATTATTATAGACCCTCTACAGAAAACCATAAAGCTAGCTCTCAAAGCAACTATTAAAAACCTATTGTATAATATAATAATATAATCTATAATATAATAAAAGTTTAGAACACTTGAACAGTTTTGTAAATGAAACCACACAAGATGGTCTATAATAGGCAATTCCAGGAGGGTTCATAAAAGGCACGGTGACATTGAGCCCGATAACATGGAAACTATATATGATTTCCATAAAATGAAGGATCAAATTTGTAAACATTCCTCTTATGGACGCAGGCGGGGTCCATAATAGGCATAGGGACAACAGATTTCCTAATGTATATTTTGCTGAAAAATCTAATGATCTTAAATGTTTGAAAGGCGTACTATGAAGTAAAGACATGGAACTTGTTGTTAGGCTGCACTAATTATGTATCTTTCTGACATATTATTGCGAAAAAGCATCGAAAATGAATTTATGCTACTAAGGGGTCAATTATTAGCAATGAAACCCTAATCTTTTAGTTGCATTTATCCATTTTCCGCATCAACAATTTGAACAGGGCGAATATTACTCAAATTAAGAGCAGCACGTCTGTTGGAAACGCATCTGCTAAATATATCCTTAATAATCGCTTCCACTGTATCTCATTATAAAGCAACCGTTGCTCAACCATTCAAAAGAAAACTTGAGCGAGAACCTTTTTCCGCCAGCTGTCCAGCTTAGGGCGATCAATTTTTAAAGAACGAATTCAGATAATTCAATTGAAAGATGCCGTCAGCAAAACATCCTGACGATCCTCAAACATAAAAGATTTTGGTGTTTAACACGGTCGCAACTTAAACTTCCTCATTCTCAACTCAAACCTCCAGGGCAACAAGTGACTAAGACTCCTCCAATATCTTTTCTTCAGGAGATGAATAGGATTGATTCATGTCCGAATTTCACTTCTCAAGAGAGCAATAGTGGGCCATCTTCTGCATCATTGGCCAACGACGACGGCAAGTCCAAGGCAGACTGTTGCAAACATTTATGATTCGCTGTACGGCAATGGCAAACGGAAGTGCCACAGTGGCTACCAATTGTTGCTGCAACAGCACTTTGGTCAGCACTTTTGCAATCCATTTCGCCACTAAAAGCGCCGCACTCTACACTAGCCGGTCTTATCCGATGGTTTTTATAGGACTGCTTTCCTCACAAGTTGGTACGAGCCAAACGGCAAAGGGAATAAATTTTAATCACCATTTGCTTTTTATGATCAATGCGATGCTTGGGAGAGAGAGAGAGAGAGAGCGAGAAGGGGGTTTGAGGAGATTCGAAGGAAAAAATATTTATTTAATGAACGAGATCAGAATCACCGAATGTAACCAAGTGCATTCAATGGTACACGATGGAAAGCATTTCTCTAGCCCATTGAAGTCACACGGCGTGGTTTCCTTCTCGCTTGGGGATGCAGTTTTCCCAGCACTGGGTTGGAATTGGTAGCAAGAGAGAGAAATCTGATTTGGATTTGGATTTGGATTGGATTTGGATTGGATTTGGATTGGATTTGGATTGGATTTGGATTGGATTTGGATTGGATTTGGATTGGATTTGGATTGGATTTGGATTGGATTTGGATTGGATTTGGATTGGATATGGATTGGATATGGATTGGATATGGATTGGATATGGATTGGATTTGGATTGGATTTGGATTGGGTTTGGATTGGATTTGGATTGGATTTGGATTGGATTTGGATTGGATTTGGATTGGATTTGGATTGGATTTGGATTGGATTTGGATTGGATTTGGATTGGATTTGGATTGGATTTGGATTGGATTTGGATTGGATTTGGATTGGATTTGGATTGGATTTGGATTGGATTTGGATTGGATTTGGATTGGATTTGGATTGGATTTGGATTGGATTTGGATTGGATTTGGATTGGATTTGGATTGGATTGGATTGGATTGGATTTGGATTGGATTTGGATTGGATTTGGATTGGATTTGGATTGGATTTGGATTGGATTTGGATTGGATTTGGATTGGATTTGGATTGGATTTGGATTGGATTTGGATTGGATTTGGATTGGATTTGGATTGGATTTGGATTGGATTTGGATTGGATTTGGATTGGATTTGGATTGGATTTGGATTGGATTTGGATTGGATTTGGATTGGATTTGGATTGGATTTGGATTGGATTTGGATTGGATTTGGATTGGATTTGGATTGGATTTGGATTGGATTTGGATTGGATTTGGATTGGATTTGGATTGGATTTGGATTGGATTTGGATTGGATTTGGATTGGATTTGGATTGGATATGGATTGGATATGGATTGGATTTGGATTGGTTTGGATTGGATTTGGATTGGATTTGGATTGGATTTGGATTGGATTTGGATTGGATTTGGATTGGATTTGGATTGGATTTGGATTGGATTCGGATTGGATTTGGATTGGATTTGGATTGGATTTGGATTGGATTTGGATTGGATTTGGATTGGATTTGGATTGGATTTGGATTGGATTTGGATTGGATTTGGATTGGATTTGGATTGGATTTGGATTGGATTTGGATTGGATTTGGATTGGATTTGGATTGGATTTGACTTTGTACCGTTTTGTCTCAAATTCCGAACAGACTCATATTCCGAACACACGGTTTTTGTATGGCGATTTGGTTGAAATGTTTCGCTGAAATATATCACCAAATAACAAGGAAATGGTAGTCGATTGCAGTTCAATTTTAACGTCTCCAATATATGTTATTCCGTGGGAGTAGTGATGATTCTCTAGTTTGAGAACAGTAGAACAAGCTCAGATAAATTTATTTGCGAAATTATTCATTTGAATACGATTTATTCGTGCTGTTCGGAATTTGAATCAAGGTGTTCGGAATATGAGACAGAATAAACACAGTGTTCGGCATTTGAATCAAAATGTTGTTCCATACTTTTACGTAAAAACAATACTAAAACTTATTAAATTAACATTATTATTGGTACAACCAACAGCTAACAGTTAGACTTTACGAAGAAATAAAAATTTACACAAATATTAGCCAATTTATGCCAATCAGATGCATTTGAAGTCACTGTTGGCCTTAAGTGTTCGGAATATGAGTCAAAACGGTATTTAGATTTGACTTTTGATTTGAAATTGGTTTCACCTCTATCCTGTCGATTCAGGCACTGTGCGCCTTCGTGCTTGTAATGCTTCCAAGTCAACAGCTTTACCCGTTCAGGATTGGCTACGTAAGCTAGCTTCATACAATCCTTCGCTCCACGACGCGTACCGTTTTGCATCGAATTCCCGGACGCTTCGAAAGCCGGACACTCAGTACAATTTCAGCTATTTTAACATGCATATGCATTTTAATTTTAAATAATTATATACGAATCGATGCCTAATTTTAAGTTCTACATGGTGTTATAATTCTCATCATAGTAACCTGATAAAATGATTGTTAAACTCTCAAAAAACAAACTCGTGTCTTATTGAGCGTAAATTTTCCCGCTGGTTAGGTCGAAGCCTTAGATTTGTACCTAAAACAAATCTTATCATTTCAGAGTATTGAAGTTAACTTAAGTGATATTGAGCAAAACCGAACATTATTCTTGTTTATAGTGATGTTTGTAAACAGTGAAAAGTGATAACAACTGCACAAGCTTCCAGTATTTGTCAAAAATACCTGGTGTCCGGGTTTTGAAGCATGAAAATCTACCGTTTCGAAAACCGGACACCCCATGCTTCAAACATTCCATTCATAGTGATTGTTGAAGGAAGATGAAAAAATCATTATAAGAGTGTTAATGAGTGATTTATAGAGGCTGAAAGTTTTAAAAATCTTGGAAAAGTGATGGACTGTGAGTGACCAAGTGTTTAATTCAACACAAATGGATGTTTTAGTCCTGCACTACATTTAGTGATGGTGTTGGAAATATTTTATTCTTTTTTTTGAAATAGGAAGTAAACAAATCCATGCTGAGCAGAAACAGGTAAGGAATTAATACTTTTAAAAAGTGCTATTCAGCAGTATATCCTCGTCCAGTGGAGGGAACAGAATATAGCTTCAACTTCTGGAATTCGATTTGCGTCTGAGTTCTACTAATTTGATTGAAAACAGGAGATGCAAACATTTTCATAAATTTGAATGCTTACTGCATATAAGTAGTATTTATTCTACCATAATAAAGTTTAGCTTCAACCGCATTACATTCATTCTTAAGCATTAACTGATTAGATAAAATTTACTTTATCATACAGGCTCTAAGCTCTAAGTAGGTTCACATCTAAGAGTGGACTGTTCCTTCTTGTCTGAAATTGATTAATTGGATTTTACAGTAGTTATTTTATATTTTTTATAGTTTTTTTTTTGAATATTTGCATCATAGCTTTATGTTGTTTGTAGAACGTGTTGGAAATTTTTTACGCAAATATTTATTAAATTCTCCTGATTTATTGACAATTTCATAGTGTCCGGATTTCGAAGCAAAAGTGTCCGGGATTGGAAGCATGCATTATTCAGTGTCCGGATTTCGAAGCAAGACATCCCACACGTTTAGTGTTTTTTAAGTGGTTTATATCATATTACTCGTTATTTTTAATTCAATATTGCTTTCAAAAGACAACTGTTTACATACTTCAACCAAAAAATTCATCCCATAATATGAAATTCCTTGAAAAATATTGAGTTGAAGCTGCCTAGGAGCTTAGGTGTCCGGATTTCGAATCAAAACGGTATACACTGTGATATACAGATATACCTAACTGTACGTGGACTCACTTTTACTGTATGGCAGAACACCGATACGTGATGTCCAACTTCAATGAAATTGATACCGTAATCCGGGGTAACATTGATCAGTTTTTAGGATATTTCTTAAATATTTCATTTGAAAATGCAAATGTTGCAAGTATTATATTTTTAAAACAAGTACTGCCACCAATAGCTCGTGACCATATACTGTATTTTGTTTCTTGAAAGATTTAAGCATGTTAAAAAATATGTTTTAGGCGATTTTTTTATTTAGTTGATATGGGGTAACATTGATCACTTTTGTAAACTACGCTCGGTAATATTGAAAATGTCGTTACTTACTTAAATCATGGCTTCTGAAGCCGAATATGGTGGCCAAACTCTTACAAGTCATTTACTTTTTGAGTTATTTTAAAATTAAAAACACCTCGAGCCGCGGAATACGCCTAAAGGTAGGCGATTTCCTAAGGTAATTTTAAATTTCTAACAGTAATTCGTTAATGTTGCCTAATTGAACATTCTTTTGAAAGTTTGGACAACGGAATCGTTTTTGGCGATGCCATTTTTAGCAAGAATAACAATTCCCTTGCTCATATCGTTTGCACAACTTATGTGAGGCATGAACCTTCGGTAGTGTCATCCTTAACCATTGAAATCGTTGTTTCAAAAAGTTGTTAAATTTACGCATGAAGTAAATGTAATTTTCACAAGAATCTTAATTTTCATTAGCTCATGAATATAAGAAGAACAAGCGCAATTCATGCTTTGGAAATATATCATCAATAAATGATGACACGAACTTTTTACGAGATGAGTCATTCCGATCAATGTTACCCCGCTGATCAATGATACCCCGGATTACGGTACTCATGTTCCAAATGGCTAAAAGTAATAACAACATCACTTTTTCACGAAAAGAATCGGAAGCTATCACGATGCAACTGGAAGTCTTGATGCGTGGATATTAATGTATCTCCTTATCAATTAATTGGCAAATTGATGTAATGCAAATTGCTTTGAAATTGATTGACAAAATGCCACCGCTACTTTAGATTTGATTTGTGTTAACGAAAATAAGAATCATGCTGAGTTGAGGAATTATCACAACTGTAATTGACGTAATTCGGAATCATCACTACAGAACGGTAAGAAGTCTCCAATCTTCAGACCTAAGGAGCTCACTTTAACAGAAAATCATTAGATTCCACTTCAGTAGAATCGAACGTTGGGTTCTGCAAGTACAGTGCCCGTACGATGGATGTAGTTTTCAACTCGAATAAATGCTCTTCCATCTCTCGGGAGGAGCAAGTTAAAAATCATTCCGTCAAGAAGTCTAGTTTCCACCAAGGTGCTTACAAGAAAAGCGTGGCACTTGTTCAGTCACGGTACCTACCCTGATGATTGCAGGTAAGAGGATAACCAGAAGCACGTGCAATCGGTTTGCTCGCGAATGTATTTTTACGTTTCTGCAGCGCCATGAGAGCTTTTCAACGCCTTTATTATGGTAATGATTTTCTTTTTGGTGCGCTGGAAGAGCAAGGGCTACGTGCGTTGCACGTCGATTTAAATAACCGAAATTTAAGGAGACATACGAGAATTCTGTAGTGGGGGCAAATCGATTGCTGTATGGTTTTGAATAAATAATGAAATTTGAATATGATTTATATGTTCTTGGAGGTTTCTATTCAACACGCTTTCGACACATTAGAAATGTACACACAAGGATAACCATCAATCGACGTAGTGCAAAAGTCATAAGTTAAAAGCCCCAATTTTTTTTTTTTTGATCATTTACTTCCATAGTTTTGCTAAAATACATGTAGTGTGAAGGTGAAGAATTCCCTTTATTTAATTCTACAATTAGTTTGATTATCGCAGGTGGGATTTGAATCCACGACTCTTGTATGCTAGACCAGCCCTGTCGTCCTGCTTAGTCGCGCTTAGTCGACGACTAAGAAGCTTTTCTCAGATTTTTTTTTAGAATTTTTCACCCGAAGACATAAAAAATAATTTATGAAATCAACAACAATCTAACGCCCCATAAGATATCAATCGAAATTTTCAACCTGTACCTATCAACACCCTGGAGTAATTTGAACCTATTTGCATAGAATTTCATATATATCATGAGCATATCACCGCCTTGTAGAAAATCAATCGAAATTTACGAGCTGTATCAACGCCCTAGAGTAATTTCACCACATCGAATGGAAATTCCAGGCATTATTAACGCCTTAGAATAATTTGACCTTATTCCACATATATCAAAATCGAAAACTCCAAGCAGTATCAACGCCCTGGAGTAATTTGTCCCATACAGAGCCGTAACATCCTAACGCCCTGTATGACATCAATTAAAATTTCAAGCTTTTTCAACGCCTTGGAGTGACTTGACCTCACCTTATGTAGACCAAGTGCATCTTTACGCACCACATCACTTGAATGGTCCGAGCATTATCAACGCCCTAGAGTAATTTGGACTCGTGCCATTTAAATCAGTTGCATCTTAACGCCCAAAGGGACAAATGTGAAGATGTATAAATGCCCTTGACTAATTTTACCTTGTCTTACGTAGATGTGGTGCACCTCAATGCCCTGCATCGATTGAAAACTCCAATCTGTATTGACGCCCTAGAGTAATTTAAACTTGTCTCATATAGATCAGCTGCATTTTACGACCCTGTAGGACAGTTGACTTCATCCCATGTAAATCAAGTGCATCTTGACGCCCTGTATGACATCAATAGAAACTCCAAGCTCTATCAACGCCCTGGAGTAATTTGACCTTATCCCATATCGATCAAATAAATCTCAATGCCCAGTAGAACAACAATTGAAAATTTAAGCTTTATCAGTGCCCTGGGAAAATTTGACCTCATTTTTCGTAGACCAAGTGCATCTTTAAGCCCTGTAGGACATCAATCGAATATTCCAAGATTTAATAACGCCCTGGAGTGATTTGGCCTTGTTCCATGTAAATAAGTTGCAATTTAACGCCCTGTGGGACAATTGTCAAAATGTATAAACGCCCTCCACTAATTTGACCTTGTCTTACGTAGATCAGGTGCACCTCAATGCCCTGTATCGATTGAACATTCCAATCTGTATTGATGCCCTGGAGTAATTTGACCTTGTCTCACGTAGATCTTAGCTAAGCCGCATATTAACGCCCTGTAGGACATCAATTGAAAATTCCATGCTGTATCATCGTCCTGAAGTAATTTGGAATCGTGTCATGTAAATCAACTTTATGTTAACGCCCTGTTCGATATCTATTTTTTTTGTATTTTGACCTTGTTATCTTACGTAGATCAGGTGCAACTTAATGTCTGTTCCCATTGAAAATTCCAAGCTTTATCAACGCCCTGGAGTATTTTGGCCTCATTCTTTGTAGATCAGGTACATCTCAACACCCTGTAGGACATAAAATAAAAATTCCAAGCTTTAGCAACGGCCTGGAGTAATTTGGCCTTCTTTCGCGTAGTTCAAAAACATCTTAACGCTTTGTATAACATCAATCTCACAAGCTATATCAACGGTCTGAAGTGATTTGACTGAATTCCATATTGAGATCTGGAGCATATTTACGCCCTGTTGAAAATCAATTAAAATTTCTTAGCAGTATCAACGCCCTGCAGTAATTTGACTGGAGTGACTGACTTATTCTATGATGATCAGGTACATCTCAACGCCCTGTATGACATTAATTTTAAATTCCAAGCTCTATCAATATCCTGCAGTAATTTAACCTTAGTCCACATTAATGAATTGAATCGTAACGCCCCGTAAAAATCAATCAATTTTTTTAATATGTATCAACGCCCTGAAGTGATCATACCTTGTTTCACGTAGATAAGCTGCAACTAAACGCCCTGTAGGAAACCAATTAAATTTTGTTTGCTTTGTGACTTTAACAAATGTATATCAAGTGAAGAGTAGTGCTTGGTTCTTTCCGTTTTATATGTTGTTTATAATATCTATAGTTTGTCTTTACTATTTATCAAATGATTGTGCCACTTTTTCTTGAATGTCCTTTCCGCGAATGACAGTTTCTAGAATAACCCTTTTCCTCGAATGCCATTTTTCCGAATGGTTTGTCTCTTCAAGAAGTGATGCAGTTCATTAAGATGCAAGAATAGTTCTCAGTGTGCGTACCAGATGACTGCTCGTTCACTACCCTGAGTTGTGAAACGAGATCTTTTAATTTAATGGATATTACCAGGGATCGAATCCTGAGAAAATTGAGAGAATCTCTCACGTATCGCTCTCTGTAACTATCATAACATGCTGCACATTATGAGAGACTGTTTATCGTATACTGCTACAAGTTTGATCAGATTGGGGGGATAGTAGTGCATGATAAAACCCCTCTAAACATGCTCCAAGCCTGGGGGACAGTGTTTGTTGCGGCGTGCAACTGGGACTTTGGCTCGGGTGAGCGGGAACGGAAAGATCTGTTGATCTTCCGTCCACCTGTTGCCGGGAGCAACAGGGCACAGGACCGATAGCTCGACTGGAGGGGGCTCTTGCAACTCTAGCCTTCAAAAAGGCTGATTGGCTTCCACTGGTGGAGGGAAAGGCGGTTTGATAACTTTAACTTAAACTTCTATATTATTCCTCTTGATGTTTACAGAATGGTGGTTGAAAGAAAACTGAAACGAAACTGATGATGTTCTTGCGCATGCAAGCTGCTTATATAGACTGCAGGTAAACAAAGTCTTGCATGCGCAACGGTGTGGGGAATGATGGAAATTTCCACTGCCTGGAAGATGCTGCAGTAGGTTCGATGATGATGATGATGATGAAGGTTGTGCTAGTGGTGGTGTAATCTGTTTGGTTGATGCGTTCACGCTATACATAGCTGGCTAGATGGATGGCAATTAAATGAACAGAAAAGGGACGCAAATTGTCCTTTGGGGTATTTTCCGCTCCCTATTTTGATGCTGCAAACCGGGTAGCACAATGCACGGATGTTGATGATGGAATATTCCGCTGCTGCCTGCTGCCAGCGTTTCTCGAACTGAATTTTGTGACGTCGGGACGGAACAGTGTTGTTATTGGAAGTTCGTGGATTGTTTATCGTGCCAGTAAAGAAAAACACCTATCCCCAACGGTAAACAAGCGAGAAAAATGGATTTTATCATCGCTCTCTCGTTGGGGCTCTCGCTCGCTGCTTCCATTTATCAGACTTGTTACACCTTGCGATACAATGACGATCGTGGACCGCAACAGATGGGATGTTTTTCTTTGCTTGCTTTGATCGTGCTTCATTCTCAAATGAGAGCGAATTCTGCAACGCCTGGATATTACTATGGCTGTATGAGCTTGATCCCTAATATTCAGTATTGTTAAAGAAAATGTTGGTTAAATTATCTCGAGAAATCCTTCGATAAATGCACGTGATCATTTAGAAGCCCAAGACCACTCTCCAAGTTTGATGAAATATGGTATAGTTTAAAAATGAAAGAATCTTCAACTTTTATGTTCTTATGACAGCCAGTTAATACCCTTGTTTTTTTTTTGGACCAATAATTTTCATGTGATAGTGATAAATTTCATAATCAAGTATGCACCACGAGTAGCATTTTTGTGTTTTTAAATTTGATGAAATAGGTTTGAAATCCATGTGTAATTGATACTTGGAAATTCCAAGATTCACTAATATATCTATCGTAAAACTACCGTTTTGCTTCGAAATCCGTACACCTAAGAGGTAGTGCAACTTCAAACTTGAATTTCATAAACAAATTCTTGTATATCTTGAAGCTATAAAATATTTCCAAACCGTACATAGTTCAATTTTCGTTGCTGTGCAAAGAAAAATACAAGTATTGAGGAAAATCTCACTACCGTGGTGAATCAAAATCCGGACGGTACCAATATCCGGACACTCTGGTAACTTCTACTGAATACAATGTGAATTTGAATAATTATGTGGTTTTAATGATTCACATCTGAGCTTTATAACATTGCTCATGATTTGATTATAATTTGATCTAGTAGCCATTGTCATATAATTAATAAAAATAAAAATAAAAATCAAACATCAGTTTGACACCATTATATCGTAGTGCAGTTTTCGTAGTTCAAGTCATTCAGCAAAACAAAGAGCGGTCAAGTTAACGATAAATAATTTCAATGACATTGTATGCGAATTGTTGCAAACCATAGTTTGTGTTTAAATATGTTAGGTAAATGATTGGAACACTTTAAAACTGTGAAAACAAGTGTAAAAGGACATTTTTCATGTGATAAGTGAGTGTCCGGATTTGTGAACCATGGATTTGAAATCCGAACGCTATACGTTTAACTTGTAGTTTGCTTGAGTGAACATCTATTTTGTAATAAAAATGAACCGAAAACTGAAATAAATGCAAGAAAAAGTGGATGGTCGTGTATGAAATTAAATTGTAGTGGAAAAGTCAACTTTATGATGACGATTGTTGCAGATTATTTGCTCGCGGCTACAATCAAAAGATATGAGTAACCGAAATACAGAATAATCTTGATTATTCATTTTTGAAAACATTATTATGTGCTTCCCTGTATTTAACAACAAAAAATATGATAGAATAGCCACATTTAAATTGAATTTTCTTAATTTTATACGAATTAGGCTGGCCCTAACACGGATGTCCGGAAATGGATTCAAGATTGTTCGGTTTTTTGATTCACATGTCCGGATTTGAAAACAAGACATGTGTAATAAAGAACATTATTTCCATATTATATTCGTTATTTTAACTAGAATATTTGCAATTATCATTAAGATAAAAGTCGAAACGATTCGTGACACGGTAGTGCGTTAATCAAATCTAATGCAAATATATTGATATTGGAATTAGATCATGCTGCACCGCTTAAGCGTCCGGGTATTGATTCATCACGGTAAAATATAAAAAGTTCCATTGTATGTCTTGCTTCGAAATCCGGACATCGCTTTCGAGCTGATTCAAATTCCGGACACATTTGCTTCGGATTCCGGACACTCTTATTTAATAAAAAACTCAAAGATGTTGCAAGTATTTCATTCGAATTGAATTTTTAGCACTTTATTTAAGGTTCCAGCTTTCAGTATTGATTATTAAACAGTCAAAACTGATGTGAAAAACAAAGACAAATCACACAACTCTCTTCTATAACCGCATGAGATTCAGTGACGTGCGACATCTGGAACTTAACGAGACACATTCTTTTCAAATTATTTTTCCGAAACGGAAGGTAACAATTTAGTTTTTTCTACCGAATGTTTTCTAAATCACTTTTACAATCATCAATTGTCCATTTTGATCATTATGATCAAAATAGAGGCACATTTTAATTCACATTCTCGGATGTCCGGCTTTTGAAGCAGCTGGAAATCATGCTTCGTAATCCGGACACTTGAATTTAACCATTAATAAAGAAATGTTCATATAAATACCGGTAAATTTCACTAGCTGGCAACAAAAACACACCTTTTTCCTCCTGTTAGTCACGTTTAACAACACAGAAACGTATGTTGACTATGAAAACTTCAAGCACATATCCGAGCACCAACCTTAAGAAATTGTTTATCAGGCGGAAAATCAACTGACGATTTCACGCGCAGTTTATTTTTATTTTTATGATTTTGAAGCCTACTGCGATACGTTGACATTCACAATAAACATTTAAAATCAAAGAATCGAACTGAGTGTTAAATTTTATAAAACTAGAGGAGAAGCATTTAGGTTGACTCAAATTTCTGGATCATAGCTTGACAGTTGGCAAAAAAGCTCAGTTTTGATAAATTCTATGTATTTCTTCTCGTATCTTCTTCTCATATATTCCCTGAAACACAAACAATCTTAAAAAAAAAAATTGAGAGAGACACAAAAACGGTTCTATGTAGCTTTTAGATTGGCACTAGATGATTCCTTTTACACTGAGTGATAGGTTCTACAAGACTAAGTTTATTTCATGGATTATGATTTGTATTTGAATGGTACATCTTAATAGTATGACTCTAGGAAATAGTCACATAGCATATACAGTAGATATTGTTAAGGTAGATTCAATTGATACTAGGACAAAATAACATTCACTTTTTACATCAGCAAACTTTCAAACTAAATAATGTTTAAGTCCATGTACTTGATATCTTCGTTCCATATTTCCATTTTCGTTCGTTAGGAATGTATATTAAAGTATTTGTGATATTTGCAATTTTTATACATTAAAATGTTGCCAAGGATTTTTGGGTTTCCGTTTATGATCTATATAAACTGAAAGTCGAAAACCCATAGCAACATAACCTCCATAACAGTTGATCCCTATATGTTAAAATATTTGTGATATTTCTTATGAGCCGACATCATTAACGCCTGGGAATAGCAGCGCCCTCTGGGCTATAGCAACGCCCCCCTCAAAAAGGGACGACTAAGAAGCTCAAATTTTACGACGACAGGGCTGGCTAGACGTGTGCGAGCTACCGAGTCACTTGGCGACCCAATAACTTACATGGTTGTCTTGATGGGCTACAATTCGCTACGATGTATCTGCGCCGAATGGATGAGTCTTCTCCACTGGGCTCGGTCCTGGGCCAATCGCTTCCAGTCGCCCTTAAGTCCTCCTCAACTGCAAAAAGCCATCGAAGTCGGCGGCCTCGTCCGGGTTCTCTATTGAATATTATCTTCGCTTGTCGTTCTTCCGGCATACGGGCAGCTTGACAATATCCACCTCTTTATACACTTGGTACAACTCGTGATTCATGCGACGCCGCCAGATGCCGTTTTTTAATTTACCGCCGAGTATTGTTCGCAGCACTTTACGTTCAAACACCCCGAAAGCTCTTCGGTCGACTTCCTTCAATGTCCATGATTCATGGCCACATAGGACAATCCGAAGGATCAGCGTCTTATATAACGCGAGTTTTGTTTTCGTTTACAGGCTACAGGATTTCAGCTGGTTACGAAGCCCGTAGAAAGCCCGACTCGCTGCTGCAATACGTTTTTCACCTCGCGGGTAACATCATTATCGCATGTCACTAGTGTTCCAAGATACCCAAATTCTTCCACCAATTCAAACTTATCACCACCTAGCACCATTTCGCTACCACTAACACGTCTGGACCCACGTTGACCACCAGCTATCATGTACTTCGTTTTTGTGGTGTTGATCGTATGCCCAATCCTCGCTGTCTTCCTCTTGTAAGGCACGAACGCCTCTTCCACTGCCCGACGGTCAATCCCGATGATGTCGATATCGTCCGCAAAGCCAAGGAGCATATGAGAACATGTGATAATGGTACCGACTCTCTGCACACCGACTCGCCTGATAGCACCTTCGAGTGCTAGCGGACTTTGGGGAAAGTGTGCCATAGGGGCAAGTGTGCCACCCCTGCTTTTTATAAAAACTACAATATATATTTTCTCTTTGAGCTTAACAATATGTTTCCTTATAGTTCACAATACAATGATCAAAATATGATGAAAATTGCTCTATTTTTCACGTATTTACATCGACTTGAGCAAAGACAACCAAATTTGAGTGGATTTTTATAAGATTTCGTTGTTTCTAAATAGCATGGTGAAAGATAAATTATTAACAGATTTTTATAACGTACTGTACATCGTGAAACTATTCAGAGGTGTAACTTATTGAGGCATTTGAAAGAAAAAAGTATTTAGTTTTACATACGAAATCTAGTTTGGTTGAAATGTTTACTTATTGGGGCAAGTGTGCTACCTATTTGGTAAACAAAAAATATTGGAGTGATTTTTATAAAAATGTAAACATCGTCAACAAAACCATAATAATAAACCAAAATAAGGCACCAGTAGTAGTTTTTTAAGTATAGTAGGGGAATATCTGACATTTTTGCCCCCTAAAGCGTTTTTTTTCTCAAAATATTCAATAATAACATGTTTTTCGGCTTATTTAGTACCGTTTTACATATCTATATTAATAATTCATCGTTATTTAGTGCTTATCTAGTTTAATATTATACATATTTGCCATAATATAAGCGTAATACATATATTGTATCCAATGGAGACAAAAATAACCATTTTAGTTATTCGAATTGAGTAATAGGGATTTACGCATGTTTTGAACCTTGTTATAAAGCCTCCCCTTATTACGAAAAACTTAAAATTATTTTTTTAAATTATCGATTAACGTCTGCTTTGTAAATAGTATTAATAGGAAATAAAGAAAATTTCATTACAAGTAGAATTACATGCGATGTTTATTCGGTGGCCGTCTTGACCCATATGGGTGGCACACTTGCCCCATAGTGTTGAAAAATAGGTTATTTTGGATACTATTTGAGAAGCTCCAAAACTAATTATTTTCTTTTTCAATGGCACAGTGGTTATGAAAAGATGTGAAACTAACCTCATGAGGCTAAATTGGTGAATTTTTAAGCTTTAGGCAAAGTTAGAGAACAATTAGCTTAAGGTGGCACACTTGCCTCAAATTCCGCTATGTTAAACAGAAAGTTAGAAAGAGCGTCACCCAATTTAAACCCATCTAAGGTTACGAATGATGACGAAATCTCGTCCACCACCCGCACAATTGATTTCGATCCATCAAGCGTTGCACGAATCATTTGATATTATATATTGGCTTTTATCGGTGACAACAGACAAAACCAGCATATTCTGCGTTACGCGTTTTGGCTTACTTTACTTCAGCCCTCATCAGACGCCTAAAATTACATTTTTGCAATTTCTTATCGTAATAGGCTGATTTTCATCACGCCAATCTGTCAGGAAACGGCCTACTTTCCTGCACTGAAGTATGCAGTGCAGGAATCGTCGTTACACATATGAAACCAATGCTGTAATGGTTCATTACGCAACGCTTTCTCATTACGCAACTGTTTCGAGTTGCGTAATGAATCATAACACAACCATTTTTCAAAAATTGTAAAATGATGGTGAATGCACTCCGATATTATTTCTGTAACCCTCAAGTGGTTTTCTGCGGAATTGCAAAAAATGTTGTACGTAACTCGTTGCAGAACTCGATTTTTACAGCACTCGTCGTAATTATCCTACTCGGCAAGCCTCGTAGGATAAATTTACGACTCTTGCTGTAAAAATCATCATTCTGCAACTTGTTTTGTAAACTACTATTATTAAACAGTTACATTTTTTTTAACAATAAAACGAACATTTCAATTTTTACACAAACACTTACAACATGCTGAACGCAACCTTACAGCTTGGTCTGTCGTTCAGCATGTTGTAAGTGTTTATGTAAAAATTGAAATGTTCGTTTTATTTTAAAAAAATTGTAACTGTTATATTATTTCCTGCTTATTCACGTATCGCATCACCGATCAAAGGTAAAATTTCCGGACCACGGATCAAAGGTGACTCCCAGATCTTGTTTCTCCCTCTCTAATAAACACCCTTCTCGTGGTGATTGTAGAGATGCAGAGGTTTTCTTGGTCTCTTCTTGGTCTTGGCAACAATCATAACACACTAACTTTCTTACCCCATCCTAATTGATCATTTCGTGGAAAAGTAGCACAATTATTAATTCTGGATGCCGAAGAAGCAGAAGAGAGACTCTCGGACACTTAACTGTTTAACATATTGTTTTATTATTTATTTACAGACTAGTGGACCCGGCAATTTTCGTCTTGCCATCAAGTAGGCTGTTGAAAAACGCAATGGATCGCCCCATACAAAATTACAGTTCCGTTCACGCTCGTTTTTCCGACTTTCCCAGTGAATATCCTGGGATTTATATACACACAAACACGTCGGAACACTTGACGAACAAAACGGTAAAATAATCATTCAAATCGGTTGACCCGTTCGGAGGCCATTTCGTGACATAAAAATACCACTCCATTTTTAGTTATATAGATCCCGAGGGCCGCACGTGATGGCTGTATCTCTTAAGTCTGATAATATCCGCAATTTTTTCTCTTCGAGATTCTGTTCCACTCCCAAAGTTATCAAGAATATGGAACTAAATTATTACGAAAACTATCTGCTATCAAAAATAAAAATGGTTGAATAAACAGGGCTGAAGATCACTGATATAGATTATAAATAATCCAAAATAGTTTAAGTGGAACCATAGACGTTTAGTTGGAATATGCACAATAAAAAAAACGCAAAAACAACGCGACAATCTGGCCCATCATCTCCCATCTGTCTCGCATTGTTACGCTATAGTTGGCGGGAAAAGCGGTGGATGTCCATCGGAATATTTTTTTTTAAATCTGTTTACAACAAATGATTGTACGGCTGGCATTCCGATGATGGTGATGACGGTGCGGTGTGTGTGGTTGTGGAAATATGATACTGCTCTCGAGTTTCGAGTTGATATGTGAATCATTGTGTGGCTTTCGGCCGGGCTGCTCAAATTGAAGCCGGTGGAATTGTTGAATATCATAAAATATGTAGCACTGGATTAGTGATTTTGAGTGCAAAGCGTATTTCATACCCGAATAGTGATGAGCGATTTACAGCAGGGTTTAATAATTCACTTTAATGAGGAAAGTTCTAGGAAATGAAGCAGTTTTGGATTTATGTACTTTGTGGTTGATCTCCAATTAACGATATATATGATATTATTTGGACTATTATTGTCGTCAGAATCAATTAATTTTGAGATGCATATTTTATTATGAGTTCAGGTTCTTTCAAATCTATTGTTCTCATTTGTAGTTATAATAATTCAACAGTGACATAGTTCAACAGCAGTCAGTACACCAAGAAGGCAAAATATTTGATTCTGGAATTTGAATTTTTATTTTAAGAAACAATCTTTTGTTTGCCACAAAGCAAATCTGAATGAAATTTTAGGTTACAAATCGTTATTACAAATTTCATTATTCTTAGATAGCGTACAATCTCAAAAGTATACTTTTTACTAGGATACGCACGTGTCGTTAAAACTGTTATATCGATAAAACCATGTTCACTCGGTGCATTACATCAAGAAAACCAACATCTGCAAACAGCAACACAAGTGTGTGCTCAGCTAAGCTTGACACAGTTCGGGGAGAAAAACCTCGGTGCCAACCCCTCCTACACCACATCGATAATGCACCGAACGAAAGCTGAAACCTTTAAACAAATAAAATTTAACGATCTCATTATTCGCTCACTCACCAGATTGCATGCAGTGCTGCGCATCTTATCGCTTTTTATGTTGCCTTCGGTTTCCTACATGCTCCGTTATCTGGAAAAACTTTCCTCGTTTATCGTTGGCAAAAGAAAGCTACCGATCGAAGGAAAAACGAGCTGAAGTCATTCAGCGTGCTTTGGGGGATTGGATGTTGTAATGCTGCACCGGGACAGAGAGAGACCCTGTCGGATGGGTGAACCGCTTGAGACTCCTTTCGAAGAAGCGTTTGCAACACACATATATGATACTCGTCCATCACCGACCGCTTCACTCTTCTGCCCGTTGCTCGAGAAGAGATGGTTGAGTTACCATAGACCACATATGGGCAAGCCATCATTTCCCATCTAGTGACTACGTACCACCGCCACCGTAGAGATGCTTGCGTGGTTGTGTTCTTTCCAACATATTGCAACCACATGAAGAAATAAATAAATAAACAGTTGAACCAAAATATGATAGTCATGGTCGATAACGATGCAATGGCTTCGGGTGTTCGATCTTGGCGCATGGGACTTGCTCGGGAAAATGCAAACCGTGTTGGGAATCTAGAAAACACGTTTGAAGAGACGTGTTCCTAATGATGGTGGGAACTGGGGAGGTGAGCAAACGGTGCTTTCATAGATTCTCAGTAACCGTCAGTCAGCATCAATCATTACTCCACATTCAGTGGTGGAAGCAAGAACAAGAATTACATTCAAATGGAAAGCAATCATTTAACATATGCAATATAAAGTTTTGTATTGTATTTGAATTCGATACTTAATCTAAGCAAATTGTGGTAAACTCGAAAATTACGAAAACGACAATTATTTTCCGAGATTTGGTCACAATATAGATGCGATTTTCAAATGTTTTTTTTTTTTATATTTTACTCAGTATGATCCCAAGCACACAGCTAGCTGTTCTGAGTGTTGCCTAACTATTATACTTGTTAAGTAAGCAAGCTTTAATTACCATTTTGCTATTTACATGGTCGGCGTTAAGTCAGAGTGGGCCAAGTGACAATTTTCATATTTTTAGAAAAATGGGCTTAATGTCTAACACTTTGTAATTTTTAAGTTTGGTTCAATATTTCTACGAATATTTGTGTTACTTTCAAACAATGTAATGTGAAGTGATAATCATGAAAAAAACATAATCATAGCCTCTAATAGAATGATTTTTTTATGGAATATGTGCACTTGGATCACTCTGACTGAACCAGTGGTTTTGTTCACTCTGACTGACCATTTTTTAGGAAAATAATAATCATTGAATGCTTGCATGTTCAAACTGGGTGCATATCTCTAAGATAAACAGATTATCAACATCGATCGCTATCAGTGGCATTACGATAACTTGGCAATTAAAGTTTTGCAGGGCCAGGATCTTGAAGACCAAAAATATTCAAATATGCGTTCAGTCAGAGTGGACCAAGTGAAAATCTTGAGTACCTCCCAAAATATACTGGTCCAGTAAGCGGGGTCAGAGGCATTCTATACAAACACTATAGAACTATCAAAACCTTCTATCGGACTCTGAAATCGACTCAACAATTGCAATAATCAATCAGTTTATTGCTTTTTGACACTTGGTTCGCTCTGTCTACACAGAAATTGTTGCAATTTCTGACCACGAAGCTCTTCGGACCGAAGACTGACGTTTCTTATATTCTAAACAAACTGAGGGTCCTTATATATGCTGACGACATGAAGCTATTTTTAGAAATAAAGAATGATGACGATCATAATGTTTTTAAGAATGAGATACAAATTTTCTACACGTGGTGCTGCAAAAGTTTATTGGAATTGAATATAAAGAAATGTAACCTCATAAGTTATAGCAGAAAACGAACCACACCAAATATGTCTATTGTTTTAGGAAACGAACATGTAAATAAATGTGATAAGATAAGAGACTTAGCAGTTATCTTAGACTCAAAACTATCATTTGTAAATCACTATAATGCAATAACTCATAGAGCAGGATATATGCTCAATTTCATAAAACTATTTGGCCAACACTTTCGTGATCCTAACACATTAAAAATACTTTATGTTGCATATGTCAGATCAATTCTATACGTTCTTCATGTTTTTTTGTGTAAGGTGACCAAACAATACTACAATATATTGTTTGGTCACCTTACACAAAAAAAACATGAAGAACGTATAGAATCGATACAAAAGCAGTTTTTATTATACACACTACGTAATTTAGGCTGGTCAGTACTTCCTCTACCATCATATGAATCACGATGCATGCTTATCAATATGAAATCACTGAAAGTGCGTCGTGACTATGCTATGGTTTCTATTGTTAACGATATTGTTTCACAGCGCATTTATTCTGCTGATATACTTTCAAAACTGAATTTTTATACTCCAACTCGTCACTTGCGCAATCGTTACTTGTTCACAGTAGGTCATCATCGCACGAATTACGCTAAATTTAGTCCGTTGAATCAGATGATGACTATATATAATCAGCATTGTGAAATGATTGATGTTAACATGTCTCGAACAAAACTGACGTACGTCGAGTAATTCATTAGCTGTGCCGAAGCCGAATACATGACGAAAGGTCGAAAGGTCAGAAGGTCGAAAGACAAAAGGTCGAAAGGACAAAAGGTCGAAGAACAAAAAAAAGGTGCAAAAGGTAAATTTTTCCAAAGAAGGAAAAATTTCCCACCCAGCAAATCATTTTCGACCTTTTGTCCTTTCGACCTTTTATCTTTAGACCTTTTGTCCATAAACTGCCGAAGCCTACCAAGCTGAACCATCATCCAAAATAGCGAGAACATCCAAAACTGTGTTTGCTGCTCCGTTGCCTTCTAAGCCGAACTCCGACAACCCAGTGCACTGATAGTTGCCCATGCGTTGTCAAAATCGAATTCGCCCGAACAGACCATTGCTCTCGTAACTCCACCGGTTGTTCTGATACAGAACCATCTAACGACGACCCGTATGGTTACACTTCAGGCCGCCAGCGATGACAACAAAACTGATATTTCAACAGCTTCGACGAACAGCAAACGCCGGCATGGGCGACTAGGGTGGGGCTTATTTCCAAAAATCTTTCGTAGTCAGGATTTACAAAGTGGAAAATGATCATCGGTCCCAAAATAACATCCTGTGAAAAAATGAGAATTTTTGGTGAAGGTTTAGAGGTGGCGCAAAGGGCGTATGTGCAGTTTTCCCATTTTAGTGCACTCTGAAAAATTTTGGTATGCTTTTCAGCTTGTTTTGGTGATTTTAGGACCCTTAAGGGCAAAAAATCACCTCAAAATTGCGATATCACCACTCCTTTAGATGATATTTGACGAAATATATATTATGCATGCGATTTTTGTCCCTTAAGGTGAAGATAAATCGAAGCCAACTTCAAATTTTCAAGAGCACGGATCTGGAGAACCAAACTTCCGTTTAAGCTGAAAACTTAATCGATTGGTCACTAGCTGGTGGTAACCAATCGATTAGGTTTTCAGCTCAAACGGATGATTGGTTCTCCAGATCCGTGCTCTTGAAAATTTGTACTTTGGCTTCGATTCATCTTCACCTTAAATAGGTTACAATGACTCATTACTATGAACCCGAATAAGAATAGCTGGGGAGGATTCCTATGCTTGTATAATGGAACAAAGAGCAAAGAAGAATGAGAGAAAGAACAAAGAACACAGAAGAATGTAAGGTGGGGTGGGTTAAACAGGGGGGAGGGTGTAACTGATGATATTATATTATAATGAACTATGGAGTCGTGAAAATATCTCGGTTGGATGTATGAGATGTGATTATATGCAAGTTTAACACTCATTTAGTATTTTAGAATGTCCGTTTGATATAACTCCAGCAATTGCTTTTATAATCTGAAAGAAATTACAGAGGGGCCCAAATCCACACAGGCTCAAAATCCGTACACTTCATACAAATAGAAGGAGTTTTATATGAAGTGGAAGGGTTTAGATTCATTTCTTAGGTGTTCGGATTTTGATCCCAAACGATATATCCTTATTAGGTAAATCCATAAGCGATGATCCATAAATAGATGAAGTTCAATACATCGTTCTACATCTGTATTTGAAATCGATGTGTATAAACAACAGCAGAAGGAAAAAAATCGGTAGTCAAAATTCAAATTAGTGCACGAGCTTCTATAGGGTGCAAGATATAAAGCACTTCAGGTTGAAAACCTCTCAATTAAAACCAAAATTAAGTCGTCACAGTTCTGAAACATATTTTTAGGACTGAGCTACATGAAGGAATTTTTAACAGGATGTCCTATGTGTATATAAATAATTATATAAATTAGTTATGAATTTAATAGATACTGCGTGAGGCTGAATTTTCAGGATGTAAATTTTGCAACGGTCCCTTTCGATAAATTGCTATCATCATTCAGAAAAAATAACAACCAAACGATTATTGTACTAAAGCAGTAAAATGACGTGCATTTATCTATATCTACCAGGAGAATAATTATGAAACTTCGCATGGAATTAAGGACATTTTAGGCGTTATTGCAATTTTTTCATAAAGTCCAATAAAGTTCCAATAAGTTCCAATAAAATCGTATACATGGGTCGAAAACTAGAGATGGTTAAAAAATTGGTGCTCTTCCCCTACTTGAAGGAAAATTGCTCGGAATATTTCTGAAGTAGGTAATATTAAATAGAAGTCAAGGGGTCGGACCTGGTGTAGTGGTTAGAACACACACACCTCTCACGCTGAGGATCTGGGATCGAATCCCATCCCCGAGATAGCCACAAAAAATTTCAGTGGTGACATCCTTCGGAAGGGTAGTAAACCCGTTGGTCCCGAGATGAACTAGCCCATAGCTAAAGAGCTAAAAATCTCGTTAAAAAAGATTGAAAAAAAAATGAAGTCAATAAATATAATCAACGATTTCTAGATTCCTCAGTTACGCTCAAGACATCACTAGTTTCACCCTCCCACATGTTTAACCCACTCCACCTTACATTCTTCTGTGTTCTTTGTTATTACTCTCATTCTTCTTTGCTCTTTGATCCATTCTACTAGCATAGGAATTCTCTCCAGCTATTCATATGCTTATTCGGGTTCATAGTAATCAGTCAGCGTAACCTATTCAAGGGCCAAAAATCGCATGCATAATATATATTTCGTCAAATATCATCTAAAGAAGTGGAGATATCGCAATTTTGAGGTTATTTTTTGCCCTTAAGGGTCCTAAAATCACCAAAACAAGCTGAAAAGCATACCAAAATTTTTCAGAGTGCACTAAAATGGGAAAACTGCACATACGCCCTTTGCGCCACCTCTAAACCTTCACCAAAAATTCTCAGTTTTTCACAGGATGTTATTTTGGGACCAATGATCATTTTCCACTTTGTAAATCCTGACTACGGAAGATTTTTGGAAATAAGCCCCACCCTAATGGGCGACCACTGAGCAAGAAGCTGCGAGACGATGACGATGTGAACTAGGAGAGCGATAATTCGATTTAAAGCCGTTCATGAGTTACAAATCAGCATCATAAACATAAACACAATCACAAATACGACCAAACTAAACGCACTCCGAACAATGGACATTGATATCGACAGCAGAATCAAAGGGGTCCGTTGGACACGTTAAACAAAGGCAGCAAGTGCCCTATGCGCTCCTTCTGGAACTGCTCTACGGGGTGAGTGGGAGCGGTTCTTCACAAACACTCTAGCTCATTATCTCCGCCATCACACAGAACAAAACGAGGGACACACCAGGAGAACAGGAAGATCCAAGCAGCAGCGAAGCGACAATGAGTGCGTCAGCGAGCAGAATCACGGCAGTGAATGGCGCACCGTGGAAAGCCAGAAAGACAAAATTGCAACAGAAGAAGGAACCGAAGAAGAAAGAAAAGTGACGGTCACCTCGCGAGAGGTTCAAGGGTGATGCTCTTGTCATTTAGGCAAGTGACAAGACAAAATTCGCGGCACTCAGGAGAGTGAGGGAGGATCCATAGCTGAAGGAGCTGAATGGTGAGAACCATACCCAGAAAGGTGATATGCTCAAAAAAGCAAGTGTGAGAGCCTTTATCCCAGAAGGCAGTGATCGAATGTAGAGAACTGGACAACGACGTGATGGGTGCACTATTATCTCAATGCAACCTGGAAGAAGCACCGCAGTCCATACGGCTGAGAAGAGCCTACGGGGTTATGCAAAAAGCGACGATCCGAATACCAGTCGCAGTAGCCAAAAAACTCGTCGAGGCTGGTAAGGATAAGGTGAGACGGTCGGTCTGCCCGCTGCAACTGATCCCTCGGGAGACAAATTCGGTGGAGAGATGCTTCAGATGCATGTATTTCGTACCGGGCATTAAACCTAAGGCCCGGACAGGTCCGAATACTGCAGGAAATGTAGTGAAAAAGGTCACGTTGGCAGGGACTGCCTGAAGACACCTAGGTGCATGCTGTGTAAGGAGGAGGATAGTAGCGCCCATACGACGGGTGGCTTCAAATGCCCCAAATATCAGAAGGCGAAGGCAGGGCAGTAATGATGATGAAGATAGCATAGGTGAACCTCAATCATTGCAACGCCGCTCAACACTTGTTGACACAGTGCGACATTGCGATCATTGCAGAACCGTATCGAGTTTCTCCCGATAACAGCAATTAAGTAGCAGACAAAGCAGAGACGACGGCAATCCAAGTGCGGCCTATTCCCTATCCAAGAAGTAGTCGAACGTTCATACGAGGGTTTTGTGATCGTTAAAATTAACGGAATCTTCGTGTGTAGCTGATACGCTTCCCCGAGGTGGGCACTGGATCAGTAACCCCAGATGTTGGATATGCTAACGGACAAGCTGATCGGTCGAACGCCGGTAATTATCGGTAGCAGACTGACCAACGCGAGAGGATACAGTTTACTGGAAGCTTTAGCGAAGTTCGACGTAAGGCTGTGCAAGGACGGTCTCGCTAGAACATTTTGCAAAGACCGTAGGGCATCCATCTTCGACGTGACCTTTTGTAGCCCGTTGCTGATCACCAATATGAACTGGAGAGTTTGCAAAGAGTACAACAGTGACCATCAAGCGATCCACTGTTGCGTTGGCTAGAGAAGTTGTGCAGTATGGCAGAGGAAGAATGGAGAACGTAGGTGGAAGACGAAGCACTCCGAGCAGCGAACGACGCTCCAAACATGAATACAGGAGAGCTGACAGAAGCGGTAGCGTGAGCGCGTGACGCAACTATACCAAGAAAATTGAAGCCAAGGAATCAGCGGCGTCCGGCACACTGGTGGAATGACAGACTCAGCACAATCCGTGCAGCCTGCTTAAGAAGCCAGAAGATGCGTGCAGAGAGCTAGATTGGAAGCTAGCATGCAATAGCGTAAGGTGATCTACCGGTTGGCCAGAGCCGCGTTCAAACGAGAGATAGCGACGAATTAATCGAACTGCTACAAAGAGTTGTGCCGGAAAGCTGACGCAAATTTCTGGAGCAATGATGCGCTAAACGCCTTGAAGGATGCAACTGACGTAGATGATGATGCCTTGAAGGATGCAACAATATGTAGATGATGATGAATATTACTCATTATTGACGATAAATCGCATATAAAAATCATTCGAACTTTATTATAGTGCATTATCAACAATTTTCAATCACAAATCGTGATTAAATTTATGTTTAAACATTAACGCTCTGATTCGCACTTTGTTGGGCAATCATATATGACATCTATTAATCAACGGCATTTTTGTCTTAGTGTTGTTAGATGCTCATTCTTACTCGATGTTCCCTTGAAGTTCCCTGCAATATCGACTCACGGAGATTCAACTGTATCCGGTTCCCGTGGTAAAATTATCACTTTGTTTGTTTTTACTGAAATGATGGGAGAGGGGGAGAGTAGGCTCAAGCGCTACGGCTTATGCAAATATTTGAAATATGTCATGCAAAAGGCGTTGCGGACGGGGGAGGGGGTCGATAATTTTCAATTTCAGCGTTACGTAATAAATGGACGCTGCCTTAATGAATATCAAGCAAAGACAGTAGTTCATTCAAAACATTGTTAAAAAAAAAATTTCTCCAACTTTTTCACATACATAAACATTCTGTGGTTAGCTATGAAAAAATTTCGCCAAAGCATTATTTTATAATCCTGATATGCGATAAAAGTGTTGCAATTTCCAAATGAGTGGTTCATGTTAATATTTTAATATATTATACATTTTGATCTCATCCATAGAAGTCAGAATTATTTTAATTTTAGTACAATTTTTATCAAGTATCTATATAATAAAATTAATAAGATATGTGTTACAATATTTTAAACATTGCAAAATCTCAAAATAACTCTTCGTTGTTTGTGCAGCCAATGTACCGTAAATTCGGGTTAAATTGATCATCGTGCCACACAATCCTTTTTCATACAAATAGAGCATCAATATCTATGTAACCTGAAAAAATGTCTTTTGTTTGACTTATTTATTGTCGAATTATGTGTTGAGAAGTTTTTGTTGTGCTTAAGAATGTTTATTTCTATGAAAATAATGCAAAATTCCAGAATCATGTTCGTTGTGGTGCTGAAAGACATCCATAAACATCTAGTTCTAAGCAAGGTTTTGGACATAGTGTCATAGTGAAAGTTTGTGCCTAAAGTAGATCCCGTAACCATATTTTATCATCAAAATTCATTCGAAGTTGCTCATTTTGTTAAAATAATTGAATTTCTGTTCTAAATTCATTTGGAATTTGCCTACATTTAGGCGTTTTCCGCTTACTCTTGAATTTAAAATCTACAATTTTGTATTGTTGAGAATTAAGCAAGCATATTTCGATTGACGAAGTCCAAATAAAGTATGTGTAGTTGTTTTCTAAACTAACAATTATTGCATTAAAAGTGATCAATTTCACCTCGAAATTGGATCCCCCGATTTTTTACTTACTTGTCTCACTGCATTCAGATGTTTTACATTTGGGCACTTCCATGATTCACTTTGGCATGGGGGTTCTTTATTGGCCGAAACCATGAAAAATAATCAATTTCACCCGAAGTTATGGTGGGTAGGATTGTAAGATTTTCAGTTGATATCGTTAACACTTCAGTCGTCGCGCTGTTATATTTTGTACAACACTGCTGAAAAAAGCTCGCTTTTCGTTCACAACAGCAGCGTGGTGGTTCTGACGGTGGCAGGCCGCGCGACGACTGAAAGGTTAATGATCACACGGTGTGTTTCGTAGAGCAATTTCAAAACAAAAAATTCGGCATGTCTGAAATTTTGACACAAGACAGCCATGATTTTCACCTTTCATTTGCGACCAAAACTAAAATAATCGGTCGGGGGGTCTAGAACAATTTTTTTTTTCAATTTTTTTTTTACCGAGTTTGGGATATAACTTAACCCTAGTAAGGACCTTGGGTCGTTTTCGACCCATTTTAAAATTCAAATTATTGTAACTTTTGGTTAAAATAACCTTACAATATGAAGTGTTCTGAAAAGTAGGTATTTTTTATGGGAACATTTATTTTTTCGGGGACAAAAGTTTTGAATGACCCCTTAGGGAGCTTCCATAAATAAAAGTTACAAATTGTGACTTAGGGTCGTTTTCGACCCAAAAATTAAGAGCCCGAAAAATCAGTGTGTTGACCGAATTTAGTTCTGTTGGGCTGAAATGAAAGGTACACATGTCGATTTTCGGAAACCCATCCGGAAATCCGGAATTGCGTCACTGTGGCCACCGGGAACCTGCCACATCTGAGAAAAAAGTCCATTTAGATACCCTTACTTCGACAACCTGTAGTTTCGTAACTAAACAAGTAATCTGAACCGTCCTCATATTGTTGAATAGGTATTTACGTGGACTGTAAATAGAGATTCTCAAATCATTTAGTTATTCATACCCGGTTCCAGAAACCCGGAACATCCGAAAAGTATGTTTCCATCGCAGTATGTGTATACATCGATACTATTCGGTGGATGAATATTTTGTTATAAAATTTCTCTGTAATAAGGAACCAATTACCGGTGCACATCCCTTGAAAAACTCGGTCCAGTATGGTCTATGCAGAACCGGTTCCTGGAGACCCGGAATGTACCCAATCCGGACAATTCGATGGAATTACACGGATTGATGCTAAAAAACCAAATGACTTGTGTCCAACTCATAAGATTTATTGTGTTTGAATGTATTTTGCCAAAAGAATGAATTGATGGTTATTGTGGTCCTTTTGGGTACCGAAATGACCACCGGAAAACCCGTAATATGGGACCACTAAATTTTAGCACCAAAACTAGCCATGCGACGGCTCAAACTTCATGATTTTGAATCCCTGTGTCTCTTCTAATTCAATCACAGCGTCAACTCGAACGTCTTTTGATGGAAGATTAGCATCAAAAGTCGTTCGAGCTGGCGCTTTTAGACGTTTTGAACACAACATAGCTATACGAAACATAGTACTTGAGATCTGCTGGATATAAATAGCAAACAAGTCTGTTTGCACTAAAGATCACCGTTTTTGGCTCTTTTTTTGTGTAATCGGAGACTTTTATGATTCACCTGATATTTTTGTTAAAGCTTCGTATGATTTTGTTATTAAGCTAGCAAAATCGTTAAGTTACTGAGTAACATTTTCAAAGCTGATTTAATGTATTTGTTTTATGAATTACTATAGAATTCCGTACAACTCTAATAAAACTATGCTAAAACTGAACATTACAGCACTTATTATTAAACACTTAGCAAAATATTACGATCACATCATCAATCTTTCACAGGTAGATTTGTTATGAATGAAACCTTCCGATGTTTGTATGAATTTATTTGCACTTTTTCTACCATCAATTTAGAAGGAAGTGTATATTCGTCAGCATTATTATTAATATTCTTATCTTAATTTAAGAGATTTTCAGCCCAAGAGTGGCTGCTAATCTGAGAATATTTGTCAGCAATTCTGTTTGTTTTACCATTGCAAACAAAAGCAATGTTCTGTCAATTCTCACAACAAGCACATGGACAATAGTGTCAACATTGCATTGCTATTGCAATTGGGTTAGAATATTGGATTTATGAAATATTATATTGCATCTGTCATTGGCACAAATGTGAACTTGGCAATTTTCTACACGCTCGTTCAGATCTACTCAAAAGTGAGTAGATTTTGACTCACTTCGGAACAAAGTGGAACTGCTAAAAGTGAGTAACACCATCGTTACTCACTTTAGAGTAACATAGTCAAATGTCAATATGGGAGTAACACTTACTCACTTCGTTTAATCTGAAATTTGCGAAAGTGAGTAGATGTCACTCACTTCAGGAAATAATAATTTTGGAAACAAATGTATAATGTTATTTATAAAATCAGAAGAAATATACAAAGAGCATAACATTTATTCATTATCTCATACATAATAACAAGTAAAAAAATTGTGATATTTGTGTTGAAATTTTCGCTGCTCTGGAATGGATCCCCGGATGTTATAACTATCTGGGGCATTGATGAAAGTCATGGAGGATGTAGTTTGACCGATCCAGTAGCCTTCCCGGTTAGACTGTAAAGAATTGATAATTAATCCAATAAAAAAAACGACGGTAAAACTTACAGTATATATTTTTTTGCGGTTATTTGATCAAAACCTTGGTCATTTTCAATCCGACCTCGCTTCACTTGATATCAGGATTATTGACTTCGCAGCACTAATCTGGAGTTCGCCGGTTGGACTTCCGAAGTGCTCTGCCGGCTCGGCTTTTATCTCGACTGTTTTTGAAAACAGTCCGACATCACGGCGACGGAAGAAATTTCACCACAACGGAGGATTTGTCAGTTCGAGCGCGCGAAATTTTCACAAGTCTTTGACGTTTACGAAGTGAGTCAAATATGTTTGTGTTTACTCAAAAGTGAGTAAGGTCGTTTTCTTTCATGGTTGAGTAAAAAGTTACTCACTTTGATAAAATAAAGTTACTCACTTTTGACAGCTAACTTGAAACTTCAAAAGTGAGTCAAAGTTACTCTCTTTTGAGTAGATTTGAACGAGCGTGTAGAATCTATGACATAAGGTCGAAAGGGCAAAAGTTCGAGGAGGAATAAAAGGGGATAAAAGGTCAATAATCTTCTTTAAAAAATTATTTAATTTCCCATAATGCAAATCACTTTCAACCTTTGGTCCTTTTGATCTTTTGCATTTTCGACCATTTGTCTTGTCTTCCTTCTGTCTTTCGACTTATTGTCCTTTCAACCTTTTGTCTTTCGATCACTTGTTCCTATACCAAGTCAGAAAGATGAATATTGCTCTTGAGTTACAAATAAAAATTGAAAACAGGTTGTTTGACATACTTAGTTTTAGAAGCAATGCAAATTTCAACAATGAATGAAAGCAAAAAAAGCAAAACGAAAATTTAAATTTCGGCCTTGGCCTGTAAATTTTTAGGGTTAGAGCTGTCTAGAATATAATCTACAAGATATTGACACTAGATTTTTGCAACATTTTTATCTAAATCCGTTTCAACAGTTTACCTCACCAAAATGTATTAATTTACGGTGCATTTAAAATGATATTACGAACAACAAAATTAAAAAAAAAATTGCACTAGACCCCCCGATGGATTATTTTCATTTTAGCAGCAAATGAAAGGGGAAGGTTTTGTCTTTCATTGGTCCAAATTTGAGACATGCCGATTTTTTTGTTATAAAGTTACATGAAAAAGACACCGATATCATGAAGAAGTACATTTGAATGCTTGGGTGCTGGTACTTTGATCCATGAATTCAATGACGTTTTTTCCAAACTATCGTTTCATTTTTGGTAGGATGTGAAAACTCAAAATGACAATAATCTCAAGCTTTTCCCAAATCAGCTACCAGTAACGTGTAACACAGTTTGTAACAGCGACGCCGAGGTGGGCCACTTGGTGCATTTTGAAAGTTTTATCATCTCATTTCCGAGTTGACGACGGTTATGAAACTTTTTCCATTGTGTTTGGCTAATGAAAGTCAAACATCTCAGCTGTGTGTCCTCCTCGTGAGCGGCGGAGAACAACGTCGGAGAAAGGTAATTATTTATTTTACTGAGAATCACATTTAGTCAGGTATGCGGAAGGATGACTTCCGTTCTACCACGTTCACAGTGATAAATTGTCATCCAATGAACGCAATCATATTCTGTTGTTGTTGAAACATTTGCCCGGTTGTACCATTTTAAAGTTTACACAGTCTCAAATGATTTGCAACCGCCTCCATAAATGTATACCCAATCATACACAATTATCGCTCAGAAACAATCTTTCGTATTCGAACGACACGTGCCCGGGTGTGAAATTGTATTTGACTATGCGTTGAGAAGACGAAGCAATTTTCCGTTGGCGTTTCCTTTGCTAGAGGCCAACTGACCTGTGGGCGGAATGCTTTTGTTAGCCGAGTTAAACTACAATGTATATTTGCCACCATGATCCCATCCTGTATAGTATTGGACAAAACATTTGCAGCTTTTTCGATTTTCCATTCAAAATAACAAATTTTGGTAGACTTGATCTCTTTAAGTTACGTCTATTGTCAAAATTATTAATCAAAAAATTCTTTTCAAACTCGCGTTTGAAAAATTTGCTCAAATGTTCCGTCTAATACTGTATCTAGAGAGAGACTAGCTCAGAGGCTAACAATGCACTGTTTTTCCGGAGCTTGCATTTCCTTAGGTTTTATCTGTCATTGTCGCATGCAAATAGCATCAACCCATGAAGGCAGGCATACCTCTGCAGCCTGATTTGTGTTTGTACAAAACCATTCTGTTTATTTGCCAATGGGTCTCTAGTTTGCCATCTACATGCTTCGAAATCGATGAGCGTTTATCAATGATTTCATAGTTTGAAGGT
Source organism: Aedes aegypti (assembly GCF_002204515.2). Taxonomy (NCBI): domain Eukaryota; kingdom Metazoa; phylum Arthropoda; class Insecta; order Diptera; family Culicidae; genus Aedes; species Aedes aegypti. The sequence goes on along the minus strand of NC_035109.1, from coordinate 352,475,066 downwards.
GGTGGAACAATCGGAGGGAAGGTGGTTGCCAAGCAGAGTCACGTTCTTCCGAAGATGTTCACTTTTATGGAGCATTTTCCGATGGACACAATGGACTTTAATTAAAGTGCTGTTGTTTCTTTGAATTCAAAATATAATTCAATTCCTGCACATCACATTTCTAATAATAATTGTTCCCAAAGCAAGTTTTTTAATAATCTGATTAAAATTCCGAAAAATCGGTTCAGCTAGTCCATATTGGTACATCATACAACATGGCTGTCCTGAAAATTTGTTTGAATATCAAAAGCTTGTTCTTAAGACAAAGTTTTGATTTTCTATTAATAAGGGGATAGAGACATTTTACATATTTGATACATTTGACTTGAATGCCCTTAATGTGTTTTTGGAAAGTTAAATTCTTATCTAGCATGATCCCTAGATACTAAACTTCATCTGACCAATTTATTGGAACCCCTCACATTGTGACAACATGTCTACGTGAAGGTTTCAAATAAAGAGCTTTTGGTTTTTGTGGGTATCTTATTAGTTGAGTTTTGGAAGCATTAGGAGAAATGTTACATTTTTGCAAGTATGAAGAAAAAATATTCAAACTTTTTTGCAATCGACAACAGATGACACGCAGGCTTCATCCTTTGGCGGACAGGCCTGTGTCATCCGCAAACGAGGATTTTTGACATCCCTGAGGTAACTCAGGTAAGTCAGATGTGAAAAGGTTGTACAGCCAAACCTCTTTTTACGCCCCTAACTGTGGGAGCGCAAAAGGAGGGAGCGTAAGTTGGAATATGAAGCGTTAAAAGGGAGAGCGCAGTGAATCAAATTATCATCAAAATAGACAAAACACAAACAACAAAGCAAGCTCGCTCACAACCGTTTGTCGCAACTGTTGCGGATAAGGACACAATCAAAAGCAAAATTGTCATGACAATCACAGAGTGCAACATTGTTGCAACCTTTTCAACTCGCGATTAATCAGTTATTTTAAACATAAAACCAAATTTGTTTTACGGATGCTGTTAGAAAATGTGTCAATGTTCACCAACACGTAGAAAGTTCTCGAAAATTGCAATGCGAAGCCCAGAAAATCGCTGCGCACGTGGTGATCGATCTTTGTCATATTCTGTGCAAGTCATCACAACTCATGTTGCGGAATAAAATTATTGCAACAAGAATAAGAGCTGACAATGTCTTTGTTGCTGCGTGTTGGGTGACAATTGATTCACTGGGAGAGCGTAAGTTGTAATTTTGAGCGTAAAAAGAGGGAGCCTAAGTTCGAATGTTGAGCGTAAAAAGAATTAGAGGCGTTATAAAGCTTTTCGTTTTTTCTCGATAAGTTTTGCGAATATGTTGGGTTATCCGTGGTACTTCTCAAGGGTATCAATAGGGATCCTGGGTGTTAATTGATTTTCCCCGTCCCAAAACCAAACCAAAAGTCACCATCTCGGATTCCAGAATTGCGTGACACATCGATTTCCAGCATATACTCTTCTGTCCCGTTCCCATATTTAGTGGGTTTCAAGTGATTTTCACAAACCGGAAGTCGCCATCTTGGATTTAAAATGACGTCGGACATCAATTTCCGTCATCTACCCATTTTTTTTTTTTGTTAAAAGTACGTTTATTTGTCGATATTGGTTATAAAAGAATTATTTACATAATTATTCAAACGCCGACATGAAAAGCAATATTCAATACATTAATATCTATCCTTCCATTACAACCATCAATGAAGGAAATATAATTTACTAAAGTCTTCAAGGCCATTGTTCTCCTTCTCGGTCCGATTCGTTCTAATGAGGGCCGCAGCAATTCCTCAGCATCGAGCCGCCGGCCGGCGGTCTCCAACAGTTTCTGTTGAAGCAATTCACATGCATTGGTTACTCTCTGACAAGCAAAAAACTTGTGTTGTATTGTTTCCACGTGTGCGCCACAATAGGTACATGATTCTCCATCTGTGCGCCTCATTTTGAAGAGTAGTCGGCGGTGCGGGATTTTCTGATTCACCCACATGTACAGCACGCTCCGATGAGAAGAAGGTAGGTCCCGATCGGATATGTTTTTCCAAATCCGAACCCAATTCACATTGGGATTTTCTGTCTCCACTTTTGGCCTTTCTGTACGCTCGACAAAAAAGCGGTGAATGAGATCGGCAGAAGGGTGTTGGTGTATTTGGAAGGGTAAATTTCTAACGTTTTTAAGGAGTAGTTTTAGGCAGGGAAGGTCTTGAAGGAGGATTGCTTGTGGAGGATTTGCTAGGTTAAGAAATGAATTATAATATGGGATGGAGTCGATCTCGCGAAGATGACGGTTGATCAGCAGAGCGCTGCATTTCATTGCTGGTATGTGCAGTTTGATACCACCACCTCCCTTGTCGCGTGCAAGTTGCTGCATTGGTACGGGCGCAGAAACACCACGGAAGAGATATCGTCGCATTGTTGCCGTTACTTTCGCTACATGTGCTGCTGTAGGGGCTAGGTGGGCCGCAATGTACCACATTCTAGATGACAAGAATGTATTTAGTAGTGTCACCTTTTGATGAAGTACCAAGCTGCGCTGTGAGTGCATCCAAACTTGGCGCGAAAAGTTTGATACGAGAGTGTCCCAGTTTATCTTCACCATCTCCGCAATAGAGTTCACAAAAACGACACCGAGAATTTTTATTGTGTTTTCTGTGCGCAGCCACGGCACAGTGAGTGGGCCATCGATTCGGCCAACGTCTATTGCTGTCGTTTTAGCTTCATTTAAACGTGCGCCAGCTATCCGTTCAAAACGTCTGAACAGATCTCGCATTAGGTTCAGCTGCTCCGTAGGGGTTCCTGGGGTAATATGCACCACTTAAGGAAAATGTGCCGAAATGAACACTAAACAACATGTATGTAGTGTTTTAATACACGAATCTAGTTGGTTTGGGTTCACCCTACATGGTGTTGAGCGAATTTTCATCATAATTAATTTAGATTGTTGGGAAATTTAACTTTTTCCAAACACTACTTTTGCGTGAATTAGGATTTATGTGGGGCACGATGCACCGCTTTTTGGGGCAGAACGCACCACAACATTGAGGCAAGACGCACCTAAACAAAGGGGCATGATGCACCACAACAGTGAGGCAAGATGCACCATCGTGTTTTAAACGTAATTTTATTTAACGTAAAAACACGAGTTTTTGACAGTTTTCGTGTATAAGATGATATAATTGTGCATAAATACGTTGGTAAAGACTTCAAATAACCTAACTTTCGTGATTGTAGTTTATTTTGGACTGGATCGTTCTGCCCCAACCGATGGAGTGCATGTTGCCCCAACCGGGCGCTTAACAGAAAATGTTATGTAAAATAGAAATCGTTGTGTTATTTCGCCAAATCATGTAATCAACAACTTACCCAGTCTCTAATCATCTGTTTTATGGTGAAAGGTTGTGAAAATTCTCAATTCATCGCTTTCAAAACAACAAGTGAAGTGATCTGGAAAGTTACATCAGAATCCTGCTTTTCAAATTTATTGCTCTATCTCCTTGTTAAGTTTTCCAAAATGTATCAAATTCTCAGGGTGTCAACAATTTGCAACGTTTCATCGATCCGCATAGTGTTTTTCTCTCAAAACTCGTTTATTTCAGAGAAACTGACAGGGTGCGTTTTGCCTCGGCAGTGCATATTACCCCAGGAGCCCCTATTCGTGACGATTGCACTGATGTCATCAGCGTAGGCAACAATTAAATTCCCCTCACACGCTTGTTCCAACCGCCGTAGAAGAGGGTGCAGGTATAACACAAATAAATGCATAGAAAGAGGATCTCCTTGTCTGACCGATCGCTGCATCGGAAAGGGTGCTGACAGAGAGCCGTTGATGAGCAAACGGGACGTAGACGACTCTGCTATACGAGCCAGTAAATTCAACATTTCTGGATCGAAACCCAAACTATGCATTGTGCGGAACAAAAAACCGTGATCGACTCGATCAAAAGCATGATCCAAATCAAATCCGATCAACTTGGCAGAGCGACCATTCGCTTTCAGATACGCAATTTTATCTTTGATTGTGAGTGTTGCCTGGAAAATATTTTTTCCAGTGTTGGAGCATTTTTGTGAAACAGTCAAAATATTGTGACAGCGGATCACATTATCGAGTCGCTTTTTCAATATTCTAGATAGAATTTTATAGTCAAAGTTGACTAAGCTGATCGGTCGGTATGATCGTGCGGTTTCTCCTGCGCCACGTTTTTTCACCAACACGATCACACCATCGACGAAAGTCGAGGGGAAGTTCAATCGGAGTGCTTCATTCATGATCAAATTGAGCTCTCGGTGTATCACATCAAAAGCCCTCAGATAAAATTCTTTGGGCAGACCGTCGGGTCCCGGGGATTTTTTTGACGCGCTCGTTCGTATAGCCTATCGGTCCCGTTTCAAAAATATCCAAATTTAGTGAGTTTCAAGTGATTTTCACGAACCGGAAGTCACCATGTCGGATTCAAAATGGCATCAGACATCGATTTCCGTCATTTACTTTTCGGTCCCGTTTATTCGCGTTATATGGAATTTCGAGCGTAAAAAGAGGGAGCGTAAGTTGGAATTTGGAGCGTGAATAGATGGGGCGCAATAAGAGGGAGCGTAAAAAAGCAGAGTTGCTTAGTATCAATCATATCAGCTGATGGCTGATGGTCTAAAACTATCACTATCACTTGCGAGCTATCAATATCACTTTGATTTGACAACCAAGAGCAGTGATGCGACATCGCACTCTAGATCATAATCACTGCGGAATGAGTGATCACGTGGTAATTATCCATGCAATTACTGTTTTTCAGTGATTAACAAATAGTTTCGTCCTATCTGCAACACTGTCAAAAATATCGTACTGATAAATTGCCATTTTAAATGCTTAATTTTAGGCTAAACTTAACTCATCAGTGATATCCATAGTTTATCGCCATCAATGCACTTGTGATGGAGTAGACAGCATGATATTGATATGATGTAGATTGGTCCGAATATATCGCAGTCGGCCTGTACAAATCAGCAAATTTTAAGCGTTGATAGTGACAGCGAGCAACTCTGAAAAAAAGTGAGCGCAAAAAGAGGTTTGGTCCTAAAATGCTGCCTTGGGGAACACCAGCTCTTACAGAAAGTCTTTCAGATCTTGAGTTCTGATAATTGACATGAAGTGTACGATTTCGCAGATGACTTTGAATTATTCTAACAATGTATGTTGGAAAATTAAAGTTTTTTCATTTTACAACCAAACCTTCATGGTAAACACTGTCGAATGCTTTTTCTATTTCTAGAAGAGTAAGACCAGTAGAATAGCCTTCAGATTTGTTGGAACGGATCAAATTTGTTACACGTAAAAGTTGATGAGTGGTTGAATGTCCATGGCGGAATCCGAACTGTTCATTGGCAAAAATTGAATTTTCGTTGATGTGGGCCATCATTCTATTCAAAATAACCTTTTCAAAAAGTTTACTGATGGAGGAAAGCAAACTGGTTGGACGAAAGCTAGAAGCTTCTGCAGGATGTTTGTCTGGTTTTAAAATCGGAACAACGTTAGCATTTTTCCATTTGTCAGGAAAATTTGCTAATTGAAAACATTTGCTGAATATATCAACTAAAAATGATAAGCTACTTTCTGGAAGTTTCTTGATGAGGATGTAGTTAACTATGTATTGATATACAAGAAAAACCTATCGTAAAAAGTCATTTTTCCGATTATTGGCCATCATAGACCCCTCCTGGCGGAAGTCCTGGCTACGCTCAAGGTTGTGCGTCAGCCATTCAAACTTCAAAGTTCTGGGTGAAACTTCAGATAAATTCTTGGGTGTCAACTGAGTAAAGAAATACTGGAAAAGTGAATCACTTCGAAATACTTATAATAGAGCTACGGTCTCCTGGTTTGATCGATAAACACTTATTAGGTGAAACTAACATCAGAGATCTGAATGTGCAGGACTTATGGGTGTTCTTAATCCGTTGTTGTCAGGAGCTACAGTATTACTATGAGTATTGTATGTGTAGCTAGCATTGATGATCAGCTTCTTCTCTGATAATGCTCTGATTTAATAATCTCTGATGCGAAAATGAAACTTGAAATTTATTTTGTTTTATTACAATTTCTATTATTCCTCTATACATATTTCCATAAACCTTCACAGTGTTCATGAGTATGCCCATCTCTAGCACTGCATTCAAATTAGTTTGCAAACACAGATAATTTTCTAACCAAATAGATCAGGACCAGCCTACCCACACCATTTGTAGGAATAGCAAACACGGACCAGAAGGTACCGCAGAAAGACATGATTCAATTTATGATTTTCCCATTGGTCGCCTTTTGTGCCAATGCTCTTTCACAGCTCCGCAGGCAAACAAACAACCTTAACGGCTCTAATACCCCATTTGTACCGGATGCCCAAATAGGGACCAATTTTTAGGATAATTAGATTTCCAACTTTCGAACCCTCCCCAGAAAAATAAAAAAAAGTTCCTAGCAGGGCGACAACAATGGTGACAAAAGACGATTCACTCCGTAGTTATGACCAAAGGGAATGTTTGCGACTTCTTTCAATCGGATATTTGCCGTCGGCGGCGGTGTGGACCTTTAAAACAAACCCAAAATGAACGGACAGGGAAAATTAAATTTTATAATATGCTAATAACTCCCACAGGCGCGATCCATTTTGATTTCCAACTAGCTGACGGTGAGCTGAGAGGGACTGGGTGGGTGAATGCTAGCAGAACAGGTTGGTATATTTTTTGGTGGAATGCTGGAATCAACAACTGGATGACCGGTTGACGGGGCGGTGGTCGTCATCGGTGGACCTGTGCGCCGCCGCCGTTTCAGTTTCAGAGTTGATTTCTTGCAGAGATTCTTAAAAAAGTTCGACAATAGATTTCTCCAACATTTTCTCTAGGCTTATCAGGACCATTACCATTAGATTTCAGCGAGAATTCTTCCGTAGATTCTTCTGAGGATACCTCCTGAAACTTCTCGATGGATTCATCTTGAAAAACCTACAAACATTCTTCCATAAATACCTCTTAGATTTCCTTCGAGGATTTCATCAGAAAATTTTATAATAATTCATCCAAGGGTTGCTCCAGGGATTCACTTGTAAATACTTGTGAATTTCAACGACATAATTGGAGCAAGACAAATCGTGGATCGTCAACTTTATCGACATATCACGTAAACCTCAATATCATATCAGGTAAACCAGCAGGAATCTGTGAGGTTACATAATGTATAACACAAATTTACATTATTCCAAACTTAAATTTAAACTATTCCATGTTCACATCACATTGAGGATGATTATATGACGTATAATCTTCATTATTTTCAACAGTGCAGATACTTAATTCACAAATATGAACCGTGAACTTGCTGAACTCTACGACGAATCTTGTAGATTGTCAAAATTTAAAGGATATGTCACTTATTGTATCTACATCGGTAACTCTGTGATAACGAAGACGCCGCCGCCGATTAAAAATATATTTCGGCGCATTGATCTAGTTATCAGTGGCCAAGGTTGCACGTGCAACGATTGCGAAATACGTGAAGAGCACAGGACAAAAACAACGCAACACTGGAAACTGGGACACTTGCATGTGGAATATGCGTACATATTGTGCGGGAATTGCTGGCATTTATAAATGCCTATTTAGCATATTTTCCCGTATCAGCACAAATTTATGGCGGGTCCGAGTTTTTCGACGGTTCAGGATTTTTTTTTGTGCTGGTGGGTCAGTGTTTACTGGACGAGTTTTTCACATGAGCTCATTTCTGCATATTTGGTTCATACTGGATTCGTGATGATACGAACTGTGCATAGGTGGGTGCTGCTTTGATGATTCTGTGAGAACTATAGAGAAAAAGTGATAGTAAAACTGTTTCATTTGAAATACGTTTAAGTTTATTCAACTATTGGTAGATTTCGATCAAGTCAATTCGTAATATCGAGATGGCATTTCATTTGCGCCTACGTGTAACTCTTTTGATATTGTAGCTGTTGAAAGACCGATATCTACAGAGCACTCCTAACGCGATGATATATTTTCTTCTACAGCGGTGTATTGGAGTCTCTATTGGTTCATTGATACAATGCAGATGAACAAAATGAATTGAAGATCTGTTGAACTAGTAATCCATTGAAACAATCAATCCGGAGAGTTTAGTCTAATGTGCATTATTTATGACAGAATTTTCAATTTTAAATCATGCAAACAGAGTTCTTTTGCGTGCAACATTTCTTGAGAGCAGACATTATTTTTATTTAGTTGGTGTTACATCAATGAATTTGATAAAACCTCGTTAACGATGTTACGCCAATTTACTCGGTTCATGACTGTGTCTTTCCAACTTCGATTTTAGCTCACGTTCTACAGATCTTGTTGCACCTGATCAAGCCACCTCGCTCGCTGTGCTTCCCGCCTTCTTGTGCCAACCGGATTCAACGCGAACACCATCTTTACAGGATTGTTGTCCGGTAGTCTTGCAACATGCCCTGCCCAGCGCACCCTTCCGGCTTTCGCAACCTTCTGGATACTGGGTTCGCCGTAGAGCCTAGCGAGGTCGTGGTTCATTCTCCGCCGCCACACACCGTTTTCCTGCACTCCGCCAAAGATGGTCCTAAGCACCCTTCGTTCGAACACTCCAAGTGCTTCAACACTCATAGTGATCAGAGTCAATGTTAGCGCCACGATAGGTTCTGACGTTGGTAATATCGGAGAAGTGCCATCCATCGATCAAAACGTGGTCGATTTGTGATTCCGTCTGCAGTGGTGATCTCCAGGTGTATTGATACGGGAGGCTGTGCTGGAAGTAGGTGCTGCGAATGGCCATGTTCTTGGAGGCGGCAAAATTTATCAGTCGTAGGCCGTTCTCGTTCGTCAGCCGGTGGGCGCTGAACTTTCCAATCGTCGGTCTGAACTCCTCCTCCTGGCCAACCTGAGCGTTCAAATCTCCTATGATGGTCTTGACATCGTGGCTTGGGCAGCGGTCGTACTCGCATTCGAGCTGTGCGTAAAATGCGTCCTTGTCATCAACAGTGCTTCCGGAGTGAGGGCTATGCACGTTTAGGATGCTGAAGTTGAAGAACTGGCCTTTGAGCCTCAACTTGCACATTCTTTCGTTGATCGGCCACCACCCGATCACGCGCCTTTGCATATCACCCATCACTATAAAAGCTGTTTCGCAGCTCTGGTAGATGGTATGATTACCTCTAAACGCTCGCACCATTCATCCCTTCCAACACACTTCCAGCAACGCTACGATGCCGAATCCGTGGTCCTTCAGCATGTCGGCGAGTATGCATGTGCTCCCGATGAAGTTGAGACATTTACAGTTCCAATCGCTAGTCCCTTTACGTCGCTGTGGTCTTCGCGGATTGTCCAGGTTCGTACTCTCTCTTTGATTATTCGTTACTATATTTTTTACAGCTGGCTTGCAAGGCCTGATTTCAACCCCCAAGTTTTCCGTGTTTCTCCCCCTAAATGTTCGGAGGGCCATATTGCGCAGTTTAGCTTAGAGTCCATCTCTGGCAATCGGACGACGATCAGCCGCCCCTGGCAAGAGGAACAGACGCTGTTTTAAGTCGCTCCTATTTTTATATCCTGCAAATAAAGAATAAAATAATATATTAATCTGTACACAGTCCGGGAAGTCTCTTCTTCTGCGCTTACGGCAGCCAGTATTTATAGCTCAGAAATCCCGTAGGTACGATCAAGTAAAAGGTACCAGAGTCATAAGGAATATCACTTGAGATAGGTAGACATGACAGTTCTCAATATAATATCTCGCTTCACAAAAAACATCTATGTTCACAATATACGACAATTTCGTCAGCTCTAAAGAACAATTTAGTTCAACTTAAATTGGCAATTTCACCATACTCAAATTAATAAAATTGGCAAACTCGCCACCTCAAAGAAAAACGATAATCACTAAAACACGTTTCCATGATCCTCGTCGCCACTTTTATATCCTGCAAATAAAGAATAAAATAATATGTTAATCTGTCCACAGTCCGGGAAGTCTCTTCTTCTGCGCTTACGGCAGCCAGTATTTATAGCTCAGAAATCCCGTAGGTACGATCAAGTAAAAGGTACCAGAGTCATAAGGAATATCACTTGAGATAGGTAGACATGACACCTATCATGCAGTACAGACGCTCCAGGCTTGAATAAGCAATATTTACCCAACTCCCCCTTATGCGGAGAACTACCTTTTCAGAAACTTAAACTCTTAAGATATAATTAAATATGAGATTCCCTTATGTCAAACACTGGAATTTTGCAAAATATCTCCTTTTATATTGGTATCTACAAGAACAAACTCTGAAAAATTTAACTTGATCGGAAAACATCGATACAATGTCCTTTGAAAGAGGAATGAAGTTCTGACAAACTGACTGTGATCAAATTAAATGCTTAATTTGGGAACCATATCGATGTGCACAAGTCTCGCAATAGTAGGAGAATCAATGGTATAATAAAACTCTACGACCGTACAGAGTCGAATCAAAAAATGTAATTAAGAGACGTGTGCTCAATCGTGAGCGAAGTATTAAAATTTTATTCGAATAGTTTTTTGCCTTATCGGGACAATTCGGGTGCACTTATACAATAATCGGGACCTAACTGCACTACAGGAACAACATCTACGACGTGAAGTGATGATGTTGCTCCAGAATTGCAACCAACGCCTTCAGCAGTTTGTGTAACTCGTTACACTCTAAAAGCAGCCGGCAAACAAGCAAAAGTGGTAAAGTTCGAAGGATTTTACAAATTCCACACAAATTTTCCTTCCGCCATAAGCCCTGGTCTGTGCCGGTGGTTCAATTCGCTTAAAAGTTTCTTTATTGTTATGTACACTTCTTTCGTTTCGGTTAAACTTGAGTCTACCGATATACGGGCTTACGACTCGGAAGAAAAGAAAGTTTATTGACTCGACGAGGTGACTACGGCCAAGCTCTTGTTGCGGTTGTATCTTGAATCTCCAACATGACCCGTAGGCCACACCGCATGTTTGTACCTAGCAGTCAGTGTATGTACGTGAAAGGTGGGTTCCCGGAAAGAAACGGTAACGAAACAGAGTTTGTCAAAGTTTCGTCGATTGAGAGAGTTTTGCTGCCGATAAACTCAGGCAAAATGCAGGAAGTCAAACTGTGCGATTTCCAACCGCTGTTGCCCAGAACAGAGAACAACTTTGTTCGGAATAAAACCAACTCGATTCGTTAGGTGGCGATGGACTTTTCTGGATAAAATGACCTTTTTTTTTGAGCAAAACTACGAAAGGATTATATTATTTTTTTAATTTCTATATTAGTATCATTCCAAAAATTACATTGATTTCTTATATCTAGGAAAACACAATAATCCTACTCTTTAATGAATGTTCGAATCCTCTGAGCAGAATCTCAAATAGAGAAACTTAAAAGTAGATGGTGTACCGTGTACCTTTTAATAACATTTGTTTCAAAGTGTCATGTAAGTCAATAGTACTATACCAGAGGCTCCCAGAAAATCATTTTCAAATTTTTAGTTTGAATCCTCTGCAGCTAGTCCAGCTAGTCATAACATAAGTGCCCTCAATGTAATTCTTGATAGTTAAATTTCCATCTAGCATGCGCCCTATTTACTGGCAGAGGGGTTAAGCAAGTAACGTTACTCTCTCGTTAGCCCATAAGCCTGGAAATTGAACCTATGACTTTTCAAACAGTTTGCAAAAACAATACCATTCAGTTTCCAATTCCGATTTATTAGCTTAAAGATTTTCATGGAAAGCCATGCTAAGATATACTTTATTGTAGTTTGAAAGGAACAGAAATAAAAAGTACCCACAATTTTTCCGCAATCAATGATCTGTTTCCCTCGATATTAAGGTCATTAGTGATTGTATCGAAATTTTCTTTGATAACGTTGAACTGTGCTGCCTCCAGCCATCCCATTAAATATTTTTCTGGAAAATGGGTTCGAATCAGCACTTTCGATGTATCCTGTTATCGGTATCTGTTTCCATTGGAGAACCAACAAATAGTGCACATTCACTACTGCTGCTGGTGCTGCTGGAGAACTAAAATTACTTCCATCAGGGGGGGTTTGATGATGGGACCAGTTGTGCTCGATGTTCCTGATGGAATAAGTTGTGCAAGATGTGAAGATAGCAAGAAAAGTATTTCGCTCAACTTCAATACATTTGCAATTGCTGTTGGGTTATTTTTGTGATGATTTTGTCAATTCTTGTATTTATTTAAAAAAAAGGCTCTACAAAATGGAGCAAAAAATTGTCCTTACGAAATGAGATTTTTTCAGAGTTTGTACTTCCTTGAAAGTGGAATTGCTGTGAATTTGATACTCACAACTGGAACAAAGTTGAAACACACGAACCAAACAAACTTCAGTCCTGAACTTGTCGTTCATCAGCTTCATTTTGAACTCAATCTCAAGAAACAAATTAAATACGACTAGTTCAAGAGCAGGGGCAAACTTTCCCAATAAACAAATGTAAAACTACCCACCCGAGGATAATGGCTTCCTCGTTTCCGTAGAAGTGCTGCCGTAGTGCCAGGGCAAATTGAAGGGAAATTCATTTTCTTTGCTTATCTCGCTGGTAGGTACCGACAGATGAAATAGCGCGCAAAAAGCAAAAATCTTCACCAAAAGTTTGAAGCCATATTTTCCCGCGTGCGTCACTGGTGAAAAACTGCAAACTGGAAAACAAATGCAATCAACATAACTCAGCGAACAGTTTGTGCTCAGAAGCTGTGTGTACAGTTTCGCGTTCATTTGGCTACAGAAGGACAAAATTGACAAATGTGCCATTGCCATCTGGGTGGGGTAAATGAGGTGCCTTCCCCGGAAAACGGAAGGACAGACCGTTGGAGGCGGAGAAAAATAATGAGAAAGTTGCATCCTGGTTAAACGAATAGCGTGAAAAGAATTCCGATAGTTGTTGAAATTGTTTTTTTTTTCGTTATTGAAGCAGATTTGAACTAACTTTTTGAGTGCACTGATGTGATATTGAATTAGACAATTATTGAGTTTCAAATGAAGAGGCATCATTTTACAGAAAAATTTGTTTTCAAATCAATTCCCGATTGATTCAACAGACCTTCAATTCATTTTGTTTATCTTTATTATCTCAATGAACTAACAGAGGCTCCAATAACACCGCTAAAGAAAAACAGTTCATTACCGGTCTATGAAAAAAAAACTGTGAGAAATCTCATTATCATGTAAATTGCAACACTTCGAAGAGTTTATTTTTTATATTTTTTTAAAGGATCATTTCGACCATAACATTCATTTCTTATATCTAGTTGTTCTGTGTTAGCCAGCACTATCATCCTACTTTGGTAAAACAAAATTTAGCATTTATCAATATTTTGTTATCAACATATTACATTTAATTTGCCGTAGCAGTTCAGAAGTTTTACAGGTGCGTTGATTTCAGCAGCTCATAAGAGAAAAAACGCTTTCAATTATCTTAATAGGGGGGTCTGTTACCTTGAGGTTACGCTTTCACTTCATAAGCGGAAGGTCATGGGTTCGATTCCCAGCCCCTCCACAAAAAAAAACCCGTCCAGCCACCAGAAGACGCCTCACGGAGGACCGTGCTTTGGGGGAGCATATCCATCCTCCGTCAGTATCAGATGGTGACTGAGACAAACTGACCCTCTTCGCAGGCAGCTAGCCTCACTAACAACAGAGCTCTCTCCTACCTGCTCGGAGTGAGAGTAAAGAGTAGGAGAGAGTGAAAGTTGATGTAAATATAGATAAGTTAAAAATAAATCTGTATCGGTAAAGAAGCTACAGATCACCTGATTCCGGCACAGTAGTGGCCACGAGCACACAGTGCCTTAAAAAAAATTATCTTAATCTAACTTAACGCATTAATCGTGGCTAAAGACCGATGAAACGTCGTACACAGGAGATGCACGATACAGTGGATAAGTTATACGCTATATCTAAGTGTTCGGACAGTGATACACGTAAGAAGGGCGCTCTACATCTTCTCGTTTAAGCGTCCGACTTTTGTGAGAAGCGGTACAAAGTAATCCAGACCAACGTAGTTGAATGGACGAACGTTCATTGCCAGGCGGGCGGGAGGAAGGGCTGTCATCGGTGGATTACTAGGTCGAGCCTTGCAGATCTTGCATAGTAGACAGCTGACGTAAGTTCAAAATGGTATAACGTTGTGGAAGTTCGTTGACAATGGTTTCGTTATTTCCATGACGGTAGTGACAATGATAGTCTTCTATCAGGAGGTTGACAGCTCAATGCTTCGATGGTAGAAGCATCGGATACCTGACATCGTAGGTCACATTCTCCGCAGCTATAATGCAGCTTCGTTGCCGCATTCATCCGGCTTCATCTAATATTGGCATTAACTTAAAAATATTACTTTTCCCAGCAAGACACCTTCTGCGTATCGGGCTTATCCTGCTCAAGGATGACTACTTCGTCAGGATAACTTTCTCGCTGTACAAGCTTCCAAATTGTACATTCTGCACGCAGAAGCTCAGGTTGTGTAAGTAATCCACAGAGTTTCGGTTCTGGTTTGGTAATATTGAAGAGCCGTGGCGCGCAACAGTGTGTTCCACGATGAAAAACGAAGATTCGAAGTTCATTATCGTATCAACCGCAAAATGGAACAATGCTGAACGTCTTATGTGTTCAGTTCAAAAACAGTGGGTCAACAATCTCGTTGTCTCTTTCTGGCCAAGTTTCCTCGGGATGTCGCAGGAATTCGGGTTCGTTAAACCATTGACTACCCTTGCTAAAGTATGGCCCACTGCCCCTTTTTGTAGGAATGACGACCAACAAGTTGAACACACGAATGAGCGGTCACAGAACACATTACAACACCCTGGACCGATTAAAAGCAGCAAACATCAACACCACCGACCCACACATCATCCTCCTCAGCCAGAAAACAGCATTACTTGAACACAGCATCCAGAACAACCACCGTTTCGACCCAGAAAAAGTAAAAATTTTAGATAAACATAACAAACAGTACAAACTACCACTCCTAGAAATGTGCCACATAGTAAACAGTGAGCACAGTATCAACAGAAGAACAGATACAGATGGATTTGGTGCAATATATGCAGGCTTTCTACATGCAATCAAGAAAAGAACAAACACTATCAGACAAAATATATCACCAACACAATCACAAAATGTGCAAACACAATAAACACACACAACATCAAGCAAGAACATACACATACTAGTCTCATTTCCATCAGTTAGGAAAGGCAAAAGCAACTGTGCGCGGGCGATTATCGCGTAGAGCTTTTATCGAAAAGCGTAGGTGCAGGCGAATGCTAGTTTAAAAAGCCAAGTGAAACATTTCGTAATACAGTGAGAGCCACGAAGAATGATACGCACAGATCATAGTGGGACGCCATTAGAAATTTTAGACGGTCACAAGTCGGACAAGACACCAATACACACAACAAAACGCAGCCTCTGTAAGTCACACAACCAAACCACCGTTTTTTCGAAAATTTGTAATAATTTTATTTTGCTTCATAAATCACCACACTTATTTATGTTTGTAGAAACCCTAGAAGAAGGCGAAATATACGCCGAAACGTCGGAGAAGTAGAAGCAAAAGTCGTTTTAGCTGCTTTAAGACTGATAGAGCCGATAAAGCTTTAGAAAGAAATAAGTCATCACAGTCGAAAGCATTCACCAAAGTTAGAGCTTACATACACACTAAGCTCTTACGGTGAATTTCACCGTAATCTCAACAGCTGAACAGTTCGGTGAAATAAAACACCGTAATTCCGTCGATTTTTTTTACGGATTCCGGTGATTTTTCACCGAATACTGTTAAATTTTCCGTACTCCGTTAATTTATTTCACCGAACTGTTCAGCTGTTGAGATTTTACAGGAATCCGTAAAATAATTTGAGTGTGTAGTAGTGATGATATACATGATTTAGCAATATTTAGTTATTCTCTGAATTATTTTTTAGCTGTTTTCAATTGATAATGGTTAAAAATATTGTAAAAGTTCAAAAAGCCCTGTTTGAAGCTCTGTATAAAATATTACGATTATGCAGTGTATTGTATTCAATGTGTACCTTGTGTTTGCACGGAATTCTTCATTTTTCTTAAAAACTCTAACTTTGACATACTGTAATAATTATAATATAAAATATCTTGTCTTGATATTTCAGGAATACCTTAATATAAGTGTTTGCTATGGAATGATGGACAAGGAAAACCTATCAGGACAAGTCATTTTTTTCGATTATTGGCCACCTGATCGCCCATAGTGTAGTAGGAGAATAGCCAGCCAAGTATCGACGACTTTAAAGCCAACCTCCGATAACTTGTGACTAGTTGACATCAGCTCGTTTACGTATTGCTCCACAGATGAGCATTCCGACAGGCGAATAGTGGTAAGCTTCCACAGCAGTCCAATTCTTCGCCACATGCCATCGTCTTGAAAAGCGATTCTTCTTTTGGAAAAAAATTCACTTGTTAAATGAGTTGCTATGAAGCTTGACGTAGGATCATAACCTCTGGTCATGGCATTAAAACTAAATTAAAAAAAAGGGGAGCCAGCGAGGTCAAAAAATTTTCTCTTGTAGAGACCCTTACTGTTCCTAGAAAAAAATTCTGGCTACGCCTCCGCATTATGTAAATAAAATAACGAAAAAAAGATAACATTTAAGTTCTTTTGTCACAGATTTCAGATTTTTTCTTAGTGATTCGATTATCCGGAGTGAAAAAAAAATCGATACTCCGGATAATCGAGTCCAACCTGTTGCAAGTTTGATTGTGAACATGTGACGTCACTCCTATCGTACCATATACCTTCCGGACAACTAGATCATTTTTTTCGTAAATTTGTTCGAGGTGGATAAGAATGACGTCGTCAACTAGCTGTCAGTTTTCGGAACATTTCACCTTCTTAATATAGTACACTGTGCCTCTGGTTTGTAGCTTGTGGTACAACAGAGTGAGTCTTTATTAAGTTACAAAAAGAAGGCATTCAGACCGGCTATTGGGAAGATCAGCGCTCACTGGCTGACGAACGAAAACGACTAAAGACTTCTTGAATTCACCGCCTCCAAGAATATGGCCATTCATAGCACCTACTTACAGCACAGTCTTCCATACCGATACACCTAGAGATCAATACAGAAGACTGAATCACAAATCACCAAATCACGACCTTGTTTTGATTGATGGACGGCACTTCTCCGACATTATAGACGTCAGGACTTATCGTGGCGCTAACATCGATTTTCACCACTATCTGGTGATGGGTAAACTGCGCTCAAAACTATCCGTCGTTAACACTGTATGGTACTAACGGCCGCCCCGGTATGACCTAGAGTGGCATAAGCAATCGGATGTCGCAACTGCATACTGCAACTGAAAGGGTAAGCTGGAAGAAGCCCCTCTTGAGGATTGCTGCAGAACAGTGAAAGCAGTCATCAACAATGCAGCTGAGAACAACGTCGGATACGTGGGACGGTGTCGACGGAACGCTTGGTTTGACGAGGTATGCAGGCAGATTCTGGAGAAGAAGAATGCAGCGCAGGTGGTCATGTTGCAGCAAGGGACCCAGCAGAACGTGGAACGATATAGACGGAAACAGCAATAGCAGACCCGCCTCTTTCGGGAGAAAAAATCGCCGCCTGGAGGAGAAGCTGGCCGATCTTAAGAAACACGGAAGTTTTATCAGAAGCTAGATGCATCCCGCAACGGCTTCGTAACGCGATAAGGGGATAAGGATGGAAGCATCTTGAAGGACGAGCGTGAGGTGACTGAAATGTGGAAGCATCACTTTGACGAACACCTGAATGGTGCTGAGAGCGCAAGCAATGAAGGTCAAGAATACGGAGGAAATGCCTTCGTCAGTACTCCGGACGATGAAAACCAACCCACTTTGAGAGAGGTTAAGGAAGCCATTCACCAGCTCAAGAACAATATAGCTGCTGGTGAGGAAGGTATCGGAGCTGAACTCATAATGATGGGCCCGGAGAGGCTGGCCGTTTGTCTGCACCGGCTGAAAGGCACAATCTGGCAAACAACAGCTACCGGAGGAGTGGAAGAAAGGGGTAATATGCCCCATCTACAAGAGGAGCGTCGAGTTAGATTGTGAGAACTTGCGCGCGATCACCAAATGCGGCCTACAAAGTATTGCCCCAGATCGATTGTGTGTTATCTGTAGTAAACGAGTTCGTGGGAAGTTATCAAGCCAGCTTTCTTGACGGGCGATCGACAATGGGCCAGATCTTTACTGTACAGCAAATCCTCCAGGTCCCAACGCATCACTTTTCAATCGATTTCAAGGCGACATACAACAGTGTCGACCGCATTTTTAGAGCTGTGGTAAATCATGGACGAGAGCAGCTTTCCCGGAAAGCTCACGAGACTGATAACTGAGACGATGGAGGATGTACAAAATTGTGGGAAGGTTTCAGGCGAACATTCAAGTTCGGTTGAATCCCACCGGAAACCACAACAAGGTGATGGACTCTCGTGCCTGTTGTTCAATATTGCACTAGAAGGTGTTATGCGGAGAGCCGGGTTTAACAGTTGGGGTACGATTTCACGAATTCAGTCAATTTGTTTGTTCCGCGGATGATATGGACATTGTCGGCCAAACATTTGAAAACGTGGCAGACACACTCGCCTGAAACGAGAGGCAGCAATTGGCGGCGAATGTGTCCAAGACTAAGTACTTACTAGTAGGTGGAGCCGAGTGCGACAGGGCTCGCCTAGGTAGCAGTGTAACGAAGGACGGGGATACGTTCGAGGTAGTCGACGAGTTCTTCTATCCATGCTGACGGCTGATATTAACGTTAGCCGTGAAATGCGGAGGCGCATCATCAGTGGAAATCGGGTCTACTATGGCCTCCACAATAAGCTGCGGTCAAAACAGATTCACACCCGCACCAAATGTAGGGGAAGTGGTGGTAAAATGAACAGGGGTGGTAAAATGAACACCGTTCCTTTTACCGAGAAAAAACAAATTCCGATGAATTTTTATCACGCACGGACGATTTAGAGCATAAATCTGAGTGTTCGAGTTGATACGTAGGTCAATGTAAGTGAAAATATCAACGAAAACCAAGATTTTAGAAAACCTCGTTTGAAAATTACAACTGACGTAACTTTTAGCTCGGCAGACTTGAGGTTTTTCAGTGAGGTGAATATCGTTATGATATGATGTCAAATCTGATACTTTTAGAATTCTTTTTGAATGGGTTACAATCATTATTGGATGTATTTTCGGTGGGGCAATGAAAATTTTCAGATATATTTGTTTTGCTTACGTTGTTTGCGTGGTGTTCATTTTACCACCAACCGCTGTTCATTTTACCCACATAGTACAGGTAAAATGAACATTTGCATCGCTTTTTGATAGCGATGAAAATATGTGAAAATTTAGCTATTTTAGTCTGAATCCATGTAGCTGCTATAGATTACATTCCTATTTTTGTTGTTGTGCGATTGAACTGTACAAATTCCTCGTTTTGCTATTAGAAACAAGTAGATTTCCTTAAGGTGTTCATTTTACCACCCCTTCCCCTACCATGAACAAAACGCTTTAAGGTAGCAAGCAAAACCAACTGTTACTATGGTTCTCTAACTCGATATCGAGATACGAAATATCGAGTGAGGGAGAGTTGACTGTTATTCATTCAAAAAAAAAAAATAGTTTGATTAAAAGCAGTCAGAAAACTTCAAATTCGAACTGTAAAAAAATCAAGTTTCATGAAAGTTACATATCTATCGAGTTTCAGACACAATACTGCGTTCAATACTGGAAAGAAGCTACATCTCGCTCGATTCGAGTGTAATCACACCGAAATTGCTGTGCTGCCCCGAACCACACCACATGGAAAATAAAGAACATAATAAATATTTATGACGGTGGACCCCATCCTGAACGGGAATCCCAAAACGGTACGTGCTATCAACCTTTCCATAAATCTGCCACGCGGTGGTACCCTTCCTTGGTTGACCGTTCCTCCGTTGAAATGGCTTTGGTCAGCATCAGCAGCCGGTCGAGAATAAAATTCGGCTCATTGAACTGCGAAAGGAAACAGGGATCGGGTGGATTTTATTCATTTGCCATCAAATGCGGTCACTTCTTTTCGGATGATTTCCTGTTGACGTTGGAATCGATCTGCAGCAATTGGGTGCATTGTGATGAGTAAATTGTTTGCTGCATAGTAATGAAATTTGAGGGTGATATAATTGATTAACAATATTGATTGTTTACTTCTATCGGCTAAATGATATGAACTGAGCCTATAAAGATAGTGCCGACAACATTTTGTGCTATAGATGAGTACCACTGCATCCAATGAAGTTTATTGCGATATCAATATTTGGAAAGTTTAGAATATCTAAATATTATACATTGGTCGAATTAAGTTGTAGTCTTAAGTTAATCTCCAGTTTCAACATATCATTTAATGGTTGGGTAACAAAAATTTGAATCCCAAGCTCTGAAAAGCCAAAATTTCGAAGGAACAAATCGTTAAACGGAGTGAAATGGTAGGAAACTAAAATTTCTTTGAAAAATGAAAAAAAAATCGTAAAAATCTGCTTTTTTACATTTAGTTCTCTCGACGTTTTGTCGCTTATCCATCATATTTATTTTACTCAATAATGTTCCTAAATCCCTTTAATGTTTCTTGGTATTAATTATTTCTGTTAGTATCATTTCAAACACTACATTCAATACATATACCTTGATATTCAGTGTTCGGCATCACTACCTTCCTAATTACTCAATTGAACTATAATTTACATTATGTTATCAACAAATTACATTGCATTTGGCGTAGCTGTCTATTTTTTACAGGTGAATTGAATTTGTCTATTTATAAGAGTCTAACTTAAGGTAAATCATCGTCCAATAGAAGATTGCCATGATTTTTTTTTCTAAAATTATTAAAAAGTTTTTGACATACCAACCTTTTGCGTTGGTCATGAAATGAACTTATTGTTCCTTCCAACTGGGACAGAGCTTGCTTCTAAGCTTTGTGTTCTTGTGAGCACTACCATAGTTATTAACTGATAGATTTCTTTGCCGATAGGCTATCTTCCATGTGTATATCGTGTGGCAGGTACGAAAATTCTCTATGTCTTGGAAGTCAAGACAATTTCCTTTGCGAAAAGATTCTTGACTGACGGGATTCGAACCCAGGACCCTCAGCTTGGTCTTGCTAAATAAACTGTGCGTTTACCGCTACGACTAACTTGGCCCAAATGACTTAAGCAGAGCATAAAATCTCATCAGTTGAGATAAAAACTATAAACGTGTAAAATAGCATTTTGTAAAATATCCAATGTTATGGCCCACATTACTGCAACAAACCCAACAAATTTTGGTTCAGCAAGTTTCTTTCTAAACATTCCAAATCTAATTATGTGTGCAGTTGTTATTACTCAATTGAAACACATACAAACCATCAATTTCACAATGACCGAGCAAATCCGCTGCAGCACCATCAAATCATACATAGCCATCCCACTACAAGAGTCATGGCCGGAGAAAAACAATCAAAAAGGATAATTTATCCGTTGTTTATCGTGTTCCCATCGAACGTCTGGGCGATTATTATTTTTCTCTACCGTTTTCGATGCGAAGGCCGCTCTCCGGTTGCTTCATGATCGTTTGTCTCCACTTGATTGGGTGCAATTGGATTCTCCTCGGAGAGATTGAACCAAAGTGACACCAAATGGAAATGGAAGGGCAGAAGGGCGCGAGGTGCGAAGGCAGAAGTTGGACGTGATTCGGAAAGAATACAGCATGAAATTTAATCTGCGATCAACATTTATTTTTCTCACTTCGCCTCGGCGAGCAGCCCACGTGGTGAGAAAGGAAATCGGAGAAAAATATCCTTTATTTCTGCTGTCGTCGCTCGTTGTGTGAGCTCGAGTTACCAACTCACGATGCTCTTTAGACCGTAATTTTCTGAAAAAAAAATCCATCGAATCTATGCTCATTTTCTATCGCTGAACTGCATACCTGGGTAATACTTGAAAATCGTAGGACTCGTTTTAAAGCTCCGCCTTTTTTGAATTGCATGTTTGATTCCTTGGAGTTGATTACGACTTCTGGGAAGAATATTATGAAATTTTGAGACATTATCTCAACCATTAGTGACTTCTAGCAGATTTTAGCGATAATGAAAAAGTGTTATATTATTCCTGAAATGTTGGTGAAAGTTTAAAAATTCAGAAGGATATGGATGAGGCTATTGGAGGACTATCAAAAGTTCTAAAATTGTTTATCAACTGTGTGTGAAAAGGTGAAAAAATATGCTAGCCAATATAGACATAGAATGATTTGGCCAAATGCAACAATGTTATGACTGGAAATGCCCGATTTGTCATGATTTTTTTTTTCTTCAAGATGGCTTATTACTTTTGAGATTCAGATAGTTTTGAGATTGTTTCTGAATAAATGATAAATAATTTAATAATTCCTCAATGAGATTCTCCACACGGGAGAAAACCATAGAATTTTTTTTTCTAAATTCTCTATACATTTTTTTATAATAATTTATTAAAATCAAAGGAGCGATAGCAACGATATTTTTTAGTTACCACCGACCAAGCAAGAAAAATCTCTCTCTGACACCGCATTTCTTGTGAAAAATCTTAACGCGTTTGGCGTTCCCGCATTTGATATTTGCATTTCAAACGCAAACAGCAATATAGAGGTGATTCCAAACCCTATCTTCAGGTGGTTCAACAATTTTGAATGGTTGATTCATCCATTAAAAATAATTGAATCAACCATAAACCATAGATATGATGACCAAAAAATTTCAAATTTAGCGTTACGTAATAAATGGATGCTGCCTTAGGGAGACACAGAACACATTTTTTTAATTTATAGAATTTTCATTATTTTGACAGAGAACATTCAAAATAGGAATTGAAATGTGAAAAACATTAAAATTTTAGCACATTTGTGAAGATTATGCAAAGTGACACTTTTTGCATAATCTTCAAAAAATTACAATTTAATCACTTTGAAATATTTAGTGGACCAGTATTATCATAATTATCGAATTTACGAAATTATTAATCATTTGGAGGATATTTGAAAATTTTAATGGAAATATCGAGGTAAACTTCTAAAGGAAACTGAAACATCGCATCGAGGCTGTAACGATAAGTAACAGAAGCTTAACCTCTCTCCATCATGTATGCGTAACTTATTTTTTACGATTTAATTCAGGCAACTATCTAGCTTTTTGCGAGCACCAATGACTGATGCTAGCAGGCTTCCTTTCTGGTAGGGATAAGGCGATTCAACGTTAGGCTTGTATCGTTTTACATTGAACGGACCCGAACCAAACGCCATATCGTTTGGTCCCTAACAGAAAGCGAGCCTGTTTACGGCAGCCATTAGCGCTCGTAAAAAGCTGGATAGGAAAAGTTATGTCAATCGTTCTCTCCGTGTAGGTACATAAATTGAAGGAAATCATATATAATCAAACGGTTTTCTATTTAGCGACCATAAGAGGAACTATATGATCAAAACATATTTTGAAGTTGTTATTTATTTATTTGTAAGCTTAGGTTTCAATAAGAAGATCGAAAAAAATAGTTACGCCCTTTTTAAGGCGTAAACATCGAATGCATGAGCATTGATGACCGTACCTGACCAGAACCACATAACAAAATTATAACTCATTACTATCAGTAGCTGTTGAAAATGACAGAAGTTGATAAAATTTTGTTATTAAGATGGCTTTGTTCTCAACTTGTTATATTTTTAATATCGCATTAATAAGTTTGTTGCAATTAACATCCGATGTCATAAACAGTAACATAGTTTGCAATAATTTTGTTATTTTGTAACATGCTTGCAACACATTCTGTAATAATTTTGATATGATTATAACAGGGTTTGTTATATTTAAGTTTAATTTGGTGCAAATTTCGAAAGAATTTTTGTTAACTTAACTACTAACGGTACATGTTTTATACAGGGTGTCCGCAAATTATCCGAACAGCTAAATCTGGGAAAGATGATCTAGCATTGGAAACAATGAAAAATCAATGTCCATGTACCTTGTATAATACATGTATATGTTAGCACAAAATACAACTTTAAACAATTTCGAAATGATTGCTTGTTACTGAGATAATCAAATTTAAATTTTTCGGAGACGTTTTTCCTGAGGGCCGCTAGTCATACTGGAGATGTGTTATCCCTAAAATTTAAAATAGATGAATCCAAATGTCCTATTGTTATTTGAAGTAACCTACAGGTTAGTGGCTTCAAGTTAGACTGGAAAAAGAAAAATATACGGTTCAAATCCAGTGAGTTCTATGGGCATTTCTCTTCCGTCATAAAGCTCGAAAAACAGCTCCCTTTAAGACACCTCAATACATTTGGCTTGGTTTTGCAAATATTTGAAATCGGAACTGTGTCAAGCTTACTTCTTAAGAATATAATAAGCCAATGTTTAAGACCATGCAAGAATATTGAATATATTATGCTTAATTGTATAGAGCCATGTCTTCAAAGTTTGTACGGATAATTTGCGGACACCCTGTAACAACTGGTGATATAAAAAAATCATATCAGGGGAACACATTCTGTTATAATCTTGTTTCTTCTGTCTGGTCGATTACAAACTGTGGTTGACCAGAATAATTCAAATTACACAACAGATAGTGCTCGAGAGCAGCTTGCCATCTTCAGTGTATAATTTCAAGAACTTTAAATATCATAAAGTCAATAACAGCGCTTGTCACGTCCTCACAGTCATCAGGGAAGTGGAGAAATGTTAGTGAGATATCGTTACTAAAACCGAGTAAACCTCTGCATTTTCATGGCTGTTACAGGAAGGAGTTTTTCTAATTGAGAAAAAAAAAATAGAAGCTTCACAATTTGGTAAGTAATGCGATTGATGTAACCTCAATTTTAAAAGTTATCTATCTAGAGATCAGGGAGTCGTGAGTTCGATTCTCACTGAGAAGACGTGTAAATTTTTCGCAAAACTTCACATCAATTTCTCCATTTAATCCAGTTGCAAAGTATTTTCGTTTTGTAAGTAATTCGAATCGTTGAACATGAATCAAAATAATGATCTATCAATCTATGAAGTAAACATTGCCTCATCTTGCGTCGAACCATTCAAAGTTTTTTTTATTACAAAACAGAAGTAAAGGAGGTCTCTCAATATCCATAATGTAAAAAATAAATTATATGACGTCGACACTTGAGCACTAAACCAATTTGTTTTTGAGTACACAAATACAAATACACAAGTATACACAAATACTTACCTGAATAAATGCACAAATGGGACATCCATACCAATTTTACAATAAGCATGTGAGTAAACACACTGTTTTAAAATAGAATCATGAAACGCGCTCACCAATTTGTAATCAATCATTGACCAGGCAGCTCCAAATAATCTACAATTTCATCACCAAAATTCCTAACGCATACAGGCTACATAAATAAGCACTGGCTTACTCGTTCCACACAAGCATGCAACATAATCCTTCACAAATGATGTCTTTTAAACTCTCCAGAATTCTTAGGTAACCAGAACTTGTCTGTCCACCCCTCGTTTACTAAGAAATAGAAACTTTTTTCGCATTAACAGTTTTAGAACCAACTCTGCTAAAAATTAGCCTTTCAATTAACATTCAAAAGGTGGGTGCAGATGTTGATTCCGTAACACACCAGAGACGCATTTGCTCATGTTCTATTCAATTTCATATTCTTAGCCATTGAACGCGAGAGCATTGGTTGCACTTCATTACATGCTTTTCAGATATTTCAAAAATATGTAAACGGGTGATCCATTTAGTGATGCAAATCGTGCATGCTTAATTGTAACGCGAATAATTTTGAATTTATGTACTATTGATAGAAAAAAAAAATCAGCCCACTGCTCATGTTCTGAACAAACTGGGTTCTGTTCAAGAGCCAAGCTCATGTTCTGTTTAAAATGCATCTTTGTCACACATTTGCCTTATATTCGAATTCCGGATAGCTCATGTAAATCACAATTAGAAAAGTAAAATCTTCAATTGAAATCACCCAACTCCTAGATAGACTTTTGAGCAGTTTGGCATTTTAAATAATATTTGTGACAAATGCATACTAAAACGAGTCTCGAAAGTGGGAACTTCTGAACGTTAAATATTGAAACATTTGATGTGAAATATTCAACATACAAAGTTGAGTGCCTGAAATTTCAAGCAGTCCGAAATTTCAATCAGAATGATATAGATACTATATAAATAAAAATTAAATGGTGCGGGGGACGGACCTGGTGTAGTGGTTAGAACACACGCCTCTCACGCCGAAGACCCGGGATCGAATCCCATCCCCGAGATAGTCACTAAAAATTTCAGTGACGACTTCCTTCGGAAGGGAAGTAAAGCTGTTGGTCCCGAGATGAACTAGCCCAGGGCTAAAAATTTCGTTAATAGAAAAAAGTTAGAAAAAAAAATTGAATTGTGTGTGTATGTCACGAATTGGCTTGAAAATGGGTCAATGGATTGAGAATTTATTTTTACTGATGCATTCGTCCAGGACTCCGACGGATTTGTTTGCAAGAAAGTTTTCCGCAACAGTCAAAAAAAGGGCGAAGTCTTATCCGTCATTTTGTATGGAAGCTTTCGTGGGGTTATTGATAGACTACTTGATGGCAAGACAAAGTTTACTGGGACCAACAATATTGAATAGATTCATGAGGTATTATAATTCAGTTGTTCATGTTGAAATTTTGTATTAAAAAAAAACTACAATTGCATGATGCAAAAGTTTCAAAGGCAAACTAACTTACTCTGCTACAGAACATTTTAAAATTTTCCGGAAATCAAAACTCAAAGTTTCACGGGATCCATGAGCAACACTGTATTTACCATATTTTATAAACATTTTGAAGTCATTTAAAGCTGTAGAATGTTGGATGTTTCACTTACTAACTATGGTCTAAGCCGGACTTGTAACTTCTTGTGTGGGTTAAACTAATATGAGTTTATTTAATTTAGATATTCTAATTTAGACTCCGTAAGCGATATGATTTAATTTCAATGAAACTTAGTAATATGGTATTCTAACTCGTTACACTTCGTCCAGATATTGCAGCTTTTTTCAAACATGTTTCTTTCACACATATCAAACACTGAAACTACATTGTTTTAGTTTGTACCGTTCTTCCCGACTCAAAAAAAAGATGAAAATCTGAAAGAAAAATCCAACAAGGGGGAGAGATGGCAGCAAAAATCGTAGTGAAAAAACAAGTTTCAAAAGTATTTTTTGAATCAAAGTAATGTTAAAATTATTGTTAAATGCGAATGCTCAAGTTTTCTTAGTTAAAAAGATAACTGTACTACCGTGTGAGACCGAAATCCGAACACTTAATTGAATTTTCATAATTTTACAATACACAATCTAATTACAGAAAGTTATAACTTTTTGTTAATGTTAACTGAATATAAGTAGGCCATGATTTGAAAACTGTAAAAATAAAAATATGATTACTTGTTTCAAATTAATTATGATTCGTGGTTTACGGCTTACCAGCCGAGTAGAAGTTTAACAACTACCGTAATCCGGGGTAACATTGATCATTTTTTTGAATATTTCTTAAACATTTGGTTTGAAAATGCATGTGTTGCAAAATTTATATTTTTAAAACAAGTACTGCCACCCATTGCTCGTGTTTATGTACTGTATTTTGTTTTCTGAAAGTTTAAAGCATGTTTAAAAAAATGTTTTAAGTGAGTTTTTGATTTAGCTGCTATGGGGTAACATTGATCACACCATGAAAACATCGTTCGGTTATATTGAAAATATCATTACTTACTTAAATCATGGTCCCTGAAGCCGAATATGAAGGTCAAACTCTTATAAGTCATTTACTTTTTGAGTTATTTTAAAATTAAAAACACATTGAATTGTGGAATACGCCTAAATGTATGCAATTTCCTAAGAAAATTCTTCACGCTTTATAATAATTTGTGAATTATGTTTTATTGAACATATTTATGAAAATTTTGACAACGGAGCCGTTTTCGGCGATGTCATTTTTAGTAACAACCGCATTTCTCTTGCTCATATCGTTTACAGAACTCATGTGAGACATGATTCTTTTATGGTGTTATCCATAATCATGAAAATCATTGTTTACAAAAGTTGAAAAATTTACACATAAACACAACTTTATTTTCGCAAAAACCCTATTGTTTATTAGCTCATGATTAGAAGAAAGAGAATCGCCATCCATGCATTGAAAATATTTCATCAACAAATGTTGATTCGAGCTTTTTACGAAGAGGGTCATTGCGATCAATTTTACCCCGCTGATCAATGTTACCCCGGATTACGGTACCGAAAAACTAAACATTATTTATGGTTTGCAATTGGATCAAATGGACAAATTGATAAGAAGGTAGTTGTCAAACGTCCACTCGGCTGATTAGCGGTTTACGAATCATTATTAATTAAAAACAAGTATTTATCGAGCAACAGACTCATGTTCCGTAACCGGTCTTTTGAGAACGTCGCGACCCATTGGAAACTCGCACTATAGAAATCTCAGCCAGCACGTTGTTGGCGAGTTGTATGTGGTATTTTAATACCTAATAAATAATATATAATAATAATTATAACAAATAATCTCGTGCTAGGCATTGAATATAAAACAGAAGGTGTTGTGTTTATATGCGCATCTAATTCTTCCGAGGAAGGTGCGCTTTGCGAAAGAGGACCACGTGATTATTGAGCTGAAATCGAGTTCAAGTTAACTTCTGCGTCCATGAGTCCTCTCGTGACGTAGGGGTAACGCGCCCTATCAGGAGAGGGCCTAGAGAACAGGAATTCGTGAGTTCGATTCTCACCGAGAAGACGTGTAACTTTTTCGCAAACTTCACATCTATTTGATCCAATTACAAAGTTTATGTTATGTTTAGTTTTTCGGTAGTTGTTAAAAATATGATCGCTTGTATTTTTGAATGTTAGTTTGTGTGCCTTCTTGGTGATTTGCTAAGAAGAGTGATAATAGTTTCCAATATATCAATAGTTAAATTTGCACTGTTTATGAACCAACTGTTGATAGCGATGTCTCTAAATAGTAAGTATTTGTAACTCCGATGATTTAAATGCAGTTTCTGACAAGGGAAAGTCACGATAGTGTTACACGGGGTTTTCAACCGGACTATTTTTGTTAGATTCTACATGTCGAATTATGAAAAACCCCAAAGCCTTTCGCGTGATTAACCAGTGGTGTAGCCAGGAAGGGCTCTGAAAGGGTCGATTTTGTACGAATATCATATTATTGAGTCAATTGAAAATTAATCAAAAAGATTTTTTTCAACATTTATTACGATAGTAATGACCAGAATTGACATTAATGTATGCTTATAAGCAGTGGTGGAAAGAATCATGCCGTTTACGCCAAATGAACCAATATTAAGCAGGATCCACGCTCACACGCTCACGAACCAACAGCGGCGGGTTTGCTCACAGATTCTTGCGTCGGAGAACCAGAACAAAACAAATGTAAAAAGAGCATGATTGCTGGATGAGCAGAGTCTGCTCACAGCCGTTCCTTTTTCCGTTGATAGTTATTTTTTGTAAATAATTGGGTGGATTATGATTATAATAGATATATTACAAACTAAAGTACGACAGTATTGAGAAAATTAACCGATATATGGTGTTATTGTAGAATCAACACAGGGAATCGGAGGCGTGATTGCATGTCAAAATAAAATGATGCGATGCCCTCTACAGTATTTGTGTTCGGGCGATCGTGAGCAAAGAAAACAAGAACGCAATCGCACAAAAGAACCGCCGATGCGGTAGCATTTTTCTGTTGTTCATGAACAGACTCTGTTCACCGTTTTACAGCACTGCTTATAAGGTATTATTATGCCATTGGCGTAACTAACATGGAACATGGACACCAAAACAAATTTGGTTTTATTAGAATAGTATACTAACAATAAACCCATCCCGATTACGCCTATGGCATGAAAAAATACATTTTAAACATACATTAATGTCGATTCTGTTCTGTACCATCACATTAAATGCTAAAAAAATAATTTTGGCAAATTTCTAATTAGCTTAATAATATAATGTACGAACAAAATTGCCCCTTTTAGAGCCCCTCCTGGCCACACCACTTGTCCATCACCCGAAAAGCTTTGAGGTTTTTCATATTTCGACATGTAGAATCTAACAAAAATAGTCTGGTTGAAAACCCCGTGTAACACCATCGTGTCCTTCCCTTGTTAGCAGTACAATAACTGTTTATGAATACGTACACGGTAAAACTTTTACATTTTTCATCCGTTTCAACAAAACATATGATAATATTTAGCTCGATGGTTTAAAAAATGCCGTTGAACCAGTATTCCTGAAGGCTGCTTATTCCCGAAAATCACCGTCAGAGATGCGACTATAAACCAGTACGCCCAAAACAGGAGCTTCGACAATTTTAAAAACGTATTAGGAAACAGGAATTGTGATTTTTGGATTGCTTTTGGGTAAAAACCAAGTACCGTAATTTCGGGTGAAATTGATCATTTTTCACGGTATTTCTAGTCTGTTTTCTATAATGTTAACAATGCCGAACAACTAAATGCAGGAAAACAAGTATGAATCGACTCATGTACCGAAATTTTCTAACAAATGTCATTTAAGTGTTAACAAATATCTCTAAAATAAAAAATGAGGGGATTTCATTTCGGGGTGAAATTGATCACTTGTCAATGCCATTATTGTTAGTTTTCAAAACAATTCAACATGATAAATTTGAGCTCCCTGAATCTGAATATACTTGTCAAAATCTTAACAATGCAATATTTATATAAATAACGAATAATAAAATTTCAAGAATTACGCGGAAAACGCCTAAATGTATGCAATTTCCTAAGAAAATCATTTATATCTAATAGAAATTCAATTATTTCAACCATCTGAGATAATTGGTACGAGTTTTGGTGATGAAATCTGGTTTGCGGATATATCTCAAGCATCTTCACAAACTTTCAGGTTTATACTTTGTTTAAATCCTTGCTTAGAAATAGAAGTTTATAGGTGTTTGTCAATACTGTACCGTACATGATTTTGAAATTTTACATTATTTTTATAGTAATAAACATTCATCAACACAAAAAACTTCACAACACACAATTTGGCAATAGTTACGACAAATAACATTCATTTACTACAGCTTACATTGATATTTGTGCTTCTTCTTCTTCTTCTTGCTGGCGTTACGTCCCCACTGGGACAGAGCCTGCATCTCAGCTTAGTGTTCTAATGGGCACTTCCACAGTTATTAACTGAGAGCTTACTATGCCAATGACCATTTTTGCATGCGTATATCGTGTGGCAGGTACGATGATACTTTATGCCCTGGGAAGTCGAGAAAATTTCCAACCCGAAAAGATCCTCGACCGGTGGGATTCGAACCCACGACCCTCAGCTTGGTCTTGCTGAATAGCTGCGCGTTTACCGCTACGGCTATCTGGGCCCCATATTTGTGCTTCATTACGCATAAATAAAATCGTGTGATACGATGATCAATTACACCCGATTTTACGGTATCTTAAATATGTCGATTCTGGTAGCATTTGCTCATCTATGTTTATTAATTAATACAATAATTCCATTTTGAAATGCCACCCAGAGGTAATAAAGAGAAGAAAACAAGTGAAGCGTGTAGAGCAAAAGAAATTCGTCCAGCGTGAAAAGAAATAGATGGATGAATAGCGTAGGAATTCTGCAGAACGTGAATGGAAAAGACAATGCTTAAGCAAAAAAAGCAAAATACCACAAATCAACGAGAAGAAAAAAAGTGTATAGCTTAGTGCTTTGGTGTATGGCACCTCAAATGTTCAAGAGCACAAATCTGGAGAACCGATCATCAGTTTGAGCTGAAAACTGAATCGATTGGTCACCACCAGCATGCGACCAATCGATTAAATTTCCAGCTTAAACGGATGTTTAGTTCTCAAGATTTGTGCACTTGAAAATTTGACGTTTGGCTTCGTTGCATCTTCACCTTAATCACTCATTATGCTAAAAGGCCTCATGCCAAATGGCTTTATGCCAAACGTTTTTTGTTGTGTCCACTGCATTATCAAATTTGTCCAAATTTATTACAGTCCTGTTGAACGTATTCTGAATACACATAACATATCAAAAAAATAACATTGATGAACTGCCTTTATTTTAAAGGGGAGTCGAAGTAAGTTTCAATAAGAGGTGACATTGTTTTACAATGTTTATCTTTGTTATCTTTGTATTACAATGCTTCATAAGTCTACTTTGAATTAATAATTTTAATTTTAACGTCTCTAATAGGGCGTAACTAGAATATGGTAGATCTTTTAGTGCAAAACTTCGAATGGTTATAAATATTCTTCTTCTTCTCATTGGCGTTACGTCCCAAGTGGGACAAAGCCTGCTTCTCAGATTAGTGTTATTATGAGCACTTCCACAGTCATTAACTGAGAGCTTTCTTTGCCGAATGACCATTTATGCATGTGTATATCGTGTGGCAGGTACGAAGATACTCTATGCCCTGGGAATCGAGAAAATTTCCTTTACGAAAAGATCCTCGACCAGCGAGATTCGAACCCACGACCCTTAGCATAGTCATGCTGAATAGCTGCGCGTTTACCGCTACGGCTATCTGGGTTATAAATATGTATCTAAAAAATAACTTCAAAACAAGCTTCGGTCACATATTTTGTTTAATGATCAAGGTTTTTGAAAAACCGTTTGATAAACTATGATTTTTTTTGAGCTTGTGAACGTTTATCATGGAAAGGGCCTTATTTCTAAACGAGGTCTTCCTTTTTTTTAATATTGCTCTTTAGCAATAGAAAACGATTGGTGATGACAGATTTGATAGAGATTTTTTTGTGATAATGGCCGTTTAGGAGCACCGTGCAAACATCACCATCACCACCCGTTAAAAGTGCAAACCGGTAAGGGTTGGGGGTGGCGATGAGATGGTAGTAGAATCCATTTTCACTTTTTCCAACTGATAGGATGGAATTGGCGAAATTGTTTCCTTCTGCAGGCAGTGTTCCGATTGCCAGCGTTTCCACTTTGCTTCATCATTTGATGCTCGAGGCCACACACAATTGCGCTTCTGAGGACTACTGGCTGTGTGTGTGTAGAACTTGGAGGCTGTTCGATAGGAAGGATGATATCAAAAAAATGAGTGCCACGATCGCATCATTTCGTTGACATTGGCGGTGGCGGCGTGCTGTTACAGGTAAGCGCTATTTTTTTAATTATACAATTACAGTTCAAAATGTTCACAAGATAATTAAAATAACTTGCTGATAAGAGAAAAATAATTCCTCCGTAATGAAAATTTGTTCGAATATCATAAGCTTGTTCTTAAGAAAAAGTTTCGGTTTTCTGTAAATAGGTGAAAGGAAACATCTTATATATTTGTAACACTTAGCTTGAATGTCCTCCATGTGATTTTTATTAAATTTTTTATCTTCTATGAGCCCTAGATACAAAATTTCATTTGACCAACTTTTTGCAACCTCTCCCATCGTGACAACAAATCTATTTATGTGGAGGCTTGTAATTGAGAGCTTTTGGTTCATGAGGGGATATTTTAAGTTGAGTTTTGGAAGTATTAGGAGAAATTTTTCATTTTTGCAATATGCTATCTTTTTTACAATTCTCTACAGTAGACATGCAGGCTTCGTCCTTCAGCAAAGAGCCATAAATAATTCGTAAACAATGATTTTTGACATCCCTGAGATAACTCAGGTAAGTCAGATGTGAAAATATTGTACAATATTGGTCCTAACATGCTGCCTTACGGAACACCAGCTCGGAAAGGAAGGGTTTGAAGCAAAGGGCTGTAAGTACCAAAATCCTCGTTTCAAGTAAATCGAATTTGAAGTTCTTTCAGCGATTTTTCATTTCATTAAAATTAAATCAGATCCAAAAAAAGTTAATCTTCTACGAGTTAAGTTTATTTTTATGTGAGACGGAAAAATCCCTTAAAAAAGTTGTTAGGGCAGTCGCCTAGCATACAAAAGTCGTGGATTCGAATCCCACTTTAGCACGAGGATTTTTTTCGCAATATCACTCTTAATTTATCCATACTCACCACGCGTAATGAGTTAATTAATTTGAAAACCATGCGAAATGGTTTATCGAACTCAGCTCGAACAAGATATTTCGGAATAATTCGAAATAACGCATACCTTTAATTGCAGAGCGGTTGATTTTCCACCAGAAAATGAGATAATAAATGTGACTATTGATTTCACCTTCAGTTCGAGACGCGGCAAATTGCGGTTCGTAGCTGTCGATTGGGATGCGATGGTGAAAATATTGTGGCAATTGAGGAAATGAACCAAACCAACTGGAGCGCAAATTTGCTGACGTTGGTTTCTTTGAACTTAAGTATTCTTGAACAAAATTAAATATTCTGGCCCAGCCCAACAGATGATATGTACAATGTGAGACTAGCAGATATCGTCAAGTAATTTGCTATGTCTTGAATATTTATAATAACATTTTTCAAATATTAGTCAAGCTGATTTCCTCCATGGAAATCTCATTGTAAAAGCAGATTGATTGTTGTCTGTTCAAAAGGTAATTTACTACCCCGAAAGTGATACAAAGCTTTTCCAAACAATTAACTTTCAATGGCCCCTCTAAAAAGTGCTTTCTAAGCCACAATTAATTCCATAAATAAAAAGCTCAATGCTTCTCAATCGAGCAATTAATCAAAACACCCGTTAAATGCTAAAATAAAAATCAACGAACAGTTGAATCATTCATGCCAACACCCAATACATTTTTATTGACTTAGTCTGAGATAACACGGGGCACGAAAATACTTTTCTACGTGTTGCATTGGAACGGTAGATGTTTGAAATAAAACTTTTCCTCAGACGAAACCGACCACATCCAGATGCACGAGCTAAGAAATCCAATTGATTTATTGCGGGTGGCTCGAGTGCTGACTCTCCATTATTTTCAGGTGACTATGAAGAAGTAAAGTCGAATTCAAAAGAATACACCATTGCTTAGTAAATTGTAGCTCAGCAGTGTATGAGGAAAACCGAGAGGGGCGTTAAAATTGAAATGTTTGGATTGGATTTGGATTGGATTTGGATTGGATTTGGATTGGATTTGGATTGGATTTGGATTGAATTTGAATTGGATTTGGATTGGATTTGGATTGGATTTGGATTGGATTTGGAATGGATTTGGAATGGCTCTTTGCCTTTGGCTTTTTGGCTTTAACTCATTGCCTTAGGCTCTTTTCCTTTGGCTCTTTGCCTTTGGATCTTTGCCTTTGGCTCTTTATCATTGCCTCTTTTCCTTTGGCTCTTTGCGTTTGGCTCTTTGCCTTTGGCTCTTTGCCTTTAGTACTTTGCCTTTAGCTCTTGGCTCTTTGCCATTGGCTCTTTGTCATTGGATTTTAGCCTTTGGCTCTTTTCCATTGGCTTTTTACCTTTGGCTCTTCGCCTTTGGCTCGTTGTCTTTGGTTCTTTGCCTTTGGCTCTTTGCCTTTGGCTGTTTTCCTTTGGCTCTTTGCCTTTGGTTCTTTACCTTTGGATCTTTGCTTTTGGATCTTTTCCTTTGGCTTTTTGCCTTTGGCTCTTTTCCTTTGGCTCTTTGCCTTTGGCTCTTTGTCTTTGGTTCTTTTCCTTTGGCTCTTTGCCTTTGGTTCGTTGCCTTTGGCTCTATTCCTTTGGCTCTTTGTCATTGGCCCTTTTCCTTTGGCACTTTGCCTTTGGCTCTTTGCCTTTGGTTCTTTGTCATTGGCTTTTTGCCTTTGGCTCTTTGTCATTGGCTTTTTGCCTTTGGATTTTTGTCATTGGCTTTTTGCCTTTGGCTCTTTTCCTTTGGCTTTTTGCCTTTGGATATTTGCCATTGGCTTTTTGTCATTGGCTCTTTGCCTTTGGATCTTTTTATTTGGCTCTTTGGCTTTGGCTCTTTGCCTTTGGCTCTTTGCCATTGGCTCTTTGCCTCTTTGCCTTTGGCTCTTTTCCATTGGCTCTTTTTCTTTGGCTCTTTGCCTTTGTCTCTTTGCAGTTGGCTCTTTGCCTTTGGCTTTTTGCCATTGGCTCTTTGCCTTTGGCTCTTTTCCATTGGTTCTTTGCCTTTGACTCTTTGCCACTGGCTCTTTGCCTTGGGTTCTTTGCTATTGGCTTTTTGTCATTGGCTTTTTGTCTTTGACTCTTTGCCTTTGGCTCTTTACCTTTGGTTCTTCGCCGTTGGTTCTTTGCCTTTGACTCTTTTCCTTTGGTTCTTTGCCTTTGGCTCATTGACTTTGACTCTTTGCCTTTGGCACCTTACCTTTGGCTCTTTGCCATTGGCTCATTGTCTTTGGTTCTTTGCCTTTGGCTCTTTGCCTTTGGCTCTTTGCCTTTGGCTCTTTGCAGTTGGCTCTTTGCCTTTGGCTCTTTTCCATTGGCTTTTTGTCATTGGCTCTTTGCGATTGGCTTTTTGCCTTTGACTCATTGCCTTTGGCCCTTTGCCTTTGACTCTTTGCTTTTGGTTCTTTGCCTTTGGCTTTTTGCCATTGACTTTTTGTCATTGGCTTTTTGCCTTGGCTCATTGCCTTTGATTCTTTGCCTTTGGGTTTTTACTTCTGTTGCTTCTTGGCTTTGGCTCTTTGGTTTTGGCTTTTTGGGAATGGATATTTTGCATTAGTTCTTGGGTTTGGCTTCTTGGTTGTTCTTCTTTTGCCTTTGACTTTTTGATTTTGAAACACGGGTTTTGATCTTAGGTCTTGTCTCTTGGTTTTGGCACATTGGATTTAGATTTTTGGCTTTGCTTTAGCACTTTGTTTTAAGTTATTTAGCTTTGACTCTTGGAATTTGGCTCAATGGCTCTTTGTCCCTTTGTTATAAAGGCTTTTTAGCTCTATTTAACGTTGAAAAGCTTGAACTACACCTATGATTGGAAGATGGTGACCATATTCGCACTGAGAATACGAAAAGCGGAAAACTCTAAGCACATAAAGCGAACGAGTATTTGGTGAATGCACAACTTTTTTCAACGCTCGCTGCCTTCACCCACTTTATCGAAGCTTCGACCCGTGAAGTGGTTGGTTATAACTACTTTTTAAAATGCCATGCTCATCACATCCTAGAGCTCCCATCCGATGAAGGCTTCCTTCTTCTATTGTGGCGTTCGCACTTGCCATCAGGTGGAAAGAATTCACTCTTTTCTCGTATTCTTTAAACAAAGAACTTTTAAAAGCGGTGGAATGCATATTGCAGCATCAATGCGTCCATAGTAGGGTGTCCCAAATATAGTCAATGTTCGAAAAGTAATAGTGATCAATCCTAGAATAAAGGATATATTTATAGCATTTTTGATGAGCAGATTAACTTTCTTGAATTTTTGCTTGACTTCAATCTGCTCTTTGAATTTTTACCAAAAATAACCAGAGGAATTGATTTTTCATGTTTATTTTGTAAAAATCTGTAGACAAGGAAATCGAAAATTTAAAAAAAACCAATAACGCATAAATTATACTGATAGGATAAATAAAAAGAAAATCATTAATAAAATAAAATAAAAATATAGTACACTTTGAAATTTTCTGCAAAATACGTTAATATATGGTGATTTTCACAATCTTGCGGAAGCTTCAAACGATTTTCAAGACAGTTTATGGGTTCCCTAAAAATGCTATGCATAGACATATCTTTCGTGCTAGGTTCGACTACCATGATTTTTCAAACATTGATTTTTTATGGGCCACCCTAGCCTACAGTCAAGGGTTAGTTCACCGTCAAGTACAAGTTTGTTCAGTTACACACAATGCAACTGCTGGTGGGGAGTGATGTTGGCACCTCGTCGATGTTGGGGATACCAAATGGCGGAGAATACACAAAGCCAACTTCAAATGGCAGCGGGCAGGTTCATCGTGCAAATGCGTTACCTTTCAAAGGGCAAATTTATTGCCATCTTCTACCACTGCATTTTCATACAGCGAAAAGAGACGGCGAGAGTCTTGTTGTGCTTTGCGCCTTTTGAGTCAGGGCACGGCTATTTGCGCTGTAATGGTTATTCAAAGAAAATTGCAAAACAATGCACCATCATTGTCGTGGGCGCAAATGAAAAGCGCAAACGTAACTTACGGTGCGATAATTGAATGCTAAAGTTACAAGGTGCTTTTGTGAAAACTTCCGCTGCAGACAGCTCTAGTGACTGTAGGCCACGCGAAAAGTTCGTCCTTTATTGCGTCGTAATTTGGACAATGGATGCATTTGTTTTTGAATTGATTTATTAGTTTATTACATGAGATCCAATCTACTTCGAACTCATGATTAAACCTAAGTGGTCTTTGAAGACTATTTCAAGAATTCCTTCAGTTGAGTTCTTGTAGAGACTCATTAAGGAACTTTTTGACCGATTCTTCAATGATTTATGCAATTGATTTTGGAAACCCTACCTTAAAATATATCTTGCGTTAGAAAATAGTTAAGGCAGTTTATATGATTATCTCTAAGGATTTTCCAAGTTTAGTTAGGAAAATTGATCCAAGAAGTTAATCAGTTTTTTGTCTAGCAATCACTTTTATTTTCATAAATTCAGGAATTGATCCACAAATTCCTTCTTGATTTTATTAAAAGATTTTTCCAAGGTTCCTTCACATTTTTTAAAGAATTTCTTGAGTATGTCACCTTAATTTTTCTAAGGAAATATTACAGGGATTTCCTATCATTTCATTTATCAGCAATGAAGGTATTCATTTACCGATGAATAATCCCATTTTACCATTACTATGATTCAGCACTGTCGTCGTAGGTGGATAGTTGGCAAAACGTATTCTAATTGAAGTTCCCACCGAGCTCAAACTGCTGGTCATCGCATTGTCATTCCCATCCGTCAATCAAAGTTCACGTAGCGGGTCTAGTTGGTTGCCCCCAGTCCCCCGGTCGGATAACGCTTCCCACCAGACACGTAGACATTGGCCATCTGTCACCTGAACGACAATGTAGGTGGTTTTGCGCGGAAAACTCACCTTGTCATTTGCATGACCTTTGTGCCGTAGCAATAATCCACTTTTCCAGCGAATGACAAGCTGCAAGAGAGGGTGGGCGACAGCAAACTGACCAACTGACGCAAACACAAACTGCATATGGTGAAATAACAATGGAATTGGATGCTGTTGCACTCGAACTGAACTTTTATTTCACACATTGTTGACACGCAGTTTTATCATTCACAGTGAGACAAATTCTCAAAAACGGTGATTTGTTTAGAAGATTGTTTCACCAAGTTTGTATCAGTTTGATGTCTTCGGGTAAAAAATTACAGCAAATATGGCACAAAGAAATTCCGCGGCAAATGCAAATGTGATTTTCATTTCATTTGCTTCAAACTTTTTGAATAAAAAGTCTCAACGTTGTTAATTCATGATATTCAAACAAGTTAGCTGAAAACGCCTTCTATCTGGCCACCCTACTAAAATACAGAGTGTTTTTTGTTTGTTGAAGTTTTTCATAAGTACATTAATTTGAACATTTTTTTTAATTTTATGTTTTGGTTGGTAGCGAAACACAGATTCAGCTTTCATTCAACCTTTGTAAAGTTAAGACAATATAGAAGTTTAGTTCAGTTACCAAACCGCCTTTCCCTCCACCAGTGGAAACCAAACAGCCTTTTCCAAGGCTAGAGTTGCTAAGAGCCCCCTCCAGTCGAGCTATCGGTCCTGTGTCCTGTTGCTCCCGGCATCAGGTTGGCGGACGATCATTCGATCGTACCGTTCCCGCTCACCCGAGCAAAAGTCCCAGTTGCATGCCGCAACAGTTCCCATATCATTAACACTCTTAATGCTCACTGCACACAAATAGAATTTTTTTTTCCTAATGACCAGCTGTTGCCCAACTAGGTTAATTATTACGGATGATCTTTTCGATTAGGGTAACTCCACATGAACAGCTGCCCATCGTAATAGTACCGTAAGTTCGGATAAAATTGAACAACAACACGTTTTTGCATTCCTGTTTTTTTACAATGTTAGCAATTTGAACAAACTAAATACGGAAAAATGAGCACGAAGTTGAACCTCATAGATTCACATACAACTTTTTTTTTCTTTAGAAGTAATCTCGAACATGGACGGGTTTCGGAGCGTCTTGCTGGGTAGTGCTTCGTGAAGCCCAAGCAGGACAGTTCGGTTTTGCGTCGTCTGATAGATTTTGCTCACGGTTTCGCGCGTGGTTTCGCCGCCGAAGATTTTTTTTCCTGTTTTGGAGCGTTTTGTTGGGTACACGGAGACGGAATTCAACTTAATTTTGGGTTGTTTCAACGCAATTCCGTAGTTGAGCCCAATAACTCAATTTTGGCTTAATTTCCAAGGTCCCCACTAGGTAGTTTGGCTTTAATTCCATTAGAAAAATATACTCAATTTTGGGTTGATTTAACGCAAAATTGAGTTCTTTCGACCCAAACATAAGAAAAGTTGCATTTACCCAAATTTGGCTTATTGGGCCAAAGTACCCCCATTGGGTAGATGCAGCTCTCTCTATTTTTGACAACATTCGTGTGGGAGAAAGAGAAAACCGAGAGATTTTGGGTTGAAACTATAATCGATATACTTAATTTTGGGTAAAGTAAACTCACAAATTAGGTAAAAATATTTCTCCGTGTAGGTATTTGGGAAGGCACAAGTAAGACGGTTTGTTTTCGGGACGCCAAGAAGTTTTGCTGTCAGTATCAGTTTTGTGTTCAGTCGAGGATGGATTACCAACTGGTGAGTTCGTTTCATGCTTGTGATAACACATTTTTTCTTGAAAGCGTAACTTTTAAGTAATATTAAAACAAACTTTGTATGGTTCGTCACTATAAGTGTCGGCATTATGCTTTTTTCTTATACAATTTCAATATACATATATTTTTCTCTTTTTGACATTATTAAAAATTATGTTTTGAATTGTTCGACATTGTAAATGTTGACGTATTTTTTGAAACTTCTACCATATCGAGACAGAATTCGTCACTACAAGTGTCGGCATTATTCCTGTTTCATATAATTTAAAATATATACATGTAATTTTCAGTTTTCGTCATTAATAAAAACATCTTTTGAATTGTTCGACATTATAGATGTTGACGTATTTTTTAAAGCTTTTACCAAAAACATCTCGAGACAAAAATTAAAAACACCAGAGGTGACTCCCAGATCTTTTCCTCCCTTACTAATAAACACCCTTCCCGTGGTGATTGTGGAGATGCAGAGGTATTCTCGGTCTCTAGAAGCAACAATCATTACACCCTAACATTCCTTCCCCATCCCAACTGACTGTAAGGACTTGGCCGGCGCCGTTATTGATCAATAATATTAGATCTGCTAAAATTGCACTTCGAGAGTAAGTGGAAACTCCCATCCCTTATTCATTTGGATCGTAGTGCAATTCTTACCAGTTCCGATCAATCACGAAGTAGCAACCATTAACATGTACAGTCAGTCTATGCTATGCTATGCTATGTTTTGGTTGGTAGCAAAACACATTATAACACAGCGTAACAAAAATTACATTTTTGCGTGTCTCAAGAATGAAATTATGTGTCGCTTGTAGATTTTGGGTCGCTGAATCTAATGCCGTTTTCAGAAATGTTCCAGCACGTCACAAGTTTTATCTACAGGTCACCAAAGCTGTATAAAACATTGGTTATATTGATGTTTACAAATTATTTTTTCCTTACTACTGCACATTAATACGAAAAACATCATTCTCTTTATCTTTAAGGAATTTACGCTCCCATTGGAATCAAGCCTGCTGCGCACTTCAACTTCTTATGACAACTTCAATTACTATTGATTAATTGATTGATTTATTTATTTTTGACCCTACAGTATAGCCCATAAAAAAATGCGAAAATCGTCATATCATGTTTTATGGTAGTTTTTACATAGAAAATGTGAATGAGACATAAATATTATTCATTACTTGTATGGTTTAATCTATTTAGACTCAGTTTCTCGCTTTGCATATGATTTTTATCTGTTACTTTCACCTTACCAGAGAGGAATTGGAAACATACCTTCAAATTTTATCATGCAGACGTCGAGTCCAATATCTGTGTGATGAAAGCTTCTAAAACATCAACGATGACGTGGGATTCTTCACAGGCCTTGTCTCCAGCATACGCCCATATCAAAAGATAGAATTGGTTCATACCTGGGTAATTGGAGATTGAAACATATTTCGAAAAAACGGCTCACTTTGGAGAGCTTTGATTGAACCTTCGTATAAGTGTGATAAACGGCACCGTTTTGCTCAAAACCTTTGAACTAGTATTGATATAAGTTGTCTCTAACCGAAGGAACAAATTTCATCTCCAAAAATAAGTCATAGGTCTCCGTATTTATTTTTTATTCAACCTTAACATAAAATAAAAGCATACCAAAACTTTAAAACGCAAATATCAAAACTATGACCCTGGCAAAATATTTTATTGTGATCATGAAAACACGTTCTCTAAGAACTCCTCCAACCTCTGATACCACACAAATTAAAGTTTTCAACAAAACAGTGTGGTTTTTGAAGGTGGAAAGTTTATCACCAGAGTATACGACAATCAGACGCTGTTTCTAGCTTTGGGCGGACAAAACCTTTGAACTTATTTGCTTTATTACATTATTTAGGACAGTAAGAAAAATACTACAAAAATTGTCCTCGATAGCAAAGTTGTGCCAGAATATACAACAATAATCAGAAAGTACATTCACTACCAAAAACAATGAAAATAACGCTTGTGGATGCTATATTCACGCTGAAACAATTTTCGCATTTTTTTATGGGCCATACTGTATATACCTACACTGTGCATTCGAGTCGGAGTAAATATTTATTGATTTAGACTTTGCATTCAAGAAGACTAGATCAAACTTAGATTACACTTGATGTTTCTTTCGTTTTTCGTTGTCTAATGATTTCTTTGTGAATTCTCTTGAACGTTTTCAAAGAATTCTGTTCTAAAACTGTTCTAAAATTTTTATAAAATCAAATATCTGTAAAATATTTATGGTTTTGGATGGGCAACAAAAACTTTACACGGACTTGGTTTTAACCGTTTCAAAAATCAAAATTCAAAGATGATATCTGATATTTAGTTTCTATTCACATTTCATATACTTAAGTTTATGATTTCCTAAAAAAAGTGATAATCTGATCATTTATCGTACGGCAATGATAAATATATATTTTTTTATATTTTTATTGCACGTTCTTTATGACCCAGCACAAATTTCTTACCACAAATTCGTTCAGAATTAACGCGATTTGTGCAAAACTGATATGAAGATCATCCAGAAATGTAACACCATCAACAAACAGGTGGCGGAAAAAAACGCTCAAAATTCATAATCTACTCTTGATTAGTAAAAGACTAAACTGTGTGAAAATCAAATTATTATCTGCATTTGGCTCGAAATGGAAGTATGTTAAAGTCGAACCCATATTTTCTGGGAATCCTTAAAATATCTCTAGTTTGTATGTATCAGTGTTTCAACTTATTCAACAGAATGGTTGATGAATGTCTAAATGCCAAAGAAAAGGTTTAATAACTGTTATTCATCTAAGTCTCCATTGAGTCTTTTGCTTATGCAAAAACACTAAGAACATTTATTCCTAAAACCAGCATAGATAGCTGAGGTACAATGTTGACATAGAAAAAAATATTAAAATTCATTCGGCTTCGTAATGCTATATGCTGAATGAGCCCTAAATAAAAAGTAATAACATGTTAGGTTTGTATTCTTCAGAGCTTATTTATTTTGTGTTAAAGTTTAAAACAAATTCAAAGGTTAAGAGTCATGAGTGGTATTCTCATATTCTGTCTGATGGGTCGTCCACCTAGGACTTCTTCATATAAAAAATTGAAACTCAAATATTTCGATTTTTCACCGATAGAATATTTTGAGGCAAAGATTTTTTGAAAGGTTAGACCATAAACCAAAACCCTGCGAAGAAAATGTTTATGTTCATTCAATTTCGATTATATCCTGGTTCTAGAGAACAAACACTCTGTTTGATTCCTGCCTGAACTCGTTTGTTTTTTTTCATACATGAGGTCTCCCAAGTTCCTACTTTAAGGTGAAGATAAATCGAAGCCAAACCTCAAATTTTCAAGAGCACGGATCTGGAGAACCAAACATCCGTTTGAGCTGAAAACCTAATCGATTGGTCACTCGCTGGTGGTGACCAATCGATTAAGTTTTCAGCTCAAACGGGTGTTCGGTTCTCCAGATCCGTGCTCTTGAAAATTTGAGGTTTGGCTTCGATTCATCGTCACCTTAAGACACTCGTTCGCTGCCAGTCCTACTTAAAAAATTCTCAAATTTATATTAAATATCAAAACTTCAAAAAGAATTTGCGAGAAAATCCTGGAAAATGTTTGTAGACTTTTGAAGAAATTACTCTTAAAATTATAGGAGGAGTTCATAGAAAAATCTACGATGCAATATTTTGAGGAATTCCGTGGAAAAAATATCGGAAAAATTCCAGAAAAAAAGCCTGGGGGAATCCGCAAAGAAATTTAAAACGATTCTGGAGAGGAGAAATTTATGGAGCTATCCTAGCTTCTAAAAGAATTCATCCCAAACTTCCTATTAGTTCCTAGAATAATTTATAAGAGGAATTTATACGGAAATTTCTGGAGGAATACCTAAGAAATTTCTAAAATCATGGGAAGCTGATCGAATAACCGTAGAAATTTCGGAAAGAATTATTCCATTTAAAATAAAGTTCATGAACAAATCCCAGAAATAAGTTTTGGAGGAATTACTGAAAAAA
Organism: Aedes aegypti; assembly: GCF_002204515.2. Taxonomy (NCBI): domain Eukaryota; kingdom Metazoa; phylum Arthropoda; class Insecta; order Diptera; family Culicidae; genus Aedes; species Aedes aegypti. The sequence goes on along the minus strand of NC_035109.1, from coordinate 352,430,253 downwards.
ATCTGGAAGAATACCTGGAGGATTTTCTCGACGAACACAGAATTACGGGGATTTTCCAAGTGGGATTTCTTCAAGAAATATTTCCAATCTTAGTACAATTATTGAACGAAGTTATACAAAAAAAAAACTTTGAAGGAGTTCATGGAGGAGTAAAAAATCATGGAAAAATCTTTCAAAGGTGGAAAGGAATACCAGAAGCAATTTTCCGAGATATTTTTCAGGATTCCCTTAAAAAATGTAAAAAAAAAAACACTCTAAGGAATGTTCAAAATTATCCCGGTATAAATTACTGGAAAAATGCCTTAAGCAATTTTCATGAGGCTTATCTGAATGCGGATAAAATAAAGGAGTATATTTCGAAAATATACCACAAAAAAATTCCTGAACAAAAACCCTGGAGAATATTCTGAAAGAAGGTTTTGAGAGAATACATAAAGGATTGTTTCCAAGGATACATTAAGAAATTAATGGACGTTCAAGAAATATTTTTGAAAAATAGCAGCCGTGTGAAAATTGCTTGTAAAATCGATTGAAAAAGAGCTGTTAGAATTCCTGAAGGAACTCTTGATTAAACCCCTGGAAGAACTCCTGATGAAATCCCTAGAGAAATTACTTCTGATGGAATCACTAGAAAACCTTCTAAGAAAATCCCTGGTTGAATCCCTGGGGAAACTACTGAAAGCACTCCCGATGGAATCCACAGATGAATTCCTGATAAAAAATCCCTTGAAGAACTTATGATGAAATCTGTTGCAATCACTAGAGGAACTCCTGGATTCCATATGGAACTCTTGATAGGATCCCTGGAAGAACTTCTGATGGAATCCCTGGAACAACTCTTGATGAATCGCTGAAAGAATTCCTTGTGAATCAGTTGATAGAATCCCTAAAGAATCCATCAAATCTCTTAAAAAACTTAAAATCTCTTTAAGAATTTTTGATGGAATCCATAGAAGAACCCTTTATGGAATCCATAGAACATAGTTTCTCAACTGTGGATCGCGACCCCAGGGGGGTCACAGGAGGGTAGCAAGAAAAGTTCTGAATATACCTATAGTTTTCACACACGTTCCGAATGTTATTTTTAAAACAATTTATGTGGAATGTATTTCAGTTTAAAAAGCAGAAGATTTCAGCTCATTGTAAAAAAATTTCGTTCAAGTTCAATAAAATTACTGTCATTTATCACTAGCATTTAATAATTGTTGATGGAAAAGTGTAAATGTTTGTAAAATTATCCGAGTAAACAAACTGTGATCCCAGCTTCTAAGATCTATAAAGCATTTCAGAATTGTTGTCTCTTTCTTCATGAATACCCATTTTTTTCATATGTAGGCTGCCCAAATTTTCTATCGAGTGACTTCATGTATCCGTCCACGTATTTTGCATTTCACGACATGAATAGATTCTTTATTAGTCAAGAATTATAATAGAGGTCAGATAAAATTATAATCTGAACCGAATATAATAAAAATATATAAAAAAAAAACACGGAAAACGGAATACACGCTAATCTTAAATCAGAATATTGAACGGAATACACTTTTAACAAAAACAAATACATAATTTTGATTCAATTCTACTACACATTACGAGTGTTTCTAATTTGAACTATTGATTTACTATTGAAAATACAATATTTAATTATAAGATTTATATAACAAGGCCTTAAATATTGAAACATTCTTTGTTTATCTTCATTTGCGTGAAGCTCAATTCCGCAATTTCTTCCGATAAATGAAGAAATAAATCTTGAAGATTTATTTCTTTCAACTCGACTATTTGTAAAGATGTACTTAAATTGTGAAGGTTGAGGTGGAATTAAAGTTTTGAAGATGAATTAGATACCTGGATTCGCCTTGTCATATGTAAAAACGTCTCTGAAAGATTTTTTAAAAGAATCCTTAAATCCGTTTAAAATCAAACAAGAACTCCTGATAAAATCCCTGGAAGAACTCTTGATGGAATCTTCTGGGAATCTCGTGAAGCAATTTGAAAACTCATGGTGGAATCCTTATAAATTCTTCTAATGCAAAGGCTGGAAACACTTCTGATGGAATTCCTGGAGGAATCCTGGTGAAATATCTGAGTGAATTCCTGGAATCTCTGAAGGATCTTGTGATGGAATCTCCAAAGGAATCCCTGTAGGGACTCCTGATAAAGTATCATGAGAAACAGCTGATGGAGTCCCTTAAAAAACCTTAAATCCCTTTGAAACTCAATCAGCACTTCTGATTAAATCCATGGTAGGAATCCTGATGGAATCTTTTGCGAACATGGAGGAACTCCGAGAGGAATTCCTGTAGGAACTCGTAATAGAATAAGGGGAACTTCTGGTGAAATATCTGAAGGAACTCCTCATGAAATCTCTGGACGAACTCCTGTTGGAATCTCTGAAGGAATTCTTGGTGAAATCTCTGTAGGAACTTCTGGTAGAATCTCTAGAGGAGCTCCTTATGAAATCCTTTGAAGAACTTTTGATAAAATCCCTAGAGAAAATCCTGAAATGAATACCTTAAAGAACTCCTGATGGAATCTTTAGAAGAGCTTCTGATGGAATACCTAGAACTTCTTATAGAATCTTTTGAATTTCTCCTAATGGAAATCCTCTTTTGATGGAACCTCAGGAGTAATACTTGATGGGATCCTGGTGGAACCAGATTCCTTGGTTGAAAAACGCTGATTTTATATTAGCGGTAGGTTTGATCTCCTTGCAAAATTGCATGCGTCCTTCCCCAGAGGGAATGACGTGCCACACTTGAGAAAACACCTCAATATTATGTTTAACAGGGAGCAAAAAAATTGCAGGGAAAGGCCGGGTAAAGTTTTGGGCAATTACCCAATTATCGAACAAATATTGCTTTTACTTACTTTCCTTCCCAAGCTCACTGGCTGTGGTGGTCCAGATTCGAAACTTCCGCGCCGAATCCGAATATTTTGGATTTCCCATATCATATAATATGGGCTGTTGCCGCACGAGCTCAACTAATCGCTCGTCATCAATGTTTGAAAACATTTTCACCTTTTGAAAATTAGCTAATTTACAAGAAACGGAATAAAATGAAAAATGCTGATTCTTTGAGAAGAGAAAAACTAAGCTAATTTCTATTTTGACAGATATCTTCGGTCGTATCTGTTCAAAAACTCACGACCATGACCACGATCGGAAATCCTTCATGAATTCTAGCAAAAAAAAAAACTTGCAATGAATATCCTTTGTAATTCTTGTGCGAACTTTTCAGGTATTCGTCAGATTTCTCTGAGAATTCCTACTGGAATTTCTTCATGAATTATTTTCGTACTTTTCAGGGATGTCTCCGAAATCTCCTTTATCAGTTTTCACTTAGTTCGTCCTAGGATTCCCACGGAAAATCATTCCCAGACTTCCTGATCTCACCCGAAAATTTCTTGAAAAATCTCTATCGAATGGCTTAAGATTTTTTTTGAAAGATTCCACCATGCATTAGTGTTTTTAAAATAATTTCTTCTTGAACGTCTTCTACGTACTTATTACATATAAATTCCAATTGATAGTTTAAAGTATCCTTCTGTACTCATTAACAATTTGTTTAGGATTTTCAGGATTTACAGCTAATTTCTCAAAAAGTTCTGAGAGTCTCACCAAAAATGTCTTCAAGATCACCAAGTAAGAATTCAGTCAACGAATTCATCAGAGAGTACGCCAACAGTTTTTCCAACTTTGATTTTGAAGTTCTTCCTGAAGTTTCTCTACAAGATTATTTGAAAAAAAAATGCAGCAAAAAATATCTAGACTTCCTGAAAAAAAAATTATTTTTCAGGTGTTACTGTAAGAATTCCTCGTAATATTCCACATGAGATTCATGAGCAATTTAAAAAAATCAAGGAAAATTTTATTCATGGTTTATCAGAGAATTCCTCCGCAGAACTATTGGCATTTTTTTTCACAGATAATCATTTTTGAGGTTTATCTAAAATCAAGAAGCAATATCTCGAATTTCTTTACTTTCTTTCAAATGCCTAACTAAGAAATGTTTAAAGAATTCTAACATTCCTATTGAGTTCTTAGTGAAAGACGTTCAAATGTTCTTTCAAAAACTCTTCCGCAAAAATACTCAAAGATTTCCAGAGTAATTTGTTCAAGGATATCTTTTCCCAAAAAATTTACCAGTGATTCATTTAAGTATTTTCCATTCTTTTGAGAATTTTTAGAAGAAATTTTACACCAGATTTACTACGATTTTGCAATTACTTCCTGAACTTCTCAAAAAAATTTCTCCAGAAGTTCCATCAAATATTTTTTAGGTTCTAAAAAAACTACTTTTTTGCGAATGGTAAATGGTAATCTCAGTATTCTTCCATAAATAACAATTAAAAATGTTCCCAATCTTTTTGTACAAAAACCAAATCCAAGAATATCTCAATGTGTTTGAGGGATTGCTTTACAAATTCCTCACGAATCACTCCATATCAGATTTCTAAAGAACTTTGTTGGTATTTTTGTTGTTGAATAATTGCAGCATAAATACAAAAAAAATCTACTAAAAATGTACATGTCGTCAAATTCTATACATTAATTATTTAATTTCTGAATTTTTTTGACAATGTACTTCACAGAAAATATTAAGTGGTCCCTGTAGGATTTACTACAAAAATTCTTGTTTTTTTCTCTTCGTCTTTTGTAATAATTGTACTAATTGTAACTAAAATCTTAAATAATATTGTGTACGAACTCTGAAGTTTCATGATACTATAGTGAACATATTGATGTACAATTATTTTTTCTTCACTTTAGAAATTTCAAACAAACTGTTTTGAAGGGTCTATTATTGATTATTTTGTAGTACTGTATAAGTTTAACGCGAAAATATTGCTGGCATTTTTTTAAGAACATTCGGAGGTGTATTGTGGTAAAATTCGTAATGTATTCATAATGATGGATTTTACGATACGACCATACGATAATTTTACCAAACGACCAACCATTTTACGACCATACGTATAAGAAATTTGCAATTTTTCAAAACTTCTATAATTTACCTTTTTAAGGTTTAAAAGTAGATGGAGTACCGTGTACCTTTTAATTCCGCTCCTAAATGCTTATCTTTGACAGATACGCGTATTTCGACTACCACTTGCAGTCTTCTTCAGTGTCACTTACTCGTATCCACTGTGGATACGAGTAACTGACACTGAAGAAGACTGCAAGTGGTAGTCGAAATACGCGTATCTGTCAAAGATAAGCATTTAGTAGTGGAATTAAAAGGTACACGGTACTCCATCTACTTTAAAGTTTCTCTATTTGAGATTCTGCTCAGAGGATTCGAACATTCATTAAAGAGTTTTTAAGGTTCTCTAAAATGTTGCTTTTTGAAGTATGGATAGATTTTTGTACGGAGTTCCTCAAAATGTCATGCGGAGGAAGGAGAAACAACAAAATGTTGAAGCAGGTAGAATAAATGATGGGCTATGGAATAATTTATAATCTTTTCTCTAGAAGTAAATTACAGGATTGTTAGAACCTCTCTAATGAATTTACATATAAAACAAATTTCTCAAGAAGGTCCATCAGAATCTTCTTACGAAGTTTTCTTTGAACCTTTGAAAGATTAAGATTAAGTAGACATAGAAGGGACGGATATCCACCGGGATGAATTTGCTTTGAAAGTATGAAAAAGTCCCATAATATTATTCGACTAATTTCCAAGCAATTTGCAAAAGTTCTGAGACCATCTTTCAATATTCGTTGAGGAATTTCAGGAACTAAAATTCTATAAAGAATATCGAAAAGTTTTATGGAAAAGTTTGCTACAATCTTTTGGAAAATAGTCGAAACAATTATGAAATAATAAGTTTTTTTGGAATTTATTCACGCTAATATACTTGAAAAATTGAATCAAATTCAAAGAGAGAATTTATTGCTGCAATAAAAAGCTATTGTCGATTTTGTTACATATTTTTCATAGGTTTCCTCCAAAAACATACGAACAACAACGAGAAGCTAGTTCTAACAGTAACCAATCGATCGACAGCCGGACGGTTACGCCTTCGGTTGTCGCGCGATTCACCGAAATCAGAACCGCCACGCTGATGATGTGTAAGACAAGCGAGGTTTCCTCACTATAGCTGTACAACATAAAATAACGTAACTACTGAAGATATTTTACCACTAACAAGAGTCATGTACATTGATTCAGAAGATTTTGCTTAATATTGAATTCTTTTTTTTATTCATTATCTGGGGGGGGGGGCCTAGATGCTTCTGGAGGGGGCCAGGCCCCTCTGGCCCCCCCTGTTCCTACGCCAATGTAAAACAGCTGTGTGTTTTTATTCTCTTCGATTTTTTGGTTTAAAAGGAGAAAACTGCTCTTTCAATTTTGACATTTGCGAAATTTGTTTCTCGCAGATAAAGGCTGCAACGAATTGTCGGGTCGCATGAAAAATTCCCCGTCTCATTTCCGCAATATTTTCTTTCACTGATCCTGATGCGTCACATTTATTTAAAACAATCGTGCAAACACTTTTAATGTGTTGGTAAACAAATTTAACGATTTTAAGCATACCTTCCACTGAGCAGTGGCCTAGTTGGTAGTGCATGATTCGAGCAATAGAGATCCCATTTCGCTACTCATTTATCAGTCGGTGGGGGAATGAATTTCCACGGACGGAATTCTCTCTGCGGTCGTATAATGGCGGTAGAACTAGAAGCTTAATTGAAGCCATCAAGTGCAAGTGCGGCGAATTACAGTGCCATTACGCAGGTACCACGAGTCCTTCCAGTACCAGCGAGTGGGCAGAACTGTCGCATGTTGGAACTAATTTAATAGATTGATGCGAACAGGACGATGCTTGAGGTCAAACATACGCCACTATCTCACTCGAAATAATTCATCCATTCACTTTAACAAATCATCAATTCAAGTTCGCAATTTACCACCCCATAAATCTTGCTTTATCTGCCGGGCGCAAATCTCACTTTTATTGGATTATGTCCTCAGACGCAATCATCCTCACAAAGGACACGGCAGGCTACAATTCCGAATGATGAACGCATTCCACCCCTCAAGCTCTCTGTGGCCCCGAGCGACAAAAAAGAAAATCACAGAATAATGTTCACTTTTTCCATTCCATCGACCAACTGGATTTATATATAACCTTACCTTCCACACTATGGGATCCACTTTTTAACGACAGCCAGAGTAGAAAATTTGATACCAATTAGTCATTATGAGTAATCTCGGGTCTAAATCTTTCCGATGGTTGCGCGCCTTTGCGGTCCCCACTCCGTATGATTTATGACGGTTGGAAATTGGGTGAACGATTAAAGTTGGAACGTGGACGAACTTCGAGAGTTTCGACGAAACGAAATTTGATGGAAGTTTGTACTTTGAATGACTTTTTGCTGAAGATACAAACCTTATACTTACTTACACTTTTAACTTAAGGTGATTATTGAACAAAGTCGAAGCTCGAATTTTCAAGTTTACAAATCTAGAGAACCTGACATCCGTTCGCGTTTAATATTTGATCGATTGGTTGCATGCTGAGCATTATCAATCGATCAAATATTGAGCTCAGAGTGGTGTTTATAGTCTAGTGGTCTTGAAAATTCGCCTCGTTTTACAATCATCTTACGAAGACTGTATTTGCTTAAGATCTTCACAAAATCGTTAACATTTATTAAAGTGCATATGAATAATTTATAAGTAACATTTATGTCGGATTCAAGGGAATTAAAACAAATTAGCCAAGACTTCTCTTAAGTTTTCGGACACTGCATTGAAAAAACGAACGTTTCAATTCAACCGTTTTTCAACAAGTACGAGTAGACGACCATTCTGTCGTACCCATCGACTTCAACTGTCCTCAAAGTGGAAACAATTCATTTGGACCTGAGAGAATGATTACAATTTATTTAGAGTGGGCCACTTTGGGAACAACATATATTAGACATTAAAACATTTGTGGGAAACATCACCTTCACAGTGATTTTTGCATTGAAGTCCAATAATTTGAACTTGATGGGCTACAATCCGCTACGTTGAATCTACGCCGAATGGATAATTCTTCTCCACTGGGCTCGGCTTCCACACGGGTAAAAATGCGGCACTCTAAAACAGGAGAAAGAGTCATGATTTCGGGAGGAAAGTGTGTTTTCATGTTATGAAAATACACCATGACCAAAAGTCATGAAATCACGAAGCATTTTACCGTAACGCCGGCTGTACGTTACTTTTTCAATTTTTAGCGAAGAAAAATGGTAACTAAAATTCTCAAATCATGAACCATGTATGCTGGAGCCATGAATAAAGTTCATGGAAACATAAGCACTATTAATGGATTTAGTCATCTGTCATTTATGATTCCTATTTTTGATACGAAAAGGGGCAATTTCGGTCATGAAATCATGAAGCAGAATCTGATATCATGAACACAGGTCATGAAAACATAAGCACTTTTCATGTATTCAGATGCCTGTCATTTATGATTCCAATTTGTTGAAAAGTGGCAAGTTGAGTCATGAAATCATGAAGCAGGATCCCTGAATCATGAACTCAGTTCATGAAAACGAAACATTATACGTCAATTTAGATCCCAGTTTATATTTGCCATTGGTAAACAAATAAAATAAAGATTAAAATTGTTACTGATTTTGTGCCGATAGTTTCGTAATAAACCGTGAAAACATTCCACAAATGTCAACCTAACGAGTGTGACATCTTTAGCAGGAACGCGAACATTCGGTGGTTAGGTTTGTACGCAAAATGTTGTTTCGAGCATCAATTGAATTGGTAATAGTCCCTGGGCTGGTGGATCGCATGAGTCATGGAACACTTCCTAATAACTCTGCGGGTGTGGAAAGTGGAACTGGATCATCCGGCTGCCGAAGGCCTTTTGTGACCTGCTCTGTTGTAGGACGTGGGGTATGCATCACTTCCGAACAATTAAAATCGCCGACGAGCTTGTCAAGCAAAATCTTCGCTCAAAGTCAAACATTGCCCGGTTCTGCAAAGTCAGGATTAATTAAGTACATTGATTGTGTCGTGAAACAATTTCACCAAGAATATCATCGATGTGATGACAAAATTCCGAAGAATTTAAACTTTTTCAAAACAAAATTTTTTTTTAAATTTCACTAGAAAAGATCACCGATCGCCATGAGACACGTTGACTAAGGTGAAGAAAGTGACAGTTTCATTTGTATAACGCCCTGAGCATACGAATTCTTGCATAATAGTCACAAATTCATGACTTTTAGTCATGATGTCATGAAACATAAAATTTTATGAAATCATGACTTTTTGTTCATGAATCCGGTAACAAGTTTGTTTCCGTGCAGTCGCCCTGAACGTTGAGTGCCCTTGAGTCCTCTTCAACTGCAAAAAGCCAACGTATGCGCGGCCTACCACGATGTCAACGGCCTTGTCCGGGTTCTCTACTGAATATTATTTTTGCTTGTCGTTCCGTGTTTTATGAGCTTGATCCACTTCTTTATATACCGTCAAGCTACCATTTACCGTGCCTTTAAGAAAAATCTGCACTTCAAAAATATATATAATTTTTCCAAATCATTCAAAGCGAACTAGAATACCACTACGAAGCGTTAAATTATACCCAAATTTAGGGAAAAATCTTAAATTTGCGATGCATTAAAAAAAAAACTACACAAAAACTATGGTTAAAAATGTGGTGTTAAGGTCGCCTCGTACCGTTCTATGTCATCATTTACCGTGCATGCTGGTGTACCATTTACCGTGCGTATATTTTTTGTCATGACTTAATTTCGTATCTCGAAGAAACGTTATTGGTCGAGCATATGTTGCTAGTACTGTGCACACTCATTTTAAGGGTATTCAAATCTCTTTTTACAATAAAAGCCAAAGAAAGTTGAAAAAATGGTTAAATCATTATTTTTATGAAAATCGATATAGGAGGTTTGACTGTATTGTCCAAACCATTTCATATTCGCTTAAGAATTAAATATGAAGTAGTTAAATCACAACTTAACAATAAATCCAATATTACCCAATGATGTCGTGCCTGTTACACTAAGGCACGGTAATAGGAAACATACATATTTAAAGGGGTCCATTCAGCGTGCGCTTGTGTTTCGACTGAAATGCAATAAAAAAAATAATTTGGATAAAAACTCATGGTTCACAATATGAAATACATCTTACTTAAAGTAGGGTAGATGTACCAATAGTGGAGGTACTAAGTACGATTGAACTTCTATTTAACCGCCTAAATTCAAGAAGCGCAATTAATGTACATGTTAATGTTGTGACGGGAAGTAACGACCATTGACTTTATGAGAAAAATGATTTCATCGCAGTAATCCGAGGCATGTCAGTGAAAAATAATACCTCCACTATTGGTACACTGTTCCTTTAGTTGCGGTATATTTTTAATTTGTGCTCCTATAGTTGCGGTATCCGTTGTTTTCTTATGGGATCCTCCACTATAGGAACACTTTACCGCAACTATTGGTACAAGCAAGAAAAGTTTTAGCAATTTTAGTGATATTTTATCAGTTTTGAAGCAATTTGAACGCTCTTTTCAACTATTCTGTGTTTCAACAAACCAATACGTCGATTAGCAGTGTCGATTCTGTGGCTAATGTAATAAAATCAGTGAAAACGGCACTACCGCAACTATAGGAGCACCCACAACTAAGGGAACACTTACCCTATCACAGCGAAAACTTGTTGAAATTATGAAAAAATAATGCTCCAACGTTAAATTGAAAAATGTTGATTTTTGGTGTTTCTACTAAGAGTGTTAATAAATCCCATTGTTGAACAGAAATCACATTATTTTGACTACATAAACTAGGTTTTTCAAAATATTATGTGACAAGAACTACTTTATTACATCAGATTTATCTTGTTTTGCTGACAGAGGAAAAATTTTTGAAAATTTTGTATGAATTTTCTGCAGATATTTGTATATGTGCACGGTGAATGGAGGCCGCACGGTGACTGGTGACTTAACCCCTCTACCGGCAGCTTCATTTTTTACCCCTAAAAAATATTCAAATCGCGATAACTTTTTTGTTTCTTGGTATTTTTGCACCATTTTTTCACAAGTTCTCAAAAAACTCTTCTAGTTTAAGAATCCATATCGATATTAATCATTGGTGATCTGGTTTTGAAGATATTCCAATGTTCCTTGGGGGACCAACATTCTCCATACAAAATGTCTTTGACGGCCATTTTGTTTTTGGTCAACCTATCAAAAAAAAACAAAATGTGGGCTATACATTGACAGCTAATAAGGAGCTGCTCTGAAAAAAACATGCAAATCGGTTCAGTATTTTTGGAGAAATCTGAAAATTACGGGATGAGGTTTTTTAAAGTTTTCGAGATCTTTTTTTGGCCAGCGTGGTACCAGAAACATAAATGCTCATAACTCAAAGACGGCTGCACCAAATTGCTTCATTTTTTCACAACATACTCTCATTTATGTATTGTTCTAAGGAGTGAAAATCCGAATGCGATAAAAATTCTGTAGCCTTAGATATTCACGTGGGTTATGAATACGCGTCGGTCCCCCAAGGAATTTTGGAATATCTCCGGTTCCAGATGCCCAATAATGAATATCGACACATATTCTAAAACAAGAAGAGTTTTTTGAGAGCTTGTGAAAAACTGGTGCGAAAATATTGAGAAACAAAAAAGTTATCGCGATTGGAATATTCTTTTCGGGGTAAAAAATGAAGCTACCGGTAGAGGGGTTAACGGTACTTGGTACAACTCATGACGCCGCTAGATGCCATTTTCTTGTTTACCGCCGTGTATTGTTCGCAGCACTTTACGCTCAAAATCTCCAAACGCTTTACGGTCGACCTCTTTTAACGTCCAGGATTCATGGCCGTATAGAGCAACCGGAAGGATAAGTGTCCTGTATAGCGCGAATTTTGTTTTCGTCTGCAGGCTACGGGACTTAAGCTGGTTACGGAGCCCGTAAAAAGCCCTATTCGCAGCTGCAAGACGCCTTTTCACCTCGCGGGTAACATCATTATCGCACGTCACTAAAGTACCAAGATACACTAATTCTTCCACTACTTCAAATTTTTCACCACCCAGAACCACTTCTCTACCAACGTCACGATTGGAACCACGCTGTCTACCAGCGATCATGAAAGGCACGAATGGCTCTTCTACGACTCGACAATCAATTCCGATTATATCGATATCGTCCGCAAAATCCAGGAGCATATGCAACTGGGTGACGATGGTACCACTTTTTTACACGCCGGCTCTCCTTACAGCTCCTTCGAGAGCAATGTTGAACAAAAGGTTCGAAAGCGCATCTCCTTGCGTCAATCCATCTAAGGTTACGAAGGAGGTTGAAGTCTCATCCGCAACCCGCACACTTGATTTCGATCCATCCAACGTTGCACGAATCAGTCTAATCAGTTCGCTGCTGTGATGGCGTTAGCGATGTATAGCTTGAGCTAGGGGAGTATGGCCGATTTATCGTTGCGGAGTAGGTGGAGGCTGGACGGAAGGCTTCCGATTCTAGTCTTCTACGAGAGCCGCAACGACGCTATGTCTTGCTTCCCGGGTTTAATTGCCTCCTCAGGGCCGAGGCCCACGTACCGTCGCACGGCTTTGCCTTGGGAGCTCTGACCGGACCCGATGAAATGAAACCCCTTACCTTCAGATTTGGTCCGATTCGGCATACGACGATTGACTACGTACGGGGATCACGCTCTCGGACTTCGTTCACCGGGGTTGTAACGTAAGGCGAATTTACGACGGTTTTTGGCAACCGTTGGAGTACTTCGTTCGTGGGGTTCACGAACTTCACCTCCCTCCGTTTAGCTACCTTAAAGGCGGGCCTTGGTGAATCCCGAGCTCAATTTCTTGATGATGATGGCGCTGGAGATGCTACGGAGGAACCCCAAAATTACTCCACTTGTCGTAATGCTCTCACACCAGCCCGTAATACAAAAAGCGCCTAAGCGTTTTTTGCCCGATTTAACGAATAAACTAATAGAAGATTCGCGGAACCACGGTAGAAGGGACCGGAAACACGTACAATTTACTTCGATACGTAAACGAAGGGCACAGAATAAAAAAATCACTTACTAGGAACTTGAAAACCGCGATAACCTCTAAACTCCAGCCTTGTATAGAACGAAATGAACGAGCTTAAGTCCTTTTTCCTTAAAGAAATCTACATTGAACAATCCCTTTTTTATCTACAGTATCGCGCCAACAAATCTATCGAATGGGGATCTTAGCGCATCTTTTAGTTCGTTAAGATGGTGTAAATGAGTTACATATATTCAGGAGCCATTACTGCACTCACTATGTCTTTTTATAGCAAACATGTAGCTTAGACACAAACCAATTACATACTTTTGCACGTTCCCATGAGGTAAATTCAAAATGAGAATTGAAAACTAAATCCAAGATACTTTTCGTCGATGTTTACAAATAGTTTATTTATTGACACCGTCTTCAGCTTCGCTGTACAGACTGAATATCCCTTAAAGTACTAATAGATTTGTCTAACAATATTCCTAAAACGATTTCTACAAATATTAAAATCGAAGACATCCACTTCATTTAAAAAGTTAAAACATTTCTCTAGAGGATGATTTTGGCCGAAAACAGTACGGTGTCGAGTTGTCCGGAATAGAGAATGTTGACGTAAAAGACGCGCTGGTATAAAGAAATTCGCCTGCTGCAGAAGCTCTGGGCAGTCAATCCGGTTACTTATTACGTCATAAGCGAACATCCTTTGAAGGTAAACTCGTCGATGGCGTAGTGACTCCAGTCATATTAGTTGACGCCGACTATTATACGCAGGCAGCCGAATGGGATTCGACCATGGTAATCTCCTAAGGGCATATCGGACGAAGCATCGCTGCACTCTTTCTACACGTGCGATTTGAGTTTCGTGGTATGGAGCACATACTTGAACAGCATATTCCAGGATGCTTCTTACAAGTGAGCAGTACGCAGATTTTAAAGAATATGGATCACGGAAATCGGATGCGTTTCGTCGGATAAATCCGAGTACAGCAAAGGCCTTGGCAGTGGTCGCAGCAACGTGCTCATTGAAATTCAACTTTTCGTCCATAATAACTCCAAGATCTTTAATAGATTTCACGCGGTCTAACAACGTTCCATTCGCGCTATAATCAAACCTTATTTGCGCCCGCGATTTAGTGAAACTAATCACTTTACATTTTATCGCATTCATCTCCATACCGTTTAATACACACCAACCAGGTACGGTGTCGATGTCGTGTTGTAAAGCGGCACAATCGATTGACGAGCTTATTATTTTATAAATTTTTAAGTCATCCGCATACATGAGACGATGAGAATTGATTCGATCGATTAAGTCATTGACGAAGATTATAAATATCAAGGGCCCCAAGTGGCTACCTTGTGGGACACCCGAAGGAGTTCGAAAACGCGTAGACTCAACAGATTTTAAATTAACATAAGCAGTTCTATCACACAGGTACGATTTCAACCAGTTGATAAACCAGTCAGGAAAACCTAGCCTGTCGAGCTTTCTCAGGGTTAGGTCGTGCGGTACCTTATCGAACGCTTTCGAAAAGTCTACGTAAACACTATCCACTTGGAAGCGTTTTTCCATACTGGAGTTTAGAAAACTAGCGTACGCCATCATGTTGGTAGTAGTGGAGCGATTCTTCATGAAGCCATGCTGATACTGTGAAATGAGGGGCTTGGCAGTGGAATACATTTTGTCGTGAATCAATAGTTCGAACGTCTTCGCTAAGCAGCAGAGGATCGAAATCGGTCGATAGTTCTCAATGTCATGAGGGTTGCCAGCTTTATGTATTGGTGTAATTGCAGACAACTTCCATGCGTCTGGAAAAACTGCTTCAGTCAGGGATAAGTTGAATAACCGACAAACAGGTATTGCGAGTACCTCAGCACAATGTTTGATGAAAACAGGAGGAAGCTTATCCGATCCAGGGCCTTTCGATGGATCGATAGCGTTCAGGGCATCGGCGACATCAGCTATTGAAAACGTCGGACAAGGAAAACGAATATCGAAAGACGGCAACAAATCCAACGCTTCCGAAGATATCAAAGGAGCCGAGGGATTGTACCGTTTTGTCTCAAATTCCGAACAGAATCATATTCCGAACACTTGGTTTTTGTATGGCGATTTGGTTGAAATGTTTCGCTGAAATATGTCACCAAATAACATGGAAATGGCAGTCAATTGCAGTTCAATTTTAACGTCTTCAATAGAATTTATATCGCGGGAGTAGTGTTGATTCTCTAGTTTGAGACCAGTATAACAAGCTCAGATAAATTTATTTCCGAAATTATTAATTTAAATACGATTTATTCGTGCTGTTCGGAATTTGAATCAAAGTGTTCGGAATATGAGACAGAATTAACACAGTGTTCGGCATTTGAATCAAAATGTTGTTCCACACTTTTACGTAAAAACAATACTAAAACTAATTAAATCAACATTATTATTGGTACGCTCAACAGCTAACAGTTAGACTTTGCGGAGAAATTAAAATTTACGCAAATATCAGCTAATTTATGCCAATCAGATGCACTTGAAGTCACTGTCGGCATTTGAGTCAAAACGGTACACCGATTTGAAAAAATCGGCATAAAGTTCGACTGATTCTGTAGGACTGTGACTCGTGATGCCACCAAAAGACATTTCTGATGGGAGTGATTGCGAACCTTTCCTTCCTTTGAAGAAGCGCCATAACACGGAAGGATCCGCCTTAACCTCATCTTTGATACGGAGAATGTACTCACGGAAGGATGAAGATACGCTTTCGTTGTATTCACCCTCGAGTCTCCGTAGGAGGGATCGGTTTTCTTCGGTACGGTGATTCAGGAAACGGCGACGCACTTTACAAAGGACATTTCGCCGGCGACGAAGATCAGCGTTCCACAACGGTAAACTATTCGGGCGGCGAGGAGAAAATCTGCGGAGAGGAGTGTGTCTGCGTATTACTCCGAAAACCACGCTGTAGAAATTGGCAACCGCTGCGTTAATATCGGTGTCTCGTAATAGGTCCTCTCAACTAAACAAGCTCAGTTCCTCGATAACAGCATTGTAATTGCAACGGTTAAAGTTGAAATCGTGCTGGTCTGACACTGCATGAAAGCTCTCCAATTCACTTGTGGTTAAACGTAGAACGAACGGTTTGTGGTGGCGATCAGGAGGTAAAATCGAGAATGGCACTTCGAACAATTCAACTTCGCTACTGCTGCTGACGAAGGCCAAGTCAAGTAGTCTACCGTTTGAGTTACGTACGTCACAAATCTGCAATAAACCACTGGCAATCATGTTCTCGGTGAATACAAGTTCTGGCTCCGAGGACGCATTCGTCGGTAGATATGAATCCAAATCGTCATCATATGTCCACTGCAGATGAGGCAGGTTTTAGTCACCGATTATCATCACAGAATCTCCGTCGGAAGTCTTTTTTATCACTTGTTGTACACTGTCTGCATGAGCGGCATACTTATCGGGATCGCTGTTTGGCCGTAGGTAAATTCCACAGACATAAACAGACTTCGACTGGAGGCGGAGTTTCACTACGATTTGCTCGAGCGAATTACATCTTTCGAGTCGAACAGGGAGGCTCGAAATAGATTTCTTAACGGCGATTAGCACTCCCCCTCCTCTGCTGAGTTGACTTGAAGCACTGCTACGGTCGCAGCGGAAGATGTTATACTCGGAGGATAGTTCGGAGTTGCTCACATCGCTCCGAAACTACGTTTCTGTCAGCACGATGACATCATAGTCACAGGAGGCAGTAGTTATGAAAAAGTTGTTGGTTTTGCTACGCATGCCACCGACATTTTGGTAGTAGACAGTTAACGGCGTATTTGATGAACGATGCGTATGCCTATCGGCGATCGCAGGCGGCGCAGTGGTAGGAGTTGAATGAGAAACAGTAATGGTGGCGTTTGGTGAACGATTGAGAACTGTGGAAGAGACACATTCTATACGGGAAACCAGTGCAGAGTTTATCGCTGGAAATGACTCTGACTGGAAGTTCTCGGTGTTTCGGTTAAACCGGATTGGTAGGGCGTCGGTTCTGTCGGCCTCTAAAAAAACTGCTTCTTACTACCCTTGTTTTCGAATTCGCGGAAGCGAATTCCACGGGGCCACGTTTCTGTCGAAAGTGCGGTAGGTTTCAGATCAGCCGGCATTCCAATTTTGTATGATACGAAAGTCAGCGACTTGATGTCTCTACCAGATGGGACAAGCTTAACCACCCGCAAATTGGTCGATTTCAGCTTTGACTCCGCTAATTCGGTCTCCTTGCCATTGGCGTAGACAAAGGGGGGCACGGGGGGGCACGTGCCCCCCCAAACTCCAAATCAAAAATTCGTTTATATTCAGTTTTGATCACTTCACTGCACAGAAAATACATTATTGGCGCCAGAAAAATTATAAAAATCATTAATGAGTTCGTTTTGGTGCCAGAAGTTACACTATTGGCGCCAGAAAAATTATAAAAATCATAAATGAGTCCGTTTTGGTGCCAGAAGTTACACTATTGGCGCCAGAAAAATTATAAAAATCATAAATGAGTCCGTTTTGGTGCCAGAAGTTACACTATTGGCGCCAGAAAAATTATAAAAATCATTAATGAGTTCGTTTTGGTGCCAGAAGTTACACTATGTACGCCAAAGTGCTCTTACTCAAATACACATTTTCAAAAAAACCAACCAGGCTGCATTGGCGTAGACAAAGGGGGGCACGGGGGGGCACGTGCCCCCCCAAACTCCAAATCAAAAATTCGTTTATATTCAGTTTTGATCACTTCACTGCACAGAAAATACATTATTGGCGCCAGAAAAATTATAAAAATCATTAATGAGTTCGTTTTGGTGCCAGAAGTTACACTATTGGCGCCAGAAAAATTATAAAAATCATAAATGAGTCCGTTTTGGTGCCAGAAGTTACACTATTGGCGCCAGAAAAATTATAAAAATCATTAATGAGTTCGTTTTGGTGCCAGAAGTTACACTATTGGCGCCAGAAAAATTATAAAAATCATAAATGAGTCCGTTTTGGTGCCAGAAGTTACACTATTGGCGCCAGAAAAATTATAAAAATCATAAATGAGTCCGTTTTGGTGCCAGAAGTTACACTATTGGCGCCAGAAAAATTATAAAAATCATTAATGAGTTCGTTTTGGTGCCAGAAGTTACACTATTGGCGCCAGAAAAATTATAAAAATCATAAATGAGTCCGTTTTGGTGCCAGAAGTTACACTATTGGCGCCAGAAAAATTATAAAAATCATTAATGAGTTCGTTTTGGTGCCAGAAGTTACACTATGTACGCCAAAGTGCTCTTACTCAAATACACATTTTCAAAAAAAAACAACCAGGCTGCATTGGCGTAGACAAAGGGGGGCACGGGGGGGCACGTGCCCCCCCAAACTCCAAATCAAAAATTCGTTTATATTCAGTTTTGATCACTTCACTGCACAGAAAATACATTATTGGCGCCAGAAAAATTATAAAAATCATTAATGAGTTCGTTTTGGTGCCAGAAGTTACACTATTGGCGCCAGAAAAATTATAAAAATCATAAATGAGTCCGTTTTGGTGCCAGAAGTTACACTATTGGCGCCAGAAAAATTATAAAAATCATAAATGAGTCCGTTTTGGTGCCAGAAGTTACACTATTGGCGCCAGAAAAATTATAAAAATCATTAATGAGTTCGTTTTGGTGCCAGAAGTTACACTATTGGCGCCAGAAAAATTATAAAAATCATAAATGAGTCCGTTTTGGTGCCAGAAGTTACACTATTGGCGCCAGAAAAATTATAAAAATCATAAATGAGTTCGTTTTGGTGCCAGAAGTTACACTATTGGCGCCAGAAAAATTATAAAAATCATAAATGAGTCCGTTTTGGTGCCAGAAGTTACACTATTGGCGCCAGAAAAATTATAAAAATCATTAATGAGTTCGTTTTGGTGCCAGAAGTTACACTATTGGCGCCAGAAAAATTATAAAAATCATAAATGAGTCCGTTTTGGTGCCAGAAGTTACACTATTGGCGCCAGAAAAATTATAAAAATCATAAATGAGTCCGTTTTGGTGCCAGAAGTTACACTATTGGCGCCAGAAAAATTATAAAAATCATTAATGAGTTCGTTTTGGTGCCAGAAGTTACACTATGTACGCCAAAGTGCTCTTACTCAAATACACATTTTCAAAAAAAAACAACCAGGCTGCATTGGCGTAGACAAAGGGGGGCACGGGGGGGCACGTGCCCCCCCAAACTCCAAATCAAAAATTCGTTTATATTCAGTTTTGATCACTTCACTGCACAGAAAATACATTATTGGCGCCAGAAAAATTATAAAAATCATTAATGAGTTCGTTTTGGTGCCAGAAGTTACACTATTGGCGCCAGAAAAATTATAAAAATCATAAATGAGTCCGTTTTGGTGCCAGAAGTTACACTATTGGCGCCAGAAAAATTATAAAAATCATAAATGAGTCCGTTTTGGTGCCAGAAGTTACACTATTGGCGCCAGAAAAATTATAAAAATCATTAATGAGTCCGTTTTGGTGCCAGAAGTTACACTATTGGCGCCAGAAAAATTATAAAAATCATTAATGAGTTCGTTTTGGTGCCAGAAGTTACACTATGTACGCCAAAGTGCTCTTACTCAAATACACATTTTCAAAAAAAACAACCAGGCTGCATTGGCGTAGACAAAGGGGGGCACGGGGGGGCACGTGCCCCCCCAAACTCCAAATCAAAAATTCGTTTATATTCAGTTTTGATCACTTCACTGCACAGAAAATACATTATTGGCGCCAGAAAAATTATAAAAATCATTAATGAGTTCGTTTTGGTGCCAGAAGTTACACTATTGGCGCCAGAAAAATTATAAAAATCATAAATGAGTCCGTTTTGGTGCCAGAAGTTACACTATTGGCGCCAGAAAAATTATAAAAATCATAAATGAGTCCGTTTTGGTGCCAGAAGTTACACTATTGGCGCCAGAAAAATTATAAAAATCATTAATGAGTCCGTTTTGGTACTAGAAGTTACACTATTGGCGCCAGAAAAATTATAAAAATCATTAATGAGTTCGTTTTGGTGCCAGAAGTTACACTATGTACGCCAAAGTGCTCTTACTCAAATACAAATTTTCAAAAAAACCAACCAGGCTGCATTGGCGTAGACAAAGGGGGGCACGGGGGGGCACGTGCCCCCCCAAACTCCAAATCAAAAATTCGTTTATATTCAGTTTTGATCACTTCACTGCACAGAAAATACATTATTGGCGCCAGAAAAATTATAAAAATCATTAATGAGTTCGTTTTGGTGCCAGAAGTTACACTATTGGCGCCAGAAAAATTATAAAAATCATAAATGAGTCCGTTTTGGTGCCAGAAGTTACACTATTGGCGCCAGAAAAATTATAAAAATCATAAATGAGTCCGTTTTGGTGCCAGAAGTTACACTATTGGCGCCAGAAAAATTATAAAAATCATTAATGAGTCCGTTTTGGTACTAGAAGTTACACTATTGGCGCCAGAAAAATTATAAAAATCATTAATGAGTTCGTTTTGGTGCCAGAAGTTACACTATGTACGCCAAAGTGCTCTTACTCAAATACAAATTTTCAAAAAAACCAACCAGGCTGCATTGGCGTAGACAAAGGGGGGCACGGGGGGGCACGTGCGCCCCCAAACTCCAAATCAAAAATTCGTTTATATTCAGTTTTGATCACTTCACTGCACTGAACTGAACTGAACTTATGTTTAATTATATAAATATTGATAATGATTGTTTAGGCTTTTGTTGGCCTTATTGAAATAGCGATTAATTGGTGAATTTCGATATTTTCAGTTGGTACGTATTCTTCTAAAAGCATTTTTTATTTGTTGATGGTTGGAACATTACAACATACATTTTATTGATAATACTTGCAAACATTAACAGTAGTCGACCTTTAGGCGTTTTTGATTATTGTACTGCTATGCAATCCTGATTCTTATTAGATAATTAGGTTTATGGCAAGCGATTCAAACCCGAAAACCTCACTTTAAAAGGTTACTCTGTATTTTTATTTTTGCAAATGTTTGGGGAAAGTTTACCTTCAATATCAATCATGTTTTGCAACTAAGTACTGGAATTCATGCATCTAAAGGCAGATCATGTATTTTTAAACAACCATGATTTTGGAGATTATAAATATTGTGTTGACGCCAAAGACAATTTTATTTAAAGCATGTTTGAATTGCTCATCTTCAGTCTAGGCCATACATTTGTTACAAATGCTAAAATCAGAGGCATCTTGAAAAGATAATTTTCATTGAAATGTAACAAAATTCATATATTTTATTTCTACATCTAAAGTGTTTCTTTTTGTCATGAAGATATATTCTACAACGCGGATTTTTTTGTAAATTATTCATAATTTCAAGATTTAAGTTAGTGAACCATAACTTTGACCAAGTGCATTGGCATACCCAGAGGTGGAGGTTGGTGGTGTTGGTTTAGGATTAACCCCCCAGTGCTGAAAATTTAGGAACGAGTTTTTGGTATGGAACGACATGAAATTTGAAAATTTCTCGGCTGCGCCGCCTTTATCACCAAATTAATCCCCATGAGATTTTTGTGTTTCGGCTTGTTTTCTTCTGAAAATCTTAATTGTCTATGAGTGTACGATAAATGAGATTCCGATTGATTTTACTATTGCTGAAAGGTTCATTGATTGACATTTTAATACTGCTTAAACATAAATTTAAGTTAACTTTTTCAAATTGATGTAAAACTAGTATTTCTAACAAACTGATTAAATTTAATTTTTATAAAACGCATTGCGAGAAAAATGTAGATTCCAGGAATAACCAAAACATTCGTTTGAAAATTTAAGTTGCGTCTATAATTTGTAAAAATAATTCCTTGATTTTGTTGAATCTACTATTGTATTGAGCAATGTTTGCAGCAGGTGTGCAAACAATAAATTGCGTCTCATTTATATACACTCCCGTGCATAAAAAACCTACAAAAGTGTTCAGTCCATATCTCTGGGATTACACGTCCAATTGAAACTGTCTTCGAAAAGCAAAGAGTTATTCTTACTTCGTATGTAGTTTTGCAAAAACATTTTTTGAATTTTGTGTACAAAACTTTTACTTAAAGTTGTGCAGTCTATTGCTTATAGGTCAAATTCATAGTTGATCGAGAAATTTATCGTTATAATCTAAAGATGTCCGTCAAGCAAGTAGCTACGTTTTCAACTTCAAATAATCCAATCCACAGATTATATCCTCCAGAAGATCTACACTCCCGTGCATAAGTTTGGGTTCACCCCCTAAAAAACATACAAAAGTGTTCAGTCCATATCTCTGGGATTACACGTCCAATTCAAACTTTCTAAGCTGCATTCGAAAGGCAAAGAGTTATTCTTACATCGTATGTATTTTTCCAAAAACATTTTTTGAATTTTGTATACTAATTTTTTACTCAAAGTTGTGACATTTTTCAAAAAACACACTGAAAAAACATAGCCAATTTCCTCAGCATTGGATCGACTAAAATTTTAAAACAATGTGTCATTAGAATCGTAATCTTATATTCTTTGAAGGGCGCTTACGATTTTTTTGCGGAAAAATCTGAAAACTATTTAAAATCAAAAAAAATCTCATTTTCATGATTGCTTGTATTTTAAGTATTTTATCTTTTAAAGCAAATTAAAAAAAACAGAATTTGAATAACTTTTCTAGCTGACAAAATTGTGTGATGTTATTCTTGAATTCTAAATTAAGAAAGGTTGACGTTGATCTTAAATGCTATTAAGAGAGGGCCTAATTACTTGATGATTATGATTAGTTATCGTTCAAAATGAACGATCTTCTATGTTTTGAACCTATATGTTTAAATAAATATTCAAAAATAGTAAAGATTTGTATATCAAGGAAAAGAAGAAATTCTATTGTATTTTAGACTACAAAATATTTGCAGTAACTATTTTTGAACTGACTATATGCTTAAGATCATAACAGAACGTTAGTTTCATTTTTACGCAACCATCACAAGTTGGTAACATTGAGTAAAATTATGTGCCGTTTTTATACAATTGGATGGGTTCGATGCACAAGTTTAAATCATAGGAATTCGTACATTTATCATAGATTGTTAAAAAAAAAATAAAGTTTAAATGTTTTTTTCTAATTTTCTATAGATTATAATTGCTCCTTATCCGAGGAAAAATTGATCGGATTTTGAAACTTAAAAACATTTTATCACCTAAAGCCAATAATGCAAGCCTAATATGTTTCAAGCAAGTGTTGTTTTACAAAAATTGGTACTACATAAAGTATTCTTCATTTTGATGGTCAAAAATAGATTAACAATTTTAAGATAGATTTTGTTCTTGATTTAATCTCTCACTCATATACAGGATATGCGGACATGTTGAGAAAAATATTTAAAATTAAATTTATGGTATTTAGTGAGAATAATTAGATGAAATTCCCGAGATGAACTAGCCCAGGGCTAAAAATCTCGTTAATAAAGTCAAATCAAGTCAATCAATAGATGAAATTCTTGCAACTCTTACAATTTTCTAGCAACGTTCAAGAATCCGTCATCGTCTGTGTTTTTGTTGGAGAATAAAATACAATGAGCACATTCTTGTGTAAATTTTCTTGATTTTGTACGACAAAACTGCTTTTGAAAATTCCGAAATCAATGACAGATCCTGCTTCCTTAACGTTCAAAACTAAAACTAATTGGATGAACATGTGTTCACTGTGTTTCGATTGGAGAATAGAATCCAGTGAACACATTTTCATATAAATTCTCATGATTTTAAACGAAAAAACAGGTTTTTAAATTCACAAATGAATGACTCATCCTGCCTCCTTAAGATCACAAAAAAAAACACCGAAGATGCTTGAATGGTAAGAAATTGTCTAAGTGTTTTTTGATGAAAAAAAAAACAGAAACATGTGCATGACTAAACCGACTCCGGTGATTCCATTTTAAGTAAAAAAAATCTACTCCCTGGTTCATATCGTTCATGAAATTTATGTGAGGTATGAAAGTTCGATCAGATTATTATATCATTCTACCATTCAGTGTTACCTCACTTAAAGATGTTACGCCATTTAACAGTACTATGAACCACATCTAAAAAAAATTATCGTAAACGCAATCAACAAATATTTTCGGAAATTTAAGGCTCAAGAATCCATCATTCAATCATCAGTAATCATCGAAAATGAAAAACCAGTTTTTTCGTACGAATTGTAAGAAATCCTCATAAAAATCTATCATTGCAATCCAGATAGCAAGTGTAATGCAATGATAGATTTTCTTGAACATTGCTTAAATTTTAAGCAAAAAAACTGGTTTTGAAAATTTGAAAAACGATGATGATTATTTTCCTCTTTAGTCACTTCTATATTGAATGAATACTGTGAAAAACAACTATTTTTTGAAAATAAATCTTTGAGCTGTTTAGAGGAATATCTAGAAGTAGATGAAAACCCGAATTTAGTACTATACCAATTAATTCCACTAGAGTTTGTATCCTTCGACAAATACGCGTATCTATCAAAAGATACAAACTCTAGTGGAATTAAATGGTATAGTACTTAATTCGGTTTTTCATCTACTTAACTATTTTTTACTATTTAATGGAAGTGAAAACTATTTCAGTATAAAAAATATAGTACTTAAAATATTAGAACAATTTGAAATTTGAGTCAACACAGATATATTAAGAAACTTGTCATGTCTTCAAAATGGCATCGAATTTTAACAAAAAAAAAAAAAGTTTATTTATGTTTGTTTTAGGTATGACCCCAAACTAAAAATAAAGTAGTAACTCAAAATAGAATATGGTTTTAGGTTGTTCAGCTTGACTCAAATTTATTGTTTTCAACTATATGGTGGTTTGGATTTGCCAACTGTCAACCCAAATTCATTTTCAAATAGTCTATATGATGAGATACGATGTAAAAATTTGTAGTTTTAGCTATAATGTCATTACATAAACAAAGCCAATAAAAATGTAATTGATCACGTAGTAGAAACACGCAAAAATATGTTTTACACAGATTTTGTGAAGAATTATGTTGGGTATTTTGTTTGGTGCTATTTTTGGCACATATCAGGTGAAGTGTTTTTTCTTTAGAAATATCAATATCTTATACTTCAATCAGCGAACTTTTATCCCCGACTGATTTGAAAATCTTCATTGGCATTCCTTTTTCAAAGAGAATGTAGATGGTAGATTAAAGATCCTAGATATACAATTAATATATGAAACAAGACTGGGGAGTGAAATTTGATCCAATCTTAAACAAGAATACCAAAACGATGAACTTCGCTATTCTCGGCCACGCCCATCTTTACTGTAACTTGGTATAGTTGGACAGTGCTACGGTGTTGGGTATTGGTAGAGATATTAGGTCAGCATTTGCCTGAAAATTTAACGACGAACCCAGAGCATTTATTGTTCAAGTGTGTTTAATTTAATCTTTTGTATGTCGGCAATCAAGGGCAATACTTGTTTTATTCATAGTATGAAAATATCGTGGTGCGTAAAATGAATCAAGAACCTGTAGAGTTCCTTCAATAATTCTTGCGAAGTTTCTCCAGGAATTCTTGAAGAGTTCCTACAGGAATTTCGGTGGAGTTCTTTCATAAATTCATGCGGTGTACCTCCAGTAACTCCTGCAGAGTTCCCAAGAACAAATCCTGGATACATTTTGAGGCGGATCCTTGGTGTAATTTGTAAAACTTAAAACAAATTCTTAGGGAAACCGCAGAAAAAAATTCTACAGAATTATCTAATGTATGTCTTTTATGTGTAACGCCTTACCGAGAGGACGGCATGGTATTCAAAATCAAAGAAGGTTGAAATTTCTAATAGCTTTAAATTATATACATCAACATATTGGAATAGATGATAGATTTTCCAAATTCATAGGATGAATATTAAAAAGTAAACCGAACAGTATGTTATAAATCAATCTTTATAATACAACAGTAAAATCCAGAAGGTTTTTTTTTTCGAAAAAAAGTACATATTCTAAAAAAAAAACTTCATAAAGAGTCCCAGAAGGTTTTTTTTCGAAAAAAAGTACATATTCTAAAAAAAAACTTCATAAAGAGTCCCAGAATGAGATTCTGAAACATTCTCTGGAGGAAATGATAGTGAAACTCATGAATAATTTACAGTAAAGTTTGTGACCTAATGAATTCAAAGAACTTTGTTAGTAAACACAGAACTAATTTTTGTCCTTGGACGAATTGCTGCAGGAGTATCTGAAATAAGTGTTAAATAAGTTCCTATCTACGATCTATGAAAACTAAACATAAATCGTCATAAAAAGGAAACCAGGGAAAATCTCTAAAGGATTTCTCTAGAACATTCTCTGACAAATTTGTGAAAATGTTGCTACAGAACCAGTGAAATGTAAGGAAATTCCCAAACGATTTCCTTGAAGAAATAGCAAGGAGTAGTATTCGAAGAATCTGATGAAATTTTTTTCGATGAATAATAGTTTTATCAGCAGGATTGATGTTAGAATTAATTAAATTGTAGAGGAAATTTATTCGAGAGTTTTAGCAAGATTGCAACATGGATTGAGATTATTGAGCTGGATGTATACTGCAAGTTAAAAATAATCACAGACTGAGCCATCACGATGTAAATCTTCATTCGCCAAAATAAATGCATTAAAACTAATTGAATTATTGAATTGACCACTACGTTCATAATTTGACCATTAAAAAAATATTGTATTGTTTAATTGAATTGAAAAACTAGCAAATGAGAACAATAAAAAAAAACATCCATGGAATATTGAAAACCGCAAGTATTTACTCTGGAACTAGACGTTTTTGCCAATGATAGTATATATAGAAGATATAGCTTCAATGGATCTTTTTCCTACTGCTAGTTTTAACTATCATATAAATATTTTTGAAAACGTTGCATAAACATAAATAATTGTTTAAAATGAAAAAAAATCCTAAAATTTTATCAAAGTTATTGATTTATCTTTTTAAATAACATTGTTTATGGAATCAAAAATAATTCAAATTCTTGCTTTGTCTAAATTATCATTCTGTTTTCTGCTTCCAATTAAACAGAGATTGTGTTGAAACATACAAACACCTGAATTAATATAACAGAGATTGTGTTGAAACATAAATAACACCTGAATTTTATATTATACCATTTAATTCCATTAGAAATTGAATCCTTTGACAAATACGCGTATTTTGACCCAAACTGTGGCCTTACAAGTACGCGAATCTTTCAAATGATATAAAATGTAGTGGAATTACATGGTATAATACTTAATCCGATTTTCATTTATTTATAAATGTCCCACTAAATAGCTTGAAATTATGTTTTCAAAACCCCTTATTATGTATATTGTTCCTTAAGGAATTCAACTTTTAAATAAACCCTCGGAAGAACACTGACAACCAGGGATGCATTTTGAACAGCACATGAGCTTGGGTTTTGAACAGGACACAATTTGCAGCGTGTTCAGAATAGAATATGAGCAGGTAACTGAAACATTTCTATATAAATGGTACCTAAGTTCAAAATCACACAATCAAGCATGCTGGATTTATACCATAAAACTGATCACGTGTTTCCATATTTTTGTGATTTCTGCAAAGCATGGCCAAGAATATGAACTTGAACAGGCCATTTGCAAATTCGTCTCTGCTGAAAGCTATGTGTTCCTCTTGACGAATATAAATTAATGAATAGAAAAGAATGTAAAAACAGTTGCGACAATTACTTGGGAAATTTGTGTGAGAGTTTTACGAAATATTCTTGAAAGAAATTGAGAAAAAATATGTTTTAAAAATCCTGTACACATTTATGTGTTTATAAAAAAGATGAACTCTTAGAGAAATTGATAATTCACCTATTTGTTTGAAAAAATCCTGAGAAAGTTGGAGGGAATCTCGAGAAATTCATTAATTAATGTTCGACAATGATTCATGAAGAAATAAATGATTAGTCGTCAATTAAACCGTTCTGCGATTTCTAGAAGAGAACTTTTAAGGAATTTCAGGAGAAATTTGTTAATCATTTAAAAAACATTAAAAGTTCCTGGATCAAGCATTGAGTTATTCTTGAAATAATTATTCAAAAAAACCTACTGAGAAAATTTTGAAGGCATGCATTTTGGAGATTATTCGAGCGATGGCCTTTTATGTGGTGGTCAAAATTCCTGGAATATCGTTAGAAATAAAAACGATACAAATCCCCGATAATATTACAAACGAAATTACGAACAAACTCCTTATGGATGAAATTAATTGAAAAATCTGGAAAACTTTCTATTAGGAACACTCAAGGATGGCTTGGAAAATTCCAGAAGAAATTTTAAAGTTAATCGTTTTGTCATCAAGACGACCGTAAGATATACTAAGATGTTTAACGCACAAAACTTAAAAAGTCAGCAGTGCTATTCCCTTTTTTGTAGATAATATTAGATGACCAGTTTTGTAGCTCTACAGAAGTCAGGAATTGTCAATTGTAGCAATCATATTGAGATTCTGGATGTTTAAACTTCAAGTAGAAGTTTTTGATGATTTCCTGTGGAATTTATCAGAAGAATCACTTTTTTGAATCCTGTGGAAATTCACAGAGAAATCATTTATCAAAATGTATAGAAATCTCAACAGGCCTGGATGAATCAATAAAGCTTATCTTATTTACATCGAGACAAAACTTAAACAAAATGTTTAATTTATGAATCAAAAAATTGTAGTGAACAAAATTTGGCCACTTTGGAATATATTTCAGCTAAAAAAGTTTTTGAATGACCAATGTTACTTGAAAAACTGTTGGAAAGCTTACATACCTTTTCCGAAAAAAAAATTACAATGCACTGTTCCACTAAAAGAATAACTGTTTCGATTAAAACTAAGTTCATTTGAGAGATAACGAGCACTTTAATGTTTGCTAATCAGATTCAACGTATTTGGGTAGAATATTATTCATAAGAATACTGTAGAATTTTATCGTGCTTTTGTTAGTCGATTGTTTAGTGTTTGAGAAATAAATAATAGGAGTCCATCAACGAGAAAACAAAGTTTAGAAAACTGTAGCTCAAATTGTCAAATCTAGACAATCTTCTGCCGCCAAAAAAATCATTCATGGTTAAGATATGTTCAATTCACTTTTTCCTAGGCGCCAAATAATGTGTTATATGAACTCTCACTATGTACGCCATCGTCGAATCACATGCGCCATTTTTCTGAAGTGCCCCCCCAAACACAGGCGCCTAGCTCCGCTAGTGCTCCTTGCTATCTGGAACTTCTGGAAGAATACCAGACAGATACAGCCAGAACATGTTAGAATCTTCAGCTGGAGCATCTGGAACAACTAGGTTTGTATCCGCAGCATTTGTGCCAATGCAACACATGGTCTTTGCTGGTCGTATAGCGGGATTGTCGTCATCATCACATCGTTTTCACGTGGCCGTTTCGATTTTGATGAAGCCACAAGCGGTGTTCGATAATAAGATGCTGGCGTACGTGGAACGGAATTGATCAAGTTTTTAAAATTGGAGTTATATTGTTTTATAAATTTTATTTAACAATTCAAACTATGATTTTACTTAAAAAAAGAAAAACGCCAAACCGTTAGGGTAATGACTGTTTATTTTGTTCTCAAACGCAAACGGTTGGCGCCAGCGCCAAAAATTACAGACAACAACCTTTCGAACATTCAGATTTCGCTACGCTGGATTCTCCAATTTCTCTAACTTTCAACACAAGCGCATGGAAGAATGGTAGTCGGAGAACTGTCAAAACGTATGGAAAATAATGAAAATCGTAAATTGCTTGCAATTAGGAAACTGGATCAAAAAAGTAGTGATAAGAAATCAAGTGTAAAGTGAATACATAACATTTTGTGTTTAGTTCATCTTCCATGGTGCTTTCTTTGCTTCAGGATTTCGTTTTTACTACAATTGAAAAAGAGTCATCTATTACCTTTTCAGTTTTGAATATTAAACACAAATTCAAAATGTTATCATAAAATCAACGAATTCAAAGCAAAATTATTTTGCTCAAAAAGAAAAAAAAACATCCCAATGATACAAGTTTTCATAATAAAGCACATTTTTTGAACAGCATTTTCTTGGGAAGAATATCTGCGTAAACTCAGAGTATTTAAAAAATCATGACGAGCTTTTTTTAGAATATCTTAGAGTTGATATAAACAGCTTAACTAATAAATTTAAATCAATACAACCTGCAACCTCTTTTAACGACCTTTTTTTACAGACGGTTCTTCTTACGACCACTCATTTTACGACCGAAATTCAGATTAACGATTGTTTTTATAAATGATCAATATCTTAAAAAGTACCTATTCAAAATGGAGGGTCATGATGTTCAGCAAAATTGTTCAGTAGATTAAGAGCTAACATGTGATGGTCATTGAAATGCCACCTGGCGGCGCTAGTGAGTATCGAAATATTGTTTTGCGGATATCTCAGGATCCTGACCACTTAGAAAGATGGCGTCTTCGGCAAAGTTGTTCATTAGCTCAAGGACTATCATCATAAAAGCCATGAGATTCAAAATTTAGCCAGCCGGCGGCGCTACACACTAAGCTCCTACGGTGAATTTCACCGGAATCTCAACAGCTGAACAGTTCGGTGAAATGAAACATCGTAATTTCGTCGGAATTTTACGGATTTCGGTGAATTTTTACCGAATACTGTGAAAATTTACCGTACTCCATTAATTTATTTTACCAAACCGTTCAGCTGTTGAGACTTTATAGACTTTACTTTTGTTTTGCGGATATTTTAGAATCTTGGCCACTTAGAAAGATTGCGCCTTTGGCAAACTTGTAGAGTAACTCAAATTTGCCCAAGATGCCATGTTTCTAAGTGGTTAGGATCCTGAGATATACGCAAAACAAAAGTTTCATGTTCACAAGCGTTACCTGGTGGAAAACCTCGATACTCTTGACTATAATAATAATAGTATTTGAGCTACTGATCAACTTTGCTGAAGAGGCCATATTTCTAAGTGGTCAGAATCTTGAGATACCCACAAAAAAATTGTGCTCACTAGCGCCGCCTGGTGGCAAAATCGCGAATCTCTTGGCTAGAATAATGATAACACTTGAGCTACTGAACAACTTTGCCGAAGACGCCATCTTTCTAAGTGGTCAGGATTCTGAGCTATCCGCATAACAAAAGTTTCATGCACACTGATACTGCCTGGTGGCGCAATTTCACTTGAGCAGTGTTGCCAGCTACGACAGAAAATTGAACCCTTCATGAAAAACTGGATTACAGTTGAAGAGTATTGCTATGTTGCCTAGCATTCTATTTTTCTATTCCGCTCAAGTTATATGGTTTTGAACTTTTCTTTAATCTTCTTAAATAGTGTTGCCATCCACTTGATCTTTTGTGCTTCGGCTGTCTGTATAGCACGCAACATTTCCTTCAACTTTGGTGAGCATTCGGTATCGTTACCTATAACATTTATTGGTATTTGCATATCACACCCCAATATAATTGGCTTTTTTGATAACAATCGAGCAGTGTTGCCATCTATAACCAAGATACTTAAACTTGAACGGCCATATTGGAAACTTTACCGAATATCTCGGATCAGTATTTCCACAGCTCGTTGCATTTTTCAAAAACATAATTTTAGCCCTGATTTTTTTACGGCCGTTTCTTTTTACGACCCCCCGATAATGGTCATAAACTAAGGTTGGGGTGTATTATAAGAACAGGAGTTAGAAAATACCACTATAACTGAGACATGTTCTAATAATGGAGGATGCTCTATTTTGATAAAATCATTGAACTCCCAAGTAACCAAATAGCACTGTAATTCGCCCTGCGTGCTAATATAATGGTATTACAGAGCTGACATGCCTTATATTAGCCACCTAATGGACCTATAAGACCAAAAAGGCGAATTAGCGGGCTAGTGGTTACATCATTCTAAAGTTATTTTTTTCGTGAAATACAATAGAAAAGATTTCGAATGACGGATTCAGATATAAAAAATTATCTATCGTTATTTTTTGGCTATTTTTTATTTCATAACCCGTTACCATTGCTTCTATCACAGACATAAACGCCCTATTCGTTATGGCACATAAAACAAAACTCTGTGCAATCGAAACTTTACAAAGCTTCTGCTCCGATTGGCTAAGGAAGGCCTGCCGACCGATCAACTCACCCGAGATAATTTATAAGCAAATATTTTCACAAACGTCCATCGCCAGTTGGAAGTTCAAATCGATTTTCCAGCTGTGTAGCTGGCTGGACACGACAAATTTGTAGGCTTGCCAACATACTATCCCATACAGTTGTAATCGGAATAGTTGTAGACCAAGTCCATTTTCACACGTTGAAAGTGTAATTAACATAACACTAACATTAAGGACTAACAATGTAGGGCAGAATTCCATCCACTATTCTTACATTATGCAAGCGATTCAAAAATTTAAAATTTGTTAGAGATACGCATATTACTGCTTTTATTCTGAAAACAACTGTAGACTCGAATGGAATTGGATTATGCAAACTAACCACCTCTAAAGCCCAAAGTCAACCAATCGGCACTGGATCACCGGCTGACTGACTGACTGACTATGGTCTGAAAGCTTTCCCCTTCCCTCATTTTGCTGCAGCTACATTGCAATGGATCAAAAAACCTAGATGATGCAGTGTGTTGCAAAATAAATGAAGATATCTGATTAACTCATACTGATCACTTCGACGCTACCCTAGAACAGCAGCTCTCAAGAGTTCAATACAGATTTAACATTCAATCGTCGCAAACTGTTCTGCTGCAGACCAGCTAGGCCCATTCCCAAAAAAAAACAATTCCACGTCACACTGAACAATCACGAAACACAACTCGGTAGAAGCAAAGCAGTAGCGGCGGAAAATTGAAACTTTTTGACACATTGTTCCAGGAATTGCATGGTGCAGCAGCTGTAACGCGAGCACTTTAATCCGCTGCCACCCTACCGGAACTTGAAATCTGTCGGACGGAACCCGGTCAGTCAGTCCGGCATAAATCCTGTGCACTCAGAGTACATCTCCTACCACATTCCCATCAGCACACCGTTGGCGTCGCGGTCCTTACAGTAGGGTGAGCTTGTTTCCTGAGATCTATCGTAGTCAAAGTTTACAATGTGGAAAATAAACATTCGTTCTAATGGACAATGCAATGTCTCCACCATACCACTAGTTATATTTTGATGTTTATTTGTTGTTTTTCTTAATCAAATAGCTACTAATGAACAGCATATCTTTTGGACGACATGCTTCTCACATAAAAATTATACGCAATACATAATAAAAGATCGATAAAATAAAATCCCACTTATCGCTCTCTGTAACAATCATGATCCGCAAACCATCATGAGAGTTTCTTTGTCATCTTCTGCTACACTGCCCATAACTGCATAACAGTCACATTCGACATTTTTGACAAATTAAAGTTAACACCATGGAGAGCCATCAAATAATAAATACTTTCGATCAACTTACTGACATCTGTGAGATTGTTCTAGAAAATTCGAACAAAATACCAAGTTGTTCTGTCACATTGGTAATTATAACCGCATAACAGTCACATTAAGATTATAAATGTGCCTCGTAATGTAATAGCAATGAAATTTCTATCAGAAATATTTTCTGACTATTCTTCTAGTATGCGATATGAGTTGTACAAAATAAGTACTTTTGAGTTCCTGGTAATTTTTAGAAATTTCAGTTTCCTCCCATACTGCCATAAAATGCACGCTTGGTACTCCATTTACTCAATGCCTACTTTTGTCGAATGTTACAAATATGCAGTTATGGGCAGTACAGCTCTGTTTGAAACGGGGGGATAACAAGGCAGGACCATGAAAACAAGTTCCAAACAGTCAATAGCAATAGTGTCCATTGCTATTGGCTGTTTGGAGATTGTATTTCATGCCAGTAAAATAAATCACCACCCCCAAATAATGAAAAAATGGTCTTTCTTTCGCTACTGTTATTTCTCAGACTTGTTACAAATTACGCAACATAACCGATCACCGACCGATACAAATAGGATAATTTTGACTACGAAAGATTTTGGGAAACATGCTGCACCCTACCCTGAGAGTCAATGTAGATTTAGCATAATGTAACCCACCGCTCCGCTTTACCCATCTTTCACTTGTGCTGGACACTTCTCCAGTTGCATTTGTGCACAGAGCTATACAGGACCGTGCATACTGACGGTGGCATTAGTATTCATATCGTATTATGACAAATTAATCTCCCGTGATGGTGGATGGTGCTGGTGGCTCATTCGCGTCCGCAGCTGGCTTTTCTACATTTGCTTGCTGGGGACCATGTGTGGTGGAATCTGCGGTGAAATGGATTACTCAGCGCTAGCTTTGCACTTATTTTTGGTCCACTATTGACACTGACAAGGTTGTCGGACTTCTAATGAGGTTTAGTGTTTTGTGGCGGTTTCAAAATGGTGTCGGCGAACTTGCTCCAATTTAGATAATTACAGAATACAGTCTAATAGATCTTTGTAGGCTCGAGGGGTTGTTTCATTAGGATAAATCTTCCTTCAAGCATTGGACAGTTCATTCTGGTACTCTTTATAGTAGTTGTGACCTAGATAACACGCCATATTGGCTTATGGAATTTAGTCTGAATCAAATATCTTAGAATCTGATGATATGTTTATTTTTTTCATACCGATATAACTCGACGAAGCACGGTATTCATTGCACTTGTTTTATTTCTTAATAAGTATCATTTCAAACATTAAATAATTTCTTATATCTAGGTGTTCTGAGTCAGGCAACACTATCAGCCTAATTTGGTAAAAAAAAACTAAGCTTTTATTAACATTTTGTTAACATCATATTACATTTCATTTGTCGTAGCAGTTCAGTTTTTTTTACAGGTAAGCTTCAAAATTATTTAAAAAATTTTATTTCGCATCCTCTGCAGAGCTTTTTTTTCTGGTTTTACAGCAGCTAGTCCATATAAGTACAGCATACGAAATATGGACTTCTGGTTATTAACCTGAAGTGTACGATTTAATGCTTATCTTACGGAAGTTTTTTATATTTCGATCAAGCCTTTATCTTTTTCTTTTTCTTGGCACTACGTCCTCACAGGGACAAAGCCTGCTTCTCAGCTTAGTATTTTTATGAGCACATCCACAGTTATTAACTGAGAGCTTCCTTTGCCAAAGTTGCCATTTTTGCATTCGTTTCTCGTATGGCAGGTGCGATGATACTCTACGTACAGGGTAGTCAAAGAAATTTTCAGGACGAAAAAATCCTGCACAGACCATGGATTGAACCCAGAACACTGTCGAATGCTTTTCTATGTGTAGAAGAGCTAGACCAGTAGAGTAGCCTTCAATTTTGTTGGAACGAATCAAATTTGTTACACGTAAGAATTGATGAGTAGTCGAATATCCATGTTGGAATCCAAACTATTCATTGAAAAAAAAAAAAAATGAATTTTCGTTGATGTGGAACAACATTCTGTTCAAAATGACCTTTTTCAAAAAGTTTATAGTTTGAGGAAATCAAGCTGATTGGACGATAGCTAGAAGCTTTGTTTTGATTTAAAATTGATTGGTTTTAGAATTGGTGCAACCTTGGCCCATTTGCATTTGTCATGAAAATATGCCTACTGAAAACATTAGTTAAATATATTAACTAACAATGATACGCCACTCTATAGAAGTTTCTTGATGAGGATGTAAAAAATTTCATCATCGCCAGGGGCTTTCATATTATTTTTACTATGATAATTACTTGATGTCCATTCTCTTTGGTGGTCATTTCAAATATTTTTAAGTCAACATACTGACCCGAATGACCGTAAAACGGTTAAAAGGACGTTAATGAAAAAAGTCAACATGGTAGAGAAATATTTTTTTTGTATATGGTCCTTCCGGGTAATGGTTTTCTGCTTAATGGTTCATTGTGGTTTTCCGGAAAATGGTCTTCCGATGAATTGCATTCCTGGTAATGGTTTTCCGGATAATGTCGGAGAACCTTCAAGCTATCTTTTGATCTTGTTTTTTTTTTTCGTTGAATCGTGGGTAGGACAATCTTTTGACTGTCCTAGCCAGGTGATTTTGTGCGTAGTGCATGTCCTACCTGTCCTACCCACTTCCCAAGCCACCGGTTCAAGTAACAGTCAATGCTGAAAGAAGAACATCCTAAATGTAAGCAATTGTTCACTTCTCTGCTAGCGGTAATAGCTGTCAGTATAGATTTTCGGATCTCTCTTATGAAAAATCTCTTATGAAAAATCTCTTATGGAACTTTATGCAAGTGTAATACAACTTATTGTTGTAACTGCAGAGAACTGTGAAAGTGAAATTTCCAATTAAAATATAAGCTAAATTATTATCAATAGTAATGAAACCAGCACAAATCGAAAAAATAGCCTATGTTTTAATGAAGGGATTTTTTATGAAATTATCAAAAAACACTTCAAACCCTAGCATATTGTTCGTAACCCAGCTTAGAGTCTTGACGCGAATTCAAAACTTCGTCCTGGATTAACGAATCGTTTTATTTATTTTCATGGGGCACTTATATAGCAACAAACATGACGTTCCGCCACGTCATAAAGATCAACAAATTAATTAGCTGACCAATTATTGAGGCACGCTTATAAATTCTACACATCAGCGTACGAAAAAAGGATTATTATTTTTGTTCGTAATTCGGCCAAAAGGCATTCGGACAAACGGCATTCAGTCAAATGGCTGGACACCAGTCAATTCAACACCAACTTTGACTGTTTGAGTTATACTGGTCGTTTTGGACATTGCATCAAGCATTGGATTCAATTGTTCAGTTACGAAATAAAAAGCAGAGGCAGACATGTTGCTAGATGTAGGTACATTTTCTGTTAGGATATTTCATTGATGAAGATACCGAATAGAGGGTACCTGCGGTGGCATAAGCAGGGTTGCTTCCATTTGATTTGTAAAAATTAAAACGGTTACCCGTAAGAAGCAAATTCCAAGGGGAGGATCTGGAATCAACTGCCACAACATTGGGGGAAAGAATTTGCTCGGGTATTTCCATTCGAAGTTGAAGATTCTGCCTGGGGAATTCCGGCGACGAAAACGTTACTGCTCCTCTGCCTTATACGAGCCTCAACGATTCGTTTGCAAGAAGGACAATCACAAAAGTTAGACTTAAGGTTGCACCCGCTATTTGCGTATACACACTTTTTGGTACCGTAAAACGGGGTATCTTTGATAATGCGGGTAACTTTGATAGTGCGTAACCCACCACATACTAAAAGAAATATCATAATTTCTGTTAATCAGATAAGCAAAATTAATGCAAAATTAAAGAATATTAGTATGACACTTCATGTAAGAGCGGTTTTCATTTGAATCAAGAACATTTGAGGCTTTTTATACGAATATTAAAAATTGACACAATTTTAGCATTTTCGAAACGCTTACAAACAATCTGTTCTACGATCACTATTTGATGAAGTTTTGAATAGTTGGCCACTTATTTTTGACAGCCTCGTTATCATAGAACTTGAATACGGTCTCAAATCTCTTAGCGAATAGCATTTTCACAAACTGGGACCTTTTTTGTAATCTAAGTCAGAAATTTCCATATAATGTTAAACGCCTAGAGGTATGCAATGCCGTACAAATGTTCATTATTCATTCAATTTTGTTCGATTCATATTTCATCAAAGTTACCCCGAAACAGAAAACCAACTTTCTATTATATAAAAAATTATAAACCCAATCAAAATATTTTTTTTTGAAATCTCGACTGCAATCGATGGCAGTACTTGTTTTAAAAATCTTCTTCTTCTTCTTCTTCTTTCTGGCGTTACGTCCCAACTGGGACAAAGCCTGCTGCTCAGATTAGTGTTCTTATGAGCACTTCCACAGTTATTAACTGAGAGCTTTCTTTGTCGATTGACCATTTTTGCATGTGTATATCGTGTGGCAGGCACGAAGATACTCTATGCCCTGGGAATCGAGAAAATTTCCTTTACGAAAACATCCTCGACAAGCGGGATTCGAACCCACGACCCTCAGCATGGTCATGCTGAATAGCTGCGTGTTTACCGCTACGGCTATCTGGGCCCTGTTTTAAAAATATAAATTATAATAATTCGAAACAGCATGCATAAATATTCAAGTTTTCTTCGAAAAATCTATCAAAGTTACCCCGTTGTACGGTATGTTCTTGCGCAAGTCAAACATGCTTAGCATGAGAAAAACCTCCGCAAATCATGCATTTAGCATCCATGCGGCAATGTTTAGTACCATAACCCATCTTTTGGCGCCAACGGCAATGAGAGTGGTTCTAGGCTTCTGGAAATGTTCCCATGACCCATGGATATAGAACATAAGTCTTGCCACAAATCCAATCCCAAAGCTTACAGACCGATAAGTCTGTCTTCAGTGATGCTTAAAATAATGGAAAAGGTCTTAGGAGAGTTCATTAATTCAAAATTTATGGAAGCAATGCCTCTTTCCAAATACCAATTCGCTTACCAAAGTGGAAAATCTACGATCTCAGCACTACACATGGTAGTCAACAAGATCGAGAAAACTTTTCATGCAAAGGAAATCGCCATCGTGGCATTTCTTGACATTGAGGGTGCATTCGATAACACTTCCTATTCGTCTATAGTATCAGCGATTCTACCCCATTACCCCGATTTCCATTACCCCGAATGCTATTTCCCCGAATGCTATTTCCCCGAATGCTATTTCCCCGAATTCACAATTATCTGGACATGATGATATTGATGACATTTTCCCATGATTTTGGAATTCGGGGTAATGTCATTCGGGGTGATGGGTCTTTCGGGGTTTTGGAATTCGGGGTAATGGCGTTCGGGTTAATGGCATTCGGGGTAATGGGATTCGGGGTAATGGGGTAGAATCGAATCTCATCCGAGTTGAGCGGATCGTGCCCTACTGTCATGGCCACAAAAGGGTGTCCTCAAGGAGGGGTACTTTCACCTTTTCTATGGTCTCCGACAACCAAGCAGCTCTTCATGTTCTGAAAGCTTACACTTTTAACTCAATATTAGAGTGGGAATGTGTTCGCTAGCCATCCGCAATCGAGTTAAACTATATTGGATCCCGGGGCATACGGGTCTAGAGGGTAATGATATCGCTGATGCGCCAGCCAGAAATCGATCGGCCAATACATTCATTGGTCCTGAGCCATTCTTTGGCATATCAAACTGCTCACTAAATATTGAACTGAACAGCTTGCTGTCTAGTCAAATTATATCCAATTGGAAAACAGTTTCCAATGCGAATCAGTCCAAAAGATTCGTCACAATCAATTCGAAACAAACACAAAAATTCATTGGTCTCAACAAAAGGGACCTCAGCACCTACACCGGTCTAATAACAGGACACTGCCCCAGCAGATACCATTTACAAAAGATCGGAGCCATCCAAAACCCAAATTGCCGTTTCTGTAGTGAAACATGCGAAACCTCTCAACACATTCTCTGCTATTGCAGTGCACATATATAACGAAGGTCCACAATATTTGGCAAGCCCTTTTTGGAGCCGGCCGATATTTGGAACGCATCCCCCAGGGAAGTGGTCAGCTTTATCAGGCTGATCGTACCAGATTGGGGGATTCACAATGCTGCAATTTAGGACTTCTGCCCATCAATAGCAGATGGCTAAAAGTTCAGTCACCGCGCAAAATTCTCGCCACTGAAGGTCTTTGTAAAAACAAAAGGGTATATCACAATAGTTCTAAAAATGGACGCAGTGATCTCACACCCGACAGAAGAAGAGAAAGAAGAAGTCTTGCTTTTTTTCTAAAGCTTCAATATTATTTAGATTACTTTTATGAAAGTTTTTTTTTTTTTTTTAAGGCACTCCGTGCTCGTGGCCACTACTGTGCCGGAATCAGTTTATCTGTATCTTCCTTACCGATACAGTTCTATTTTTAGCTAATCTATATTTACATCTGCTTTCACTCTCTTCTGCTCTTTTGCTCTCACACCGAGCAGGTAGGAGAGTGCTCTGCTGTTGGTCCAATCGATTTCCATAAGCCATAGTCAATTGCTCTTGCGGTGGTTCGTTTTGCCGTGTTCCTGAGTCGTTTGAGGCTAGCTGCCTGCGAAGTGGGTCAGTTTGTCTCAGTCACCATCTGATACTGACGGAGGATGGATGTGTTCCCCTAAGCACGGTCCTCCGTGCGGCGTCTTCTGGTGGCTGGACGGGTTATTTTTTTTGGAGGGGCTGGGAATTGAATCCATGACCTTTCGCTTATGAAGCGAAAGCGTTACCTCAAGGCTACGGACCCCCCTACTTTTGTGAAAGTGAACTGAATAATATTCTTGAGGAAGCTTATTCCGACGAATACCAGATTGGGTTCTCTTTTTTTATAATGATTACTTGGACCGGGAAAAATCCAAGTAAATTATCTATTCCATTTTTGATCTCTTTAAAAGACTTTAGACTCACTTTAGAGATCTTTCGAGACGATTTTAAATAAACGTCCAGGCCATAAGCAAAAAAAAATGTGCTTCTTCTCTTCGAGATGTTTGACAAGAAATTCTCGATCATTAAGAGCTTCCGGCAAAACGCGCCAGTCTCCTATATCTGCGATTTGGGAGGAAACCTTGATTACCCTAATGGAGTTCAAGATCTCCTGCCTTAATCCCCCAAATTAGGAACAACTTACCACGATTGGCAACCTTCTTTGTTTCCTCACTCGAGAATATGGCCACTGATCATTGACCAGATAATTCCTTAAGTTATTCTAATTAAAAGACGAATTGAATTAAAATACTTCTTTTCACATTATCACTCATTTTTCGAAAAAAATCGTTTTTTTGTGAATAAATGACTCAAAGCCATAATCTAGAACGGTCGTAGCCCCGAGAAAATTCACCTTTATGGCAATACATATTTAGAAACAAATAAGCAAATTTATTAAGTTCATCGAATGGAATTAATCAGTTAACCAGTTTAAAATAATTCGGTTATTAAACACTTCATTGAATAATGTGGCCGTCGGGGAAGGAAAAGTAGTCAATGTCTCTTCAGCGAACAATTTTATTTGTGTATATGTTGCTTTTAAGCTAGCAATTATTGAAAGTATGTCTAGAGTTCATTAGATTTTAAATTAATTTAGACTTACATTTTTGTTGACTATTCGTATTTTGTCCCATTTCGACTTCCACTAATAATTCAAATGCGATTTCAATACAATCTAGTTTCTGTTAAATTCAAAGTTGATAATTCTTAATTAAGATTTAATATTATGTAACTCACGTATATCTACTTCAATTTAAAGTTAAATAACTGATTTCATCCGTACTAATTCTGTTTCTTGTCCGTACTATTAGCTATAAGTTTAAATTAGATTTTATATAGATTTTAGAGCCTTTTAACTTGCATCTGACCTTACCATCATCCTATCTGACATTCACTTTCACGTTATTGGCTGCTCTACCTACGGACGTATCTGTTGTCTAAGAGTAATCTCTATCAACGTCGTTTTCCGCACATACATCCACATGGTTGTCCGTGCTGCCAGTACCAACAGTTACATACACTTCAATTAACTGTAACCTACACGGAATATGAATCAAAACTAGGCCTCAAAACCACTTTAGATAATTGAGCTTACTTCTCGCAACTCCTAATACTGCTTTCTATTTGAATTGAAAATTAAAATTTCAGTACCGAAATCCATTTATTTAATCTATCAAATTTCTCCTGATTGCTCCAGGTCATAATGTACAAGTAGAGCATTATCATAACCATAAATTGATTCCAATTATACCCGTCGATTCAGTTCAGCTTCGTTCCAACTACTCTCGCCGTATTCCGATAAATGTGATCAAAACTAAATAGTCCTCCCGGATGACAGTGATTATATGTCGCCGTTATCAATGATGACAGTTTTTGAATAATTATCATCAATTGTATGCCATGGCTACCTCCGCCCACATGTACAAGCGTGCTAAATATTTGGAGCCTCTGTTTGCTTGTGACAAGTTGCTCTATCATCGAATGCGGAATCTGGTACCGAATAGAGTTTGGAAAACAATTTACCGAAAAGTGGAAAACTACCTCTCGGAGGCAATCCTGCAACCATGACCAATTAGCGAGTGAATTATCAATTGTATTCCAAATTGATTTCGAAATTAATTGATTATTACCGATGGGTGACCGTCAACTACGTTCCTCCCACAGGTTTTCGGTTTTCCGGTTCATAACGATAACTTTGTTGTGCTTTAAATTACACAATGTTTCCGCAAAAACTTGCGGAACGGTTTTTTTGTTGTTGCAACAATTCCGATGCATTTTTATTTCACACCTCGCATACCCCATTGCCAATAACAATGTGCATAAAATTAAATTTTCCACATACGAAACTGATTTAAAAATCGGTTCAAAATGCACTACAATAACAACTGGCAGGCCCGGAATGCGCAATCGAATTGCGACACAGTAGCAAACAGAAGGGGACATACACTACCCATCATAAGTATGGAATCGCATCACCTTGATTGAGTATCTCAAACAACTATTAATGTTTATGAATTACTCCATGCTATGAACTAACGCCCGTTAAACCATGGTCAAGGTAATTTTACCTCCATAGCATCCAACAAAACCACTTGCAGAGTAGAAGTTTTTTAGAAGAGGCTATGGAATGTATAGTTATGTCACACAAATAGAGTAGAATAGTCTTATTGTATGACATTTCCCAGAAACCCATTCCCCAGAAAAAAATAAGTGATTTTAGGGTTGCTCAAATCAATCCGTTAGAGAAAAAGTAAAACAGATAATTTAAAGTAGGGGAAGTAATGGTAAAATGAACAGGGGTGGTAATATGAACACCTTGATTTTTATCGAGAAAAAACAAATTTCAATGAATTTTTATCACGCACGGACGATTCATAGCATAAATCAGAGTATTCGAGTTGATACGTAGGTCAATTGAAGTGAAAATATCAACGAAAACTAAGATTTTAGAAAATCACGTTTGAAAATTAGAATTGACGTAACCTCGGAAGACTTGAGGGTTTTCAGTGAGGTGAATATCGTTATGATATGATGTCAAATCTGATACCTTTAGAATTCTTTTTGAATGGGTTACAATTATTAATGGATATATTTTCAGTAAGGCAATACAAATTTTCAGAAATATTTGTTTTGCCCACGTTTTTTGCATTTTACCACCAACAGCTGTTTATTTTACCCACATAGTGCAGCTAAAATAAACATTTACATCGTTTTTTGCTAGCGACAAAAATATGTGAAAATTCAGCTATTTTATTCTGAATTTATGTCGCTGCTATAGATAAAATCCCTGTTTTTGATGTTGTTGGATAGAACTATACAAATTCCTTTTTTTCTATCAGAAACAAGACGATTTCCTTAAGGTGTTCATTTTACCACCCCTTCCCCTACATGCATATTAGTTTAGTGACGAAATTGCACACCAAAAATTTCACCTAATGAGCGCAATAAGGCATCCGAAAAGCTTTTCTGATGATCGAAACTTTGTATGTAGATGGTAAGAATTTGAAGAATTATTACAGTTTTAGGTAATGATAAACCTTTAAGGAGGTGTTACAATATTCATCTGGGATGTTGCGATACCAAATGATGAGATTCCATACTTATGGTGGATAGTGTAGCTACTGGCTATACTCAGTGCTCTGGAGCCAACCAGGTGCAATGAGCGGAAATTAATAAATTTCATTTTCAATAAATTTTCACCGAGCCAGCAAACGATTGATTCATTAATTTTTCCCCTCGTAGCGCACGGGCGATGCTAGAGAAGCCTCCCGGTAGAAATAAATTTAATAAAAGTCCAGAAACTACTCCGCTCAATGGATGAATTGCCATATCGAACAATAGCAATCAATGCTTTGGTGGCGCACAGAGGACAAATTTTCTAAAAAAAAAATGGCAATAATCCAATTTTCAGGCATGCTGTTAGTTGAAAAACAATTGCAAATCTTTATCTA
Source organism: Aedes aegypti (assembly GCF_002204515.2). Classification (NCBI taxonomy): domain Eukaryota; kingdom Metazoa; phylum Arthropoda; class Insecta; order Diptera; family Culicidae; genus Aedes; species Aedes aegypti. The sequence goes on along the minus strand of NC_035109.1, from coordinate 352,386,223 downwards.
CAATATCACATGGTCAAAACACCTACGAAATTTCGCATCCCCCGTGCAAAAACAGAATCAGGTATATTCATATTTGGATCATAAATAAGTACATGTTTCTAAAAAGTTTTAGCATTCCATGATGCAAATTTGTATTCATCTGTCATTATTCTTATTAAATTAACAATTATTATTGTAGATATGACAACAAATTAAAGAAAAGCTTCTTAATATCGAACAAATTAGTCCACGCTACTCCCTGAGAAGATATTTTGCTCTTTTAAGCCTTTGAAATCGATTAAAGGAAATTTTCTTACCTAAGTCTGCCTAAGATTTTTTTTTTGGAAAAGTTGAGAGCCTAAAATTTATAGAAAACTTCAATTTTGGTATAATTTTGTACAACGAAAATCAAAAATGCTCAAAATAGGTTCCACAACCATAAACATGTTCTTCAACTCTTGTCGTAGTCAAAACATGTTAAATATTACAACATTTGCTTATTTTTGGGCATAATTTCTTCAAATTTGGACCACTGTGTGTCGGTGAATGAAAAAAAAAAAACGTCATGTTTACCAGAGCTGATTTATTGCCAAACGGCGACGCGACGGGATTGGGGGAGGGGAGATCTGGCGTCAAGGGGTGAACTAGGGGAGGTGACAGAATCGAGACGGGATTAACTGAGATTACAAATAGTTGCAATTTAATATTCCACTGGATGAACGGAATCGGAAGCTGCTTGATATTTGCATTTATGAATGCATATTTCATGGAAGCAGCAAAGCGTTACGGCTTTCCGATTGTTACGTTCCTATTGTAATTTTTGTCGAGAAATTACTAAAATATAAATGGTGATTAATTGTGTTCACAATCTGTAGAGATGTGAATCAGGAAATAAAAATAACATGCTTTAAGTAAATCCTCCATGCATTGACCTTTTCCCTTCAAGAATCAAAATATTTGCTGCCCTAAAAGCTTTTAGTTGTATAAGCTTCTTAAAATATTGCTCACTGCTGCAAATTTTGGAAGCCCATCGAACAAGGAATTTCTCATTGTTTGCATCATGTTTTGGACGAAAATGTTATAAGGTACAGTGGGGGAAGTGTAGCAGTGGGGTAAGTGAATCATTTGTCAATATAAAGCATGAATACTTGAATATGTTGAATGTTTTCGCACCATTGCTTCGTTTTAGGTTATATTCTTACGCCCACACTGATACTATTTCAAAACTGGTACTACACGTACACTAACACAAGCAAACTTGATAGCTGCAAAAAGTAACTAATTTGAAAATTGTTTTCCATCAATCAAAAATACATTGTATCTCTGTCTAAAATCGAATTCTATTATTTTTTTCGACACATGGTGAGCATTTCAGTTTTAATTGAATGAATCACAATGAAAAATATGTCATTTTTATAAATCAATACAAATATATTGGACATGGTACACTTACCCCTACTTTTTAATGGGGTGGGGTAAGTGGATCAAGAATAATTATCATTTATTGGCAGATTGCTTACGAGAAATTTAATAAGCTATAATATCCGCAAATGTTGTTTTCCTTTATTTTGTTCCATTCCAAGCTTGAATTTGTCAAATTGGCCATGGAAACTTTGAATTAATAAAAGTTTTTTTAACCTTTCTTGTATAAAAAAATATTAAAAGAATAATAATTTCAAAATTCACACGAAAATTTTCGTGTTTTATCTAAGCTGAGTTGTAAAAGAGCAAAATAAACTTATTTTCCAATCGAAAGCATAGTCTCGTACATGATTTGACCATATAAATTGTTCTAGACAGATGATACACATATATTCATAAACAAAATAGAAGGATTTCAGTTTGTTATTCAAAAGTAAATGTAACTAATGTTTTTAAACCATGAGTGTTTTTCAAAAATATCTTTAAGAATAATCCTACAATACTTCTGTATAACTTATGCGTATAAAAGGAAGAATTTTCTCCAAATTTTTCTATTTACAATGTTTTTTTTTTGTTCTTATTAGTATGAATTAATATATATATACTTTTTATAATATTTTGATTAAATAAAAATACTTTTTAATTTTTAAGTATTAAAATGTAACATAAGTAGCACTAATAACAAGAGCGAGGGTAATATCATTCTTATTAAACATAATCACATTACATTTGTTTCGAGAACAGATTTTTTTTTAAAGGTGGTCCACTTACCCCACCATGGTGGGGCAAGTAGATCATTTGGCGCAAATTTTTAAGTCTCTCATACTCAATACATAACAATCAGAAAAATCGAAATAAATGACGATTTGAAGTATATTAGTCCCTTATTTGTTATCCACAGAAAAAAGTTTGAGTTACATTATTCACGTTAGCTGTACATAATAATGAAGTTAACTATTGATTTTTCTGTATCCACTTACCCCACGGTACCTTACCAAGAGAAGAACTGCATTGGCTATTGGGCATTCAAAATTGACTTCGCCTGACGTCGTCCTGGCACAGTGAAATGGTGTTGTCTTGGTTTGGTTTTAAAGTTCTATTTAGTTTAAACACATTTAGTTTAAAAACTTGTTTTATTGATGTTTACATCAAATTTAAAGTATGATTTATCAAACTTTTTTGAGAACTAATCCACCAAGCATACATAGTAGCACTTCAACTTTTATTTTTAGATGTGATGTGGTTGAAATTGCACGATAAAAATTTAGATTTAACCGATTTTTTCAACATACTTGCAGTGTCCATTCAAAATTCTTCGTTTCTCTCATTTGGCAAAATACAATACTTTTCTAAGCCATCAAAAATATCTTTTCCGCATTGGAAGTATTATAAACAAATAGATTGCCTTACAAGCTGACAAACTTGTATGCAAGTTGGCTGAAATAGTCAAGTTTTTGCATTTTTAATAGTCAATATCTCAAAAACTAAACGTGCTATGATAATAAGTGCAGTGTAATCATCTGAAAAACTTGTAGACTTTTACTTCAATAAACCTTCAGGCTTACGGTGTGTGAATTGTTTTGCTTTGACGAATCAAGCAAGTTTTCGCTAATTAAAATAGCCTACACGAGATAACTAGAACTACACCCCAACCTCTTTTTACGTCCGTTATCGGGGGGTCGTGAAAAAATCGGTCGTAAAAAATCTGGGTTATAATTATGGTTTTTTAAAATGCAACGTTTAGATGCGGAAATACTGATTCGAGATATTCGGCAAAGTTGAAGCATGGTTGAGAAATTTCCAAAATGGCCGTTCAAGTTTTCATATTTTGGTAATAGATGGCAACACTGCGCGATTGTTATCAAAAGAGCCAATTTTATGGGGGTGTGATATGCAAATACTAAAAAAAAAATAAGATGACTATACCGAATGTTTACCAAAGTTGAAGGAAGTGTTGCATGCCATACAGTCGGCCGAATCACAAATGTTCATGTGGCTGGCAACACTGTTTAAGAAGAATAAAGAAAAGATCAAAACCATAAAACTTGAGCGGAACAGAAAAATATAATGCTTAGCAACATAGCAATACTCTTCAACTGTAATCCAATTTTTCATGAAAGGTTCAAAATTTTGTCGTAGCTAGCAACACTGCTTAAGTGTGCATGCAACTATTTTTTTGCGGCGATAGTGAGCATAGAACTTTTGTTTTGCGGATAGCTCAGGATCCTGACCACTTAGAAAGATAGCGTCTTCGGCAAAGTTGTTCAGTAGCTCAAGGACTATTATTATTTTAGCCAAAAGGTTCGAGATTTTACCACCAGGCGACGCAGGTGAGCATAGAACTTTAGTTTTGCGAATAGCTCAGGATCATGACTACTTAGAAAGATAGCGTCTTCGGTAGAGTTGTTCAGTAGCTCAAGGACTATCATTATAAAAGCTATGAGATTCAAAATTCCGCCACCAGGCGGCGCAGGTGAGCATATATATTCTTTGTTTTGCGGATAGCTCTGGATTATGACTATTCAGAAAGGTGGCGTCTTCGGCAAAGTTGTTCATCAGCTCAAGGACTATCATTATAAAAGCTATGAAATTCAAAATGTTGCCACCAGGCGCTAGTGACCATCGAAATTTTGTTTAGCGGATAAATCAGGATCCTGACTACATAGACATGGCGTCTTGGGAAAATTTAGCTACTCAATAAATTTACCGAAGACTCCATCTTTCTTAGGGTCAGGATCCTAAGATAACCGCAAAACAAAAGTTTCATGCTCACTAGCGCCGCCTGGTGGCAAAATTTTGAACCTCATAACGTTTATAATGATAGTCCTTGAGCTAGTGAACAACTTTGCCGAAGATGCCATCTTTCTAAGTGGTCAGGATCCTGAGCTATTCGCAAAACAAAAATTCTATGCACACTAGCGCCGCCTGGTGGCAAAATTCCGAATCTCATAGCTATTATAATGATAGCGCTTGAGCTACTGAACAACTTTGCTGAAGGCGCCATCTTTCTAAGTGGCCAGGATCCTGAGATATCCGCTTCATGTTCACTAGCGCCGCCTGGTGGCTTAATTTTGAACCTCATAGCGTTTATAATGATAGTCCTTGAGCTACTGAACAATTTTGTCAAAGACGCCATCTCTCTAAGTGGTCAGGATCCTGAGATATCCGCAAAACAAAATGTCGATGCTCACTAGCGCCACCTAGTGGCAGAGCTTCGCAATTCAATGACCACCATATTTTAGCCCTTGAACTACTGAACATCATGATCCTCTATTTTAAATACTTTTTAAGATAATGATCATTTATAAAAACGGTCGTCAATCTAAATTTCGATCGTAAAAAAGCGGTCATAAAACAAACCATCGGTAAAAAACGGTCGTAAAAAGAGATTGGAGTGTACTTGCAACATTTCGCGCAACATATTGTTTAACTATACATATGTGTCAATACAGTGGGATTCCGTTTTTGGCATGCTCCATTTTTGGCACCACCCGATTTTGGCAACAAAAGGGATCCGATTTTGGCAACATTTTTGAATTTCACTTAAGTTTGTATTTTTTTGTAAATATAATTGTGTCTTCAGGTTAAGTCAAGCTAGCTGCTTACCGCATTCCAGAGCTCAATTTTTGTCGATATTCCCCCAAATCGCACCGACTGATCGAGGTCCGTACGCGCTTCTTCTATTCTAGATGGTCGTGTATTCGCAACGTTATATGAAGTCATTAATCTCTATGAGTATCTCAACTAGAGTTTTAATCTATCAGGCATTAACGTTATATGACCAGCCCACTTGAGTATGCTTGGTTTAGGAGTAACTAAATTTTGAAGATTCCTTACAAAATCTTATGTTCTTATAGTGGACTTCTGAGATTTTTCAGCGAATTCTTAAGGATACTTAGCGAAACCTGAGTATTCCTTTCGGATATTAAGGTTTCTTCTGAGAATGTTTAACTAGTTATTGGGATATTATGCGATTTCTTGTAAACTCCTAAGATTTCCATGGCGTCCTGTTAATATCTAGCGGAATACTGTGGATGTTTAGTTGTATTTGAAAAAAAAAAATTAAATCTGACGGGATCTTAAGGTTTCTTAACAGGTTTCCAGCTGAATTTGGAGATTGCTAGTAGTCATCTAGAAAGTCCTTTTAATTTTTCCTTCGGAGATTTTCAGCAATATTACTGCGGAATCTTAAAATTCTAAGCGATAACCTCATAATTCTCAGAAAACCCCTGGGTAGATGCCAATTTCTATCTGATTCCTACGCAAGATCTTGTGGATTTCTAGCGAGCTTCTCTAGAGGTTTAGCGGATTCCTGTGGATATTTACGAACAACTGAAGATTTGTATCGGGTTCTTGGGCTTTCATAGCGGGATCCTGCGAATTTCTGTTGAACTCATATAGTTGATTAAGTTCAACAAGCTCAACTTCTAGAACACAATTAAAACTCATTTTAATTTGAAGTGATAAGAAGCTTATTTGTGTACAAAATTGTGGGAAATGGAAAATTTTAGTCATGGCTCAGTCAATATTCTGTTCCGAGTAATATAATATTATTTTTTGAGCAGCATTGACTGTTGTCAATCATTCCATATGAGAGCTATTTTCAAATTACCAAATATTGTCTATGTTCAATAAATTAGAAAAATCATTCAGTTTTGTAACATTTTACACCATTTTTAGCAATTGACCAGTTCTTGAATAAGGCAGCATAAGCGATTTTTGTTTTTACATGGCCTATGTATACAAATGGTGCACATAAAGCTTATAAAACATATATACGAAGATACTTAAACAACGAAAGGTGTGTGGAACGTCTGTCACAACTAATATGATAAGTATGAAGCATAGCCCTATCCTACGGAAATCTGCTTCAAAATGGACCTTCCGGAAGTTTGGCTATCATTTGGTTCCATAATGATGATGAAAAAACGTTCATTTGATATTCTTGAAATTAAAAAAATGGGTTCCGATTTTGGCACGGTTCCGTTTTTGGCAACTGAAAATTTCAACTTTGTTGCCAAAAACGGAATCCCACTGTATAAACAACAGTGTTTTTTATGCAATTTGAACCGTCAAGAAATTCTTCCAAGATTCGTGTTTCTTGACCACAAGAAATTTTCAAAAAATTATCCATAGATTCTGGCAGACATATGAACAGTTTTTTAATATCCGCAAAGGTTTTTACCAGATATTATAAAGCGCTCCCCTTTATAATACTCCCCCCCCTTTATAATACCTACCATTGGCAGTACTTTGCTTAACGCTATTGTCGAACGTATTGTGGATCGATCTAATGTGATATTTCTTCAGTTGCTCCCGAACGTTCCACGTTCTTCTCCACTGCGTACAGCAAACTAGTTTATGACTTTCTGCAAGGTCGCCGACCTCTACCTATTTTGATATTCGTACTAAAAGATCAGCTCATTGAAGTCTGCCGCATTTTATGCGTCTATGAAGAACGATTGCACCACACACCATTTTCTAGTTTCCCATCTAATATTGTCCGCAGGACTTAATACTCCAAAACACACCAAATATTTTCAAGTTTTTCTTCTACGTTCACGATATGTGCCTGTAGCGAACAACCGAAAGGATAAGCTGTAAAATAGGAAACATTTCGTTTCTGTTAGTAGAAATAAACCGATTACGTTGTTCATAAAAGACTCTTTTATCAGTCGCCTTACGTCTTTTCATTTCATGGCAAACTTTATTGTCACAAACCTCAAAGTTATAAGATAAAAAAAAACTCTACAAAAGCTTTAAACACATCCCTATCAAAAGAAACTTCAGGTTCACCACCGGTAAGGCTCCCTCTATCTCTATCTGCTACCATGTGTTTCGTTTTGGTTAAACTAGTAGTCGAACTCAGCCTTGCTTCCTCCTTTTTCAAAGGAATGAAATCTTCTTCTATTGCCTAGTGATCGTTTCTAATGAGGTCAATATCGGGAGTTAAACCAAGGAGCATATGCAATCGTTTATTAATAGTTAAACTGAAAATTTTAAAGCTCATCGACATCTCGTCTGCAAACGGGCGATTCAAATTACAAAACCAATCTGCCATGTCTTCCGTCCGAAAGTTGAGGTCAGTTGCATTTTCAGTATTTTTGGTACTTTCCAAAGTTGGACCAAAAACGATATTGGTCCATACGGTATTATCATCGAGAAATTGTGTTAAAGACATTTTATACAAGTAGTCAGATCTTTGATTATCTGTAAATCAAGTTGAAATTGATTATAATTATTCATTTCTTCTAACGGGGCTTCTTTTTACATTATTTCTAAGTCTTCAATCTCGAGGATTTGTAGCTCGAAAAAATATGGATAGATTTCGATAATTTTTGCATATATCTAAGTTGCATATGTTCGTAAATCACCTGCAAAATATGAGGCAAATCCATCACGAAACAAAAAAAATCTTGAATAGCGAAAAATGTGTGTCCTTCAAGAGAAAAAGGGGCTAATTTGAACACTTTTAGAATTCAATATTATTTGACAATACAATTTTTAAATTAAATTATGGATAGGTTTTACAGATTATCATCCACTAAGACGTTTTTGAACGTTTTTCATTGATAAACATAATTTAGAAGATGGCGAAGCTCTTAAAAATACACACACACCTATACACCAAAGCAAACAATGCTATTCATAGTTTATAGTTTACCGAGATGAGCCAGCCTTGGGCTGCAAATCTCGTTAATGGTGGGCTTCGTAGCCGTGTGGTTAGTGTCACCAGGCATTTAGCCACATCGTGCTATGGAGTGTGGGTTCGATTCCCGCCCGGGCGGAAAACTTTTCGTGAGTAATGTTTTCCGACTGTGCCACTGGGCGTTGCATGCTAGTCCGTTGTCTAGTGTGGTGCTTCCTTCAAAGGGCAAAATGCCCACTGGAAGCATTAACGTGTCGGTGTCTTTAAAAAAAAAAATGAAAGATAATAATAATAATAAGTTTATAGTTTGCAGTATGAAACTCTTCAAGTTTACTTCCTTTTAAATGAAACTGTTATAGCGTTCGATTATTATTTCGTTAAACTTCACTTTGAATTGTTATTGAGCAAGATTACCTCTTCAAATTTAGTATGCAAACGAACGGCGATGATAAGTGAATAAACTTGAGAGTGTTCAACCAAACGAAATGCTGCACGAATCAGAAAAAGGAGACGTCACAACTGTCAGTCGGATGACAGTTAAAACCGTTTCCGGAAGACTGGCACGCACACATCGCTAAACAAAAGGAGCATTAAGAAACCGACTGAAACACGAGCACCAACATTCATTGTTCCGAAACCGAACAAGTAGGCATCCTGGTCTGAGCCATCAAACTGAGAGAAAAAAAAAGTAGGCATCCTCCTCGAGCCGTGCATTTGAACGGTCTCGACGGTTTGAGATCGGCGCAAAAGAACCACCTCATTAGAGATTCCGGTAAGTTGCAATTGGCCAAGCGAAATTACCGTCATCTGACGATCGCCATTTTATACAGCTTCGCTGGACGGAAGAAAAAAACAGCCAGGAACACTGAAACCGGAAGAAAGAACATAGAATGAGAAAAAAAACATGTATCGTTATGGAATACATAGAGCCACGAAAGAAAAAAGACAGACACACACCATCCAATGTGGTAGAGTAATCCTGCAGCGAGATAACGATTAATAAACATTAAATTCATATGATACCGTTTTGTCTCAAATTCCGAACAGACTCATATTCCGAACACTCGGTTTTGCATGGCGATTTGGTTGAAATGTTTCGCTGAAATATGTCACCAAATAACAAGGAAATGGCAGTCAATTACAATTCAATTTTAGCGTCTCCAATATAATTTATACCGCGGGAGTAGTGATAATTTTCTAGTTTGAGACCAGTAGAACAAGCTCAAATCGATTTATTTGCGAAATAATTCATTTGAATATGATTTATTCGTGCTGTTCGGAAATTGAATCAAGGTGTTCGGAATATGAGACAGAATAAACGCAGTGTTCGGCATTTGAATCAAAATGTTGTTCCATACTTTTACGTATAAACAATACTAAAACTAATTAAATCAACAATATTATTAGTACACCTAACAGCTAACAGTAAGACTTTGTGAAGAAATAATTATTTACACAAATATCAGCCAATTTATGCCAATCAGATGCATTTGAAGTCACTGTTGGCCTTATGTGTTCGGAATATGAGTCAAAACGGTACTTACCATTTATTTGCTTCTGTTGTCTTTCACTGTTTGATAATAATACGTTTCGGAAGAAATCTTCGGTTGACGTTTCTTTTAGTAAACAGAGCATGATCTGACATACTGTGATGGAAGGCTTATTCGAATGATGTAAAATGGTATTGGTGAATTCGATTTGGGTTAAAAAGAAAAGGTATGCTTATTGCTATAAATGTGAAGCGTTTGCAAAAACGGTTCGATAAATAATTATCCGAAAGTGAGACCCGACTAAAATAGAAAATAAAAAGGAAATCTTAGATGTGTGTATTTGAGTACGCAGATACGTTAGGAGTGGTGAGATGCCTTTTTGAAGGGATGTGAGTGAGTAGAGTATTAAAGGAAGTACGTGTTCAGGAGTGTGGGTGATTTAGAGGATGAACATTTCCACGGACAAGATGGTGTTGGTGAGCTGGTAGGGTCAGTAATTTAATGATGTGGCGAGCGAAGACATTCTTTCAACGAACTTTGTGGCGCGCGGACGTGTTACAATTTTTGTCAAGTTTTTCGTATTTTAAAATGGCGGATCAGCCAAAGCAAGTGATTCGTCAGCAGAAAATTAAAATTCACCACACTTTAATTCCAAGTCTTGCAGCTTACGGACGTGGGAAAGATTTTTGAATGTGAAGTGAATGTTATGTATCGGTAACTCTACCACACACTGTTTTTTGCCGATGGACCAATGCACGAGTTCACTAATTTGACGTTTGAGCGGTGCCGAATTTACTCGTTGCCATGGTCACGTAAATAACACGGCACCGCTCAAACCTCAGATAGTGAACTCGTGCATCGGTCCATTGCTGTGTTACCTTTGACACACTCTCGTTCTGATCAAGAAACAGAGGCGATTTTTTTTTTCATTTTCTGTGCTATGTTTGAATCCCAAGGGGTGTTCGATAATGCAATAGCTTATAATTAAGTTGTTTGAGGTTGCATTACCAGAAAATATGAATGTTATTAAAAAATATGCAAAACATAAATCACCCGAATAGCTCGATACCGTTGTAGTCTGTGAGAGTTGCTGATCTTGAACGCTCTCTGGTCACGAACCAAACGAGAGAGTGGGAATCAACATTCGTAGGGCTCTCCGATTGAGATGTGCTACGAACTGTTACACTCCCTGAATATGGTTCGATCGATTTATTCGGATTAAAATCCAAACACTGTCAAAAATTTCGACTTTTTTACCTAGGATTCATAATGTTTACATCTTTTACGTACTGAGTTAGAAAAAGATGACAAAATAAACATTTTTTGAGTGGATAATGACCTGTATCTGAGATTCGAAGCGTCCAGACAATTCGAATAGAACGATAAAAAACAGAGCTAGCATAGCTACTGGCTAGTTTGATCAATACGCTAATGTCCAAAATTATCTACACAATAGGTTCCCAACATATTTGTGTGTACGATCCACCTGACCATACGTCATTTATATTGGGACCCATCAGAGAAAAATCGTGAAGAAATTAGTTTACTTCTGAGATTTTCGAGCTAGGCCCAGAAAATGGCCCTGGACCATTTTCCAACAATTTTTTCCATTTAAATCAAAATACAAAATCAATTCACAAGTATATTGAAGATTCTTGGAGGTGCGACTGTTATGTTGATGTTTGAGGTTATGGCTTTCAGTCTTAAATAAAACTCAAAAACGGATTTTCGCTTACATCCGACGTTTCGGACACATGTATTGTGCCTTTTTCAATGAATTAACTGTGTTTATTGTTTGCCCACAGCATAGGCAACATTTGTCCAACTGCATATAACGAATTCCCCGTTCGGGTACTGGACGGAAGTAGAAATCCGAAAACGATCCAGGTCGCAGAACTGAAAACGCAGTTGCCTGTTTTAGCGCCACTTTTACCCCAAACATTAATATTCGTTCACTTCCCAAACGCACTCCGTTCAACAGTACTCTCTGGATGCATAATTTAAACATCGGCAAAGTATATCTTTTGCATGGGAAAGAGAGAGCGATTGGAAAGTTTAATATTCTCCTCTGGACATGGAGGCGGTAGCTAAGTAACACACCTAGCTATGCATTACTTACTGCGAATTCCATCTCAAATGTTAATAACCTACCTGCTCTTTCTCTGTTAAATATATGAATAATAGACTTATCAATCGAGCCAAATGGAGAAAATGCTTTATTAGATACTGTGGATCCCAAATATCCGTAGCGGTAAACGTGCAGCAACTTCAGCAATACCAAGCTGAGGGTTTTAATCCCGCCGGTCGGGTGATCTTTCCGATTTGGAAGTTTACTCGACTTAAAACACATACAAAATTATCAAATGACAGAGAAAGCTCTCATTTAATAACCGTATAGTTGCTCATGAGAACACTAAGCTGAGAAGCTGGATCGGTTCCAGTAGGAACGCAACACTAAAAAGAAAATATAAATATATTCTATGTCCAGGAAAGTTGAGAATGTTTCCAATTAGATATTCAAGAGCTAGATATTCTTGACCAGTGGGATTTAAACTGACGATCAACAGCCTGGTCTTGCAGAACAACCCCTGTTAAGATTAATACTGAGCACAAATTTTCGAAAAAATTTTACACTACCTACATAAAAGTCTATATTAAGAAAATTAAAATAATGATTGAAATTGGCTGAGGTTTATTGTAATTATTGTAAATCCAGCGCGAAATAGGCATACATATGCTATTCAAGTTTCTATTAGCTATCAGCAACAAAACTCAAATTCCACCAGAAACTGTTTAACATTTCAAGCATTCCAAACCTATCACATTATTCGACATGTCCGGTATTGGCTTTTGGTGCAGAGCCAATGTCTGGGACGAGACCAACATTTTGGCATCATTCCAAAATTTCCTCCCCCGCCCCCCAGTTTTCAGATTCTAAGTACCAAATGAACCATTGCGATGGAAATTTCACCCCAACGCGAGGCCATCCTTTGTTTGGTTATTATCTTACCGTTCTTCTTGTTTTTACCAACGAAAACGTGCATCTCTCTGCTCGATTGGCCGCAAGTTTTCCGGAGAGATATATCATAAACCTTCCGGGACCTTTTCTCAGACTGAATTTTCCGCCTGCATTCTTCCTGCTTTTTATTGTTGTCTACACTGAACCAAAATATGGTTCAAATTTAATACAATCTTTCGAGATCAGTGTTACTAGAGAATCAACATCATACCAGAAAATAAGCTTGTTTTTTTCTATCTTTATTAACGAGATTTTTAGCCCTGGGCTAGTTCATCTCGGGACCAACGGCTTTACTTCCCTTCCGAAGGAAGTCGTCACTGAAAAATTTTTAGTGACTATCTCGGGGATGGGATTCGATCCCAGGTCCTCGGCGTGAGAGGCGTGTGTTCTAACCACTACACCAGGTCCGTGTGAATAAGCATACTCATGGGTATAATTATAAAGCAAGCAAACGTAAACTGAAAATTGAAAATTATTGCAGATTCTGGCTGGGGAATTTCGGGTTCGAAAAACGTTGCCGTTTATCTGCATGGTACGAGTTTGCGATTAATTTGCGCGAAGGGCAATCCCAAAAATTAGACTTATGGTTGCCTTCGCATTTTGCGCACACAAACTTTTCGGTATCTTTCTTCACAGGACAGACGTCCTTAGCGTGAGAAAAACCTCCGCAAACCATGCATTTAGTATCCACGCGGCAATGTTGTTCTGAACAACCGAACAATCTTCCTTTGATTTTTGGGACACAATTTTGATTCGGTGTAGGTTGTCCTTTCAATAGCTTCGACCCACAGTTTGCGAATTACCTACCTTACATAACTATAACTAGGTATGTATGTAGTTTTGGGAATCGCTGGTGCTTGGTCTGAATGGAGCGACCTCATTGATATTCACTTGGACTGTGCCTTTCGTGATGTTTCCCAAGATCGTATCGCATCGAACAGGGCAATTTGCCGCACACTGCACGGAACGAGTTATTGATATGCCACTGTTGATTCGTTTGCATCAGACAAAATGGCAATTTGGCACTGCAATCGAGTTCCATTCCGGAGTGCGGCGTGAAGAGAAAAATCGACCTTCTCGGTATTCATAGCTTCGATGTTTTTTGATTCATATACCTCCAAGATATTGCTCGTTCGCTTTCATGGATCACGTTTTAAATGGTTTCGATAGCTGGCTTGGCCAACTTTATCGGATGAAGGATTTTCTCACTTACCCACGGCGACGACAGCGGCTTCAGCTCTGAATGCGTCTTTCGGTTTGTAAATATTACGTATTTGCATCAAATCAACACCTACAATCAGGAGGAAATCCTAGAGCTCACGTCGGGTTGCGCTTCATTACCACGGACTGTAATATTAGGGTGGCCCATAAAGTTCAAACTACAAAAACCATACCTAAGTTACACCCCCTTAATTTGTTCATTTGGAGCCGCAGAAGCTAATAGGGAAGTTTGAACAGAATCCGTTAACTTTAAGGTCTTAGCCCCCAAAAAATATTGGGGGGGGATTCGACCAATCATATGGAAGGATCGTTTCCAATTACATATTTGACCGTAGATAAGGTTGTAGCTGATGCATTTCTTCCACTATTGATTCGAAGATTCTGCAATCAATATAGAAGAGAATGCAATTCACAAACTTTCACAGTAGCTTCTGGGAAACTAAATGGACAATTTTGGGGGATAGATTTTTATGATTCATTTTTTTCTCATATAAAAATGGACCACCTTACTGTAATATAGTTCACACAACGAAAACCATGCGAATGAGTTTGGGGTGATGCGTTGAAATCTTGATGATTTTGTAGTCGCCTTTGCTGTAGAGGGACGAAGATGTCCCTACACAGAAATGTGGGGGCACATCAACGGGTTTGTCGGTTGGTTCATCCTTCCAGCTGGGAAGAGAGGTTTTGCCCGACGTGTTGATAAACATATTTATGGTTTTACGTCGGTTATGCATGACGTGTTCCATGTGAATAGCGGCTAGATGGATCTGGAGATCACCAGAGCAGGATGAGGCCGACCAAGGGCAATGGCTATGACGACGGTACCGACCTAACAACTCCGGGAAAATATGTGAATGAATATATGTAAATTGCTTTTCGTTGTACCATGGTAGCACATGGGTGGTGTCAGAGATGTTTTGGATGCTGATTCGTGTGGTCAGTTCAATTTGGGAAATGAGCTTTAATAATCCGGAAAAAATAATTAGATCTGAATCACCATTTAATTTTAGCAATGTTGAAATAGGGGTCCTTCCATAATCTTGTAGTAAAGAACGCGGCTTCTAAGCGAAGCTATGCTGAAGGTGTCTGGGTGCGATTCCCGGTCGGTCCAGGATCTTTCGTGATGGAAATTTTATCGTACCTGCCATACGATATGCGAATGCGAACATGGCAACTTTGGAAAAGGAAGCTCCCAGTTAATAACTGTGGAAGTACTCATTGAACACTAAGCTGAGAAGCAATCTTTGTGCCAGTGAGGACGTAATGCCAAGAAGAAGAATAGGTTCGGTGCAAAGGTATTCGCCATAGTACAAGTATTCACCACTCCGAATTATATAATTGTATCGTATTATGGAGAAAAACAGTTTTGAGTTCGTCAAATTATTTTGAAATAACATGGAAACATTTTAGAAACCTCAGAGTTTTTTTTTCAGAAAACAATACTAAACATTATTTTTCTCAAAATTTTCGCTCCTTTACAACTTATTCCGCCATAGTGTTCCTGAATTCGCCACCCTCTATATAAAAATCATCGTAGGTGGCGAATTCAGGAACCGGAATTGAAAACATGAAGAATACTGGTGCAAGTGATTCAGTATTCGCCACCCCAAATGTCAATACAAGAACAAGGTTTCTGACCAGATCTTATAGTTTTCCTGCCAAACATGGATTAGATGCTTTCGTTTGACAGAGCTCTTTTTTTAATTTTTACTAATAAAAAACATCCTTAGGGTAAGCCTGCCATCTGTAGAGCTCTGTCTTGTTCGTGCGATATCGAAATACCTTTCGATCCCCCTTCAACTTAAAGTATCATCGGATCTCCGCCGATCATTGTTAGTTCACCGTCGGGATCCATCACTGTTTGGGATTTGATCCATCCATGCTCTAGCACCACTCGGTAGCAGATGCTACCTAGTTCCTGCCTTACCGAACCAGTTAGATTTTGGTTACACTCGAACAGCCGAACCGCTCACTCGGCAGTAGATAGGTATGGACCTTAAGCGCGGAAGCAACTTCCGCCATTCCGTCGCCCTCGGGGTGCTAAAGTTGGATTCCGTCAACCTCTTCAGTATCGATTCCCTGCTTCCAGTTTTAGGGGTGTTCAGCGAAGCACAAATATATCTGTGGTATGCGTTTACCTACCATGTGGAAATCTGTGGTGTCATTTCAATAGGGCCTAACTGACATGAGCGATTTCTCTTCATCGATTCTTTCTTTCTCTAATAACTTCGCTGAGTTATTTAATTCTGTAATATTTCTTGGTATATATATGCAAGATGTAGTGATTTTTCATCCTAAAGCATAACAATATGTTACGAAAAGAGAATTAGTTTTCTGAAACAACGCAAAGAGAGCAACGATGAAGAGAAATCGATGAATGCAGATAAGCCCTTATGAAAAAACAACATCGATATATTCCTAGCATGCGGGGCGAGGAAGAAAAATTTGTTCAACAACTAGGACCTAGAATATTCGTCGATGATTTAAACGTCCACCATCCGATCTGGGGTGGATCCCGATCAGAGGGACAATACCCTATCACTAACCTAAATGATGATTCACCGACTTCCTTCAATAGCTGCTGTTCGACGAAAGTTGATGTTACGACTGTCATCCAGTCGGCTGGTGCATCAATTCGAACTCACATGACAGAGATCACCATCCTCTTCAAATCCCGTTAGTCGTGGAGGCTCCAGTAACGACCAGACGTCCCCGTTGGTTATACGACCAGGCAGATTGGATAATAACAGCATCAGGGATTGAATCCTGAGAAAATTGAGAGAATCTCTCACGTATCGCTCTCTGTAACTATCATAACATGCTGCACATTATGAGAGACTGTTTATCGTATACTGCTACAACTTTGATCAGATTTGGGTATAGTAGTGCATGATAAAACCCCTCTAAACATGCTCCAAGCCTGGGGGACACTATTGCTATTGGAAGTTCGTGGATTGTTTATCGTGCCAGTAAAGAAAAACACCTACCCCCAACGGTAAACAAGCGAGAAAAATGGATTTTATCATCGCTCTCTTTTTGGGGCTCTCGCTCGCTGCTTCCATTTATCAGACTTGTTACACCTTGCGATACAATGATGATCGTGGACCGCAACAGATGAGATGTTTTTCTTTGCTTGCTTTGATCGTGCTTCATACTCATATGAGAGCGAATTCTGCAATGCCTGAACAGCATATGTGCATCACTCCGCACTCGCCACCCGAGAAGCATGTCATTCACACCCAAGCGGCAGCCGTTTCGATCCCGAAAACAAGTAAAAAAAAGCTCTGAGTTGTTGGTCTCCAGCGACCAAGAAAGTGATCATGGTATACAGAAAAGCTCTTCACGCTGTGAAAAGGATGGCATCTGATCATCCAAACCGAGGTGTAATCGTTGACCGGTATCATATCGAACACAGCACTTGTCGGCAAGCCATTCGCTAAACGAGCCTGAAAGAGTTATTGGATAGCATCAACGCAACACAATTAACCGCTGACCTATGAGCTAAGGTCAACGCTCTCAACGGAAAAAGGGACGTCTCTCCACCTACCCTTGGTATTGTTGGGAACAGCACTAATGACCCAGGAATCATTGCCGACAGCCTGGGAAAATAACTTAAACTCGCAGCGTTATTGTCCTATGATCCGGTCTCCGGTGCGCCTGCTAACGACATAAACAGTTTCACTGTACCCGAAGGTAGTGCGCAGCTTGCCATTAATAAACTTTTCTCATTTAAGGAGTTGCAGTATGCTTTGAGTCTACCAGCCGAGTACTACCATTCGAGTAGTGGGCCCTGTCGACGTTGGTTATCGATTGATGAAAAATCTTGAAGAGCATGGTAAGCTAAATCTACCTGAGCTGACAAATCAGCTGTGGATTGGTATCTCCTACCCACAGGAATGGCAAGAGAGTTTCGTTGTTTCATTCTGCGAAACTCGGCAATTGAGCTCAAGAACCAGCAAGCTATCGTCCAATTGCACTCACCTGCTTCTTTTCTAAGGTAGTATAGCGAATGGTAAACTTATCTTAGCTTACGCATCATCTCCAGCAATGCGGCCTACTCGATCACCGGCAGCACGCTTTTCGGTCCGGTTACGGTACTAATATCTACTTTGTGGCCCTCGGCAAGGCTCTGCTGGATCCTTGAATCATCATATCGATATTGTTTCATTGGATTTCTAAAAAGAACAGAGTTTGGACGCAATTCGTCCTGCAAATATTAGCCAATTGGGGCTCCACGGGCTACGTTTTGCATTTCGTAAAAAACTTTTTCACCATTCTTACCTTCTGGGAAGTCAGCGGAAACACCAAAACTGATTCATTCAGAGAAGAGACCGGCGTTCCGCAAGGATCCATCATATCGGTGACTTTATTCCTGATAATAATGAACGGTGGCTTCTAAGACCTTCCAAATGGTTTCAACATATTTGTCTACGCAGACGACATCGTCATTGTAGTATCTAGACCTAAGGTCGCGGCTACACGAAGGAAAGCTCAAGCAACCGTTACCAGAGCAGTCAAGTGGGCTTGCATGCAAAACGGCTCGGTTTACATGATTTTCACGCTGAAAATTCAATCATAAATAATGCACATCAAATGGCAAGCCGTCGATTCATCCATGTGCATTATATTACTGTGTGCGTTTTAAATGCAAATATCAAATGCGGGAACACCAAACGCGGTAAGATTTTTAACAAGGAAGGCGATGTCAAAAATTGATTTTCTATGCTAGGTCGGTGGTAATATGTATCATGGTTGCTAAGTATCCTTTGGTTACTTTGTGTTGCCGCATTTGAAGCTCATTTAGACTGGATTTCCACGTCAAATGCAAACAGCAATATATGACAGAATATTCAGCGTAGGATCATGTAAACCGAGCATTCTTGTTTGCAATTTCATTTTCTAGATGCAAGAAAGTTTCACTCAAGATTGCAAGCATTTTCGAATGCAGTGAGACAGTTTACATTATGTAACGTTGAATATTCAGTTATAACTCGTTTAACATGATTATCATAAAAGTTTACGTGTCACGTAAATTTAAGATTTGTTTGCTGTGCATGTGTACGCATCAGGGCACATTCCCCGTTCGAAAAAACTGCAAGAATCCTCGGTGTCACCATCGACCGAAGCCTGAACTCCAGGAAGGAGGCAGAGCCAATTGCCGAAGGCGTCTTAATTTATTGATATGCTTGTCGAGGCCTCATCACAGAAACAACCGGAATATCCGATTCCGTGTAGTCGCTGGCAGCATTATTAGTAGCCTGCTGCATGGATAGGCAATCACGCCAGATATATGAACAATCTCATCGACACGATATCTCCGATCTACAACTGATATATTTGAGTTGTCTCTTGGCCTGTTCTTTCCTATCCGGCTGACGCTGCATGAGTCCTGTGGGCTCCTTCCATTTCACTTCCTCATTACCGTACGTAACCCTCTGCACGAAAGCAACCATCGTTGCATAGAGGACCGCGGGAAACCAAAGAACTCGCCTCATAGAAGAAGCAGGTCACCTGCTTGGAAACGCCACCGGTTTGCGTCTCCCACCAATTGCCAAAACGCACTGGTGTGGTGAACGAGACTGGCACAGCTCAAATCTTAAATTTGACGGTAGAATAACAAAAAGCAACAAAAAACAAATATCTCGGAATTCAAAAATGGCCGTCACAATGGCCGACTTGTGACCCTTCTCACGTTTTCAAATTCACTGAAGTGGAGAAATAGTGACAAATGTTCCTGATCTTCTTATTATATGCTTTCTGCTAGTGCACAATGACAAAATAAAAAGTGCGCTATGGATCAATACACGCGTTCATTATTTGACGTTTGAGCGGTGTTGTGTTATTTATGTGACCATGGCAACCTGTGAATTCGGCACCGCTCAAACGTCAAATTAGTGAACTCGTGCACTGATCCATATATCAATGCACGAGTTCACTAATTTGACGTTTGAGCGGTGCCGAATTCACTGGTTGCCATGGTCACATAAATAACACGACACCGCTCAAACGTCAAATAGTGAACTCGTGCATAGGATCATTGTTGGATGCTTCCTTTGCGAGATTAGTGCGTTTGAAGTTTTAGTTTTACGACATAACCTTAATGTGGTTTCCAGGACTTTTTGGTGTTCCTGGTAATGCAACTGCAGATTTCCTAGCAGGACATGGCCCTTCTGGTCCTTGTTACAGCACTAGAGTGCATTCGACGGTGGGTGAAATCGGTCATACGCCAAACATGGCAGGCGGGTACTTTAAGATCTAGATATAGCGTCCTCGTACAATCCACGTAATCGTAACGCACTAGCTGTTGTAGTCCCGTGATATGCAATTTCCGTAGTAGTTTTAAACTTGTCGGACTTGTGCATACTGGACCCGTAAACCTAATCCCGCCTTCAGACACCCTGATTTGTGATTTTGATTTTATGTTTTCTCTTAGCATTTAAATAAAAGTGACTTTATTTTTGGTATAGGTAGGACCACAACATGTATATATGAAAAACTTTTGATGAAATTGAAACTTTTAATACATTTTTTTTTAAAATGATTGAGAAATTGTTTTTTTTTTCTTATAACCCACAAGAGGCGTCAAGAAAGAATAAGGATATTCGAAAATAAAAATAGAATATTCGGAGTCCAAAATTCAAAGGTTTGTGAATGAAAACAAATCATTGCACAAAATATGCTAAGATCGATATGTTTGAAAGCAAAACCGATATTTAGTTCAAACATAATAATGTGGGTATTAGAGGGTTAATATTTCACATTTCATATTAACAAATATCAGTTAAGATCAGTTAAGAGATTAATATAAGTTTTGCAATCGCTACATAGAAAAAACGAGCAGTTGTTTTTAAAGACAATTTAGGCAACGGACAATACGAAACACCCAGTAGCCCAGCGATGAATTTCTCTTTTGACGAAAATTTTTCACCGAGCAGGAATCGAACCCACACCCCGTGGCACCCCGAGGAGGAAAGAATAACTCGCAATAATTTATGCATACCATATTTTGGTATCATACCATAATTAGGTATTGTTCAGTTGTCAATACCGCATTTTGGTATTATAAAGGTATTTAAAAAAAATGTTTCAAACAATTAACAATACTTCATTTTGGTATTCGAAAGGTATTGAGGACTGCTGGAGGTATTGAACAATTATTGAAAAATTTCACTTTTATATGAAAATCCATCAAGTATTATTTAGGTATTACATTACCTGATCTAATTATCAGCTTGGTATTTGTAGAATATGCAGAAGGTATTATTTGAGGTATTTTACCTCTTATGCAGGGTTCATTCATAGCTCATTCAGGTTGTAAGTATTGGAAATTATCTGGTATGGAATACCTCAATTTGGTATTCAGTAGTTATTTTCCTCTGCTCGGGACAATACGCCTAGACGACTGATGCCGCTAACCGCAAGGCCACAAAGCCCATGTCAGCCCATGTTCGAGGAAGTTTTATCAGAAACTCATTGCATCTCCCCACGAGCCGAGGTTTACATAGAAAAGGTTGGGCGCATCTCAAAGGACGAACGTGTGACGATCGAACATTGGAAGCAGCACTTCGATGTGAATTGGAAGAAGTAGTTAAGGACTGTTCATTTTATAAAGTGGACACTTTGTTTATGCTATATCTTTTTTATTTATTGATAAAATCGTAATCGGTTTTCTGTGTATCGTTGACCTATTATTCTAAAATGCTATGAAAATATGAAATCTTTGAAAATGCTTTTGGTTGAAGAGCTAAATAGTTTTTCCAAAAACTCTTAAAAAAAGCTGTCCGTCAATGTTTAACATTATTTTTCGCAAAACAAAAATCCTTATTTTTATGAACAAATTGTATGTTTGTATCCTTTACTATTCTACTAAAGGTAAAGCTTTAAAAATATCAATTATATTCCACCATTCTATGACACTAGGTAACTTTAGTGATTTACCCATTTATGGCCAAATTTGCTGATACACCATCCTTTCACTCCCAGCAAAAGAGAAAAGTAAAAAGCCTGTTCAAAACTAGTTTGGATTACTAAAGAAACTATATTAGTATAAACGAAAGCTAAATCGTGAGATTAAACTACAGTCTTAAGTATAAATTTTACTGTTTATGGTAGTTTTACTAAAAAGTCTCATACTTTTAAAATCATGTACGCATATTTATCGATCTTTAGCAAATTGTAAACAGTTTTCTCCGAATTTTTCAATTGGTAATCTCAGAATAACATATTATGAAAATAATATGTGAAAAATAAAATCGAGCACACAGCACTGTTGCCAATTTTGATGATTGTCAATGTACTTTGATAGGTCTTCTAAGAATAAAACAAATATGTTTCTGTTGTGCTTTGAATGTGACGTGGGGACTTACTAAGTAATTCTATGAAGGCGTAAGTTATTTTTCATATTAATACTATATTAGGACTTCCGTCAGGACGTACTTTTACACAAAAAATTCTACTCATATCAATTCCCATTAAATTAAAAAAAAAAATTTGTGTATTTTTTCATTATTCGCTATCAGTATTGAACGAAAGAACACTTTAGTTATCGATTTCGATATCTTACCTGTACGATCGGATTTACCGAAAATTCAACAATTCCTGGAGAAGAAAATCCAACTCCAAATCTCAGAAGTGGAAAACATTCAACTAAACCATGTGCGAAATTGTATTTTCATCGAGGTGAAAGATAGCGAGACTGCTGCTCGTTATCAGCGTCTCCATAACAATAGACATGTTCTATACCATGGGGACAAAGGCTTCAAGTTTCCCGTGTACGTTGAAAATGAAGCTGTGCCAGTGCGTGTGCTTGATCTACCGCCGGCAATGAAGCACACCACTGTGATCGACTTTCTGACCCAGTACGGTGAAGTAAAATCCGTCACCAGAGAGCGTTGGAAGAACTTCTTCCCAGGCGTTTATGATGGCGTCCGGATTTTACACATGAAAATCAAACATCCTATTCCATCATTCGTTACGATTGCGGGACATGTGACGTCAATCTCCTATCTTGGGCAGTAGAAGACGTGCAAGTGGTGCGGAAAGGCGGTTCATCCCGGACAGAAGTGCACTATCTCCAAAAATCAAACACAATCTACTTCATCAACCACACCGCATACAGCACCTTCAGTCATCGAAAATAGCTCCCTGCTCAACCCTGACCACTTTCCTCCGATCAACTCAACAGCACCCACAGCATCATCGCAAAAAAAGCGAACCAATAATACCTACAACGCGAACCGATAACCAACTGAAAGCAGCAGCCAAGAACGATATCGATGACGACGACAATAATGGAAACGATAGCACATCATCAGGTTGCATCGAATCATCCAACAAGCGGCGGTGGTCAGCCAGACTAGCTAATCAAAGGAAAAAAAAATGTGTTCTAGCCATGCTTCTCTGGACGATTGTCAATCCATCGTTGATAATCATTTGAAGAGAAACGGTAATTCTTCGGGCAAAAATTGTCCAAATAATCAAATCATAAATCTTGGTTAAGATTTTATTGTAATTGAAAAATAAAATTACATTCGGCTCCGTATGCTCTCGGGCGCTTGAGCCTACCAAATAAAGATTAAGGAAAAAAAAAATGCATGACAAGTCCTTAAATGCTGTTAAAGTCAAGTCTCAACGCATCACCTATAGATCAATGTTGACCCTCATCAGATCAAGGAGTGTGATTACGATTCCAACTTCAGTCCGGGAAACTTTTCGTCAGGAATGTATTTCGACCAGGGTTGTTAACGTTAATCAACGATTAACGTCGTTTAGCTAATTCGTTAACGTTAACCAGTAACGGTTAACGAAGCTTGCGTTGATTCGTTCGAAAATCGATTAAACGATAACGTCAACGTACAGTGATTTAACGTCCATGACTTCGAATTTTTTACTTTCATGAAGATTTTAATATCTAACAAACATAATCTAACATTGTTTCATGTGATGTATTTAAAAATAAGTAAATGTAGAAAGGTAAATGATTCAGTTTACATAATAATTACGACTGAACAATTTATTACCACCATAAGAACATGAACAAGCGTGATCTCATTGCAGTTTTTATAGAATGTTAACTAAGAGAGGAAGCTTTTAGTCAGCTTCAGTGAGAAAATGATGTTTAGATTAGAGCTCTACAGTCTTGGAAGTAAGACAATCTGTTCCACGGCCATTGCCAGTTTCGATTTAAATGAAAACTTTTATCTGTCATGTTAAGCTGAGAATGTTAAGTTAGGGCAGTATGGCAACTTGTATTTGAAAATGAGAGATCGGGGTCATTTTGATTGTTTGCTGGGTAGAAAAAATGTTGCCGAGTGCTTCATGTAGGCAAATGTGGGGGCTGGAACGATGAGAGGATACAACATGTCTTTGCAATTTATGAAAGTTCTTCCAAGCAAAGTTTGTGACGTTTGAAGAGGCTGACTGTTGGGAGCCAAATACTTGCTCTACACAGTTAACTTAATTGTTTTAATAAATTTTCCACGGATACGGGATATTAGCATAGAAACGTGTTGTTTATTGACGTTTCGAAACATTCTCTAGAAACCTGTAAGAAAATGAAAATCCACGCTTTGGTTAGCGCTGATCGTTGACGTTGATTCAACACAAACTCGTTAACGTTGACGATAACAACCATGAAAATCAACGCAACGACGTTGACGTTGTTCCAGAGCAAAATTAACGTAGCGGCGTTTATCGTTGATTAACGTTAACAACCCTGATTTCGACTGGGCGTTGCATGATAGTCAGTTGTCTAGTGGGATCATGAAATGTCTCAGTTTCACTCAACATTGCAAGCATTTTCGAATGCAATGAGACAGTTTACATTATTTATCGTTGAACATTCAGCTATAACTCGTTTTACATGATTATCATAACAGTTTACGTGTCACGTAAATTTAAGATTTTTTTTGCTGTGGAGTTCTTATTCTTGGCATAACGTCCTCACTGGGACAAAGCTGGCTTCTCAGCTTAGTGTTCTTTATGAGCACTTCCACAGTTATTAACTGAGAGCTTTCTTTGCCAAAATTGCCATTTTCGCATTCGTTTACCGTGTGGCAGGGACGATGATACTCTATGCCCAGGGAAGTCAAGGAATTTTCCATTACGAAAAGATTCTGGACCGACCGGGAATCGAACCCAGACACCTTCAGCATTGCTTTGCTTAGTAGCTGCGGATCCACTCGGTTAAGAAAGGCCTCGTGGAGCTCTTGTAGTTATAGGAGGCTGGATGCGATCTTTAGCGTAGTGCAGGAGAACGGTAAGGTAAATTGGTATAATACGCCCCACTTTATTTTCAGGAGATTGAGGCTTCTTTAACACGTAAATATGGTTACATATCTTAAATATACGCGAAAAAAACATGTTGCACAAATAAGATCCTTGGGAAGTATAAACAACCAATAGAAATACCAAAAATATCGAAAATCAGCTTTTTGGCGTAAAATTTCAGGTCCGATAGGCAAGCTCCGTTGTAAATGAAGCCCATCCTTTAATATTGTACTTATTACAAAAACTTTTACCGGAAGACGACTGCTAATGGACCCTTTTAAGCTTAGCAAGTGGTGAAATTCTCCTTGGAAGCATTTCTACAACGCTGCGGAACTTTTTCTACGGGAGGGGCATATTGCACGGTTTGTTTTGAAACATCAAGATTTGGACCGTTTACAGAAAACGTCTTGTACTCTTTTTAGAAGCAACCTGGCAAGAGAAAGTTGCATGCAGAGCATGACCATCTAAGTAGATAACTCTTTGACATCAAAAACTATAGAAATAATGCATTTGCCACTGCGTTAGAGCAGTTTTTCTTTGGGGAGGGCGTATTATACCTGTTTACCCTATATGGCGGTGTAGGTTGAGCATGAGCATCAGCATGATTGACCACCCGAAGTTGTTACTCCGTTATTGCAAGAACAGCTGTGCTTACACAGGGAACCATCAGATGCTACTCGGGATCACTAGCATCCTGAATTTGTGCAGTACTGGTGCTCTCATTATTATAATAAACAATTCCAGCACTGATTTAGTCCGAATGCAGGTCATTTGGGGATGGGAGGGAAATGTTTACGTGTTACTTGATTTATGAAAGACGAGGAGTCCTCTGGAGTTCCACAAGAAAACACTGGAATTTTGGATACGGGAAAGGATTCGAATTGATTTATTTAAGAGTTTGTAACTTAGATAGGATGTTTTTTGTAACAAAACATGTTATAATTTTGACTGTTTAGAAGTAAAAATAATAAAATATCTAACAAAATTTGGTATGTATCATCCTAACACCGCCTCTGTGATGCTCATCCTTTGATAACCCCGTGCTCACTGCCTCTCGTTGTAACAGATACCGTTCGGAAGCCATGACACTCGAATGAAACCAAAGCTTATTGCCATATAATAAACACGTGATCGCCATTCGTACCTTGCATCTTCCAACAATGTTCAGCATAGCTTCATTGCTACGCATAGTCTGTGCTGCGTGCACCAGTGAATCCTTTGGTGAAAAAGGCCTTCCTGAGTAAGCTATCGTGCCCCACCCACATAGTTCCCGAAAGGCTTTCGGCACTACGATAAAACTCAAAGTAATTTATTTCCATTTAAGCTCTCGCGTGCTTGCCCTTCCTGGCGAGTGAGAGTGCGTCTGTCAAACTCAGCTTTCGTTTCATCAAGTGGGGTCTGAAGAGGGTGTGTGCAGTGGAAAACGAAACTGGCGTCTGTCGGATTGGCCGGCCGACTAAAACGGGACAATTCTTACGAGGGTTTCCCGAAAATCTCTCACGTTTGGCGATAAACCACCGGGGCCGAAAGCAGAGGGATGTTCTTTGCTTGGTTGTTGGAAATTTACGTCGGATACAATGGATTTTTCGAAAAAACGTGGTCACGTCAAATTTAGGTTGGCAGAGATTTGGTACGGGAAGATATTTTGAGGCAGATCCCAATACGACCCGAGAATAGAGTAATTATATCATAAGCATTCGAGTACTTATAACATAGAATTTTAAATACAGTATACAGTAGAAATTAAAATAGCTATTGCTTAAATTGAGAATTCGAGATGCGACAAACATAAACAGGCAGTGTGCAACATCATCAGCTCGAAGTGTTAAAGAAATCTCGTTTCGTGTAACTTAATGCAACGGTGAAATATAACCCCTTTCCGTGGCGCATTGTTGGATTATCTCCGTCACGTCACAATCAAGAAGGTGCTTATCAATGGCTCTTCTCTGATTTACGAAACATTCCCGCGAAAGCAATTTCTCATTAATCTCCACAATGGCCATCCGATAGTAAATACTTCCTTTATAGCGAACACAATGCCGAAAGCCTACAATGGCTCACTCGTCAAAGCCGATCATTCACCAGCTCAACGATAATAAACGTTTATTAACGCCCCAGCCTCGGATTGCACCCCTTGGACGGGTTTATCGGATGACTCCAGGCAGGATGCGTCGCTCGAAACAGGAACTCCAGGCCCAGCAACGAAACTGTTGACGTGATCATAAATTCTAAGTTAATTTACGCTGTGATTTAATCTCGAAACCCGTCGAACCGATATTCGGCTCGTTTGGTTGAGCGATATGATGTTAGCTGGTGCTTCGCAACTTTCCTAGACAATTTCCATCGACGACGACGACGACGACGACGATGATGATGCTGGTGACATTGACCGGAAATGACGTCCCTCCTCTACCGCTGCCAACCGCGAAGCAATTGGAAGGCGATGCACAATGGGAACATTTCAGAAAAAGACGATTAAAATATCTAAGAGTTCAAAACTTTTTGTTACGGTGTATTTACAGAGTCTTCAGCAATAGAATATTACTTTCAAATAATTTTGAGATTTCGATCGCCTTTTTCTGAAACGGTCTCACTGTGCATCGTTTTCCAAACGAGTTGACATTAATTTGCTGCGTTTGTTATAATTTTGTCGCCACTGGTCGTCGATACGATGCCCGGTCCGAAAACGTTCGCAAGCATCTATCATGGAGTTTTTGAATTGGAACACAACACGATGTATTCAGTTTATTTACAGGACATGTCACGCTCTTGAGTCTTTCGACGGGACCGAGGAGGGCAGTATCCCATTGAACGGTTGTGTGTGTGACGCGAGAGACGATAGTCCGTCAAATGTTGTCGAGTGGCTGCCACTATCGAGACTACAGTCCGGGAAGTTGTTACGGCCGATGGTGCCTACGAACCGAATAAATATCAATTTATCCTCGCTGTATTTATGGATGTGCTTATCCCGCAAAATGTGATGTGGCCGTCAGAGTGGATTGCAGCTTGCGATGTTGCTCTATAAAATGGATGGATGGTGATTCCAAAGCACGTGTAACTTGAAAGCTGAAAATGAAGCGGTGCATACGCACTGGTTTGTTATGCGGATGTAGTAGGTGTCATTATTCTTGATTCTAGTGAATCGGCTGAAGGATAACTGTTTCAAAACATTTTGTAATACTATCACTTTAAAATCAATAATGTCGAACAAATTTAGCCAGAATCAGTACTTATCGATCTCTAAGAGACTACATAATAGATAAAATTCTTACAACTATTATATATATATCATTTGATTGCAATACACCCGATTCTGTTTTTTCCATACATTTTTTTCCGCCAAAACCTTATGTTTGCATAAAACGTCGAGAAATGGTGTAACTTTTTTTGCATGGTTTTTGAACTTTTGAACTGAAAACTTTTTTTGCACGGTACGCATCCCCCGTGTAAAAACAGAATCGGGTGTAGTTAACTTTGAGAATCCGAACATACTCCTGGAGGTAGACAGTTTTCTTCATAATAAACAAGCTATGATATTTTACTACCGTTGTGCGGGGTGATATTGAGCTATAATGGTCACAGCAAACCATGACTAGAGTAATTGAAACAATTTGGCAAGCAAGTATCGAAAAACAACAATTCTAACGCTGCACAATGGACCGAATCGACAATTTAGCCGGAAAAAAGTGTGGTCTTTGTTCTCGTCGATTTTAGACGTTCGATGTCTTCAGAAAAGCTATTCGTAATAGAGTTTTGCATCTTTTAAGAAAAAAGTTGAATAGGGTGGCCCTTATTAAGTTAAAATTTTGACTCAAACATTTTTGTTTAATCAAATTTGTGGCTGCACTCTTCTGCAAACTTTCTGAAAATGTTATTTTGAACAACTTTGTCCAAGACACTTTTGATCTTACTCTTCATTTGAGCTAAGTAAATTGATTTTGAAAGTTTTGACTTAGGGTGGACCCAAAAAATCAGTTATTTCGGTTTAACTTTTTTTATTCTCAGTTTAACGTGAACGTGGTCTTCAGAAGAGTTGCAAAAGAAGTAAAGATACACATTTTTGCTGAACCATGCAAGTTTGTTATTCTTGTGATTTTGAAGTAATGATCTAATTTAAGTGAAAAAACTATCAAATCGTTAGATGCCCATAACTCATGGAGTTGGTTCGATAATTTTTTTCTTTAAGTGGCATTCGAAAGCCATATAATAGGCAACTTTTGCTGCAAAAACTGTGAGAACGTAATTTTTGTAAATTGAGAAAATTCAATTCAAAAATACACTTAAAAAACTAAAAATTCGCCTGTAACTCACAAGATTTTAAAGTTAACGTCGTGCTGCCTTCAGCAAAGTTGTAGGTTTTAGCTTGGCTTCTTCAATAATGTTAGATTATTTCACCATTTCCACAGTTCTGTACTCCATGACACTATTGTATGTATTAAGTCATAATAATAGCAGTCACAATGACGAAACATTCGAAGTTTCTTAAGTTGCATTGGCACCATTTTACATTTTGAATTATATGTGAACTATACCACTGAGTACTAATAAAATAATACTAAAATCATAATTCCATACAAAGTTTACAACCACAAGTGTATGAAAGCGACTACTGATCTTCTTCTTTCTGGCGTTACGTCCCCACTGGGACAGAGCCTGCTTCTCAGCTTAGTGTTCTTATGAGCACTTCCACAGTTATTAACTGAGAGCTTACTGTGCCAATGACCATTTTTGCATGCGTATATCGTGTGGCAGGTACGAAGATACTCTATGCCCTGGGAAGTCGAGAAAATTTCCAACCCGAAAAGATCCTCGACCGGTGGGATTCGAACCCACGACCCTCAGCTTGGTCTTGCTGAATAGCTGCGCGTTTACCGCTACGGCTATCTGGGCCCCGACTACTGATATACTTACTTAATCTTTTATGGTAATAAATATAAGATGACCTACATCTGAATCGTATCACCAATTCTTCATATTTTGTTTCACATTTCTCTAAAAAGTGGTGTATGAAAAAGTTGTAAGAGATCTAGTCAAATTTTACAACTTTACTGCATACAGCACGCCGTTAACTTTAAAATCTTGTGAGTTTCAAGCAAATTTTGAGTGTTTTAAGTGTACTTTTGAAGAGAATTTTCTCAATTTACAAAAATTACGTTCCCACAGTTTTTGCAGCAAAAGTTGCCTATTGTATGTCCTTTATAATTCCACAAGAAGAAAAATTTTATCGAACCAACTACATAAATTATAGGCGCCTAAATATTTCATAGTTTTTCACTTAAAATAGCTTATAACTACAAAATTAGAAGGTCTTGTCCCGGGAATCCCGGGACAAAAACCCCTAGAAATCCCGGGATCTAAAAAATCCCGAAACCCGGGATATTTTTGAAAATCCCGGGATTTCCCGAAATAGCATGTTGAACTAGAATATATTGTTGTATTATTTCCAAATAATGGCGCAAAACAAGCATCACGTTTTTCTTGTGACTGTTGATAATGTATTTTAGTTATTGCAGCTTACTCAATAAGTGTTTTTATTGAGGTTTGAGGCCACTTATGCTAGAACTTGTTTTTTTTCTGGTATGTTAGTAACGTAATTTTCAATAAACTTTAGCAGGGTTCTCTAGAGTGCGTTTCTTTTGCAACAAATGCTTTGGTGGTTGAATTTTTCATCATATTGAAATTTTATCGACGCCATTTTATCTTCCCGTAAACTTTTTAGTTTGCCCGGTGTACCTTACACTTTTTCATGACTTCTATTCCTGTGGATGTCAATCCAATAACTTAAGGTGAAGATGAATCGAAGCCAAACTTCAAATTTTCAAGAGCACGAATCTGGAGAACCAAACATCCGTTTAAGCTGAAAACTTAATCGATTGGTCACTAGCTGGTGGTGACCAATCGATTAGGTTTTCAGCTCAAACGAATGTTTGGTTCTCCAGATCCGTGCTCTTGAAAATTTGAAGTTTGGCTTTGATTCATCTTCACCTTAAAAGCATGAAGATTCCATATGACACAACAATGTAAAGAGTTACATGATTATAAGAGGAGATTTTAATAGATATTATAAAATTTTAGAGCGATTGGTATCACCTATGCCTATACCTTTTGCATCACGATTAATTTTCGTTTCAAATTAACTATAATTAATGCCCATTAACTTCAACTGAAGATATCTGAAATATTGATGAACGAAATCTAAGACTGCATTGTTTTTGTCTATTATAATTAAACTTAACCTTTAAAAACAGATTCGGTTATTATGACCTGCTCTATGAAATTAAACATAGATTCAATACCCGCTCCGGACGTTCTATAGTCGTTTTGGAAGCATTTGATTTTTGTCCCGGGATCCCGGGAAATCCCGGGATTTAACAAAATTAAATCTCGAAACCCGGGATTTTTTTGAGTCCGGGAAACAAGACCCTCTATTCAAAATCACAAGAATTACAAACTTGCGATGTTCAGCAAAAATTTGTATCTTTACTTCCTCTGCAACTCTTCTGAAAACCACATTCAAGTTAAACTGAAAATAAAAAAGTTAGACCAAAATAAGAGATTTTTTGGGTCCACCCTAAGTCAAAACTTTCAAAATCAATTTACTTAGCTCAAATCAAGAGTTAGATCAAAAGTGTCTTCGACAAAGTTGTCCAAAATAACATTTTCTGAAAGTTTGCAAAAGAGCGCAGCCACAAATTTCATCAAACAAAAAAGTTTGAGTCTAAATTTTAACTTAATAGTGTCTTTTAAATAAGGGCCACCCTATTTAACTTTTTTCTTAAAAGATACAAAACTCTATTACGAATAACTTCTCTGAATACATCGTACGTCTAAATCGACGAGAACAGAGAAAATACTTTTTTCCGGCTAAATTGTCGATTCGGTCCATTGTGCGCTGTATGGAGGGATTCCACGGAGGCATGCAAGTCGATTCTGATCGACCATTTCAAAAATATCAGAAACTTTGTACAGTTTTTCAGTTCCATCTAAATCGTCATTTTCCGATATCAAATCTTCAAGTTGAGTCACGACTAACTTTTCAAAAGGGTGTATGTGAAAATGGTTCAAAAATACAGTCATTTCTCCCTTATTCGATATTGAAGGGACCATCGAGTTAGGGAGGTATCGAGTTACAGAACACAAAAGCAGTGCAACTGCGTTCCAAGGCACCATCGAGTTAGCCATGAAAACCAACTTTTACTATGGTTCTCTAACTCGATATCGAGATACGGAATATCGAGTAAGAGAGAGTTAACTGTATTCAAAAAGCTGCACAGCAAAAACGGTTCGTTCGATTGTTAGACAACTAAAGAAACAAAGTTAGACAACTAAATAAAGATTCCAAAAAAAAAATACACACAGTAAAAAAAAAATTTTTTTTGCATTTAAAAACATTATTTTTGTCACAAAAACTCAAATATCTCAAAACCCTATCGGAATACCAACGTAATTTTTTGAGGGAAAACGGTCCATTATATTAGCTATCTACCATAAAAATTTGGTGATGGTAAGCCAATAAACAAAAAAGTTATGACATTTCAAATATTTCACAAATTTGACACTTAGTGAAAATATTTTTTTTTTCATTGTTAATTTTTTTTAGGACCGCAGTTTGTTGCTGAATTTTTTGTTAAGGGTGCATGAGGTTAACAAGTTGTTTTCATGATATTTTATTTAATTATTCATAACTATTATAGCATCTATTAGAAAGTTAGACGCGATCCAGTGTTATGATCTAAAGTCTTGATAGTGTCATATTTTTTATTGTACGTAACTGAAGAAAAATTCTCTCAATAGTGTTGAAACCTTTTGATAAAAGAAACCTATAAGAAATCTAATATTGAAGACAAAAGCTACAAAAAAATTTTTCTATACAGGTATACGACTAGTTTACCTGCAAAAAGTTTACCTCGTAGAGAACAAGGCGGGTCTATACCCAGGTGATCTAGTATACGTAAAGCAGGTCGGTTTTCTCCACAAAGTTAAAATCTGATTACACCTGGGTATAGACCCGCCTTGGTAGAGAATAGACTTTATTAATCATATTTGGGAGAAAGCGAGTAACTTCAACAACATCAAAAACATGATAGGTACATACCATGAACATACTCACGAAAAAGCTAAAAATATACTACCACTATGGTTATAAAAGATTTAATTGTAAAATTTTTCTTCAGTCAAGCAAACGACACCAAACTAGTCAGTAAAACCTTAAAAGTGATTTTGTTTATTAAAATCTAACGAGCAACATGAGTAGTCGCATTCTCAACTGTTGCAGGCCGTTTGCAGAAAAAAGTGTTCGAAAGAGCTACGAAATCTCACCGAAAGCACCATAGATAAACTGAAAGCGGCTGGTTATGCTCCAATATCTACATTGAATACAAATTTACGCATTTGTACGTCCTGCCGTTTAAACGTTGACAAACGGGCAATCTGTACATCATCGGTGGATCAGGTTGCAGGAAGTTCGAAAACAACAACAACTGAGGAATTACTAGATGCACCGACAACAACTGAGGAGTTACCAGAAGTACCAGGTGCAGATAGTCTTGCCACGGTACCATCAGCGACATCTGTTTCAACAAATCAATCAGAAGATGAGTGCATCCAGAAGGTCAACATCGAACGCTTCAACGAAGGGATAGCTGGAATAAAAGTGACTCCGATTAAATGGACGAAGATGGGTTACGTCAATTATCCCGAGAAAAAATACCGTGAAATCAACGAAGCTGTACGAAGAAACCTCTTCAAATTAGGACCTGAGGATGTGGAAAATACAGACTACGATGAGGTAATTATGAATATGAAGGAAAGGTTCTCGAATCTAGTCACGACAAGGAAAGAAAAAATATTGATTTTGTCGATGCTGCCAAGCTCGTGTTCTATTCAAGACGCCATTGATGAGTTCAAAACCAATAGAAATACAGCAAAAGAGGCAAAACAATTAAAAAATAACTGTCTTGCAACCAAAAATGCTAGGTCGAGTACTTCATTAACAGATGAGACAAAAGAAAAAATAATTCAATATTTTGAAGACGATGAAGTAAGTAGAGCTATGCCTGGCCAAAAAGATTATGTATCTGTAAAAAAGATGGAAAGCGTCAAGCAATCCAAAAACGATTAATGATGACTACTTTGAAAGAAGCGTATACACGCTTCAAGGAAATTAACGAAAATATTAAGGTAGGTTTTTCCTCATTTGCAAGCCTTCGTCCAAGGCAATGCAAGCTTCTATCCAATTCAGGAACACATAATGTTTGTGTGTGCACAATACACGAAAATATTAACCTAATCTTACATAGTTTGAAAAGAATCAGTCCTTTGATAGGATATTAAAATGTTAACTGGTAGTCTTTTGTGTGAAAATACAACATCAAATTGCTATCTACGATCTTGTTCGGATTGTCCAGATTCTTCATCATTGGAAAATACTTTATTCGCTGAGTTTGAAGAAAATCATATTGATCAGTTATCATTTGAGCAATGGGTGACCACGGATAGGTGTGACCTAGAAACTATTGTAAAACCTGTAGATGAGTTTGTGTCATTTTTTGCTTGAAATTAGAAAGTTTAATTCCTCACGACTTTATTAAAACAGAGCAATCCCGCTTTTTAAAAAATACGAAAAATACATTACAAGATGGTGAATTTTTAGTCATTTGTGATTTTTCTGAAAACTATAGCTTTGTATTGCAAGATGAAGTGCAGTCCCATCACTGGAACGTACAACAAGCTACAATTCATCCATTCGTTATTTATTTCAATGGAAGTACGCAAATTGAACATTTTAGTTTTATTGTAATTTCCGAAGATTTAAGACACGACTCAGTATCTGTAAATTTGTTCATTGCCAAAATGATTAACTTTTTACGCGTTGCTAAGGATAAAGAAATCAGAAAGATATATCTCATGTCTGATGGAGCAGCATCGCAGTACAAAAACCGTAAGAATTTTTCGACCCTATGTCAATTTAAATCAAAGTACGGAATTGATGCAGAATGGCATTTCTTTGCTACGTCACATGGCAAAGGTCCTTGTGATGCTATTGGAGGAACCATAAAGCGCATGGCCACAAGAGCAAGTTTAGCCAAAGAACGTGAGCATCCAATTAAAACTGCAAAAGAACTATTTGATTGGGCGAATCGCAGAAAAGAAGAAGATTTAACAAAATTATCATTTTGTTTTACTACTACTGAAGAGTGCGAATTAACGGCATCAGAGCTCAGCGAGCAATATAATAACGCGAAAACGATCCAAGGAACCCAAAAATTTCACTGTTTCATTCCATTGTCAGAAAATAAAATTAAAGCAAAACTTTACTCGAACTGTACTGATAATGATGCAAAAGTGTTCGATATTGTAAAAAAAATTGAATAATAATAAATAAATAAATAAGTATTAATAAAATGTTTTCATGATCTCATAACGCATACCCAAATCCAAAACTTTTAAAGTTTATATATAACATTTAGAAACTCATCGATCATACTCTAAAAAAAAATATCCTGGTAAAAAAAAAATTATTTTCGTGTAATCTGTTAATTCATTTTAATTTATACATATATACATATACATATAATATTTATTTATACATATTTATACATATAATATACATAATACTAATGAATACATGAAAACGACTTGTTTAATTCTCGCAAGGCCCTTAACAATAAAATCAGCAACAAACTGCGGTTCCCGTAATAATTTACACCGAAAAAATTTTTTTTTTCTACTAAATGTGAAAATTGTGACATGTTTGAAGTGTCATAACTTTTTTGTTTATTGGTTTACCATCACCAAATTTTTATGGTAGATAGCTAATAGCTAATGGACCTTTTTCCTTCAAAAAATTACGTTGGTATTCCGATAGGGTTTTGAGATATTTGAGTTTTTGTGTCAAAAATTATGTTTTTTAATGCAAAAAAAAATTTTTTTTTACTGTGTGTATTTTTATGGTAATCTTTATTTAGTTGTCTAACAATCGAACAAACCGTTTTTGCTGTGCAGCTTTTTGAATATTTTTGAACCATTTTCACATACACCCTTTTGAAAAGTTAGTCGTGACTCAACTTGAAGATTTGATATCGGAAAATGACGATTTAGATGGAACTGGAAAACTGTGCAAAGTTTCAGCTCACTAGAAAAAAATGAATTAAAAAATTTACCAAATTTTGGTGCTGTTGCTTGGAATCACTCTATGATTAAAAAATGCGTTCATAGTTAAACTTACCATAACATATATTTCGCAATTGATTTAAATGGACTAATTGATGTTAAATTGACGTAAAAGTTAAACGTCTTCTTGTTGAAAATCTAACTCTTTTCACTAAATAAGAAGCGTTGTGTTTGGATGGGCTCACGAATTGTATCTTTTGACAGCAATCGCAATTTTACAACAGTTCAAAAAAGGCTCCAGGAGTTCCTTCAGGAAAACCTCCAGAAATTCCTTCAAGAATCCCTCTGAAAATATCTTCAGAAACCCTTCCAGGCACTTCTCCAGGAATACTTTCGAAGATTCCTCCAGGGTATTTACCAGATAATTCTCCAAGACAATAACTACCATGTCACTGAGGCATTTATCCGCATCGTGCTAAGGAATGTGGGTTCGATTCCCGCCTCAGACCGAAAAACTTTTCGAGAGGAATGTTTTCCGACTGTTCCAGTGGGCGTTGCAAGCTAGTCCGTTATCTAGTGTGGTGCTTCCTTCAAAGGGCAAATAGCCCACGTAGAAGCATTAACGTGTAGTGTCTTTAAGGTGAAGATGAATCAAAACCGAAGTTTAAATATTCAAGAGTACGGATCTGGAGAACCAAACATCTGTTTGAACTAAAAACATAATCAATTGGTCACCACCAGCTAGCGACTAATCGATTAAGTTTTCAGCTTTAACGGATGTTTGGTACACCAAATTAGTGCTCTTGAAAATTTAAACTTTGGCTTCAATTCATCTTCACCTTAAAAAAAATAAAAAATCTCACTTTAGTTCAGGTAAATACCCAACTAACAATCCAGAGCCACAAACAAGCATGCATGTTTAATTATTGTTCAATAATGGTAATGACAGCTGAATAAAAATTTTGCTCTATAAAAAGCTGAGAAGGTGCTTTTTAAACACAAACTTAGGTCAATGTTCAACGTTATGCATTAGAATGAACAAAAGTTGAATCGCCACTTATTAAACGTTTCCAAAGATTCTCATTCGACTAGTCAATATTGTTTTACTAATGAGCTGAACAAGACATGTTTCCCCCAATTAAAAAGCCAATATTCCACTAAACAAATGTACATGTATAAAAGGATATTGAGAAGACGAACTAACGTTTTACTTGCATCGCACTTCAGCTATTTCCACATGTTTAACATAAGCATGAATAAGAGCTGAATAAGTATTTTATAAAATCCTAATTCAGCTTCGGTATATTATAAGAACAGTTGATTCAATAGAGGCCAAAATGACGATTAACAAACACATTGTTCAGTAATAAATAAGCCTTGTAAAAGCGATCACACTATAGCTAAATTTCATAAAATGGACAAAATATCCGAAATGCGTGTTGAGTTTCGAATGCATTTCAAAGCTTATAATTTATGCTTTCTCAAAA
This sequence comes from Aedes aegypti, assembly GCF_002204515.2. Taxonomy (NCBI): domain Eukaryota; kingdom Metazoa; phylum Arthropoda; class Insecta; order Diptera; family Culicidae; genus Aedes; species Aedes aegypti. The sequence goes on along the minus strand of NC_035109.1, from coordinate 352,348,573 downwards.
CTTTTTGAATAGTCGTTCAGAAAATAAACATGGTCAGCCTCCAGAAATGTAGGATTATTTTGAAAAATAAACTTTTGTGCTAAGTATTCCTAGTAAGAGCGAAGTACTAACAAACAAAGCGTTATATTGACTTGATTGACATAAAAGATCTGAAGACAACATCAAAATTTTGTTTGATTTTTGTATGTAGTTAATTTCAGATATCGTTTCCAGATCTTTTACATATTATATCTCTCAGGTTATTATCACTTTCTGCTATCCATATTATAATTATCTATTGCTAAGCTTTTTTCGCCTGCTCGGGATGTTGTTCCGTACAAGAAAAGTGGACATTATTCATTGACAGAATTGATTAAATAAATATCTATAGCGAGCTACATTTAAAATGACATTTCTTCCCAACTGAATAGTGCAATCTAAGAAAAATGATTTACTTGGCCATTTCTGAAAAAAATCTCACGCGTCAAGATATTCGAACATTTTTCTATTCAGGCGCATAGTCTTCAGAACACTTCAAATGATTTAAATATATTCATGATAGGTTTATGAAAAATACAAATCAATAATATAATTAATTAATACAAATATAATTTATAAAATAAATGAATTTCAATTTAAGTTAATGAATCTTCAAAATTGAAGTTTTGAACAAACTAAAAATTATTAAGAAATTAGATTAAGGTGAAGAAGCCAAACCTCAAATTTTCAAGAACATAAATCTAGAGAACTAAACATCAGTTCAAGCTGAAAACTTAATCGATTGGTCACCACCAGCGTGTGATTTCACTTTGTGTAAACAAACATTATTTTTGACCATCATTGACATCAATTTTCTCACTGTGCGCTAAAAATAGCCGACTGAACTCAGCTTGGAACAGCACTAAACAGCAGCTGAATAATATGCTTGTTCAGTTGTTGATTAGCGTACCATGTGTTGATTAGACGATGTCGAATAGAAGCTCAAACAAGACCAATATTCAGCTATGAGAGGTTGATATTTTGCACTGGACGATTCTTTCATCAATTCTAGGATGGCGCAGATGGCAAGGCAAACCGCTGACGATTGGAAGGTCTCGAGTTAGAATCCAGTATTCAGGCGATTTTTAAATATGGTTGTCATATCATGATAATTGTGTACCCTACATTTTAATTGATGAAGCGCCTGAAAAATATTTTTTTGTTTTTTATTTGTTTTTAATTATGTTTGGACCAGTCGTATAAAAGCTGAAGCAAACTGCTTGTAAAACGTTTTAAAAGCTGAAAAATAAAGTTGGAATTCGACGACATGCTTTAAAGTTTCTCCAAATTTGTGTGAACAACGCCTGAACAAAGGTTGGCCATGAAAATTATTAAAATGTTATTAAACATGATGCTGAATAAAACTGCCATAATGGTGTTTCTTAAATGAGTGAATGTTAGTTGGGTATGGAGACCACACTGAAACAATAAAGAAAATATCTACAGGGAGACCTTTAGAGATGTCGCAAGGAGTTCCTCCATAGATTTTTCCAGTCAAATCTTCACTGGGGTTTTCCAGGAATTTCTCCAGGATCAGTTTCAGGAATTCTTCCAGAATACTCCAAAATTTATCCAGAGATTTTTCCAGGGATTTTTCAAGCATTTTCTTCTGGTATTTCATCAAAGATTTTTCTAGAAAATTTTCCACAGACGTCTTCCTCCAGGAGAATCTTAACAAGGATTTTTTTCAGAGATGTTCTCAAGGTTTTCTCCAGAAATGCTTGATCGATATTTCTCTAGTGATTTGTCCAGTATTTCCTCCGAGGATTCCTCCACGGAAACATACATAGATATCCCCAAATAATCCTCTCGAGATTCGTACAGGAGATTTCGTCCAGGATTCCTCCATAGATCGCTCCAGGAATTCTACCACGAATTCCTCCAGGGATTTCATCAGGAATTTCTCCAGATTTTTTACAACTCATGAACTCCTAAAAGGATTCCTTCTGGAGATTTTCTCCAGAAATTGTAGCAGAATTATCAGTAGAAAAATTGCCGCATGACTTACGTCAAGGATTTCTCCAAATAATCCTTCAGGGATTCGTACTGTTCCAGAGATTCCCGCATAGATTCCTGTCGGAATTTCATCAGAGATTATCCTTAGAATCTCTCCAAGGATTACATTCAGAAAATTTCTACGAAATTGTAATTCTCAAGGATTCCTCAAGAAATTTTTCGTGGGATTTCTCTAGAAATTTCTTTATGGATTCCTCTAAGGATTGTTCCAGGGATTTCTCCAGAAAAATCTCTACAGGGGTTTTCCAGGGAATTCTCTAGGGCTTCCACCAGCAAAATCTCTACAGTGATTCATCTGGGATACCTCCAAGGATTCTCTAGGGATTCCTCCAGAAATACCTCCAGGAGCCCTTTAGTCATTAAATTAGATAATCCTCCTGAGATTCCTACAAGAGTTTCTCCAGAAACTCCTCCAGGAATTTCTCTAAAAAAATCTCTACAACTGCAGAGATTTCTTCAGATCTCATAAAGGGGGCTCTTTGAACAAAATTCAGCACGTTCTGGGATTCCAGAAACCAACGTATTGAATTTGAGATGGTCGGTCCAAAGATATGAGGGGCCAAATGCAAAGTGGTGTAAATGACATTTTCGGTTGTGAGCTATAAACATTGAAAAAATCAACTGTTTTCAAGCTTCCCAATAGTGTTTTTAGGTGATTTTTCCGTCCAATGGTAAAATAATACAACTCTTAGAAGATTGGCTCGTTTTTGGCGTGTATTTAATTTGTATGGAGTCAAAAATTGCTGAAGATCTTCAAAGCCGTTTTTCTCCAAAGCTCCTTTTGGTTCGTTTTACTACATATTTCCAATTTGTCTCTGGTTGGAAAAAATACAGTACTGGCAAGAATAATGTACACAATACTGATTTTCATACAAAACGGTCAAGTTTGGATACTTGCATCTCAAATTCCAGGAATGATCCTTGGAGAAACTCTTGGCAAAACTACTGAACGAATTATTGAAGGTATTTTTAGAGCCCTATCGTAACCGGTCTAGAAAATCTGGTAGCGAACAAAAGCTCTTCCTGGAGGAATCTATGACAAAACTGCTAGTGGAATCCTTGGAGAAATCACTGTGTAGAGATTACGGTAGAGGAATTTCCGATAAAAGCTGTAGCATTAGACGCGCAGCTTTTCAGCAAGACCAAGCCGAGGGGCATGGGATGGAATCCCCTCCCCCGGTCGAGAATCTTTTTGGATTGGAAATGTTCTCGAATAACGAGAGCAGAGAGTATCTTCATATCTCCAACACGATGTACATAAAATATATCTGGACGCAGGGTTCGTGATCGCCAAAATCAATGGGACTTACTTTTGCAGCTGCTACGCGCCTCTAAGATGGACGCTCGAAGAATTTAGTCGGATGTTGGAGGAGTTGACCGTATAAGTTTAAGAGGAGCGAAAGGTTGTATTCCTAGCAGTCAGAGCTGCTTTCACTAAAATTATTATTTTTAGATGGATGTGAAGAAACGATGAATAATCTTACTAACTCAAACAGGAAGGGTTTTTTTTGCAAATATTCTAGAAGAAATTTCTGAAAGTATTCCTGAAGTTATCTCTGAAAGACTTTGAAATCCCCTGATATATCATAAAATACCTATTTATGAAAAAACAATTTGCAAATACTGCTGAAAGAATATCTGGTGGGATTCCTGCAGGATTCTCTGGAAAAACCAATGACAGATTTTCTTGCTGAATCCATGACGGAATTACTGGAGGAATTGTTGGAAGAATTGTTGGAGGAATTTGTAGTAGAATCCATGAAAAAATAAGTAGGAATTCTTGGAGAAATACTGGGAGTATTCTATATTACAAAATATTAGGAATTACTGGAAGAATCTCTGAAGAAACTTCAGAATAAATCTTTCGGAGAATTTCAAAACAAAAATTTCCAAGAAGAATCTCTGGAATATTTCCTATTACTCTGAAAAATACTGTAGAAATATCCGGGAAAATCATGAAGTAGCTTACGGTTATTTTCCAAATCATGGATCATTCAAAAAAAACTTGTATAAATTCCTCGAGAAATCTCATATATCATGTAGTAGTCCATGGTGGGAATTCTGGATGAACCGCTGAAGGAATCCCTGGTGAATTTTTTGGATACATTTCTGGTGGAATTTTGGAAGATTTTCCAAAGGAAGCATACCTTGAGTAATTTGCTGAGGGGTTTTTTTATAGAAATTTCTGGAGTAAATTCTGATGAAAATATCTGGAGAAAATTCCCTGGTGATTTTTTTAAGAGCAACCACTGGAAAAGTTTTGGGAAAACCTTTGTAGGATTTCTTTGAGGAGTCCCTGGTGGAATTTGAAGAACTCCTGACAGATTTTTTGTGGAATTGCTGAAAAACTCTCTGATGTTGACTTCTGTCTAAATTCGTGTAGGATTTTCTGGAGTAACCTCTGGTGAAATTATTAGACGAATTCTTGTAGGAATCTCTGGATAAGTTTCTGTATAACGGCTCGTGGAGGATTCCATTTAGAAATTCCTGGAAAATCCCTAGAGGAATTCCGCCAGTTTCCCTGCAAGATAGACGTTATCTCTACCACCAACCGGTACTAGTGACAACCTGACGCCGGGGTATGTCAGGAGGAGAAGAAAGCGAGAAGGAAATAAGAGTGTGGCGCACTCTGCCAACACTGCGTACACCCCTGAATACCACCCTGAAGAGTAGGAACCGCAAACGTAAGCGCGGCCATGTTTGATTTAGTTTTTACTGAGACCAGAAGAATAAACACGCGTTATATTTTGTAATCCGTCAAGAGGATGAACGACGGAAGGAGACAGAAAAGCGGAGGAAGATGAAAAGGCAGTCTGCTCAACATGCAAGAGCAAGCCACTATGGATCAATGCACGAGTTCACTAAATTGACGTTTGAGCGGTGCCAAATTCATTCGTTACCATGGCCACATAAATAACACGGCACCGCTCAAACGTCAAATAGTGAACTCGTGCACAGGTCCATTGACGATTTCTCAAAAAAGTCCAACCTACTATGATTTTAATTTCTAAAACATGGCTACGGACGGCCATGTGCAGATTAATGGGAAAATAGTTTTAAAATTATGCCTCAAGTAACTTTTTATGAAATTGCCAAAAATGTTGTACGCAATTCTGTGCAGAACTCGATTTTTACAGCACTCGTCGTAATTATCCAACTCGGCAAGCGTCGTTGGATAAACGTACGACTCGTGCTGTAAAAATCTTCATTCTGCACCTTGTTGCGTAAACTACTACTGTATATGCGGCAGTCACGATTATATTCTATGCCTAAGAAAACTTCCATTACTCAAAGTTCGTTGGGAGACCGAGAACGTAACCTCTAAGCTAAAAAAGGCCCAGTTGACCTTCTTTGTTACAAACACCCAACTCTGTTCTCAGAAGAACAATACTAAAACTTGCCTAAAGAGTATGTTTCGTTCATTTTGATATTGTTTTCTGTGATTCAAAGAGACCATATAAATCTTTAAACTTGTGCTAATTAATATTTCAGTTCGTAAATCAGCCAAATAAAGCCCTGCAGTAGAGCCTTTTGCTCCATACAATGGCCTACTTTTGAATATTCTGTCTTCGCGTTGGTGGGACAACTAGCATCCTTCAGCACTCAGCAGACAGACCGATAACACATCCCATCCCAGACGACTTCCCAGATTTACTGTCATCGGGCCATGCCTCCGAAAGAGAAAACTTTGGGTGACAAAAATATAGGTCGTTTCCGGCTAGTTTATAGTTTCGCAAAGTTCTTGTCCCTCCCCAGAGAGTCTTTATGCCACGGAACTGGTGAACTCTTTTGTCTGATTTTCACTGCCACCGGCTAGGACTACGGAAAATTCTCCATCACCATTCAAATCCACTTTGCATCGCTTTAGTCACTATTTCGCTCGCTTTGGACGGAATTCGATGATGGCCGGTATTCGTCGCAGCCTTCACGCTCCGAGAAACGATAATAGATGTGGGTCGTCCGTGTGCGAAAACTATAACGCGCTTCACATTAATGGTTTTACTATGTCGTCCTTTCTGGACGAAGAGACACGAGAAGGGGAAAGTTTCTGACCGTGTTGGATTTGGTTGTTTCGTGGTGATGGAATCTCGGAACAAAGTTCTCCCCACTGACTGGATAGAGATGGTAGTAGAGCTCCCGTGGGTGTATGAAACTGTGAGAATTCGGCTGAAATGTGAGCAGACAATAAAGGTATCGCAAACAGAGTAACCGCATATCAACCAGTGCCAGTGTCACTTTGGGAAAATCTGGATACATTTGAATTAATGAAACGATTCGGACGGATGAAACGGCAGAAAGTTTTCACTGATGGTGCTGAACATGTATGGAAGAGATGCCAAAAACAAAACTATTCTTTCATTTTGGTTTGATCTGATTCGGATCACACACATAATCTCAGAAGAAACCTGCACGGTGCCCCGACAGACCGTTATTATGTAAAAAAATTGTCCATCAAATCTGAGTACAGGGCTCGATTCCTGAGGTCATTCTGCACCTCTGGACCAATTTTTAAAAAAATCCCTAGGCGGAATCTCGAGAAAGCCGGATTTGAAGTTTTTGACTTAAAATTTCAATATAATTTATATACAAATTACACTATAGCGCCGGGAAAACCTAAAAAAATCGCTCAAAAAGGCGACCAAACTATTCTCAACTAGTATATAATTGTTATAGATGTTATATTTATAAATATTTTTTACTGACTTAACTAACCAGAGTGGTTTGAGTATGTTTTTATATGGCTTAAAACAATAAGCTTAGTTCAATGGAATGAAATCTAAAAAACTAAATTTCAATTTACTGTTGATGCTCTGTTCGAAAGAAGTAAAACTTTCAATGGTTAATATTGTTCATTTACAGCTTGTTTTACGACTTTCACACTATGTGACCAGTCCACTGAAGTCTGCCATATTTATTTTGCTTAATAATATTAGCTTCTTTATACATATGGTACTACTCTAGATGTATACGTCTAGTTTTCCACCGAGTATTGTCCTCAGTTCTTTACGTTACAATTAACGTATTCTATATTCTTAACCACAACAGGGTTTTGACTACACGTAGAGCATCATTCCCACTTGTCAAAATGGAACACTTTTTAACACAGATTAACATAGTTTTCAACAACTTCACACAAATCCCCAATAAGTACTCCAAAGTTTCAACCTCACTGGGAGTCCTAGTTCTTGTCTTACGTTACTTGCTACCATGTACTTTGTTTTTATTTGTCATCTGTTTATTGATTTCAAGGTCGCGTTCGACTCAGTGACGCAAATCTATCTGTGGCAGCAAATATTTTAACAATAACTGGGAAAGCTGATTGAGCTGATATATACAATCAAGTGTATGAGGTGTAAACTTTGTTTGTGATATTACATAAATTATAAAAAATGCATTTCGAAATTTACTAGTCACCATTACATTCTGTTGTATATACATTTGCTGGCTTTGTAGGCGATGACTTTATTGGAATCGAACGCAGCGCAGTTGAGCGGGCTTTCACTATCTTGAAGACAGACAACTAAGAAAAGCTTGTGATGCCATTTAATCTACCCAAACGTACATGGTTGCATGAAGAGAAAGAAGCAGGATCAGTTGTGTTGTGCCTGATGCAGTGCTTGATGGGGATGTAGTTGAAATTGTCGAAGAGACTTGGACGTGGGACAATTATGTCTCCCTTGCAGTAAAAACACTTGTTCTGGCTACGATTATCAACTTTTACGGATTACGTAATTAGCTTTGGAACCCGTTACTTGCAATGGCAAGTAAATAATTTCGCCATAATAAACACCACTTCAATGCTTCTATCCTACGATATCGCGATGCTTTATCGTAGAAAGTGAACTGAAAAGTTTTTCGAAAATAATAATAATAATAATAATAATAATAATAATAATAATAATAATAAAAGTACATGATAGCAGAGCTAAAGAGTGGGAGTTCAAGTGATGTTGAAACTCGGATAGAACTAGGCATTGAAATTGTTGTAGACTTTGTAAATCTTAGAATACTTCCGACATGTGACAATGATGTTCCCCGAGTAGTCAAAATCATGTTGTGGACAAGAGTAAAGAATACGTTAATTTTAACGTAAAGTTAAAGGACAATACTCGGTGGAAAACTAGACGTATACCGTACACCCCCGCTAATTTGAACGATACCTCATGCAAACCATCGGGGTTCATTTTTAATTTGAACTTCTAGTCACCCTAGAAACGTGTTTCTGGTTACCTCTTTCCCTGTTTTGTTTTGATTCTGTGTTCCGTCCCACAGCGTTCCATTTCACTTTACTCCGTGAGCTAAATGACGTTTGAACCATTTTTAATATGAACGATGTTCAAATTAGCGGGGTACAAATTAAAAAGTGTTCAGATTAAATGTGAAAAAACCACCGGGGGTACCCGGTACATCAAAAGTAGTACAAGACGAACAAAGAAGCAAATAATATTAAGAAAAATATATACGGCAGACTTCAGTGGGCTGGTCACATAGTGTGAAAGTCGTAAAACAAGCTGTAAATAAATAATATTAACCATTGAAAGCTTTACTTCTTTTGAACAGAGCATCAACAGTAAATTGAAATTTAGTTTTTTTAGATTTCATTCCATTGAACTAAGCTTACTGGTTTGAGCCATATAAAAACATACTCAAACCACTCTGGTTAGTTAAGTCAGTAAAGAATATTTATAAATATAACATCTATAACAATTATATACTAGTTGAGAACAGTTTGGTCGTCCTTTCGAGCGATTTTTTTTAGAATTTCCCGGCGCTATAGTGTAATTTGTATATAAATTATATTGAAATTTTAAGTCAAAAACTTCAAATCCGGATTTCTCGAGATTCCGCCTAGGGATTTTTTTAAAAATTGGTCCAGAGGTGCAGAATGACCTCAGGAATCGAGCCCTGTTCTCAGATTTGATGGACAATTTTTTTACATAATAACGGTCTGTCGGGGCACCGTGACCTGATTTAGAACCGTATATATTGGGATGAATCGAAAGTCATTGCATTGCTAACGAAGCGAAAAAAGAGATAACCTTTAGATTTAAGAAGTTCAAAATACACTCGATTTGAAAATAAAACATTATTTAGTCAACGATCCGTTGTTGTTAAACATATTTGAAATTTTTTTATTCATAATTTGTCTCAGATTCCAAAAACTATCCTAAAGACTATGATTCCAAACATTAGAGTTTTGTACGAAAACATTTCAGTGACATTTGTAAACTAATTTCCAGTAATGGACAGTGATAAATATTAAATAAATAAAACCCGAATTTAGTACTATACCACTTAATTCCACCATAGTTTGTATCCTTTGACAAATAGGCGTATTTCGATCCAATTGTATAGGCCGTATTCAGTGTCGTGTATTAGAATCGACTTGAAGAAGTCTAGTCAAAACCTTCTTCACCAACATTGACCCGAATACAGTACGTGACATCATACGCTCTCAACTAAAATTAAACGACTATCCTCCCACAATCATCAATCGCCTCATCGATCGATCGAGAGAACGACGGGTCAATATCACTAAAATCGATGACCCCAGAAACAACCGTACATATGGAACAATTATCTGGAAAAAAATTTAAAATACCTGAAAAAGGATTATCAGAATATTACCATTAGTTCGAAAAATGCTAAAAAGGGAGGAAACCAACAAATGCAACGTCATCAACAGTAAGTAAACTGCCTTGCGTGTTATATAGGTATGACGGCAAACAAGCAGCAAACGAGGATCGCCAGCCACTGCTCCTGTTTCAACAAGTTTAAAGCAGAAGGTTGCACAACTTCGAGGGCGAACGGTGCTGCTAGATCACTTCGCTGCCAGCCATCATTCTTTTGCGTGCGATTGCCCATAAATAGTGAATTCTAGTTTTAAGAAACATTATTTCCTCATACTAGAAACATTATTATAAACACAAGCAACACAGTCAACAAGCGCACTGATACAGACATTAATTTGAGCAATACATACGTCGGCGTATTGCACACTTAGAAACAATGGTGCCCTGTAGAACATTAGTTTAAAATTCTATGTTGTATCAACGCCCGAGAATAATTCAAGCTAACCCTTCGTAGATTAGGTACATTTTGACGTCTTTTAAGATATCAATGAAATTATAAGCTGTATAAACGCCCAAAAGTAATTCGACCTTATCTCAAGAAGACCATATGTACTTAACGCCCTGTAAACGCCGTGGAGTAATTTGACTTTGTCTCACGTAGATCAGGTGCATCTCAATCCCCTGAGGACATTCATTGAAAATTGCAAGCTGTAGCAACGCCCAGGAGTAATTAATCCTTAGTAGATCAGATGCATCTTAACACCCTGTAAGACATCAATAGAACATTCCAAGCTGTATCAACGCTCTAGAGTAATTGTACATTATCCCATCAAGATCTGATGCATCTTGACGCCCTGTAGTGCATCAGTTGCAAATTATAAGCTGTATCAGTAATTTCACCTTATTCTATGAAATTCAGGTGCATCTCAACTCCCCGAAGACATTAATTGAATGTCCAAGTTGTATCAACGCCCTGTAGTAATTTGACCTTATCTTAAGTAGATCAGGTACAGCCCTGAAGGCAACTATTGAAAATTCTAAGCTGTATCAACGCCCTGGAGTTATTCGACCTTATCCTTCGTATATCAGGTGCATCTTGACGCCCTGCTCGACATCAAATCAAAATCATAAGGTGCATGAACGCCCTAGAGTTTCCCAGCCTTATCCCACATAGACCAGGTGAAAATAACCCCATGTATGACATCAATGGTAATTTCCTAGTTTTTTTTCACGCCCTGGAGTAAGTTGACCTTTTCTCCCCCTTGACCTCCTGAAGACAACGATAGCAAGTTTCAAGCTGTATCAACGTTATGCAGCAATTTGTCCTAAGTAGATTAGGTGCATCTTAATGTCCTATTAGCCATCAACTTAGATTTAGCTGTATTAACGCTCTGGAGTAATTTAATCTTATGCTTCATGGATCAGATGCATATTGACGCCCTGTAGGACGTCAAATTGAAAATATGTGATATTTTAACGCCCTAGGGTAATTTAAATTTAATCTACGTAGACCAGATGCATCTGAACGCCCTGTAAGACATCACCTATGGAATAATTTGACCAGACATCACGTTGATCAGATGCTCCTCAACGCACTGAGGACGTTACTTGAACATTCCTACTTGTATCAACGCCCTTGAGTCATTTGGTTTTATCCTTTGTAGATCACAAGTAACTTGACGCCCTGTAGAGCATCAGTTGAACATTATAAGTTGTATCAATGTCCTGGAGTAATTTAATTTTATCCCACAAAGACCAAGTGTACTTTACGCCCTGTATGACATCAATCGAAATTTCAAAGCTGTATCAACGCCCTGGAGTAATTTTATTTCGACTCATGTAGATCAGATGCATCTTGACCCCCTGAGGACATTAATTGAAAAAATGAAAGCAGTATCAACGCCTTGGAGTAATTTATCCTAAATAGATCAAGTTGTATCAACAATGGAGTTATACAGTAATCAGGAGTAATTTGACCTTATCCCACGACGATCTGGCGCCTCTTGATGCCTTATAGGACATCAGATGAAAATTAAAAGCTATATTAACGCCCTGTAATTTGAGCTTATCCCACGTAGCTTAACTGCATCACAACCCCCTGTAGACATTGATTAAATTTCCAAGTTGTATCAACATCCTGGAGTTGTTTGCCCTTATCCTAATTGCATCAGGTACATCATTATGAACTAAGGACAACTATTGAAAATTCTAAGCTGTATCAACGCCCTGGAGTTATTCGAGCTTATCCCACGTAAACAACGTCTACTTGGCGCCATGTATAACATCATTTAGAACTTCCGAGTATTCATGCCCTGAAATTATTTGACCGTAACTCAGATCGCTCTGAAGATATCAATTAAAAAATTCCAAGCTGTAGCAAGGCCCTGTAATTATTTGATCTCATCCTGTGTAGACCAGGTGCATCCTAACGCCCTGAAAGCTATCAGTTGAAATTTCTAAGCTTTATCCACACCCTGACGTAATTTGGCCGTATCTCACGTAGATCATGTACATGCTGTTAAGCTGTATCAATGTCCCTGAGTTATTAAATATTACTTCACTGATTCTGCACAGTTCTACGTAAGATAAGGAAATATTATTCCAGTGCGCTGATATAGCTTAATATATGATTATTTGTTGGACAACATAATGTACCTTGAATTTATCATAATCATTTAATAAATTCATGGTTCAATTATCTGGATAGATATTTGGAAAAATCACGTAGTCATTAAGACCACGGTTGAAAAATGTGTGGACAAAAACCAAATAACGTGGTTTATGGTCAGAACTGATTTGTAGGGCATCAAGTAGAATTTCTGGGTCAATCCAGATAAGTCCGCGACGGTGATAATTCAATACAATTGAAGGCTACCCAAATTAGTACTACAACGCAGAAAACAATGAACTCCTTAGTAGGAGTTGGTCTTATTTCGGGTTTGATTTTTTATCAAATTGTGAAAAGTAATTCAATACTGTATTGACAAAAATTAAATTGAATTAATTTGCAGAATGGGTCAGGAAATCTGGAGCCTTCTTGAAGTAGATATGCATTTTACCAACAAACTTTTGTGTGTGCCAACTTAAATAAAGGCGGAAATTATAACGGTATGACCATTAAAAAGGGGTTTTGGGGATTAGTATTACGAAAATATACGATATCTTAAAAAAATCGCTATACAACTGAACTGGAATGATAATTGATAGTTATCATCTCAGTTTTATAACAATATTGTTCAAGTAAAATATTGCCCATATTGAAAGTTTCAGTGCCTGCTAGAATTGACTGTTGAACTGATACGAGGAATGACAATTTTAAGTGTTTTACCTCTAAAACTGTTAGAGTCGATGTTCCAATAGCCGCATAGCTAAGAACAAATATTCGTATAAAAACTAATGCATTATTTTTACATCATCTGAAAGCTTTTTATCTTGGCTTTGTGGAAAAAATATGAAAACTACGAAAACTCATATATTTATATTAATTATCGGTTGTGTCACTAGAGGAACACATGTGCCTATAGTAGCACTATTTCTAATTTCTGTTCCTATAGTGGCACTAGCTTCAGGGCGTAGGCAAAATACATATCAAAACCGTTTTTTGCAAAACTTCTATATTTTCCCTTTAAAGTGTGGATCAAATGCTTTAGATTGATGTAAAAAAGTTCTTAAATCATCAATTATTTTGTTTAATAAAAATAGTTTATCTTAGTAGTGCTACTATAGGAACAATAGGTTTGCTATAGGTGCAAGAGAGCTTAAATTTTAGGTAAAACTATTTATTTCGATCATTTTTTGAACAAAATCGCGCTGTGTATCAATGGTACTTAGATAAATAGCTCCTGACCTTCATGTCAAACATTATTTTACAACGGTCTAAAGCAAAACGGCCGTAAACAGCCACTAGTGCGACTATAGGGGTCTGTCTACTAAGGGGACACCGACCCTACATTTCTTTATTTTTGCGGGAATAAAGCGTCAGCTGATAACAACAAGTTGGTTGAGGAATAAAAAATCGCCAAAAAATAACGGAAGGTCGATTTTCATATCTGAATACGATATTCGAAAGCTATTCTATTCTATTTCACGTAAAAAATGATCAATGGATGATAAAATCATTGAATCTTCTAAAAAACCATTTCCTCCATTACTAGAACAGTGGTATTTGCTAACTTGTGTTCCTATAATAGTGGTTCACATTGATTTCCCGTTGAGACTCACTATTATAGGAACGTCCCACTATTATTGGTGCAAAGGAGCAAAAAAGTTAAGGTTTTTAATTGTTTTCTACTATTTTCTTACTTATATCCAAGATTTTTTTGTACGCATTCATATTATTTTAACAAGGGCCATGTTGGAAAAATACACATACGAATATAAATTGCCTTTAACACGTTTAAACCACACTACCACTATTATTGGTACACACACTACCACTGGATCAGCCACCCTGTCATAGAATTGTATGTAAAAAATAATTCAGATGGCATAATTTGGGAATACTAAAAATTTTACAAGCTAGAAGAAATCAACATGGCGGAGGCACAATTTTCATTTTATTTTATTGGCAAATGCTATTTCTTCCATCATGGAAACATAAATAGGAGCATTACGTTGCGATTCCGTATGGCATTGCCTTTGTACAGAAATTAAAAAAAAAAACCCGCAAGCCTCGTTCAGACTTTTTTCGGTTCTTTACATTATCTCGATAATATTTGTAAGTGATAAAGTCAAGAAAATTAGTATGATAAGATATTGGAATAAATAAGTATAACTTTAATCAAATTTTGTTTGTTGTTTACCTGTTTAGAATTTTGTTTAATGCTATCAGAGGATTGTAAGACATTTCCCAAAAACCCATTCCCCAGAATAGGACATTCCCCAGAAAAAAAATATAGAAAATTTTTTGGTTGTTAAAATCCAGGTAAATGGTAAATAGTTCTTTTTTTTAACGACAAAACTTTCTGTTTGTAGCAGTCTTTTATTAACTAAATAAAGAATCTTCGAATCAATAAATCAACACATACCAGTTCATTACAGCGCCACCTATGGTCGGAAATATCATTAGAACCGTTTGGTTTCATATATTTGGATGACTTTCTCCTTACAAACTTTAAGCTCGTAAAAATCCCTCCCCTGCTCCGCATCCATCCTCTAATTGATTAGAGTAGTTTGCTGTAGAAAGGAATCACCAAAGACAAAGGAAATTATCTAGTGTATGCATGTTTCATTATTCTTCATAATTACGAAGACAATAAACCTATGGAGAACAGCTAATTTTCAAAAGAAGGGAGAATATGCTATGAAAGCAGAAAATAAACACAAAATTCGCAAAAAATAAACACAATTTATTTCGTGAATATAAAGAATATTACAGTAATACAAATCACCTAAAATACAATAAGAAAAAACAGCCAATTTTAAAAGAAGGCAGAATAATTATGAATACTAAACAAATAATTTTTGAATTGCTTGACTAAAGTTCGATCATGAAACATAGTATGATATATGTAAGAGCAGTTTATCCTAAACAGTTTTGCTACTTTTCCAAGAATGTCTCTTCCCCGAATGTCGTTTCTCCCGAACGCCAGTCCCCCAAATACTCCGAACCGGTCATCTGATATGCACCCTTCTTTACTTGATTGGTGATTCTTCCGAGTTTAACCGTCCTTGGCATTTTTGGTAATGATCTTATAATTTATCAAATCTCCTTCTTTTGAATGCTTATCATTCTTGCTAGTTCAGAACCCAGTCCCTAAAGTCTATTCTGGTACCTGTTTAAACTGCATCGCTTTTCGAAGCAACGGGTCATTCGGGGAAATGGCTTTCGGTGAAACGGGTCATTCTGAGAGCTGGCATTCGGAGAAAAGTAACACAGTCATGTTAGACAGCTTTTAAACAGCATATTCTCCTTAAGATTTTGGTCGGGTCTGGCCATGAATCACGTAGTCATTTATTTTATATCTTCAAGACCACTTCATTCTCGCTGATCTTTTGGGCCGTAAACTTTAGCCAAAACCTTCCCACCCCGTATATGACCAAGTAATTTATGGGCGGCTTCTTAGATGGTTTGCCTGAGACAAGCAAACACTTAGACGATTTTTTTGGACTCAACTTGTATTCGCTTGAGATCCATAATGATGATTTTAATCAAATAATATTCTGGGTGAATTGATGTCAATGTCCGGGATTCGAAGCGTCTGGGAATTCAAATCAATTCGATAGGTAAGTACATTTTTTTACAAAAAAAGACTAAATAAAACCAAATTTATTTCTTCCCGCTCTTTAAAAATGTATTAAAATATTTCTGGGGAATGGTTTTCTGGGAATGTCCCTTTCTGAGGAACGAATTTCAGGGGAATGTCTCATTCTGGGAACGTCAATCTGGGGAATGGCGTTCTGGGGAATGCCATTCTGGGAAATGTCCTACAACCTATCAGAGAAAGCATAAAAGTACATAATGATGTTCTAATCAGTTCTAGTTATGTTTAACAAGTTCAACCAATCACGTTTTGATTAATGAACTCCGGTCACGTAGCAGCCTTATTAAAATTATCGAATTATTTTTGGAACCAGTAGATTTAAACAGGATTAAGCTTCAACTCCAGGAACACGTGCAGAGGACGAGAGACTTCTGGCTCAACATCCCTAGAATAAAGAAAGGGAGATTGGTAGGTTGCCGAAGTACCGGGTGTGCAATGTATCCACACATCATTATACAGGTATTGTTCATCGATGCATAGATCGAGACCAGCTATGGCAGATTATGCAAAAATTCAGTATTTCTGGGCAAACTGATAATAATGATCAATACGACGATAGATTGAGTGATGTGCGTTTCTTGAATATCAGGGACACAGCCTCTTCGAATCTCGCTGTTCAACATTGCCTTAGAGGGTATGACAAGAAAAGCGGGGATAAGCATTTTCATGTGACAGGTCCGTCTATGCAATAGTTTACATCGATGGAGCTGCGGTTCAAACACGCTGTCATCTTCATAGAAGAACTCTGAAATGTTTTCGAATAGAAGGCTTTGCAGACCAACTACGGAGGAGTGTAGATGGAAGTAAGTAAGTTACAACGCATCGATTTGATTGAATTTTTGATTGAACAAGTAATGCATTACAATTGCCCATATAAAATTATGTCTCTGTCCTAGGAAGAACGATGCGCTAGAAGAATAAAAAATGATTGAAATTATTTATTTTATCTGTTTGATAAAGTTAAACAGCTTCATGTTTCTTGATCTGGTATTGGATATTAGAAACGACGTCATGAACGCCTGGGAGTAGTACGGCCCTCTGAGCTATAGTAACGCCCTCCAAAAGAAATACGACTAAGTAGCTCAAATTTTACGACGACAGGGCTGGGTGTTTCTGGTGGAACTACTAGAAAAATCCTTGGAGAAAATGCCTTCAGGCACCATGTGCGATGAAATCTCATGGATGAATGGATGAATTGGAGTAATTCTAGGACGAATACCTTTAGGAAATCCTGAAACTTCAGGAGGAGTTCTGGATGGAATCCTTATTGGAAATAATAGGTGAATCTCTCAAGGAATCACTGGAGAAATTCCTGGCGGTATCAGCAACGCAATTCTAATAGGAATCTCTAAAGCATTTGCTGAAGAATACTCTGGAGGATTTCCAAGAAGATATCCTTAAAAAATCACTGGAGGTAGTTCTGAAGGAATACCTGGAGTAACTCATGGAGGAATACTCCTAAAAGTATCCATGAAGGGATTTTTTGAGGTATTCCAGAAATCTCTGCAGAAATTCTTCGAGTAATCCTTGGAGGGATACCAGGAAAAATCTGAGTTAGAATTCTTAGAGGAATCCTAGGTGGAAGTCTCGGTAGAATGAGAAATCTCCAGAAAAATTTCTAAATAAATCCCTGCAGGAAAAGCTTCATGAACTCTCAAAGGAATCATAGTATACAAATTCTTGTAGGAATCCTTAAAGGAATTCCCGTAGAAATCTAAGAAGATAATGTCACTGAAATTCCCGGAGAAATTCACAAAAAATATGAGTAATTTCTGTATGAAATCTTCTATGGAATCAGAAAATTTCCCCATAAGAAATTCCCGATGAAATGACTGTTGAAATCAATCAGGAAATCTCTGAAATGAGTCCCATTATAAATTCGTGAAAAGCTTTTTCAAGAAATTTTATAATGATCATAGAAATTTATTTAATATTTTTGGGAACTTGTAATCGCTAGACCGGTGCTTTAACCATTTAAGCTACAGTGACCTTTAGTAAGTGATCTCAACAGAATCAAACATAAGCAAAACATACAAAGGTCATTGTCCACAGATTCCTTGGGAACTGCACAATAAATGTGTCCGAATCGTCGAAATAAAACGGTTTATAGACAAAAGATCGAAAGGACAAAAGGTCAAAAATGATTTGCTTGGTGGGAAATTTTTCCATCTTTGAAAAAATATTTTCGACCTTTTGTCCCTTACTTTTTGTTCTTCGACCTTTTGTCCTTTCGACCTTTTGTCTTTTGACCTTCTGTCATTTCGACTTTTTGTCTTTCGGCCTTTTGTCATAGATTCGAATGAAACGTGAAATCAGCATTTTTTATATGGGCTAATATGTATTCATCGTTGCTCTCTTTGCGTTATTGCAGATAACTGATTCTCTTTTCGTAACATGTTTTTGTGCTGTACACATTTAAACGGATTCAACGAGAACCCAACAGCTCATATCTAGCATACAAGAGTCCTGGGTTCAAATCCCAGCCGAGCTCGTGGATTTTTTTCATATTTTCACCCATAATTTGTCCATCTTTACCACGCGTAATGAGTTAATTAATTTAAATTTCTTCATGTTATGCATTTTAGAAGGCTCTTGAACATGCTTGAAATTCAGTCAAACAGATGTAACCATAATTACTGTTTACAATATTAACAAAGTAAGGTTCACCATTAGGAACATTGATGTCAACCAACAAGCAATCTGTTAACAACAAATGTAGAGGCAACATAACAAACATAGTAACTATAAATTATACTAATGAAACGAAAGATCGATTTTGGAAAAATCTAGAATTGAGCATTATTAACAACTGCATTATCCCTTTTATGATATCTTTTTCTGTAGTGTATGATGGCAATTGGAATATTGAATACCAAATATCCATAAAAAGACAAAATTATTTCCCGAATAATTTCTTGTAAAATGCAATTTGATTCTCACAAAATTCCTTCAGTAATGATTGAATAACTCACCTGATCCTGAGTAATTTGATGCAATCAGAAAAAAACGGATGATGATTTCTTGATAGATTCGTTTTTGTTTTTTTTTATTAGGTTATTTTTTTGTTTATGTGTAAACGATCCCCAAAATCTCTTATGTTTTATGATTTAAATATTGTATCAGATACATGATAAACAATTCAGTACACAATAAATTTGATTTGGGAAAAAAATGTTGAATTAATTACGAAAGAAATCGTGTTTAGGGGAATTGGGGCAAAAATAGCCAAAAAACTATTTGCTCCCACTATCTCCTATCAATGAGGCGAACGGCAATCGATCATTTAGATCAAAATCGTTTACCCAAACTATCGCACATCGTTTGGAAATATTTGGAATTTGTGATATAAGAAGGTAAATTATTCACAATATGTTGCATAGAGCATACATAATTATCATACATATTCTACAAATTTTACTGCAACTTATTTCTGCAAGCTATATTCATGATTATTTGACTATTTTAAAATTTATTTCAATAAAAAAACACGTTGAAAAAATAAAAACAAAAATTCCTCTTCAAAAATATTTCATTGTACATTTGGCCCCATAATCCCCTAAATTTCCATCTTTTTATAACGTTCTCTGTGAAACATTGGTGAATGGACTAGAAATGATGGATTTCATGGGAAATAATCTCCACAATAAAATAGTTTTACTCAAAACAACATGAAAATCTAAAATTTTCAAAGAATTGGGGCAAAACGGGCACCATAGCTTATCCCAGAATGACCCCACATTCATGAAACCATCACCAATCGATTCCTGAGAAAATTTCCTTTCGAATGAGCTATAAAACTTATTTTTTATCTTTCTATTGTGAAATTTATCAATTTTTTCCACCTTTGGGTTCGGAATTCCCCAATGTGCATTGCCTTTTTAATTATTGACCATCCGCAGTTGCTACTTCCTTAATGCAAGAACACACAGGGAACCAACAGACGCAACTCAGAATCAGTGCCATCTTCAATGTGTAAGTACTGGTGCTCTCATTAATATAACAAACAATACCGGCGCCTGCTGCGTCCGAAAACAGGTCAATTTGAGGATGGGGACGTGTTGACGTGTTACTTCCTTTATGGAAGCCGACGAGTCCTATGCACTTTCACAAGAAAACATTGGGATTTTGGATATGGAAAAGGAAGCGTTTTGGTCAACAAAAAATTAATATAATTCAAAATGAATACGTATACATGGATGACCGATACCGATAGTTTGTTGTTGGCAGAGATATGGACAAAACACATTTGTTTGTTTTTTTATAGGTGAACCCAAAATTTTGCACGGGAGTGTATGTAGAACATTCAAATCTTTTTAAATTCGTCAGCAGAATATACACTCTCGTGCATAAGTTTGGGTTCACACCATAAAAAACATACAAAAGTGTTTTGTCCATATCTCTGTGGTTACGCATCCAGTTGAAACTCTCTCTAGCGCATTTGAAAGGCAAAGAATTTTTCCACGCCGTATGTATTTTTCCAAAAATATGGTTTTGTTTACTAAATTTCAACTTAAAGTTGTGACATTTGAAAAAACACACTGAAAAAACATGACTGATTTCCGCAGCACGGGATTGATCAACATTCTAAATCAATGTGTCATTAGAATCATTATATCATATTCTTTGAGGAGAGCTCACGAAATTGTTGCGGAAAAATCTGTAAACAATTCAAAATCAATGAAACAGTCATTGAAGTAATCGTGCAAAAGTTTGGGTTCACCTGAGCCACACGCAAATCATTTTTGCCTTTCAAATGCGCCATAGAGAGTTTCAATTGGACGTGTAATCACAGAAATGGACAGAACTCTTTTTTATGTGTTTAACCCATATAGGCCTGAGCGAAAGCAAATACCCTCACCGCTCAGCGAATTCTTAACGGATTCAAATGATTTTTTGCCAGTTCACTGGCCCACATCTCTAGTTTCTAGAAGTAGCCAGAGGAGCTCCGAAATATTCCTGTGGCCAGAGTTATTCCGGTGGGTCACTGGGGCAAGTCGGGTAAAATAGGGCTATTTTTTGGGACATGCCAAGTTACTTTTATTCATTTGCAATAACGATCATTTTAATTTGCATAAATCATTAAGATCTTATATTCAACAATATAAATGAAGAGTTTTGCACCGTTTAAAATATACCGAATGTGGCTATTCGGACGTAATGCCCAGAAGGACCGGCTATAGATTTGTTGGATACTAAACCGTTTCAATTTTCGAAAAATAGAAATCAAACATAATTGTGCACTAAAATACGTTCCTATAAGCTTGGCACAGATGTTCAGATACAGATAGGCCACTTTATCGTAAGTTTGAGGCGTCCCGGATATCAAAAATAGTCACTCATAGTTATCCAATTCAATCGTTTCTCAAAAAGTTAACACTGATGCAATTTTCTTAAAATTCCGTCATGTAGTGGCCACATTATAGCCGATTCCGGAAATTATCTGTGACTTGAAATTTGCCTACCTCCAGGGGCATAAACGCACAGTACCCTTCTCACCCGACCTGACCCAGTGACCCTCCGGAATAATTCCGGCCACATGAACATATCCGCGTTCCTCTGTCCACTTCTAGAAACAAGATATGTGTGCCAGTACACTGACAAAAAATCATTTGAATCCATTAAGAATTCGCTGAGCGGTGAGGGTTTTAGATTTTTTTTTTCACTCAGGTCTATACGGGTTAATGGGGCGAACCCAAACTTTTGGCACAGGAGTGTATGTTTCACATTGTCTTTATAATCAATGGACTCTCATGCTTATTCAAATTTATGATCGTGATAAATAATCTATATAAATAAAAATGGAGTGGTGTTTGTATGTCACGAAATGGCTTACGAACGGGTCAACAGATTTGAATGATTCTTTCTCCGTTTTGTTCTTCAAGGGTTCCGACGTGTTTGTGTGGATAAAAATCCCAGGATATTCACCGGGAAAATCGGAAAAACGAGTGTGAACGGAACTGTCATTTTGTATGGGATGATCCATAGCGTTTTTTAACAGCCTACTTGATGGCAAGACGAAGTTTGCTGGGCCCACTAGTTTCTAATATTTATAAATAAATGCATCTATTTTCTAAAAATGTTCTAATAATTCCTTATTTATTGAATAGTGCAGGGCCAGCAGCACTGTCAAAGAGTTTCTAAAATTGAAGAGGTTCAAAATGTGTACCAAATTGTTTGCAATAATGGAAAGTTTAGCAATGAAAGCCTTCAGGTAATAATTCTTATATGATGCTGAGCCGATGAGCAGGCTCTTACCAGTGAAGAGGTAATCCCAAGTGGAAGAAGAAAATGACACTTGAATGTCTAGAAAACAAAATTTAATTTGCTAAAAACAGTTCCCATCCCAGCCACTGTTGATCACAATGTCGCATGGTCGTCTTTCCTAAGTATTCATGAATGAAACGAGAGATTTTCTCTTCTCCGGGAAAGTCGTTTGTTCTCTCTTACCCAAAAGGCACACGAGCAAATCCACCTTTAATGCTCAATTTTCCAACAGTTACATCGAAAGCATGTCTCACAGCCGTCTCTCCCGAAAACCCCGCACAACTCCCAAACATTGCCATCGTCGTTCTTGTTGGGGTAGTCTCCGCTGGTTTCGCTGTGAAAAGGAGTGGATTTTTCAGCGCGGGGCGATGGGTTTGGACTTTGCTTGCCATCCTCTACCAAAATCCCGACCCTGGGTTGTTGTCATTTCGATGCTAGCGTACACATTTCTCGCATTTCTGTACGGCGGCGGAGGCTCCTGTACGCAGGCAGGGATTCGAATCGAAACGAGTGTCAATTTTGCGTTTTCCCCGGAACGACATGGGAAAATCGGGAGAAAAGTTCGTTTGGTGTTTTTGGTTGGTTGTTTGGTTCGGGGTGTCGTCCAATTCGCCTACTCGTTCACAGGGAGCACAACATGTAGCCCATTGGAGTCGAAATTGGTTTTTGTTCGGTCGTTCGCATGCCTTACCGGGAAAGCCAGTCGGAAGATTAAAGAAGTTTGTGCCACTAAGCTGCCACGTAGTATTAAAGCCAAAGCTTAGGCAGCAATTTGAAACTTTCCGCGAACCAAAACGGAAGTTTGTCAAAGTGGTTAAGAAATATGATGTCATTTTGAAACTTATTTCTGCTGCGTTTTGTATTACAGAAAGTAAGGTTAGGTAAAAGGTGTTTGAAAACAAAATTTGACTGAATATATTCTAATGAGCCTTTAAGGGTACTATTGTTGTTCATAAGCCTTCGAGAGATCACTTATAAATCTAAAGGCCTGTTTTCCACTAAATTCAAGGCTGACCTACAAAACTAAGGCAAATCATCCTATAGCTGACTACATTTTTACAACCTTTGTCTGTCCTTTGATTCGTAACATAAAGTCTATTTAAGTAAGTAAATGGAAGTTTGAGTGTATCTATAGCCAATTTAATTGGTATTCAAATACAGAAGTGGATTATTGAGAACAACTGTCGCATTTTCTTTATTTCATTCCACTGCATCTGTTTCGGCAGGTTATGAAGTGCAGCCTCGTGCAAAAGCAGTTTTATCGCTTTCACTCTCTTTCTATTCGAAATTTGCCACCGTATTTATTGGCTTGCTACGAGCTGAGAAGGGTTAAGAATGCCCCGGAATGGAACGAGGGTCACAACACAACCCAAAAGCAAAAAACAGCACGTCCTGACAAGACGGGAGCACGCTTGTATTGGATTTTTGGGGCGACTTCACCAGAGAGCTGGAATGTTTTCCGGCACCCGGCGGTCTCCGTTGGGTGTAAACATGGAAGTAAAATTTTATTTGGTGCGCTTCTTTATCTTTGCGGAACTTGAATGTAGCGGCAAGGTCGGATAGTCACATGGAGGGTCGGGTCGTATGCATTCAGCAGCAAGCCGGCAGTATGCGATCTCCTTCCTAGTTAAATTGCACACTTTCGGAAGGAGATTGTAAACATGTGATAGCCGGATGTAATGGTTTTTGTGAGAAGGATAAAAAATATTGAAACTGCGATTAAATAACAAGGGCGGGCTTTTTACGTTGTAAAAGCAAAACAAGAGGGATGGTGAGACTTTTTCAGCCTCCCAGTGCATTTGTTTGACTTTACAATAATTAAACAAAAAATCGATAGTGCTGCTTAGTGAGTCGTCATTTATTTTAGTAGCGTTGCCGAACGTAGACAAACAAACAATACTGCATCGTGTCAACGCCTAGGAGGCAGTAGCCTCCCGAAAACGATGTAGGTAGCGCAACCCTGGTTTTTCTTTTCCTAAGCATTACATCCTCACTGGGACAGAGCCTGCTGTTTCTCTACTTAGTGTTCTTATGAGCACTTCCACTGAGAGCTTTCTTTGCCAAAGTCATTTTCGCATTCGTATATCGTGTGGCAGGTACTGTAATACTCTATGCCATGGAAAGTCAACGAAATTTCCATTACGAAAAGATCCTGGACTGACCATGAATCGAAACCAGACACCTTCAGAATGACTTTGCTTTGTAGTCGCGGACTCTTACCACTCGGCTAAGGCAACCCTGGTTAGTTGATTTATTAAAGTTTCTTCTGCAACCAAGAGCTTGATTGGTCATCCATGGTTGGTACTCCAGTATAAGTACTAGTGATCTTCTATTTTAGGCAACAATGGCGCCTGCCACGTTAGAATACAGACCAATGATGGGAAGAGGGAGGAATCGATGATGCTAATAAAACTGACCCACGGTATACCGCATATACCCCTGCATCTACGTCAGTTCATGCGCGGAGGTGTCGGGGTAGTAATGTTATTGCAGATCTCTTCGGAACCAACCTACGGTATTTCTTCTGGAAGAGGCCAGTGTATATAGCACTTAACACGTGTAGCAGAAGAAGCCTAGACCAACTGCTTCAGCAGCCTCGGCAGAACTAATCCTCTGCCGGCAAATCTTGGTCGGCGCGCCAAAAGTGCTGTAGCATAATGTGAGTGTCAGTCGTACTGTCGCTACTGCATTCCAGCACTCGGCATCCGCACACATTCTCTGGATTATATTGTCGCGAAATGTGTCCCCTACGCATGTAGCGAGCATGCAATCTGTTTCAACAATGAAACACGGGCAATCAAACACGAGCCAGCACAATTGGGGCACGCAGGAGATTCTGAATGCCCGAACGTATGCAGGTACTGCCTATAACAACCATGTCCTGACAGAAATTGTAATCAAATCACCATGGTTTCTTTCATACCAATCTGACACATTTGGTATAATATGATGGGTCCTTCTATCTTTAATGGAGATATCCCGTTCGGTATGCACTTGTTGCTTTTAAGCACATGATCCTATACGTGCTTTCCAACCACTCTGTTTCTGCTCGTTCTAAGCGCTTTTGACCAGATTGGGCCACTATACCTTAGTATGGATAGCGCCACGCAATTACAGCAGAGCTGTTAGACATCATCTTTGAAAGCGCCACTATAGCCGCACGGTGCTCCAATTACCGTTATTATCAAATAAAATATACCATTCGAACGGCAGTCAGCAGTTGATTCCTGACGTTGTTCTGCACCTCTGGGCCGATTTAAAAAAATCCTTAGTCAGAATTTTGAGTTACGCCCTTTTGAATTTTATATGATAGAAATCACATAAAATATGATATTTTTACTTGTTTAAACAAAGAGATTATACAAAAAAAAAAAAATGATTTTTTGATTTTTTATCTGGTTTTAGATATTGAAAAACACATTTTGCTAAAAAAAATCGAGACCGACATTTGAAAAGGGCCAATGCTTTGTTTAGTTATTACTTATCAACCAATACACGATCAATTACATCTAACAATCTAACGCCCGATAGTGATTTTAGGAAATTTTCCAAAGCCTTCAAATATGAATGAATAATTCTTGGACAGGATATGCAGATACGCCCTTTTGAAGTGTATGAAAAGAATATTGCATGGTGAATTCCGTTTCATCTATAATCAACGTTTAGTTGCATACATAATCATTACACCTTTGCGGTTGTTCTTATTTCATTAAATTTAGCAAGTTGCATAAAACTTACACGTAAACATATTGTCTAGATGGACATTATAAAAGGGCCAAAGTATAATTGAAATATATACACATTGAAATATAGCTGAACATCAAAGTTGATCGCAACATTCGAACATAACATATCTGTATCTACATTATTCTATATTCTATTAAATTCTATTTATATCTTTTCTATTCTTATTTGTTCTATTCTATTCAATTCTACTTAAATTTATTTTATTTTGATCCACCTTACTTGTTCTTATACATATTTTTACAAATGCCATTGTTGTTATCAACAACTGCACGCAAAAGAATTGAACGGTACACTTTCGATGTTTGTTCGACTTTATAGCGCTGACAGGTCTGTGAAACAGCGCTATGCACAGACTCTGACGCCAGCTCATTATGTCAGCCTAGTCCTCGACCAGTCGCATTGCAGAAGTCTTTTACATGAAACTTGGTGATATGATATTTCGAAGATTTTGTCAGACTCTGCTCTTCCCAGCTCTCGACAAACTTGTTGAAATTACCTTTAAAACAAGGATCCAGCTCAAATGAAAAGCATTTAATACAAAATGCTTCAGTTCCTTAAAATACATAAAAACTATCATACATAAGTTGAAACCCTTATTTGGACTTACTGTGAAATAATAATTCAAATGTTCATGAGCAATTTTTACAAAGCTGGAAGCGCTAAAAAGCCGTACAAATATCGAAAGTGTACCGTTCAAAACTTTTGCGCGCAGTTGTTGATCAATACAGTGTCCATTTGTAAAAATATGTATAAGAACAAGTAGGAAGGATCAGAGTAGAATAAATTTAAGTAGAGTAAAATTGAATAGAATAGAAAAGAATTAAATAAAATGGAATAGAATACAGATGTATAATATAGATACAGATAAGTGATGTTCGAGTGTTTCGGTCAACATTGATACAGTCATTGTTCAGCTATATTGCAATGTGTATATTTCAATTATACTTTGGTCTTTTTTCAATGTCAGTATAGACAAAATGTGTACGTGTAATCGTTCAAATATTAATTAACGAGGGGGTTCGGTGTTACGGTTCATACATTTTCCATACAAAAGCTGTAACGTGGGGGAGGAAAGGGGGTCTCAAATTGGAAAATTCTGCGTTACATTATATTTGAATCATTCCTTCTATGCAACTTGCTAAATGGAATGAAATAAGAACAACCGAAGAAGTGTAATGATTATGTATGCACCTAGCTAACCGTTGATTATAGAAGGAGCAGAATCCACCATATTCCATATTCTTTCCATACATTTCAAAAGGGCGGATCTGCATATCCTGTCCAAGAATTTTTCATACAAATTTGAATGCTTTGGACAATTTCCTAAAATCACTACCAGGCGTTAATTTGGTAGATATCATTTTTCGTGTATTGGCTTACTAGTAATAACTTAACATAGCATTGGCCCTTTTCAAATGTCAGTCGAGAAAAATTTCAGAAAAATGTATTTTTTTAATACCTAAAACCATATAAAAATAAAAACTACAAAATTTTATTATAATCTCTTTGTTTAAACAACACAGTACCAAAAAATAATGTGATTTACGTCTTTTGGGATGCACATAAAAGAAGCGAGCCGAATGACGTAACTTTGTGTCGAGTTTCAAATACGTTAGTGTCTGATTCGGCAAATGTCGATCACAGTTCCATCGTTTTCGTGTCCTTCAACATTTAAAATTACATTTTTTATTCAATACATCTTCAAGGACACGCTTTTGTGTCGTTCCATCACTTACATCATGTGTCATTCAGTCATAAACAGAATTACGTCCAAAGTAATTTTCATTATTTTTAAGAGTGAAGTTAAAGTGGCATATTTCGTGTGATTTCTATCGGATAAACTTCAAAAGGGCGAAACTCAAAATGCTGACTAAGGATTTTTTTCAAAATCGGCCCAGAGGTGCAGAACAACGTCAGGAATCAATTGCTGACTGCCGTTTGAATGGTATATTTTATTTGATAATAACGGTAATTGGAGCACCGTGGCCGTAGATACCCTTTTGCAGGCATATTCAACGTGGATAGCGAACCTGAGCTTGTCATCGATCATTACCCCAAGATGCCTAAGGGATCGCTTGGACTTTATGGTGAAATCACCTACACAGCATTTAAGTTTATTTTCATGCACATATATGGAGCATCAAAATGAACCTAAATTTCAACGAATATTCCTTTATTTTTCAATCAAATTAACTCTAAATTTACACGATCATGTAATATTCAACAATTTTTAGTTGAAAATCGAATGTATAGTCATAAAAATGTACATGATGCTGTAATAACACACGAATTTGATTTTTTTTTTTACAGTAGACTTCAGTTTACATCGCATTGAAAATTAAATATTTTTCTCAGTATACCGAGATAAGCACTTGTAGCTGGGACTTGCGGTTATTTACCACCACCCCCACCTCAGTCTCAGTAATTATTTTAATTTTAATCTAATTTTCTAGTCTAGTTTCCTAGACTTCATACAGTCCTCAACTATGGAGATAGAGTGCGCTACTGTTAACTCTACTTTCTCCATCGATTCGCCTTAGACCACTAGGGTGATATAATCGGCGAAGCCAACAATCTTAACACCCGTCCGAAACTGCAGCATCGGTACGTCATCGTACATCGGGCCCAGGATTGAATCTTGCCCCTTCTCTGTGTCATACAGTAAAATCCTACTACCAAAATAGCTTTTAAGAAGTTTATACACCTGCACCGGTACCTTGAGGCGATGAAGTATGGGTAGTATTACCAAAATTTAGACAACCTGGTCAACAATCAGTTTGGATTCAGGAAAGGTAAATCTACTCTAGACGCTATCCAGTCCATCGTTCAGACAGCTGAGGAGTGGCGCTGCTGAACGCATTCTTCACATACAGAGTGACAACCGCGCAGTAACGGATGCCACTCCTCAGCTGTCTGAACGATGGACTGGATAGCGTCTAGAGTAGATTTACCTTTCCTGAATCCAAACTGATTGTTGACCAGGTTGTCTAAATTTTCCGTATACTTTACTAGCCTGTTGATCTACCTCTCCAACAACTTGCCATTTGTATCTTGTAGACAGATAGGTCCATACGCCGACGGGTCACCTGGTGGTTTAACCGCCTTTGGTAGTAGCACCACTTTCTGTCGCTTCCATACATCTGGGAAGCGTTGTATCGTGGTTCTTATCATGTCCAGATCTGCACTCACTACCGCATTTAAGGCAACATTCGCGATACCATCGGGTCCCACTGCCTTACATTTACATTTACATTTACATTTATTGTTATAACATTGATATTACAATAAAACCGCGTCAACAATTCCACGCAGCTGCCTCCCTCCATTCTCGGCTGCGGCACACACTCGCCAGATCTTGGAGCACCTGGTCAATCTACCTAGCTCGCTGCGCCCCACGCCTCCTTGTTCCGACTGGATTCGTAACGAACACCATCTTTACAGGGTTGTTGTCCGGCATTCTTGCAACATGCCCTGCTCAGCGTATCCTTCCAGCTTCAGCTACCTGCACGCCGCCGAAGATCGTCCTAAGCACTCGGCGTTTGAAAACCCCAAGAGCTTGCAAGTCCTTCTCAAGCATAGTCCATGCCTCATGTCCATAGAAAACTACCGGTCTTATAAGCGTTTAGTACATTGTGCAATTGGTGCGGTGGTGAATCTTTCTTGACCGCAGTTTCTTCCGGAGACCGTAGTAGGCACGACTTCCACTGATGATGCGCCTTCGTATTTCCCGACTAACATTATTGTCAACCGTCAACAAGGATCCGAGATAGACGAACTCGTCCACCATCTCGAAGGTATCCCCGAACGCGACATGGCCCGCCTAGGAAGCAGTGTCACGATAACTGCTTCCTAGGCGGGCCCTGCCGCGCTCAGTTCCGCCTACCAGCATGTACTTTGTTTTCGACGCATTCACCATTAGTCCGACTCTGGTTGCTTCGCGTTTAAGGCGGGTGAACAAATCTGCCACCGTTTCAAATTTTATCCCAATAATATCCATGTCGTCCGCGAAGCAAACAAATAATCCGGATCTCGTGAAAATCGTACCTCAACTGTTAAGTCTGGTTCTCCGCATGACACCTTTAAGCGCAATATTGAACAACAGGCACGAAAGTCCGTCGTAGTCCCCGCCGAGACTCGAACGAACTGGAGTGTTCGCCCGAGATATTCACGCAGTTTTGCACACCGTCTATCGTTGCTCTAATCAATCTTGTGAGCTTCCCGGGAAAGCTGTTGTCGTCCATGATCTTCCATAGCTCTACACCACTGCCTTATTTGACGTGAATGCTTTCACGACTTCTGTTAGCTCATCGTTCATCATCTTCGCCACTTCTTCTCCTTCATCTGCTGCATACGGCGCTAGGGGTCATGAGCTTATGGGATGATGCAGGAGGAGTACATCGATTATCGATCGCAGATGCTCGGGCGACTTCTCTTGGGGCGCTTTGGCATCTTTGATCTTAGCCATTACCACTTTGTAGGCGTCACCCCACGGACTCGAGTTAGCACCCTGGCATAGACTATCAAAGCATGCCCCACGGTGCTCCTCTAACCGTTATTATCAGAAAAAATCTTCATCAAATCTGTGATCATCAGTCGTTTTCTATAGCTAAGCTGCATGTCTGGGCAAAATTTAAAAAAAATCGTAGGGCCCGTTTTGAAGTTACGCCCTTTTGATTGTATGAATCTACTAATTAAAAGGAAATGTGAGATATTCAAACGGATTTTCATTGGCTCTGATTATCAGAGAAAATATACTAACAAAATTTGCTCCAAAGTAGGTTTGTTTAGTTATTTGTAACCTCTTTGTGGAGTTTTGAATGAGAAAATAGACGGAATTTACGCCCTTTTTGTGGTGTAACCATTGAAAATACTAATTTCAAATAAAATAATTAGGCATTGTAAAACCGATAAACACTTACATGTCGTCAAAGTCTTTCACAATTGATTTATTTTTCAAAGGCTCAAGCGCTGTAAGGCATTACGAACCCTTTTTTGTGGCATGCCCTTATCCGACTCTTGATTTGTTTTTTGAGAGCGGACTTTGCTGTACTGGCGAAAATGTTTTTACTGCCGTCAAATTGTAAAAAAAACAAATCTTCTTAATATCTATTAGTATTAGAATACAATTGTAATGTTCTAAAAGTGATAGTGGAAAAATTGAAGAATAGAAAAGTGATTTCGTTGACTCGTGCTGTAGGTGCTGTAAATCAAATTGTTTTTGGCTGCCCCATGCTTTACAACGAACCGTCCGGAAGTTACATGCAACACAGGATTTCAGAGAATCAATCCGGTGAATTTGTTCCAGTTTGATACTTTTCTTTTGTCTGTTTTAATTACCGTATTTTTTTGGGCGCTGTGGATCTTCCGGTCGTTTCTTGAACGAAAAATGTTTTCTCGGAGTTTGATATTTTTGTTCGGTTCGCGTGTTCTGTCCGGGCGGGTGTTACCCTGGAGGGATTGATTCTGCTTTTTGTATAATTCTGAGCAGAAAAACAGAGTGTGTTGTTCTCATTGTTTAGTTCAAACGCGCTTCCTTTCTTTTTTCGATTATCCTAAAAACCGTACCATCGGTTTTTAATTTTTTTGTTTTTTTTTTGTGTTTTACGCGCATAATAATCTTTTTTTACAAACGATGACCCTGGAGGGATCGGTTTTTCTCTTTACTGGCTATTGAGCAAAAAAGTATTACCGCACAATCGAAAATCATTACTCTAAATACTATTTATACAATAAATAAACTGTTACTTTCTCTTTTGATTGCCGGCATTCAAAAAACTAAATAATTACCACCTAATCACAAATGCTCTGGGTCCATCGCTAGCTTTTCAGGCGAATCCTGACGTGACCTTATACCCTCCCAACCCCCACCTCCGAGCACTTATGAGGGCGTCGCTGAGTCGGTGGCCTCTCATTAAGTAAGTGCTACATCAACATATCCTTCCCCTATCCTAAGTTACGGTAAAGATGGGCGTGGCCTGGAATAGCGATATTCATGCTTTTAATATTCTTGTTTATGATAAGAACTCCCCTGCCTTGATCCTGAAAGCAGTTTGGATGAGATTATTAAAAAGAAACATGAATGTTGCTAGTATCCAATATACGAAGTATACCGTAACAACGCTAAAGCTAACGCTAACGCTAACGCTAACTTTGTCTCTCTGAATGCTGCACTGCGTTGCTCTCTTTTTGCTCCTGAGCGTGCGCGTTGCAATCTTCGTCTAGCCCGAAAGCAGATTGCTCGGAGATTTGCAATTTATTTGCACCACCAGTACACCGGCGGCCTGTTTCATCTAGGAGGGGCTTCCCGAGGAGGAACAAATAACTCCTCAATAACTTATGCATACCATTTTCTGGTATCATACCAAAATTAGGTATTGTTCAGTTGTCAATACCTCAATTTGGTATTATAATGGTATTGAAAAAAATCTTTAAAACAATTAAAAATACTTCATTGAGGTATTAAAAAGCTATTGAGGTCTGCTGGAGGTATTGAACTACAATTGAAAAATTTCATTTTTATATGAAAATCCATCAAGTATTATTGAGGTATTACAATACCTGATCAAGTTATCAGTTTGGTGTTCGTAGAATATGCTTGAGGTATTATTTGGGGTATTTTACCTCTTATGCAGGGCTCATCCATACCTCATTCAGGTTGTTAGTATTGGAAATTATCTGGTATGGAATACCTCAATTTGGTATTCAGTAGTTATTTTCTTCTGCTCGGGATTTCTCGGCATGGAAGCATCACACACTCGTGATATCACAGCAACTAGCTCTTCACCGTTTAAGACCAAAGTATTCCGTTCGCGCCGTCGAAGCGCGCTGTTTCGTAGCGAACGAAATGATGATCGCTATGAGTATAATCGTCATCAACGCGCCAGTTCATGGAACCTGAAAGGTTAGGACTACAGAACGTCATATCGATAATTGATTCTGCACCATTACTCCGGAATGTACTCACAGTACCCTCATTTGCCAGCTCGACATTTAATGCGGCTATGGATTCCAATAATAGTTGGTCTTATTGATGGATGCAGTAGCTACTTCACTCCACTGCCCATGCATTATACTTGACAGCTATCACTACTGGCTACTGATTAGCTAGATCGGCTATCATCTTATCGATCATATGGGGAAATTCCTCAATTGACCACCTAGGGAGCGCGTTTCAACTGCAATAGAACACGCCGTTGATTTTTGTTATCGCAAAACCGTCATTTGAGATAAAGACTTCATCTTGGATTAGCTATCTAGACCTATCCGTCACCATGTTCCCGTTTTTGGCTGGTATGCGGTATGGGTCCGATAGTAACACCACGTTGTTCTTCATTTCCGAGACTGACTGTCAAAGCAAGCTGCTGGGATACGTCACAGTGGTTTAAAAATTACTGAGTTACTTCCGTTTTGGCTGCTTTGATTGCTTGTGCCTGGACATTTGGGTCCGCCCGTTAAGTGTCCGTTGTTTGCGCTGTCGTCACATATTAAGCATTTAGCTTGCCCTATAGCCTTTGGTGCTGCTTTTTCTACACAACTTACTTCTGTCGGGATCATTGCAATCCATGACTTATGGGCCTTCCCGAAACACTTGAAGCAAACTTCAGGAGGCTGTTTTATGCTTAGCCGGCAAACCCACCAGCCTACCTTGAGTATGCCTAAGGTCTTCACTTTGTTGGCCTCTGAAACCAGCAGCCTGATCGCTGCCACCTGATGTCCTGTTTCACAGCTTCAGGAATTCATATCATAAGTATCTGAATTTATTGTTCCCAACGTTGCACAATTAAAGTACCTGCCACCGCTTGGGATCGAACTCACGATCTCTGCATCCACAAGTCTCGACGCTGTCCTTCCTGCCACCACAGTATATATCGAAAGGCAAACAAAACACACCGTTTTGTTCTACATCGAAAATAATTCATACAATATTTTACAATGATCGTAAAGAATGTTATAGCCGCGCCTACAGCACACCATCAGGCTGTAAAAAGGTGTGAAACGTCAAAACGCAATGTTTACATCCAACAAGCTGTGTAGATGCGCCACAAGTTGTTGTTTTACAGCTTACTGCTGTATGATCTCTGTATAACTGACAACAAAGCGCTTCATAATTATATGTTGAGCAGAATAACAAATCATATTGTATAGAATCAGCTGGATTAATGATGGGGAGTTTTATTCCACATCAATAAGTTGCTATATTTCAAGGTGTTGAGTTACAGCTTAGTGAAAGCACCAAAACATTTGCGTTACAGCTGCATTAACGCTGTTCGTTCTATTTTTGACAGCATTCATTTTTTTTTGCTGCGTTCATTGCTTCAATTCAACTGTTATACAGCACGCAATTAATCTTAGCTTATACCGCTAAAATTGTTAGTTGGGAAAATGTTCAAGAAATTTTCTACAGCGAGTTACGTGTGAAGCGCCATATATTTTCTCAACTGCGTACTTGGATTAAATAAAAATTGATTTTCTTGACCATTTCTTACAAGGAATTTCCCACGCATGAAGGAAGACATTTACTTTTCTTTTCAGGTACATTCAGGTACATTATTGAACATTCTTAAGGAAATTTTCACGCTTTTGGCTGGTTCATCTCTGAACTGCTGTTAACTATGAGCTTTATCGTTAACACAAACTTTTCGTGCACAACTTCAGCGTGGCGATGGTCATTTACGTGACATAAGTGTATTTTCCATTTTTATATTCATCTGTTATTGATGTTGTAGTATTCAATATTCAATTAGGTAGAAGTAGAGAATTCACATCAGCAACCGTTGAAATATATGTCAACATTCTCGCCGTTAAATGGGAAGCTATTGGACTCCATGGCTTTAGAAGCCGGCTCTCCTAATTGGACAATCATTTCATCCTTAATAATATTTTCACGAGTTGCTTCTCCAGATGCCCGACCTGTGGCATAAAATTCTTGTACTCGATTGATTTTATCTTGAGAATCAATCTTTCATTGTATCTGCAACTTACTCAAGATTAACTATGCTAGTATCAAATAAAAACTGAGCTCTAAGCAAGATTCAGGATCACAACAATTTCTCATAAATTTATTATCTTTTCTAATCCATTAAATTCAAATCTAACAAAATATTATTTGCTTCTCTGCTTCTCTAATTTATCTCGAGCTTAATGACTTAACTTCACTTCCGAAGTAAGTCGATCATGTAACCTTAGTTATCTCAGCTTAACGTCATAAGTGACGCAACGGGGTTGAGATTAAATCCTAGATTTTTGGTATGTGAGATATGTGCTCTAACCACTACACCAGCCCAGTCCCCAAAGATCTTCTTCTTCTTCTTCTTGGTATTACGTCCTTACTGGGACAGAGCCTGCTTCTCAGCGTAGTGTTCTTATGAGCACTTCCACAGTTGTTAACTGAGAGCTTTCTTTGCCAAAGTTGCCATTTTCGCATTCGTATCTCGTGTGGCAGGTACGATGATACTCTATGCCTAGGGAAGTCAAGGAAATTTCCATTACGAAAAAATCCTGGACCGACCGGGATTCGAACCCAGACACCTTCAGCATGGCTTTGCTTTGTAGCCGCGGACTCCATCCACTCGGCAAAGGAAGGCCCCATAGATCTCTGTTCCGTATTTCTGATTCGTTTTATATGTAGTGTTCACTTATCCAGTTTCTGAGAGTGAATTTCCTTAACACTCTCGATAAACAAAATAAACTTCTGGGTGGGTTTTCTTACACACCACAGATTCCAACCTTTCCTGTTGTCCTGACATAATATTTCACTCTATCTACAGTAGACCTGTTCATATTTGAAAAAATGTATGGAAATCTATCGGTCAAGCAGTATTCGGAATTCTTATGCCAAGAACAATGTCTGGTCAAATTTTCAGCTCATTTGATAAAGATTTCAGTATGCTTCAAGTTGAAAATGTGTTTTTGGGCTTATTTTAAGGTTTTAAAAATCATAACTAGCATGTGGAAAATCAAAACCACATGCTATTACCACTATTTGAAAGCAATTTCTATTCTGCTAAAGTTTGTCGAACACGCTAGTAAGATTAAATTGAGTTTTAACATTGTTTGATCCAAATTTGTTCTCCACAGTACCCAGAAATTACAGTTTTCTCAATATACATGGTATATAAAACACCCATTAAAATTATTTTTTCATGCCCTTGTCAACGGGAATCGAACATAATACATTTATTACTTCAATGACCATCAACAGCTTACATGTTGCTCAAGGCAATAAATTACAATAAATGCCCAAAGATCGAACACTGCATCGCAACCTGATGATAATTAAATCATGCATGACACATGTACCGAAAACGAATGAATTGAACAAGTTAGCATTGCTTTTTCTTTCCGAGTGATGATTGTTTTGATCGCATTTCACTGATCATTTAGAACGATTTGAAAACAATCATCATCATCGACTGAGAAAAGGCAGTGCTAACGCGTTTATTTTTTTTTTGTGTTCTTTGAAGCTCACGGTGGTGCTCTTGGCTCGCCCACAGTAGATTTGCAAATGTGCTTTACAATTAATAATTTTTTACAATTTATTTTCGTAAGATAAATGGTAACTTTGAACGGGATTGACTTTAAGATATGCATAGTCATCATGCCTGGAAATTAAAAATCCGAAATGTTCATGTAGGCATGCTTTTCAGTGAAAACACTTCCCGAAAAAAGAGATTTTCAAGAACCTCGAGATACAAACCTCAACCAAACTATGTTAAAACTTGCTCCAATCTTAAAATCATGTTCGGCAAAAGTTCGTAGAATTGGATAAACTACTATGTAGAGGTATTTCCAATAAACTTTGATGCTTCGTTCGGTAGTTATGATTTTTTCAAACTTGAAAATAGCCCAAAAACACATAATTGATTTGAAGCACACCTAAATTTACTCTAAATTAAGTGAAATTTTGGCCAGAAGTTCATTTCGCAATGATAAGTAAAAGTATTGGTTGACTGGGGAGTTTCCAGACATTTTTGAAAATATGAATAGGTCTAATCTACAGTCTACGATTCTCATTACGCATCAGATAACATTATCGACTTCCTCAGACAATTTTTATTACCTGTCTCTAAGTTTGTCCCGAAATGCCATTTTCTTCAGAGGTTTTCATTACACATCCATTTTCAGATGGCTTCCATTACACACCATATTTTTTTCAGGTGGTCGTTACAACACACCCAATTATTCTCCGGTGGATTTTCATTATAAACCCAATCATCCCGAGTGGTTTCTATTACACATCCTATCTCGTTCCGGGTTATCTTATATTACACACCCTATTGTTTTCGAGTAGTTTTCATTACACACCTATTTTTTTCAGAGGGTTTCCAATACACACATTTTTTTACCAGTTGGTTTTCATTACATACCCTATTTTTTCAGGTCGTTTTCTTTACAATCCCTATTTTCCGAGAGTTTGTCATAATACACCCTGTTTTTCATTACTTTTTCCTGGGTTCATTTTTCATCAGGTGGTTTTTATTACCTTTTATTCCTGGGTGGTTTTCATTACACACTTTTTTCTTATCAGGTGGTTTTCATTACACATCATATTTTTTTTTGGGTGGTTTTCATTACACCCCATTTTTTCTGGGTGGTTTTCATTACGCACCTTACTTTTATCTGGTGGTTTACATTACACACAATATTTTTTTCCGGGTGGTTTTCACACCTTTTATTCAGGTGGTTTTCACACCCTATTTACCCGGGTGGTTTTCATTACACACCCTTATTTCCGGGTGGTTTTCATTACACACCCTATTTTTTCCCGGGTGGTTTTCATTACACACCCTATTTTTTTCCCGGATGGTTTTCATTACACACCCTTTTTTTCACGGGTGGTTTTCATTACACACCCAATTTTTTCAAGTGGTTATCATTACACACCATATTTTTGTTTGGAAGGTTTTACTCTCGCTTCCATTTACTCCAGGGGTTGTTTTCATTACGCATCACAGGTTTTCTCATACACTTTTCCATCGATCGTTTTCATTGCACACTACACCTTACACACTCAATCACAATTTGCTAGCTATATCACCATGTTTATGAACCGATCCTTCAATTGGACTACCATTCCGAATGATTCTTCACACCTTGGCGAACCAATAACATAATAAAAATTAAGCAAATAAATTTCCATACAAGCTAGCAAACTTGCATGCAAGTTGGCTGAAATAGTCAAATTTAGCATTTTCAACTGCTCATATCTCAAAAACTAGACGTGCTATGATATTTCTTAAAAATGGCAATGAATCCAGCAACCCTTAATTAAGTAAATGGCGGTATTTTGGTGCTTGAGACAAAAACGTGTTCCGCAGTGTAAGCAATGCCAATAATAAGCTCCTAGCAGGATCGTCAATGTAAATATTCGATAATCCCAAATTGGGAGACTGTCAGCCATCTTATAACACTGTGGAAGAATCACCCGGAATGCGACTTACTTCACCGGAGATCTAACACTGACTGACTTGAGGCGATTGGAAGACTGACAGCCACATCACGCACACACCAATATTACGATCATAGCATACGCATGCATTACCGTCTCAGCTGTCAGCCAGTAAGAGAAAAAGTATTAAACATACACACCCCACAGGTTCCTTGTGTAAGTGCAACTGATCCGGCGATACTGGAGTACACTGAAAAAATTCCACACGCTCGATCTGTGTGCTAAAAATTATGGATCGATTCATGAACGTCTATGTCGATTTGTTGTGATTTTCTTACAAACTTCGTGTGTATTACACATTCAATTCTTTAGTTTTGCTTCATGGACTGATTCATCAACCGACAACATGAATTCCATAGTTTTCCACATAAGTTCATAAAGCTTTCCGTTTCAAATTCGTATCCGTCAACCTATGGGTGCTATGGATTATTACCCAACACGGATTTAGTGTGTTTAACTTATGATTATCTTGTGTCATGATCATCATGTTCAAGTTGGTCGATTTGGAATCGATGAGCTTGCTGTCGATTTCCGTGTTCCAAATTTCTAAATTATTAGTGATCAACCCATAGCGAACTAAATTGCGGATGGACATCGTGTCGAACGACAGTCATCATCATATTCCAAAGAGAAAAGGCAAATTCTGAAGCTGAAAGTGTTAGAGGAAAATTTGCGGATTCGTTTTTCTTTCTATTAGATGAATATGAGGAGTTCATTCTAATTTTCTATAAATAAAATGCATTACTTCCAGCGTTGGATATAATGTATGGTGTTAGAGAAAAATCGGATTCCACTAACAGATTTTACTAGCTTTCAGCTTCGAATAAAATGAAATATGCTCATCCCGGGCTTCCCAAATTATGGATTTGCGGCGCCCTGCTTGTTGCTGGCTCACTTGTTTGAAAAAAAAAAAAAAAAAAACATTCAAGTGAGCATGCGACAAGCAGACGAGCCTCGAATCCATATTTTGGGGAGCAAGATTTCTTCTATCAAATTTCTTCTTTCAGTCTCATGACATTCATGTTCTATCACACATGACTATCTAAAGCCACTACATTTCGAATTAAATAAGCAAATCAGTTGGTTTTCATGATTTAATATTTAGACATTCATGTTTGTTTCTTATGACAACGTAATGTTGATACCTACCTTGATACCTTGATGGCTACAGCGTAGCATCACGCCATTGCCGGGCGTATTGTAGAGCTCCATCTTCGTCGGTCTTGGGCAAAACTTCTCCAGTTGCCTCGAACGTTTAGGGTCGCCAGGTCCTCTTCCACTGCGTACAGCCAGCGTATTCGTGGTCTTCCCCGAAGCCGCCGACCTCTACCTGATTCCCTGCTGAATTTTTTTTTTTTTGCAATTCTTTCTTCCGATATTCGCACTAAGTGACCAGCCCACTGAAGTCTGCCGTATTTTTAACTATTGATAATATTCGCATCTTTGTACACTTGATACAACTCGTGATTCATGCGTCTGCGCCACACACCATTTTCGAGTTTCCCACCGAGTATTGTCCGCAGCACTTTACGCTCGAAAACACCGAGAGCTTTCCGGTCTGACTCTTTTAACGTCCACGCTTCGTGCCCATAGAGAGCCACCGGAAGAATCAATGTTTTATACAGGGCGAAATTTGTTTCGGTTTGCAAGCTGCGGGACCTAAGCTGGTTACGTAGTCCGTAAAAGGCCCTATTCGCAGCCGCAACACGTCTTTTCACTTCGCGGGAAACGTCATTGTCACATGTCACAAGTGTTCCAAGGTAAACAAATTCTTCAACAACTACTTCACTACTTCAGCACTTACACCACCATGCCTGACTCTATCTCTACCTGCAACCATGTACTTTGTCTTGGTAGAATTGATGGTCAGGCCTATCCTCGCTGTCTCCCTCTTCAGAGGCACG
Source organism: Aedes aegypti (assembly GCF_002204515.2). NCBI lineage: Eukaryota > Metazoa > Arthropoda > Insecta > Diptera > Culicidae > Aedes > Aedes aegypti. The sequence continues at coordinate 352,308,339 of NC_035109.1, read as the reverse complement.
AAGGCCTCTTCCACTGATCTGCGATCGATTCCAATCAGGTCTATATCGTCAGCAAAGCCAAGGAGCATGTGCGACCTTGTGATAATAGTGCCATTTCTTTGCACGCCAGATCTCCTAATAGCACCCTCAAGTGCAATGTTGAACAGTAAATTCGAAAGTGCGTCTCCCTGCTTCAATCCGTCTAACGTCACGAACGAGGTTGACACCTCGTCTGCGATCCGAACACTTGATTTCGAACCATCCAGCGTAGCACGTATCAGCCTAATTAGTTTCGCCGGAAAACCATTTTCAGACATTATCTGCCAAAGCTCATTTCTTTTCACTGAGTCGTACGCCGCCTTGAAATCAATAAACAGATGGTGAGTCTGCAAGTTATACTCCCGGAATTTGTCTAGGATCATTCGCAAGCTAAACATCTGGTCCGTTGTCGAACGGCCCTCACGAAAACCAGCTTGGTATTCGCCGACGAAGGACTCTTCGAGCGGTCTCAGTCTGTTAAACAGGATGCGCGACAGAATTTTGTACGCCAAATTCAGCAGGGTTTTCACTGTGATTTATGGCTTTCTCAGTCTAGGGAAATCAAAACGGAAAGGGGCAAAACAAAACTTTCCGTTTTGATTTCCCTAGACTGAGAAAGCCATAAATCACAGTCAAAATCCTTCCAGTCGAGTATCCTAGATCAATTCAGCAGGGTAATTCCTCTGTAATTGGCACACTCCAGTCTGTGCCCTTTCTTGTAGATAGGGCGGATGAGGCCATCCAACCAGCCGGTGGGCAATTCTTCGTCCTCCCATACCTTCAGAAGTACTCGGTGGATCGACTGGTAAAGCTGCTCGCTTCCGTGCTTGAGAAGCTCGACCGGGATCTCGTCCTTCCCAGCAGCCTTACAGTTCTTCAGCTCGCTGATAGCCTTTTTAACCTCTCCTATGGTCGGTGGGTCCACAGCTTGATCGTCATCATCTATGTTCATCCTGTTCCTCGCTACATTTCCATTCTCATCGTTCAACAATTGCTGAAAGTACTCCTTCCACCTGGCAGCCACCGCCGTTTTATCGGTCAGCAAATTCCCTTCTCGGTCATTGCACATGGCGGGCACTGGTACGGTATTGTGCCGCGCACCATTGACCGTTGCATAAAATCTCCGCATATCATTCCGGTTCATGCTTTCTTGTGCGTCAGCTACCACACTTTCTTCGTGCTGCCTTTTCTTTCTGCGGTGGATTCGCTTTTCTTCGGCTCTCGCTGCCCTGTACCGCTCTCTGTTCTGTCGGGTACCGGCCACAAGCATACGGCTTCTGGCGACATTCTTCATGTCTGTCACCCTCTGGCACTCTTCATCGAACCAGTCGTTCCGTCTTCGTCGTTGACCAGTGCCGATCACTTCTCGCGCCGTTGTTGTCACAGCTTCGTGGATAGGGTCACACAGGCTGTCGACGTCTCCAGCAACGTTGGCTCTTCCCAACTTCTCGTCTAGTTGCTGACGGTACTGCGCAGCTACCCCATCAGTCGACAAGCGTTGTATATTGAAGCGTAGCGTTCTGTGTGTTGCGGAACTCGTGACGCTGGATAACCGCGCCCGAATTTTAGCTACAACGAAATAATGATCCGAGTCGATATTAGGGCCTCGGAAGGTCCTGACATCAATGACATCTGAGAAATGTCGCCCATCAACCAGCACGTGGTCTATTTGGGAGCAGGCATCGCCACTGTCGCGCACGGGTGTCGCCAGGTGTGTTTGCGGATATTCTTTCGCGCGAAGTATGTACTGCTGATTGCCATCCCTCTAGCAGCAGCGAAGGTTACTAGCCGCAGGCCATTATCATTGGTAACGGAATGAAGGCTTTCCGTTCCAATGACGGGTCGGAAAAAATCTTCTTTCCCGATCTGCGCATTTGCGTCGCCGATGACTATCTTGACGTCTTGTTTTGGGCACTCTCCGTAGGCCTTATCCAGGCTCTCATAGAACTCATCCTTCATGTCATCGGGCTTATCGTTCGTTGGCGCATATATGCTGATCAGGCTGTAGTTGAAGAACTTGCCCTTCATTCTCAACACACAGATTCGGTCGCTTACAGGTTTCCACCGAATAATTCGCTCCATCTGCTTCCCAATCACTATGAAGCCAACTCCACGTTCTGCTCTGTCGCCACCGCTGTAGTAGATGTGGTACTTGAATGAAGTGTTGGCGATGGGGTCCACCGCTCGGAATTCGCGTTCTCCAGTTCTCGGCCAGCGTATTTCCTGGATAGCTGCCACGTTCACGCCGACATTCCGCAGTTCACGAGCCAAGAGCCCAACACGCGCGGGTTCATTCAAAGTTCTCACGTTCCAAGATCTAACTTTCCAATCGTTGTCCTTTATTCGTTGCCGGGTCTGTTGCCGTAAAATCAATCCGTTTGCTCTACTTTTGCCTTTCTTGGTTGGTGAAGAGTCTTCGATAGGCCACCTAACCAGGGTTGCGCTACCTACATCGTGCTAGAGGGGCTGCCTCCTCGATGCTGACACGATACAGCATCGTCCGCTTGTTCTTTACATGATGACCACGGTCATAGCCATCACAACCATCCACCTTTATCAGGGCTTTGGACCTGTAGCTCTGGTTTTCAATAGTTTCAAGTTCTTTCGAACATGCTACTATGTTGAGCCGTCATGCGCTAGCGGTGTTAATACACATGTTATTATACCGTGAAGTCAACGACGAAATCCATATGGCTACCACACTCAAGTCATGTGGTTGTCCTCATTGCGCAAATCTATAAGTAAAACACACGACCTTGGCGTGTAGATTTTTCTCAGTGAAGCAACCTTGATTCATAGAGTTCCTCAAGCAAACTGCCACGAACACCAACGCACAATCAATCTTACACAAGTCGATTTCCTCAGAATGAAAACGTATCGATATTTGTTTGATGTCATTGAGCTTTCGGTCAACGGCAGGCCAACAAGGAAGTGGTTGTTTTGCAGCAATTCTGTTTATATTTTGATTCTCACAGCAAACAAAAGCAATGTTGTGACAGTTCTCACAGCAAACAAAGAAAACTTTGTCAACATTGCACTACTACGCAGGCAACTGGATTGTTCTATGGAAGTACTAGCCTGTTAGGACGAGTTGGAAGACCCCCTCTCCGAAGTAATTGGACGTACAGTTGTGTTCAGAATAATAGTAGTGAAAGCCGATTTTCATACAAAATGCTCAACTTTGTTTCCATATGAGCAATAGGCATGAAATTTTGGCAGTGAACTACAATATACTCAATTTCATTATCACCAAATTTGAAACACTATCGGCTAAAAGGTTAAACACCAGGTGAAATCGCTCAAAATAATAGTAGTTTTTCTTTTGTAAATTTTTGTTCAGTAACAATTTTTTAAAAAATTGGCTTCTTTGTACATTTATAGCTTGGGTGGAAATGGTTGATACGATGAGTAAAGAAAAAATCAAAAACTCAAAATACAGCAGCTAATTAAATTATTGAAACTACTATTATTTTGAGCGATTTCAACTGGTGCTTAACTTTTTAGCCGGTAGTGTAAAAATTTTCAAATCTTTTGATAATGAAATTGAGAATATTTGTATACTTGCCTGCGGTTGAGGTTCGGAAGACCCCCTCTCCATACACGCCAACAGGACCGAGATGTCTGCTGATCGCTGACAGGAAAGGCTCGACTGCGGCGAGAGGGTTAAGGACTTCCTTAAGATTTGCAGGCGTGCATTCCGGTGGCTCGACGTACGTTGATACAATTTTGATTAACGATGATGCTTGATAATGAATCAAATCTAGAGCTTGGCTACGCATGTTTCAAAAATTCGTGTGTCATGGGCGTCTAGCTGCTGGAAGTAAGGCACTTTATCGGAAGGGAAATGTTTATTTTGCAAGTGTACTTGCCTACCGAAATAGCTTGGAAGACCTCTTTTACACGGCTGATAAACGAAGGTAGGAAAAACGGGGGAATCCGAGGCTTCCGAAACACGCGTACCGCTTCCACAGTGACGTCAGGACGAATCTAGGACAAATACAGTAATGTCCCGATTTTGTCAGCCCCATGCTGCAATTCTTCTTATTGGCATTAACGTCCGCACTGGGACAGAGCCTGCTTCTCAGCTTAGTGTTCTTATGAGCACTTCCACAGTTATTAACTGAGAGCTTTCTTTGCCAAAGTTGCCATTTTCGCATTGGTATATCGTGTGGCAGGTACGATCCCAGTGAACCACGTATCGTATAAGAATGTGCATCCAAAATCACATATTCGTACGTCCGAAATCAGAATCGCACAACATGCCAAATTAAGCGTTATCAATGTCAACACGAGTTGTATATAAATCCCCAATACGATTCATATACGACAATCTATGTTGAAAGCAAAACATGTCGTAAATATTGCAACATAGAATCGCGTTAAGTTGTACAAACTGACAGATCATTCAAAATCCGGACGGTACCAATATCCGGACACTGTAGTTATATTAGTCAATTGGAGTTAAATGGCAACATGTTTGGTTTTTATTCACTCCATTAATTATTAACAATGCTTATAACTGCACATTTATTTTTAATCTAGTAACCATCGTCAAAAAATTAATAAAAATAAAAACAAATAATTTGTTCGTGTTGAACGTCATTTCGCCGCGGTCTGACTCCAACTCAAGTTTTTACGATCGATGACCGCGCGTACATCGTTTGATTGAAAGAAAAGTTTGTGAACTATATTTTATAGCAAGTTTCAACCATAAGTGTTTAAGAAAAGATATTTCAAAAGTTTGGTGATTCCTTTGTGTGTGAATAAGTTAGAAATACATATTTATCGGTGCTTCTAGAGACTGTCCGGGATTACGAGTCAGTGTTTTAAGATCCGGATATTTTCTAAAAGACCCTGGTTTAATTAGTGTAAGTGAGTTTTGTGCAAGAAAAAATATGAGGAAACTTAAATAATAGCTATTTGAAGCTTTGTGAGTATTCAAAATTTAACTCGATGTGAAATAAATAGTGTTTCATAATAACAGTTCGAGCCGCGCCGATTGCAGTTCAAGCCACACGCTCCTAGACTCAGGTAATCAAACCACTAATATTACAAACGTGCTATTTTTTTGACAATATAGGGCAAACGCAGACATCAAGCTTTTTATATATCTATATTTTATTGTGTTTTGATATGATGTTCATTAAAATTAAACGAATATTATCTGCTATTACACAGATGTCCGGATTTGATTCATAAGTGTCCGGATTCAAAGACATCGTTTGCATCAGTTGTCCGGATTTAGGGATAAGACATGCTCAAGTATTTGAATGGTTTTCATGTTAAAATCATGATTTTTACCAAAAAGACCATCAGTAGCGTGAAGATCTTGAGTGAAACATGGTTTGAAACAATATTACATCAAAGATATTCTAAAACAACACCTTGATATTTGCATTTGAACATTTGTGTCGACTTAAGCGTCCGGGTATTGATGCACCACGGTATATTAATCCAGAAAGCATCATATGAAATCGCATTAACTTAGCAAAATTGACACCCAAACTTAGTATCTGCTGACGATGGGCCTCAAAGAACAACATAGCAAGTGTCGCTGAATCTGTTATGTAACCCTTGGTGGTACAGTGGTAAGGCGTCCGATTACTAATCCAAAAGTCCCGCGTTCGAGGCTAGAGAGAAACCTTTATTTTTTATTTTCATCCAAATTTTGTTGCATTGTATATCTGATCGCAGAAAGTCTAAAAAAGTCGTGCCAAGTACGCATATAGACTCCACTTTGGTAGGTATATAGCCTTTTCGTGCATTCTATATGATTGAATTGATGCATATAGAATGATGGATAACAAAAGTTATACCAACCAAAATGTTGACTGGGATTATACTCTATGCCTAGGGAAGTCAAGGAAATTTCCATTACGAAAAGATCCTGGACCGACCGGGAATCGAACCCAGACACCTTCAGCATGGCTTTGCTTTGTAGCCGCGGACTCTAACTACTCGGCTAAGGAAGGCCCCATGCTGCATTTGGGGTTGACAAAATCGGGAATGAGCTAAAACCGGGAAAAACAAATTCGACTGAATTCATCTTTTATTTATTTAATGACTTAGTTTTATGATCTTGTTTATAAAAACAATATTTTTTACTTCTATTTTCTATGTACCGTAACCCAAGGTAACATTGATCTGTTTCTTGGATAATTATTAAAAATTTCAATTTTCAAAGTTTCGGTCTTTAGATGGCATGCCTTATCCTGTATATAGGACATGTGAGTGTTTACAGTTATCGATTATACGTGCTTGGAAATATTCTCACATCTAAGTTTAGGAAGGGGATTCCAACGAAAAAATATAGAGCATTTCAAACCATCTTCGTTCACAAACAGCGCATAGGAACATATTTTTTTCCTGCAGCATCATCAAAGTTCCATCCAACTCCAAAAGGATGTGCCATTCGCTTGATTATTTACGCAAATAGCAATTTCGAATCAAATTATTCTCGCACGCTTCGGTAGAGTCGCGTATCGCATCGTCGTCGATTGTGATGTGACACAACATTATAGTCTCTCTCTGCCGATGCCTGTTTGTTCTGCTTCATTCCGCCGTTCGGTACTTCTGTTGTGTTTATTCGAGTATGAATTGTTTAAACAAAGAACTTCACCGCCGCCATTGCCAACAATGTTGTGCCGACGAAGAAAGCTGACTGTTGTAGAGAATCATGATACATATCGTAAAACGGGGTAACTTTGATATTTTTTGTGGGAAGACTTATGATTTCTGTATTATTTTTAAGATATTTGATTCTTATTTTTAGTTAGTTTGTTTTAGTCACAGACAGTCAGACATATCACTGACAAGATATCCATCGATCACGCTTTAAAAGATTATTTTGAATTTTTCACTGTCACATATTTCACTACTAAAGGCGCGCGCATCATTTGCCTTCCTGTTTAACGCTTCATAATAGAACATTCTGCAGGCCTTGTTGCACATAATCGTATTTCGTGCAACATAGCCAATCATATTCCCTACAATCGTAAATAGATTTTTGTTATGGTCTATGGAACATTTTTTGTAGTGACACCAACACATAGCTATTTATCTAATTCAGGGTTGATTTGATTGCCGTTTTCAAAAATATCATAGAACGTTCAGTTTTTTTTTTTAAATATTAACTATTAAAAATGCAGTATTTTTCGATTTCCCCCAACTTGCATACAAGTTTCCCGATTACGGGACCCTGCCTAGAAACGTCCTGTCATAATGACGTCCTATCAATACGATGAATGCAATCCATCTCATGCGACACCTCAATCTTCAAGTTTTTTTTCGTCAGAATGCATGGCATATTAAGTAGTTGTATGCAACTGGATGTTTTGCTGATGATTCCATGACCTTGGAAAACGACACTAATCAATGAAATATTTAGGTTTTCTCCCAAAGTGCTATCAAAGTTACCCCAATTTACAATACCTATCTTCCAGGGAACAAACGATGCATCATGTAAGGAAACAGTAATGCACATTTCACCTCGGTAGCTCGTCGCAGTCGTGCAGTAATTTCAAGAAAACGAGATCCACTTTATCACAAAAGGTGGGTAAGTTCCGGATGGGTTTAGGGGGGTATCTTATCTTGGTTCAGTCTCAGGAACGGGACTCCGACTGCGTCTCGAGAGATGAGGATGCGGAAAATCGAGATGCATTCCAAGACGGATCCGGTCGCCGACAGGACAGTCAGTGTTGGAACGTGGACGCCTAGTAGAATGACGGCTGCTGTGTAACGTTTTGTTCTCACTTGAAGGTGTGGGAAACTTTCGAGATGTGGGATGGTTGTCAGTATGATCGGGTTGTGCAGAAGTGTAAGCATGTACGATTATATTTTAATGGACGAATGACCCTCGGGTTATACAACAACAACAACAACTATTACAATTTAAAAGTGAAGCATAAAATATAACATGGTTAGTATTGCACGATATCATGGACTTCATACAATGTTTCCACGACATAACTTCAAGTAGCGATTCGCAAATTGATTGTTTGCGGATGCTCCCAAGGGAGAGTCGTATCACCATTTTATTTGAGAAATCTCATTTAAGTCGACTTAATATCATCGGAAATTTAGTGTGTAAAAGCTAGATCAGTTTTTTAAATATCGTGTATAACTTGCCATCTAATAAAGGGATCAAGAATTTATTTTATTGTATCCAACGTTTTGATCCCAGTTTGGATCTTCTTCAGAAGGGGAGGGGTACAATTAGTGCAGATCTTTACCCTTTACGTCTAACTCTGGATACGAAACTGTTGAAATCCCTTCCACACAGGGTTGTATCAATTTACGACGGTATCAATTTCTCTCGTAGCAATGGCTTTCGAACACAAAGCAAGATTTATGACATCCAATTAGTATCATTATTCAAACGATTCCCATAAAGTATCGTCAATTGTTCTTTCGCTGCCTTGGATACATCCTCCGCTATTCTTCAGATTGCTGGCTTCTGTTTGCATTACTGATTACATCCAATATATAAATTCAGCCGGCGAATCATCCGACACCCGTTCGCCCCTTTCCCTGCGCCATCTAGTGCCGGATTTTGAATGGATGTACACAGCTCTATGACAGCGCACACTTGTTTTCGACTCTGGAACACCGTGGTGAATGCCCGCACGAAACACGGTTCTGCCGGGTGCCATATACAAACAAAACTGCAAGACAGACGTTTGGAATTCATGCAATGCTTCAATTTCTATACATTTTTCATTTTGCTGGGCTTCGTATATATTTTTTTTTTAGTATTTCATTCGGCAGCGAAAGCTTCGTTTGCCGGTTTACCGACTTCTGTTTGGTTTTCCATATCCCCGCAACTCAGTTCCCCCCTTCCAACAGATCCTTCCGTCGTCATAATCCTTATCAATCCAAATCCAGCATTTCGACGGACACGGACGGACCGATATTCAATCAAGCGGAGCATAGTTGCAGCAGTAAGGCGTAGTAGCTACCTGGTAGTTCTTTCATTGCAATGCAATGTTGTCTGTGGAGAGTTCGGAAGCACCATCCATCAAAAGGGATATCCGTGTAGCGTCGAAACAAACAGTGGGTACGTGTGGCGGTGCACTAAGAGGTATTTGAACACTCTAGCTGGCCAAAAGCATTTTAAGACGTTTTAATGTTGCCCTTATAAAGACGCAGCTCTCACAAATGTTGATTTGCAATTCATTAACAATGTATTTCGATATTGGACGCCGGTTCGGAATGTTTTCAATTATATCAATAATAATTCAATAGGAACTTAGCAGAATTAACTAATTTCGTGTAGGGCTAAAGTGCTATAAGGCATTATGGAGCCGATTTAATTTTGTGTCTACATACTTACAAATTTCATTAAAAAACATAACATTATCGATAGTTCAAAGATCACAAGTTTTGGGTTCCAAACGCTGCAGTGATCAGAAATCATTTAGTAATGGAAATTATAGTCATTTCCCTTGAATATTTAGCTCATCCCGGTATTTTCGGGACATCAGAATGAAAACCACAAGATACGGGAAATCCCGATGTCACTTAAATTCCGGGAACTTTTTGTCCCACGATGGACTTCAGTTTTGGTCAAACAACTTGGACTTACACCACATAGTGCCACGGTTCTCTCGACATTCGTTTGAATTCCTCTGCACTCACCTAGCTTTTGCACGGAAGATTTACCTGGATTTCATAGGGTTCCTTTTCCGCTGAATTCGACTGACGACTACCGCGCGCACATAACAATCCGTAGCAATGCGGTTCCCCGTCCTATGTCGAATTTTTCGGTAACATGAAATATAAAATATTTTTATCAGTATTACCTTTCACGTGGGGGTGTACCAACCGAAACCAGATCTGCAGGAATCGTTCATCGGCATCATTGTTAGTCGTTGCAAAAATGGATTTTTTTTTGTCATCGTGTGCAGGTATCTAGCTATGCTTCAATAGTCGAGAGAACAACTGTAAGTTCCGTACGGTTCGATTGCTCGTTTCCAGTAGGACACTCTTCATAGACAATGGGCATTGAATCTGTATGTGGATGGCCATCGCCAGCGGGTCCTAAGGAACATTTGTCCGCTAGTTGATTTTGCAATTTAAGCAAAATTTTTATTGCTATGCGAGGAAGGTATTTATTGCCCGTGGCTCCTAGGGACGATTTTGGGTACTGTTCTGAACGATGAATCCCCTCGTTTTAAATCGATTGCAAAAGTACAAGTTCTGTATTTCAAGTGCCTGTGTCGTTGTTGCTTTTTTTCTAGTGAATGCAATTTCTGTTTCTTTAAAACATTTAAAAGCCATTGTAGAGGGCAAAAACTACGGATCGAATGTTAGTCCTTTTCTAATACGTAACTCTATGTGAAATTTAATATTTTATAAATCCTGCAAACCCAAATGACTGTGCCTTCAGCTGTTACCTCTAGATCAAAAATATAAACAAACAAATTTTTCTATTTTAGAACATTTCGAGAAGTTTTGTTAAATGAACTTTACACCTTACGGATATGCTTGAACCTATTTGATTCCGTGGAACATATTACATGTTTCGATTACATTGATAGATTAATTGATGATAAATGACTGTAACTCAAGGATGGTTTGAAAAACCTATAATATCTCATATGCCTCCATAAATTGTTATAGGTTGTTATATGACAAAATCACGCTACAAAGAATTGTTTTTGAACAAAAAAAAAAACGTTTCGGGCCTCAGTAATTCTGGTCGATTGAAGAACTTGAAATCCATAACATTTTTGATGCTACAAAACCTTGATTACCTTGTATGCTTTTGGAATGTTTTATATAAAATTCTCTTTATGGGAATATCTGGACATACTTTGATAGAACGAAAGTTGTATACCTGTGATATAACGCCTCCATCAGTTGATGATCACTTGAATGCATGGAGTTTATAATCACTTGAATATTTTTGAAACTCATTTTTTTTTATTTATTTAGTTAACATCTAAACAGATAGCACTGAATGAACAATTTCGCGCTACAATGCTCGGTTCGTGGCTGCACCTCTCCAACCTCGGTTTTCGCCAAATCGATACGCACTAGATTCGCCCACCTGGCTCGCTGCGCTCCACGCCTTCTTGTACCAACCGTTGCGCTCGGCCCCATCAGCTAGCATGTACTTTGTCTTGGACGCATTCACCACCAATCTAACCTTTGCTGCCTCGCCTTTCAGGCGGGTGTACAGGTTTACCACTTTTTCAAATGTTCGGCCGACAATGTCCATATGATTCGTGAAGCAAACAAATTGACTGGATCTTGTAAAAATCGTACCCCAGCTGTTGAGCCCGGCTCTCCACACAACACCTTCTAGCGCAATATTGAACAACAGGCATGAAATTCCATCACTCGGTCGTAATCCCCGGCGGGATCCAAACGAACTGGAGTGTTTTCCTGAAACCTTTACACAATTTTGCACACCTTGTATCGTCCAAAGGAAATCTGAGATATTCAAACGGATTTTCATTGGCCCTGATTATCAGAAGACATATACCATCAAAATTTGGCTCAAAGTTGATTTGTTTAGTTATTTGTTACCTCTTGGTGGAGTTTTGAATGGGAAAATGGATGAAATTTGGGGTTACGCCCTCTTTGAGGTATAATCATTGAGAACTCTAATTTTAAATAGAATAATTAGGCATTCTAATAACGTTGAGCATGTTTTCAATGACACATTGCACTTACATTCCGCAAAAGTCTTTCACAATCAACTAATTTTTCAAAGGCTCAAGTGTTTTTAGGCATTACGGAGCTAATTTCATCATGTAACCAAATTAGTTCTTGTAGCTCAATATTCTGGCTAGTCTTGTGAGCCCATGTACTCACGGTTTAGATTATTTTACATGCCACTTATTGCTACCTCTTGTACATTGATGCGAAGTATATGTCAAGGATTACTTTACGAGTTGAGTTTTCGGTTATGGATAGCAGTGTATAAAATACAATAAAAAAACGACGTAGAAAGCAGCGATACATAAAACAATGCAAAGTTTAGAACCCCCGTATTTTGTTGAACAGAATTCAAAATCGTAGCATTTATTGAGCTCAATTTTAAATTTTTGTCTTTTGCTCTCAAAGTATGATTTTTTTCATTTGTGGTGAATCAAAGCAGCTACTGAGTTTCTATTTAACAAGCACAGTTTGCGATAAAAAAAAGTTTACATGGAAATTTTCAATTTGAGTAGGATGAATTGAAACCATATTATGTTGGGTTAACCAGCAGCTTATCGACAGGACCACAAAACAATTTAAGATTTTCCGGCAACCAAAACTGGAGTTTACGTAAAATCCGTCAATAACTCTGTTTTAACCATATTTCATATATCTTTTTAAAATTATACCGCTGAACTGTAAATTCCATTACCCCGAATGCCTGAAGACCATCACGGCGAGTTCCAGTTTCGAGAATGGCATTACTTCGAATTCCATTATCACGGAACAATGTCATTTAAGGTACCGTAATCCGGGGGCAAATTGATCATGTTATCCTTTGGAATTAAAATGATCTCTAATTTATTTCGGTGAAATCAGTACTTTAGAATGTAAAATTTACCTATCTACCAAATTTGGGTCTCCTGAATCTGAAAATGATGTCAAAATTCTTATGACTCGTGTATATCACTATTTAATTGTAAAATTAAACTTAATGAATCAGCAGAACACGCCTAAATATATGCAATTTCCCTTGAAATAAGCCTGTAATTCAATAATGAACGGTTTTATGAACAAGAAACTATTCTTGTGATGCTGTACGATTTAAAAAACGAATTCAGCAGTTCACACTTAAGCTTACACAACATTTGTAACACTCAAAGATTGCATGCAGGCTTAGCACCAGCTGATTGTTTAGTACCGACATTTTCAACAATATTGCTTCAAAAACTGTGAAATTGTTTATGCAAACAGACCTCAATAAAAATTTAATAGTTTAAAATCATCATCAGACATCTATAAAGTAGAAAACATGGAATGTCTGTGATGCCAACGAAGTATTAAGCATCCTTGAACGCTATTTGGTACCGAGCTGATCAAAGTCACCCCAGTGACCAATTTGCCCCCGGATTACGGTAATTATATATTCGTGACAATATCATTCAGCGTAAAAGTGCGTTCAGGGTGATCACACTCGGTTTAATTCAATTCAGAGAAATTAAATTCGGGGTTAAGGTGTAGACTCTTCTCAAGAGAGTTTTGAAATGGGTGGACTGATTTATACAATTCTTCCACTATTGTATTTATTCTGGGCTCTTGCGTGCTTGTGTAATCGAAAAGATCGAGAATCCTTAAGGTAATATTGTAAATTTGTGAAAAATCTAAATGTAGTAATGCATGCTACCAATGATCACTGTAGTATTGACAGTGGTCTAGAGTTCTTTAGCTTGGCTAGTAGTGCATTACTCAGCAACTGTAGTTTAAGTTCTGGGGCAGTACAACCCGAGCAGGTGGAAAAAGCTGACCAAGATCATAATTTGTTGTTCTAAAATAATTACTGACGATCATAATCAGCTATTGTTGTATAGGAGATAATAGATAAAATATCAAAAATAATATCAAAAATAATATAAAGAAGTATTGAACAATATTTTGTAAGGATACTATAAGATCAAAACAATATCTGGCAAATTTGATGATTGATGAACAAATCCATATCAGAATATGATCAGGCAGATGGCGAAGTATAACAATAATAAAAAAGCCGGCAACCAGGATCGAAATTAGCTGTGGCAGATAATGTATGAACGTGGTTTTCCGGCGAAACTAATTAGACTGATAAGTGCAACTTCAGGGCTGGATTTACAAATATGGGGGGCCTTGGGCCAGAGTTTTGTGGAGCCTTTTCCCAGAAAACAATTTTGATGCTATAGTTTGTTCTCATTTCATGCTTTATTTGAATTCCAGAAGTAAGTGAATTAAGGTGAAGATGAATCGAAGCCAAACCTCAAATCTTCAAGAGCACAAATCTGGAGAACCAGATAGCAGTTTAAGCTGAAAAGTTGATCAAAATCAGAAGAAAACCATCATCAGTACGCTCAACCGGTACCAAATATAAATTTTTTTTTCAAAAATAACTCTCATTTTTGAGAAATAATTTGTTAGATGCATTTCGCCATACAAATATTTTCCGCGGTACCTTTTAGAAAATTTTCGTACAAAGATACTAGCGCATGCGATGTGATGAGTAGCGAATTAGACCATACAAACATGTAACTGTAAGACCATGTAACACATTTTTCAGCATAATTTTTAGATTTATGTATAAAACTACCAAACAAATATTAAAACTCTAACGTGCTCAGTCTAGCGTATTAGGAGTCGTGGGATCGAAACCCACCAGAACGATTATTTTTTTTCACAATTTTACATCTCAATTAGTCCAAATTGACTTTTGTGTCTACGACCTTCAGGTTTTTTTTTCAAATCACCGTCGGCTGATTTAAGCCGTAATAGACATGATAACCCTAGTTGCGCGCTTAAAAAATAGGGCAAATATTTTTCACACCACAGATAGGCCAAAAATCATTTAGACTTCAAGCCAAAGGATAGCGCTCTAATTTAAAATTAGAAACCCTTAATTTTCAAATCTTTCAAATTGATTCAAAAGGTTGACATCGTTTCATCGGTTTTTATAATTATTCTTAAATGTGCAATAATGATTATTTTAGTCGTATTTTGTGGGGGTCCCTAAACTGTGGGGGTTCAGGGACACCCTTGGACCCCCCCTATAAATACGGCCCTGAGAGCAACGCTGTACAGATTGCAGATGAGGTGTCAATTTCGTTTGTGATGTTGATCAGACTATTGGAATCCATCTTAGGTCAGTGGAGGAGGCCTTCGTGCCTCTGAAGAGGAGAATAGCGTCGAAAAGCCTGACCATTAATGCTACTAAAATGAAGTACATGGTTGCAGGTAGATATAGAGGTAGGCCTAATGGTGTTGGTTCTGAGTGTGAGGTGAAGAGTGGAGATAGCGGAAGTGGATCTGGCTGCAGAGCCTAAATCTATGACGATGGAACCTCGAACGCTAGATGTGGTAAATAAAGCTATCAATGGGCTGAAGAACAACACGGCTGCTGGGAAGGACGAGTTCCCGGCCGAACTTCTCAAACACGGAAGTGAGCAGATGCACGAGCTCTTTCACCGTATAATTTCGAGGACATGGAAGGAAGCTGGTCAGCGAAAATAAACGATTTGTGGCAAATTATGCCCAAACATGGTTTTCCGGCGAAGATGATCAGATTGATTTATGCAACGCTTGATGGATAGAAATCATGTGTGCGGGTGGTGGACGAGATTTTGTCATCGTTCGTAACCTTAGATGCATTGAAACAGGGTGGCGCTCTTTCTAACTTATTGTTTGACATAGCCCTGGAAGGTGCTATCAGCAGCTGAAGTCCCGTAGTCTTCAAACGAAGACAAAACTCGCGTTATAAAATATACTGATCCTTCCAATTGCTCTATATGGTCATGAATCATGGACATTGCAGGAAGTCGACCGGAGAGCTTCCGGGGTATTTGAACGTAAAGTGATGCGAATAATACTCGGTGTTACCACCAAAACGGCATTTAGCTGCGTCACATGGATCACGAGTTGAACCACGAGCTGCTTGGGAATTCAAAGAACAGTTTGTGGTCCAAACAAGTTTTATTGAATTTCAGATAATTGTTTGGGAAAAGGAGTTTCCTGCCAAAATATTTGCATTTTGTTCATGGCATGCAAATCCGTCCAAAAATCTGTTGCCTTGTGATACAAAGAATGGAATAACTCTTATGGTACCTTTCAAATATCGTCTCTTTTTTATTAAGTACCCGTTCCTCATGGATTGAGCACAGCAATAAATCATATCACAGCATAAATCACATTCCTGTGTATCTAATGGAGCCAAACACCGACGACAAGCAGCAAGCAGTAACCCCTTTGACAATTTCTTCCAAAATCTGCTGTATGCACACACTTGCTCTGTCATTTCAGTTGGAAATTGAGTTTATTTCGAGCTGGCAAACATTTCCTCCGAATAGCAAAACTCAAAAATCTCGTCTTCCTGTTTGCTTGCCGGTGCTTGCGGAAGAGGAAGTGCCTGTAGTACACCTTATACCGGGGCGGTGAAAAACGACGAATAAATTTCACTCACACATCGCATAATTTTCCCAACCCCTGCCCCTGATTCTAAACTTCACTCCATAAGACAGCTCTTGACAGGCCCCTTTTGATAGATATATATTTTTTGCTTTGGCTCCCATTTCGGCAGTAAGTGCCACACAAAGACGTCTACTGTAAACTCGAGACTGTAGGTACACGACAAAGTTCCTCACCAGAAGAGAGTGCGTAATGAAAAGGAAACACGTTCGTGGTGTCAAGCAAAGGCACACACGGTTCGGACGGTAGATCAACAAATTGTACATATTTGCATTGCCCTCAGAGCGGAGCGTGGTCCCATGATTGAATGAACCCACTTTTAGCACTTTCAAGGAACCTTGTCACTTAAGGAAATTCGATGCTTCTCGTTCGGATTTGCTGCTGAAGGTTCATTGCTTGCAGCCTAGAAGAAACCAGCAGCACTGTGGGGTGATAAGGGGTGCCAGGTAATTTTTGTTGCAATTTTCTTCAATTGTCTTCCAATATTCTCTACTTCTAATCTTCAAAAAATCGGGGCAACTTCACTCAGTGATCTTAATAAAGGCTAAATATTGTGTCAAGCCAGAAACTAAAAGTCGAGTCGAGTCTAGTACACGACACTGAAGACGGCCTTACAGTTGAGGTCGAAATACGCGTATCTGTCAAAGGATACAAACTCTAGTGGAATTAAATGGTATAGTACTAAATTCGTTTATTTCAGCTACTTATACTAAACAACTCGAAGATTTATTATCCATTTTTGTGTTCTTGGGATTTTAGTAAACTGCAAGAAAAGACCCAAACGTTTAAATATCCTCGAAGTACTTCATTAGATTTTTTTCTACGAATGACGTGAACAATTTCTCAAGTGTATGGATTTTGATCCGAATAAGCTGATCGAACCATATTCGGAGGGTGTAACAGTTCGTGAACCATAACAGCTCGTGGCACATCTCAATTGGAGAGCCCTTTGAATGTTGTTATTCACTCTCTCGTTTGGTATGTAGCGAGAGAGCGTTCAAGAGCAGCAATTCTCACAGACTACAACGGTATCGAGCCATTCGGTTGACTTATGTTTTGCATAAAATTGTTAATTAATTTCATAATCTGCATATTCTGCAATAAGCTATTGGATCATTGGATCATCGAACACCCCATTGGCTGCAAACAGAGCACAGAAAATGAAAAATATTTGCCTTTGTTTCTTGATTAGAACGAGAGTGTGCCAGCGAATATATCACGTGGTGGCACACAGTGATCGGCACCGAACAGTAGTGGTTGGTGTGTGTCTGTCTTTATTTTTTTCTTTCGTGGCTAGTAAGATTTCACGAACGATACATGTCACGCGTGTTGTGTGAATACAGCCGGATAAATGGGATTAAATTATGGCTCGTGTGTCAATGATGGTTAAATTTTCCAAAGCCTGAATTGCTCCGAAGATTCCTGAAGTAAATAACTCCTGAGAAAGTCTCGCTGGTAAAATTTCAAGATGAAGGCAAACAGATTACCAATATTTCGGAAATCATTGAAAAAATATTTAAGCAAAAAAAATGTGGATTGAATGTGTGGAAAAATTAATGAACTCCTGAAACAATCCTTGCAGGAATTCAAAAAGCAATCTACCGATCTAGAGCAATCCCTGAAGCAATTTAAAAAAAAACCCTTAGTGCAATGCTTAAAAGTGTTCTTAATGAATTCTTCAAAACTTTCTGGAAATTATTGCAAAAATCTTCTGTTTGAATATGTTTAGCTGTATTATAATGATGCCCTGCCTTAGGTGCACTCATCTCTTGATCATCACTTGCAGCTTAGCATCTTTCCCTACTTTTTTTGAACATCTTGCTTGAATTTTATGAGAACGGAATCAAAGTTTTTATAAGAATGCTTTTCAAACCTGTTTTTGAAACTTCTGCACAGAATAAAAGAAATGTCCCAGATTTTTCGAAAAAGCTGCTTAGCATTTTGTGAGAACTTTTTCCATGATTAAATTAGAATTATGTGCATAACTTTGTGAAAATTGTGCATGTTTAAGGTTTCTTTTGTTATCTTTTCCAGGAATGTGTCAGAAAGTTATCTAGTATTGTATTAAGATTCAGGTCGGAATTCTATTAGTATCCCACCTTGGAATGCCCTGAGGCAACTGCCTGAGATTCCGTAAGAGTGCTGCCCAACACACATAAAAATCATGCACAAGTTTTTATAAATTTATTTCAATGACTTTGTGAGAATAATGTTGAAGATTCTCGAGAAATCTCCTCAGTATATAAAAAAAAACTACCCAGAGGATTGCTTGAAATCTTCCAAACATTGTGCAAAATTGACGCCCAGAATTTTGTGAGAATACAGAGGGATTTTTTTTTGTTTGACCAATTCAGTTTATTTTTCTGTCAACAAGGAAATAATGTGGTTCACCATTACGACCTTAAAAACTTCAATTCCTAGCTGAATTTGTGGAATGTGTGCTCTTTTTTCAACTTGGTGATGCATTCAACATAGGACATAAGACGAATCTTCAAAATCTTCGCGAGCCTCACAAAATGAAGTCGTGGGTCAGCAGCCCTGTTCTAGAGGAACCTTGAAACAATGTCTGAGAGAATTTATAGAAGTTTTTAAAGAAACTATTCAAGGAATTATTTTGAATACTGCAGTTGTAGAGTAAAGTGGGGCAAAAGTTCGAGTGGGGTAAGAGTTTCTTTTTAAGATTTCTAGCTCAATTCAAAACAAATCTTATAAATGTCATGGTGGTTGAATTGCTATTCAAGTAAGAGACTTTCACTCCAAATATCATAAAAATCGATTGAAATTTGGAAAAGTTATGGCTATTTGTTGTTTTTCGACGTGAATATTGTAATTTTTGGTCAAACTTTCGTAGCATGGAACCAATTGAAGATAAAATCTTTTTCAATATTTTATATAAGGGCGTTTCTAGGCCTATGATAAGGTTGCTTTGGGGTATATTAGTTTTTGCATAAATGCTTGAAAACAGTTTTTGGCCCATAGTGGGGCAAAAGTTCGAATCAGCGGGGCAAAAGTTCGACCCATGTGTAAAATCACGGAAAAATTTGCAAATTGCCTAAAATCCACTTATTATCTTCAAATTTAGTTAAATTCGTCTGATCGTGTGAAAATTGTCACCAAAATTTTACATTTCCACTTAGTTTTGCGAAAAACTGCTATTTTTGAGTATATTATAATTAACTCGGTTTTGGGCAATTTTTTGATATAAATTTAGTGTGTATTTTTCGTCAAACTTAAGTTTACGGCTGGTGTAAGGTATGCCTGTCATAAAAGGATCGATATTTTGCGTTTTAGCCAGCGAACTTTTGCCCCACACTTGATTCGAACTCTTGCCCCACCGGTGGGGCAAAAGTTCGAATAAGACAATCAATTTTGAAACTATTATAACTAAAAATGAGTAAATATTTTGACCCAAGTTTGTTCAGCAAATTTATAGCCAATATGTTGAAGGTTCACTGTATGGTATTTGTTTTGTTTCAACTGCTATTGTTTTCCTGGAAACTTTGATTATACCACTAAGGTCGAACTTTTGCCCCACCTTACTCTATTCCTGGACATATGCTTGGAAGATATCTGTAGATATTCATGACACATTTTTGACAGATTTTAAGAACAATCTGTGTTTTACTGCTAAGTAGATTTTTGGTGAAAGCCTTCAATTTGGAGAGCGTTAAGAATTTTTCGATAAGTTTTTCGTGACGCGAATATTTTATCTAAATTTGATTTGAAACTTTTTTTGTGAACAAATTTGAACATTTTTAATTGGCATACTTGCTTAATTTTACTTTTTTTCAGTTGCTACATGGTCTATTGTAAATTTTTAAAACCGAACGAAAATTTGTACAAAAAAGCTTCTTTTAATTTAAATGTTTATGTTGTTTGACGAAAAGCTTTCACTGACTGGAGCGGGAATCGAACATACACCTCGTGGCAAAATGCGCACAAACGCCACGAAACCCACAATTCCAATGAATTCTGATGGAGTTTCACGAAAATTCATTTTGAAAACATATCTATCCAGTCTTTTACGCTGGCTATAAAACGAGAAGGGGTAATTTGATTTTGACATTTCATGCCTAGAGATTTTATAGCGAAGTCTTAGCAGGCAATGATTTTATTTTGTTGTTTGAACTGTCATTAATTTTCACTTGATTTGATATGCTACTACAAAATCTTCGTATTCACTTTTTTATACCGTTTTGACTCATATTCCGAACACTTAAGGCCAACAGTGATTTCAAATGTACCTGGTGGACACAAATTAGCTGATATTTATGAAAATTTTAGTTTCTTTGCAATGCCTTACTGTTAGCTGTTGAGTGTACTGATAAAAATATTTATTTAAATTTGTTTAGTATTGTTTTTACGTAAAAGTATGGAACAACATTTTGATTCAAATGCCGAACACTGCGTTCATTCTGTCTCATATTCCGAACACCTTGATTCAAATTCCGAACAGCACGAATAAAACGTATTCAAATGAATAATTTCGCAAATAAATTTATCTGAGCTACTTATACTGGTCTCGAACTAGAGAATCATCACTACTCCTGAGGTATAAAATAGATTGGAAGATGATTAAATTGAATTGTAATTGACTGTCATCTCCTGGTAATTTGATGATATATTTCAGCGAAAAATTTCAACCTCATTGCCATACAAAAACCGAGTGTTCGGAATATGAGTCTGTTCGGAATTTGAGACAAAACGGTACCTACATCAACCATTTTTTCTATAATCTTGAATTATTTTGTATGATTTCAGGCAATTATTCATTAGGATTCTTTACAAAACAACCGAGGTGAACGGATTTCAGTGATTTATTGGATAACGGGATTCAAGTGAACGCGCAATAACGTCAAATATGGTCCTATCACTATTCTTCAACCATTCGGTTTTCGATAATCGGTGTTGTTGAAAGGCTAATCATTTTTATTCCGCACACTTTTGATAAGAGTTACATATTTCTCAGGAGCACATAAATATACGAGCCACCAAACCGTTTCTCAGCTCATGGGAATCCTAGTGTACTGCGCTAGCCGGAAGCTCACGAAAATTCTAAAAGAGAGCTCTAGGTGATGTGCTCTCGGGGAAACTCGTCTCATGCGCTGCTCGGCGCTACGGCTCGCCATACAGTGCAGTATCTTGTTTTGCGGGCAAAAATGCGTCTATAATGAAACCTGGTAAATTATGGCGCGTAAAATTTGTCGGTAAAATGTTCATCATATATTTTTCCTTCTTTTATATGTCAGCGATTCTTTCGAAATATCTTGTTGGCAACAAACTTTTTCTCATTAATTCTGAAACAGTGCCTGTTTATCAGCTCAGTAGGCACTTTCGTAGTACAAGGGTTCATTCACAAATTTCGTAATGCCAAAAATTGCCATTTTGGACACCTACCCTCCCCCTCGTACCATTTTTTGTATGGAAATTCTACATATTGTGTATGGGCTGTAACATTTTGAGGACAATCACAATCAACAAGATGAATATTAGGTAGTGCCATAACATCACGTTGTTACAGTGATCATTCACATCATAGCTACAAACGTTTCACCAGAAATGTTCCATTCTTTCTTAAATAGGCTGTTCTTTCAAGTTTTAGTTGGATAAGCTAGTCATCCATATTTCCATATAGAACACCTTTTTTAAGGAATATATCCTGAAGGCATTCAGTAAATTGAATCCTGCTTATAATTCTAATCAGAAATTTTCCCTTTTTTATCTTCTTGTAAATTCAAATTAATGACCAAAGAACCAACCAAAGAAAGTTTTTACTGTAGCGGTAATCGAAGGCCGCCGTTTCTCTAATATGTACAAGTATATTAACGTTTTCTTGCTATAGCGGAACGGTTATCTATCAGGTTGGTCTTTAAGCGGGTTCCATGGAACAACAATTGCAGCGACAATCTCAGGGTTATCTTGCACCACCATCGTTACGAAACAAAATCTTTGAGAAGATCTTAATGCTAGTAGTCCGACACCTACAAAAAATGAGTAAAGGAAGTGGGTACCGACGTCCAATAATAGACTTTACTACATCCTAATTTTGTGCATATTAGAGCTTTCTTTTTCATAATAAATTCACCCTTCTTTTCGAAATATACTGTTCTTTGGAGCATTGCAATGTGGCTGTGTGAATCTCATCCAAATTAGAAGACAAATCCAAACAAAACTTGATATGTAAAAAATATTTTCTGATAAACTAGCTGTTTTTTTATCTTCTTATATTAAGGAATTGAAAAATGATCTCTCAACTCTCTAACTAGAATAAGTCTCAAAATTTATGTATTCGGGGTAATGGCGTTCGAGGTAGTGTCTTAGAGTCAGATGGCCAACATTTTCTTCTTTCTGGCGTTACGTCTCAATTGGGACAAAGCCTGCTTCTCAGATTAGTGTTCTTATGAGCACTTCCACAGTTATTAACTGAGAGCTTTCTTTGCCGCTTGACCATTTTTACATGTGTCATGCATGTGTGCCCTAGGAATCGAGAAAATTTCCTTTACGAAAAGATCCTCGATCAGCGGGATTGGAACCCACGACCCTCAGCATAGTCATGCTCAATAGCGCGTTTACCGCTACGGCTATCTGGGCCCCTATGGCCTACATGGTATGGTCGAAGACTCACGATGCAAGAGTTACAATGTCAATCCTCGTTGAAAACTTTTGTAATCATTTCAATTATTGCGCTGAATTTTAAACAGCACATGTGACGGAGCGCATGAGAACGCAGTGAGACACATCTAAAGAAAAATGAGGCGCACCAAAAAAGGTCTCACAATGTACAGCGCTACCGTATGTTTGCAAGCAATGAGGCCTCCTGCACGTACACAGTAACTCTACTTTTGAAAGGAAAAGAACACATAATCAAGGATCAATCAAATCACTTTTTTTTTGTCAAATTTTTGGTATACATCTTAGTTTAGACGGGATTTCGTATTTAGTATTTTGAAATTTCCGTTAGTGAATACAGCTACAAATGATCCAGTTTCATTCATCTAAAACAAATAAGCATTATTGCAAACAGCAAAACATGGTAAGAATGCAACATATGAAATATTTTCTAGTTTTGGTATACTGGAAGCACGAATGAAAAAAATATTTTTCCTCGACATGAAAATTTCCTTAACTACGAAGATTGATACGATCCTTCCAATGTCAGAGAGGGGAGATTCATAATTTATGGCATGCAAGCGTAAACAGCTGGATAAAATCTTCCGAAACTACTCTAAGCAAACATTAGAAATCCTGAAAAATCCAGGAAGAATTCAACAATTCTTTAAGAGTTTCTAGAGGATGTCATTTAGCCATTCGAAGAACTAAAAAAAAATGCTGAAGCAGATTTCAGGTGAACTCTTTATACCGTTCTGATTCAAATTTCGGACACTCTACTTTGCATGGGATGACTTTTCTTATTATGATTTTCTCGAACTGTTCTGGAATGCAAATCCACATTTCTATTGATTTAAAATAATTCAAGTTGCGGAATTTAAATTTGTAACCACTATTCGAACGTTAATTGTTTAAAAAAAATAGTGTTATCTAGGATAGTTTTTGGGGATCATACAGAATAATTAATTGTATATAATTTTCGATTAGTCATACTTAACTTAGGTCTTAGGTGACCGTAATATAAATTGTAACGGTAAGAATTACTGGATTATTCCTTCGAGGAACTTCCATCTTAATGCTAAAAATCAATTACACTTTTATGGTTGACTTGGTAGAAGGATTGTTACCAGGATTGCTTCCGAGCAAAGCTGAATAGTAGAAATATAAAACATTGAGTTCTAATACTAGAAGCATTGAATAAATATATTTGTTTTTATTTTGGTTTAATTCGCAGGCAACATAACAAATGTGATAATTAACGTTGAATATCTGAATATCTGTTACCGTTTGTAAGAATTAGCCTGTTAGTTTGAAAGTTTCTGTTTATTTTCTATTATTATTATTTATGTACCGCCGTGAAATATAAAAAATTTAAATCCTATTGCATGCCATAACGAGGATCGCATTCAAAGTGAACGTCAAAAGTGAACAGGATTCAGAAAGATTGAAGTAAGATTAGCTGGAGTTAAAAAGTTGAAGATATTTGAAGAAGGAAGATTTAAGTAAGATTAGCTGAAGTGAAGTAAAGTGAGGAGCATGTGATGTGAATCAGGTATGCTTGAGCGTGTAACGTAAAAGGTTAGACCTTAAGGTGATTATAGAACGAAGCCACAGCTCAAATTTTCAAAAGCACAAGACTTGAGAACCAAACAGCGTTTCGCGTTAAAAATCTATCCCATTGGTCATTACCAGCAAGCAAAAAAGTTGATTGGTTTTCAATGCGAACTGTTGTCAGATACTCTCGTCTTGTGCACTTGAAAATTCAAAGTTTGGCTTCGTTTTATAATCACCTTAAAAAGGTATATTTGTGTATTTAGGGCCCGTGTAGTGTTATCCCGCAAACTACGAAAGAGTACTAGAGTGATTGAACCTAGTTGGTTTTGAAGAAAACCTTCTCCAAACCCCAAGCGACCGAATCCACAGAACTCCTTGGCCGACGTCCAAGTTCCGAAGGACAGCAAGGCCGCGTGGACGGAACCCCTAGGATGGGTAGATTCTAGTACAGTCACCCTACAGTTATGGATAGCACACAGATATGGATCAGAATCGGATTGAACGGAGAATATCTCATCAAATAGAGCTGCAATTACGTAGAACACATTTTACCTACGTAAACCATAAATCTATACAGCATCGCAATCAATTATAACTCGCTTATGCCCATTTTTTTCCGTCCTTACGAAATAAAATGTCAACCATATGCCTAGAAGCGTTGATTCATATCTGTGGGGAATTGCCAACCATACCACAGTTTCATATCAAAGATAAGACGATTCCGAAAGAAACTTCAAAACGCATGCTTTCACTAACGCACCATTCGTTTACCTCGTAGATAAATTGATGTTATAGTACTGTGATCCATAATATGAGTCGATTTGATCCTTAATAGGGAACCTCCTCTCAAACTGATCCACATCTGTGGGATGGACAACGTTTTTAATTTCGATAGAAACCGACACTTTTGGTAAACAATCGCGATTTTTAAGATGTATTCCCAAAAACAACTATATTGTGCAGTTCCCGGGAGGGAATTTGGTTTTGTACAGCGTCACTATGACTTTTAATCATATTTTGTTCTAAAAAATGACCCTTAGTTAATCCATAACTGTGGGGTGACTGTAGTTGAGTTCTACGAACGTCCATTTCCAGCATCCGTTCAGCTTTTTAACGCTGCCACTACAATCCACTGTGTATTATTTTCTCTATTTCATGCGCTTTTTGAATAGCGCCCAAACCGTTAATTTTAGCGATATAGTTTGTTCGGAGAAGTTTCTTGGTATATTAAAGCGCAACTTTTGACAAAAAAAGTTTTGTGATCAATCCACCTAGCAGTGAGATAGAAAAACTATTTTTTCAAAAAATTTAGATAGACATATGGTGTCTTCGGCAAAGTTGTAGAATTGGCAATTTGAAACAACAAACAAGACATGATTTTTCTATCTCTTATACTTCTTGATATATATGCCGTTGTATGTGAATGGCCCCTTAAAATCATACTTTTTATCATAACATATTTGCAAGATTTTTAACATTTTTTGTGTTTTCTACAAAGTTATTTGTTATGAAAAAACTCGTGTTTTTGCTGAACATATCATCACTCTATCTTTTGAAGTGGCCAAGGGCTGAAAATCTCCCTAATAAAGATTAATAATAATAATAATCTTTTGAAGTAACAAAGTTATTCATGAATTACTCTTTTTTCAAGGGGTAGTTTAGGCCTCTATAACTGGCTTCGGCGCAAAATGGCGCAGACAACTCTTACAAATAATGAAAGTACCACATTTTCCCAGCAGCTTTACCAGTCGATCTACCGAGTACTTCTGAAGGTATGGGAGGACGAAGAATTGCCCACCGGCTGGTTGGATGGCCTCATCCGCCCTATCTACAAGAAAGGTCACAGACTGGAGTGTGCCAATTACAGAGGAATTACCCTGCTGAATTCGGCGTACAAAATTCTGTCGCGCATCCTGTTTAACAGACTGAGGCCGCTCGAGGAGTCCTTCGTTGGCGAATACCAAGCTGGTTTTCGTGAGGGCCGTTCGACAACGGACCAGATGTTTAGCTTGCGAATGATCCTAGACAAATTCCGGGAGTATAACTTGCAGACTCACCATCTGTTTATTGATTTCAAGGCGGCGTACGACTCAGTGAAAAGAAATGAGCTTTGGCAGATAATGTCTGAAAATGGTTTTCCGGCGAAACTAATTAGGCTGATACGTGCTACGCTGGATGGTTCGAAAACAAGTGTTCGGATCGCAGACGAGGTGTCAACCTCGTTCGTGACATTAGACGGATTGAAGCAGGGAGACGCACTTTCGAATTTACTGTTCAACATTGCACTTGAGGGTGCTATTAGGAGATCTGGCGTGCAAAGAAATGGCACTATTATCACAAGGTCGCACATGCTCCTTGGCTTTGCGGACGATATAGACCTGATTGGAATCGATCGCAGGTCAGTGGAAGAGGCCTTCGTGCCTCTGAAGAGGGAGACAGCGAGGATAGGCCTGACCATCAATTCTACCAAGACGAAGTACATGGTTGCAGGTAGAGATAGAGTCAGGCATGGTGGTGTAAGTGCTGAGGTAGTGTTTGATGGGGATGTGTTTGAAGTTGTTGAAGAATTTGTTTACCTTGGAACACTTGTGACATGTGACAACGACGTTTCCCGCGAAGTGAAAAGACGTGTTGCGGCTGCGAATAGGGCCTTTTACGGACTACGTAACCAGCTTAGGTCCCGCAGCTTGCAAACCGAAACAAAATTCGCCCTGTATAAAACATTGATTCTTCCGGTGGCTCTCTACGGGCACGAAGCGTGGACGTTGAAAGAGTCAGACCGGAAAGCTCTCGGTGTTTTCGAGCGTAAAGTGCTGCGTACAATACTCGGTGGGAAACTCGAAAATGGTGTGTGGCGCAGACGCATGAATCACGAGTTGTATCAAGTGTACAAAGATGCGAATATTATCAATCGTGTAAAATACGGCAGACTTCAGTGGGCTGGCCACTTAGTGCGAATGTCGGAAGAAAGAATTGCGAAAATAATATTCAGCAGGGAACCAGGTAGAGGTCGGCGGCTTCGGGGAAGACCACGAATACGCTGGCTGTACGCAGTGGAAGAGGACCTGGCGACCCTAAACGTTCGGGGCAACTGGAGAAGTTTCGCCCAAGACCGACGAAGATGAAGCTCTACAATACGCCCGGCAATGGCGTGATGCTACGCTGTAGCCATCAAGGTATCAAGGTAGGTACCACATTTTCCCTTTCGGCATTTGATAAAAACTTTTGTCTATTAGCGTCTTTGCATGGGTTTTTACTATCAAACAAATAAGCTTTAATAAAACGAATTCGACTGATAATTCCTTTACTTTAAGAGATAGAGAGGTGCGATTTTCAGCAAAAACACGTGTTTTAACATGTTTAAAAACTTTGTAGAAGACATGAAAAATGTTAAAAATTCCAGTAAAAAGTTATGAGAAAAAATGATATTGTAAGAGTTTGTTCATACAAATTTGTGTACTTTGTTTTAAAAAATTCGTAACTCTTTTACAAGTTTTTTAACATTTTTCATGTCTTCTACAAAGTTGTTCAACATCTTAAACCGCGTGTTTTTGCTGAACATTGCACCTCTCTATCTCTTAAAGTAAAAGAATTATCAGTCGAATTCGTTATAATAAAGCTAATTTGTTTGAAAGTAAAAACCCATGCAAAGACGCTTATAGACAAAAGATTTTATCAAATGCCGAAAGGGAAAATATGGTACTTTCATTATTTGTAAGAGTTGTCTGCGCCATTTTGCGCCGAAGCCAGTTATAGAGGCCTGAACTACCCCTTGAAATAAGAGTAATTCATGAATAATTTTGTTACTTCAAAAGATATAGTGATGATTCAGCAAAAACACGAGTTTTCTCATGACAAATAACTTTGTAGAAAACACAAAAAATGTTAAAAATCTTGCAAATATGTTATGATGAAAAGTATGATTTTAAGGGGCCATTCACATACAACGGCATATATCTCAAGAAGTATAAGAGATAGAAAAATCGTGTCTTCGACAAAGTTGTTTCAAATTGCCAATGCTACAACTTTGCCGAAGACACCATATGTCTATCTAAATGTTTTGAAAAAATAGTTTTCTATCTTACTGCTAGGTGGATTGATCACAAAACTTTTTTTGTCAAAAGTTGCGCTTTAATATACCAAGAAACTTCTCCGAACAAACTATATCACTAAAATCATTGGTTTGGGCGCTATTCAAAAAGCGCATGCAATCGAGAAAATAATACACAGTGCAATCGAACGAGTTTCGCAGTGTACCGTATCACCATCCCTCCAGAGATCCCGAGCATACCGGCCGGTTAAGTAGTTGAAGCCAAAAAAATAATGTGATAATAAAATAAAGCAAAAAATTCATATATTAGAAATGCAATATTGCCTTTGAGCAATTCAATATTTTGAGTAATTTAATATTTTACATATATTTGGACGTTTTTTCATACTTCAATAATGTAAAATATATTTATTTCCTCTTCATAGACATTTTGTTCGATTTTGATCAAACACAAACAAAATTTGTGGTTCCGACCTCATTTCATTGCATTTCTAATAAAAAAAAACAGTTACGTAATATGTGAATTGTCCCTTCTGATACAATAAAAACACCAAATAACATGTTCAGATTGCATATTTCTTCGATTTAGGCAGTGAAAATAGTGCTGGTCAAACATTATTTTTTTCCGACCATTGTGCATTGATAATTCAATATGTTGAAAGCAAAGCAAGTGGCTTTTTTTGGGTCATGTAAATGCATTTTATGTTGGTTTTGTGAGATATTTATACAAAATAAGAAAAATCATATATTAGTTTAATATCAATCGTACCACTATAGGAACACTTGTGCTAATAGTAGCACTATTTCTAATTTTTGTTCGTATAGTAGCACTAGCTTAACGGCGTAGGCAAAATACTATTAAGAGTCGTATTTTAACAAAACTTTCAGTTTTTTCTTTGAAGAATTGATTTAAATCATTCGATTAATGTGAACAAGCTTAAATTCTTCCTTTGTTCTAAGAAGTACTACATAGCTCATGACCGTTAAAATTAAAAAAAAAATTGCTTCGATTTATAGCAAAACGGCAGTGAAGTGCAACTATAGGGGGCTGTCTACTGAGGATACGCCAACCCTTATTTGAAATATTCTTTGAAATGTTTCCACAATCACTAAAATGTCTTTAAAAAATCTTACTTTTTCTTAATTTCTTTCGCTCAACTCAAATGTCTCCCAACCTGGCATCCCTGCCGATGATGTATGGGTCAGGTTCTGAAAGGTATTTTCCTGCAGAAAAGGAAGAATATTTATATATCTGAATGGAAATAAAATGCAATCAAAAGAACAAAATTGCCACATAAAAGAGCTTCTTCCTGCCGCTCTCTCTACAACTCCTGCCTGCCCTCTGACTCGGAATGATGGTGTCGACAAGGGTCAAAGCTTCGAGAGGGATTTTTCTGGATTTTAATATCCCGGAGAAAGAAGTTAGGTATGGAGAAACCCTGGAAAGTCTTATCTTCGAGTGCTGCAGACCCAGCAGGCGATATGGTTTTGGAGCCTCATAATAGCAGCTGCAATGATCACACATGCACTAAACCGGGACTTCTATTCAGCTGTGGGATGCATCCCGGCACGTGGTCGTAACTAGAGAAGGGCAAGGTAGTCAAATCATCTGTCTTGTTAATATTTTGTTTAAGATTGCTATATGATTTTTTTAAAGAAATAATTACGCCATCATAAATTTTTTGAAGTGTAGCTCAAAATCAAATATCTGCTTAATGTTTCGTAATAGGTCTGGCGTAAAACACGTTATACGAATCTGTGGATTCGAAGGAAATCCTGATGATTACCTCAAAGGAATCCATAGAAGAACGGGTTGCAGGAATTTGAAAGTTATTCAAAGAAACGCTGGAATTTTTTCCTAGAGATTCAACAAAGTTTTTTTTTTCTCCTAAGAGAAATACTGACTACGTTAATGTCCTCACATGATGCAGAGAGTGTGCACGTAAGATTCTGTGAGCTCCATCTTTTCCATTCTCGTTGCAGGCTTCACAAGTTTGCGCCGAACTGAAAGCAGCCAATGCCACAGCATAACATCGTCCATCCGTCCGTTTTTCCATGTTGAGGCAGGTCGTACACATTTTCACAATACGACATCATCCTCGTATCATCTCGTTTCTTGGCGGTTTGGATTCAGCAGAAGAACCTGCACCCGCCCGGCTATTATTGCAGTTCAGCGCAGCGCGTCTTCCTCCAGTTCCGTTCCGGTCCGGGAGTTGCAGAATATGAAGTCAGGAAATGGAAAACATCCTGCCCGGTTCGTCGTTTTCCAATCCCACATTTGCAGTGGGAAAAGCTGGTGCAGCAGGTGAGTCGAATCGTATTCATCCTCGAGTTTGGCGAATCTGTCGTTAATAATATTTTCCACTAACCGAATGGGAACGAAGAGATATGTATGCAGTGTGAAATGGAACGATGTAGTGCTCCAGTTGGTTTGGGGGCTGCCTGAGAAGAACATTTGAATGTTGCTTGAAAATGCTGAATGGAACTTCTTGCACGAAATATTATCCATTGTGGATAGAATCCTTATTGCAGACAACAACCGCACCCAATTCGAAAACATATTCGACAATTCAATATCTTTGGCTTTGTGCGATTCAATTTCTACTAATATGATTTGTGGAAAAAAGTTGTACGATGGTATGATAGACGTGGCTCCTAGCATTGGAAAAAAGCTTTAATCGATGGTATCTTCAGAAATAAAGTGGAACAAACAACCTGGGGGAAAATGTAAAAAAAATCGAGCCAGCCATATTGACTTATCAGAAGAGACAGAGAAACCAGAGAAGACAGTGAAGACAGAGAAGACAGAGAAGACAGAGAAGACAGAGAAGACAGAGAAGACAGAGAAGACAGAGAAGACAGAGAAGACAGAGAAGACAGAGAAGACAGAGAAGACAGAGAAGACAGAGAAGACAGAGAAGACAGAGAGGACAGTGATCCAAACGGATCTTCCCTGTCATATAAATGCCATAATTTCTAGGCGAATACCACTAGAATATACAATAGAATGTCAGCTTGACAGGATTTTTCCAAAATTACGACAGAACTTTGAAAGTGGCTCCTCCTACACTTCTTCGATGTGTAAATAGATTGCAATTGAGATTGAAAGGCTGCTCAAAGTATGCATTGCCATTGATATTCATAGCCATGCCCTAGTATTTGATTAAATTGGATCAAATGTTCAAATTGAATCCTTCTTCTCTCATAAGCATAAAAGTTGACAGCCAGCCGACCCTCATTAAAGATGCGTGGGCCGAAAATTTCCCAACATTTCTTACTCCACAACCCTCAAGAAGAATCATCCTCACCCATTCGGTTCTCAGCCGTCGCCATAAAACGTCGTTTACCATCACATCATATCACTTCTCCGCCACACACCAAAAACCAGTACAAATTTCAACAAAGGACGAGAGTCTCGTTCCAGGAACCAGCCGGCCACTTCCGTTTTGCTACCTAGAGATCCCACGCGTTCAAAAGAGATAAAACGATCCGTGAACACGAAAAGGGCAAATGAGCATATTCTTTTCCCAGCATCATTTGCTCTTCACCAACCGAATCAGGCAAGGCCCCACCCTTTCTACAAGCACATCAAACAACCGTGCCGTAGGTAAATCCTACGATGGTGTGCCTAAGCAATGACACTTAACTAGGTCGAGAACGGCTCGACTAGTGGCAGCACCTTTTCCACCCTTGGAGTGACCCATAAAGATGCGAACGAGGAATTGACGGCGTGCAACCATCCTTTGAAAGAGGAGAAGTGGCATGTGGAGGATCCACCATATCCACAAAGGGGTTGATTTTTGAAGGATCCTTCATGTTTCGCTTGACTTTCACACCAGACGTCACATGTTCGAGTGACCTGGACCTTGGTAGCACAGTTTCTTGATTGCTTGGTGCGTATATTCGCAGATTGCCGGTAGTGTATAAGAATCGACGATAAAATTGTTAGGGCAGCAAGAGCATTGTGAAGTTCTCTTGATTCTATCTTGCTTTTAGCCTGTGTGAATTTGAGATCAAAGAAATAATTGTTCAGGCTTGTCGTAGGAAAGCTTGTTGCAAAAAGAAATCGATAATTTAAATTTGATTGATTTGCTTAAATCTATGCTTGGATCATAAACAGATTGGATTTGGATTGGATTTGGATTGGATTTGGATTGGATTTGGATTGGATTTGGATTGGATTGATTGGATTGGATTGGATTTGGATTGGATTTGGATTGGATTTGGATTGGATTTGGATTGGATTTGGATTGGATTTGGATTGGATTTGGATTGGATTTGGATTGGATTTGGATTGGATTTGGATTGGATTTGGATTGGATTTGGATTGGATTTGGGATTGGATTTGGATTGGATTTGGATTGGATTTGGATTGGATTTGGATTGGATTTGGATTGGATTTGGATTGGATTTGGATTGGATTTGGATTGGATTTGGATTGGATTTGGATTGGATTTGGATTGGATTTGGATTGGATTTGGATTGGATTTGGATTGGATTTGGATTGGATTTGGATTGGATTTGGATTGGATTTGGATTGGATTGGATTGGATTTGGATTGGGATTTGGATTGGATTTGGATTGGATTTGGATTGGATTTGGATTGGATTTGGATTGGATTTGGATTGGATTTGGATTGGATTTGGATTGGATTTGGATTGGATTTGGATTGGATTTGGATTGGATTTGGATTGGATTTGGATTGGATTTGGATTGGATTTGGATTGGATTTGGATTGGATTTGGATTGGATTTGGATTGGATTTGGATTGGATTTGGATTGGATTTGGATTGGATTTGGATTGGATTTGGATTGGATTTGGATTGGATTTGGATTGGATTTGGATTGGATTTGGATTGGATTTGGATTGGATTTGGATTGGATTTGGATTGGATTTGGATTGGATTTGGATTGGATTTGGATTGGATTTGGATTGGATTTGGATTGGATTTGGATTGGATTTGGATTGGATTTGGATTGGATTTGGATTGGATTTGGATTGGATTTGGATTGGATTTGGATTGGATTTGGATTGGATTTGGATTGGATTTGGATTGGATTTGGATTGGATTTGGATTGGATTTGGATTGGATTTGGATTGGATTTGGATTGGATTTGGATTGGATTTGGATTGGATTTGGATTGGATTTGGATTGGATTTGGATTGGATTTGGATTGGATTTGGATTGGATTTGGATTGGATTTGGATTGGATTTGGATTGGATTTGGATTGGATTTGGATTGGATTTGGATTGGATTTGGATTGGATTTGGATTGGATTTGGATTGGATTTGGATTGGATTTGGATTGGATTTGGATTGGATTTGGATTGGATTTGGATTGGATTTGGATTGGATTTGGATTGGATTTGGATTGGATTTGATTGGATTTGGATTGGATTTGGATTGGATTTGGATTGGATTTGGATTGGATTTGGATTGGATTTGGATTGGATTTGGATTGGATTTGGATTGGATTTGGATTGGAATTTGGATTGGATTTGGATTGGATTTGGATTGGATTTGGATTGGATTGGATTGGATTTGGATTGGATTTGGATTGGATTTGGATTGGATTGGATTGGATTTGGATTGGATTTGGATTGGATTTGGATTGGATTTGGATTGGATTTGGATTGGATTTGGATTGGATTTGGATTGGATTTGGATTGGATTTGGATTGGATTTGGATTGGATTTGGATTGGATTTGGATTGGATTGGATTTGGATTGGATTGGATTTGGATTGGATTTGGATTGGATTTGGATTGGATTTGGATTGGATTTGGATTGGATTTGGATTGGATTTGGATTGGATTTGGATTGGATTTGGATTGGATTTGGATTGGATTTGGATTGGATTTGGATTGGATTTGGATTGGATTTGGATTGGATTTGGATTGGATTTGGATTGGATTTGGATTGGATTTGGATTGGATTTGGATTGGATTTGGATTGGATTTGGATTGGATTTGGATTGGATTTGGATTGGATTTGGATTGGATTTGGATTGGATTTGGATTGGATTTGGATTGGATTTGGATTGGATTTGGATTGGATTGGATTGGATTGGATTTGGATTGGATTGGATTGGATTTGGATTGGATTTGGATTGGATTTGGATTGGGATTTGGATTGGATTTGGATTGGATTTGGATTGGATTTGGATTGGATTTGGATTGGATTTGGATTGGGATTTGGATTGGATTTGGATTGGATTGGATTGGATTTGGATTGGATTTGGATTGGATTTGGATTGGATTTGGATTGGATTTGGATTGGATTGGATGGATTTTGATTGGATTTGGATTGGATTTGGATTGGATTTGGATTGGATTTGTTGGATTTGGATTGGATTTTTGGATTTGATTGGATTTGGATTGATTTGGATTGGATTTGGATTGGATTTGGATTGGATTTGGATTGGATTGGATTGGATTTGGATGGTTGGATTGGATTTGGATTGGATTTCTTCTTGCTTCTTGTCTTCCTGGTCTTCTTCTTGTCTTCTGTCTTCCTTGTCTTCTTGTCTTCTTTGTCTTCTTGTCTTCTTGTCTTCTTGTTCTTGTTTCTTGTCTTCTTGTCTTCTTGTCTTCTTGTCTTCTTGTCTTCTTGTCTTCTTGTCTTCTTGTCTTCTTGTCTTCTTGTCTTCTTGTCTTCTTGTCTTCTTGTCTTCTTGTCTTCTTGTCTTCTTGTCTTCTTGTCTTCTTGTCTTCTTGTCTTCTTGTCTTCTTGTCTTCTTGTCTTCTTGTCTTCTTGTCTTCTTGTCTTCTTGTCTTCTTGTCTTCTTGTCTTCTTGTCTTCTTGTCTTCTTGTCTTCTTGTCTTCTTGTCTTCTTGTCTTCTTGTCTTCTTCTTGTCTTCTTGTCTTCTTGTCTTCTTGTCTTCTTGTCTTCTTGTCTTCTTGTCTTCTTGTCTTCTTGTCTTCTTGTCTTCTTGTCTTCTTGTCTTCTTGTCTTCTTGTCTTCTTGTCTTCTTGTCTTCTTGTCTTCTTGTCTTCTTGTCTTCTTGTCTTCTTGTCTTCTTGTCTTCTTGTCTTCTTGTCTTCTTGTCTTCTTGTCTTCTTGTCTTCTTGTCTTCTTGTCTTCTTGTCTTCTTGTCTTCTTGTCTTCTTGTCTTCTTGTCTTCTTGTCTTCTTGTCTTCTTGTCTTCTTGTCTTCTTGTCTTCTTGTCTTCTTGTCTTCTTGTCTTCTTGTCTTCTTGTCTTCTTGTCTTCTTGTCTTCTTGTCTTCTTGTCTTCTTGTCTTCTTGTCTTCTTGTCTTCTTGTCTTCTTGTCTTCTTGTCTTCTTGTCTTCTTGTCTTCTTGTCTTCTTGTCTTCTTGTCTTCTTGTCTTCTTGTCTTCTTGTCTTCTTGTCTTCTTGTCTTCTTGTCTTCTTGTCTTCTTGTCTTCTTGTCTTCTTGTCTTCTTGTCTTCTTGTCTTCTTGTCTTCTTGTCTTCTTGTCTTCTTGTCTTCTTGTCTTCTTGTCTTCTTGTCTTCTTGTCTTCTTGTCTTCTTGTCTTCTTGTCTTCTTGTCTTCTTGTCTTCTTGTCTTCTTGTCTTCTTGTCTTCTTGTCTTCTTGTCTTCTTGTCTTCTTGTCTTCTTGTCTTCTTGTCTTCTTGTCTTCTTGTCTTCTTGTCTTCTTGTCTTCTTGTCTTCTTGTCTTCTTGTCTTCTTGTCTTCTTGTCTTCTTGTCTTCTTGTCTTCTTGTCTTCTTGTCTTCTTGTCTTCTTGTCTTCTTGTCTTCTTGTCTTCTTGTCTTCTTGTCTTCTTGTCTTCTTGTCTTCTTGTCTTCTTGTCTTCTTGTCTTCTTGTCTTCTTGTCTTCTTGTCTTCTTGTCTTCTTGTCTTCTTGTCTTCTTGTCTTCTTGTCTTCTTGTCTTCTTGTCTTCTTGTCTTCTTGTCTTCTTGTCTTCTTGTCTTCTTGTCTTCTTGTCTTCTTGTCTTCTTGTCTTCTTGTCTTCTTGTCTTCTTGTCTTCTTGTCTTCTTGTCTTCTTGTCTTCTTGTCTTCTTGTCTTCTTGTCTTCTTGTCTTCTTGTCTTCTTGTCTTCTTGTCTTCTTGTCTTCTTGTCTTCTTGTCTTCTTGTCTTCTTGTCTTCTTGTCTTCTTGTCTTCTTGTCTTCTTGTCTTCTTGTCTTCTTGTCTTCTTGTCTTCTTGTCTTCTTGTCTTCTTGTCTTCTTGTCTTCTTGTCTTCTTGTCTTCTTGTCTTCTTGTCTTCTTGTCTTCTTGTCTTCTTGTCTTCTTGTCTTCTTGTCTTCTTGTCTTCTTGTCTTCTTGTCTTCTTGTCTTCTTGTCTTCTTGTCTTTCTTGTCTTCTTGTCTTCTTGTCTTCTTGTCTTCTTGTCTTCTTGTCTTCTTGTCTTCTTGTCTTCTTGTCTTCTTGTCTTCTTGTCTTCTTGTCTTCTTGTCTTCTTGTCTTCTTGTCTTCTTGTCTTCTTGTCTTCTTGTCTTCTTGTCTTCTTGTCTTCTTGTCTTCTTGTCTTCTTGTCTTCTTGTCTTCTTGTCTTCTTGTCTTCTTGTCTTCTTGTCTTCTTGTCTTCTTGTCTTCTTGTCTTCTTGTCTTCTTGTCTTCTTGTCTTCTTGTCTTCTTGTCTTCTTGTCTTCTTGTCTTCTTGTCTTCTTTCTAAACAGTGAAAAGAACCTTCCATGTAATCCTTTTGACTCCGGCTTCATCATTGTTATCCCTCTAATATTTTCTTCAGTGCTTGAATAGTGTCAATATCAATGTCCATCCGGGTACTACAGCAATACTCGATAACTAAAGTTTTTTTTTTTCTCTTCTGAAGAATGACACCACGTTGACTCACAACGAGACCTCTTCGTAACAAAACCACCTTCCGCAAAGCACTTGTGTTCTGTCTGATCTTTTGCCATCGATACCGTCCCCTTAGCCATAAAACTGAACCATAGGAAGCATCAAAGTGCAACTCGTCTTGCACTACATCATAGCACACACACCGAGAGGCGAAAACTTGTATTCCTTCAAAACTTTTCATCTTCGATTTTCCCCCTGAGTGAGTCGTTTTTCCGACCACCAACCCAACACAAACCACCTTAGTTTCTCCCCATATTCACCCCCACCCTTCCCTTCTGACACCGGGATCAACCTCTGCTAATCCAAAGTCACTGTTTTTCAATTTCAATCTTTCATTTTTTGCCATTCCCGTTTCCAAACCCTTCCTGGAAGCAAACCCAACCTGAAACCGAACCTTGGTGCTTGGCTCGTTTCTTTTTCAATTATTGCCAAAGGAAAATGTTATTATATTTTCAACCCGTCCGGGTTCCTTTCCTTCTTACCAGGATCGGTTTGTGCACCGGTCGATTTCTTTCTGTTACCGTAAATAGCATGAGATATGGGTTCGTCTGCCCACCCGAACAGAATCGCATACCAAGATTGGAACTCATTTCAATCAACAGCAGTTCAAAATGATAGAAGTTTATACATTGTGTTATCAACATGACTAAAGGTACATGTTTCGTAACGACTGTTGTTATAAAAATATAACACAAGAGATACACAATCTGTTAAAGTTTTTTATTCATCCTTCTAGTCGGACATGTCTCCCCACTTTGGACAGGGTACAACTTTACCAATCATACTTCTCTACCGACGACTCTACTCTACTTCTAGTCACACACCAGCAGTCACCCTCTGTCATGTG
This sequence comes from Aedes aegypti, assembly GCF_002204515.2. Classification (NCBI taxonomy): domain Eukaryota; kingdom Metazoa; phylum Arthropoda; class Insecta; order Diptera; family Culicidae; genus Aedes; species Aedes aegypti. The sequence goes on along the minus strand of NC_035109.1, from coordinate 352,270,339 downwards.
TTGTCTTGTCTGGTGGTGAGTGTGTGTGTATTTTTTTTTTGCACAATACATTTCAGTTTGACCTGGTTGTAGGCTATTCAACCTCGGGGAAAACCATCGGAAATTTTACGGAAGTGACCCAAGTGCTTTCGAGTCTTGAAAAGTGGACTGCAGGAGTATTTGTGAATCGTTTGCTAAATTTCTTTTGGATGCTAATGCAACCAATTTCGCATCCACTCAATTTTACAAAAAGTTGAGTTGGTTTTAGAAATGTCAGCATGTAAACTTTATTGAGGAAATTTACTGCATTATCTTACTATGTTATTGCAGTAAACTCTCTAGATTAGTTATCGAACTTGAATCGTGGTACTGGTACTCAATGTAAGAAACAACCATGACTCATTTGAATATATGGATGAAATATTATTTGTCACTCAATTCAACAACCGAGTTTGCTCTTTGCCGGCGCAGAAAAGCTTGAATTGGCAACCCTGAGCAAGCCAGCGTCAGCGATAACAGACTTCGAATTTGACAGGAAATTCCCTTAGGTGGAAGCTGATCTACGAAAGAATGTACACGTTCAAGATCAATAACCGGGTTTTGAACTTCAGCATAATCAAGGTTCACAGCCCACACTCCGGAAGCACTGATAATGCCAGGAGACCAGGTCAGCCAGGTGGAGGAGTTTAGACCGGTGTCAGGTCATTAGGCCGAAGTTTATTAGACCGTTATTAGGTTGATGTACCTTAGGCCGAATGGGTCATAAGAAGCTTTCAAAACCTAACAGGAACTAGAACTTGTTTATTCTCCCATCAAAGATCTTTCTTTTACAAAAGTTATTTCAGTCCCAATAATCACGATTTCCACAAATTTCATAGTTTGTATAGATTTATATTGATTTTATATGTTGATGATTTTATCTTATATTGCTGCACATCAGGAATATTTGTAAAGTTCAATTTTTACTAGGGCAAGTGTATGTATATTCTTTGTCTAATGCAGTAAAAAACCTTCTTTTAGAATTCTTACAAAGAATTCATGAGGAATATCTCTTGTGACTCTTCCACAAACTTTTCAAGCATTCAACAATGCACATTGTAGAAAACTCCTGTGAAAATTCCCAATTTCTTCACGAATTATTCCCGTACATTTTCAGTGCTTTACCAGCTAAATTCGTCCTGGGATTCGCACGTAAAATCATTTCAGATATGAGTTGTTATAACTAAACAGCAGATTTTTCCTGAAGTTTCTTTAGGCTTTTTGTTCTCAACGGAAAATTTCAAATTAAATTGCTTAAAAAATCTTTTCAAGACATCCGCCAGAGAATGCTAAAGAAATTCTTGTCTTCTACGTACCTATTACACAGGATTACTAATTGTTAGTTTAAACTGTCATCCAGTTGTTGATTTACAATTTGTATATGATTTTCCAAGAAAAAGTATACGGAGTTCTAGAAGTCTTCCCAAATTTGTCTTCAATATCACCATACAAGGGTGGCAAAATATGGACCTTCCCTAACCGAGTGGTTAGAGTCCGCGGCTACAAAGCAAAGCCATGCTGAAGGTGTCTGGGTTCGATTCCAGGTCGGTCAATGATCTATTCGTAAAGGAAATTTCCTTGACTTCCCTGAGCATAGAGTATCATCCCACCTACCACACGGTATACGAACTAAGGCAAAGGAAGCTCTCAGTTAAAAACTAGTGCTCTTAGAAAACTTCGCTGAGTTGCCGGCTCTGTCCCAGTGAAGACAATAATACCAAGAAGAAGAAGATTACCAAGAGAGGATTCTTTCTATACATTGTTCAGAGAGATCACCAATCGTTTTTCCAACTTTGCCTTTGAGGTTCATCCTAAAATTTCTCTTTAAATTCCTTCAACAAATATGTTAGAAAAACTCTTGGAAATTCTTCCAGGATTTAAAAAAATTGCAGGGCTTCCTCCAAAAAATTATTAGAAGATTCTTCCAGGTATTATTTTAAGAATTTAAGATTTTCTTAAGGAATTCAACAGGATTCAATTTTGTGAGTGTTCCAAGAGAGTTATTAGACAACTTCCCTTGAGATTTATCTACATTATGGGGCTCTGCACAAAAATCATACCTTCTCTCTCACTCCTCCATGAATTTAGTAAACAACAAGGCCAGTACACGTCAAACTTCTACACTAAATCAAAGCAGTGCAGAGCCCCATTTCACACAAGCTTTTTTAGATTTATTTTTAAATTAGATGTTGCTTCCCGTTTTCTTCCGAAACTTCTTTTTACTTTACTTATTTGGCAGGCTCAGGTTCCGGAAAAAATCTCACTCAAAATATATATATTTTTTTTTCTTTCAAAAATGCATACCTGAGAAATTTACCAATGTTACATATTCCTATGAATTTTCTAGCGGAATACATTGAATTGTGCTTTAAAAAACTCTTCCGCAAAAGACTCAAATATTTCCCGAGACATTTAATAAGAGGTTTCTTTAGAGAATAGTATTATGGTTTCCCCTGGCATATCGTCCAAGGATTCTTTTGGAAAAGGTACCAGAGATTCATTAGAATATTTTCCAGAGGTGTTTTCTTCAAACAGCACTAGCGATTCTCTTGGGGTTTTTGTTTCAAGAAATGTTTCAATAGATTTACTTAAAGATTTTGCAATGCATTCTTGAATACCTAAAAATATCTTAAAAAATTCTTTCAAGGTTCTAAAAAAACTTCATTCATATTTGTTAATCCTCAGATTCTTAATAATTTATGTTATTTAATCCAAAAAACTATCCACTTTCCATTTTTTGATGAAAAAAACTTTTACAGGACACCTCAAATTTTGTGTGGAATTCTTTACTTTTCAATATACGAACCATATCCAATTTATATGTATTTTAATGCATTTCAAAGTAGAGTATAATTTGGAAATTAATTGAAAATCCTCTGAAAATTTTTGCAGATTTCATCAAAAAACCACTGTTTAAAGGCAAGTATCTGGAATATGAGACATGATCGGAATAAAAGACAAAACGATGAATTAAGTTCGGAATAATTTATCAAATTCCTTTCGAAAAAAAACAAGAATCCACCGTAGAATTTCTGAATCTTTTTGCAAAATTCCTGACTATACACCTCACAGAAAATATTAAGTGATTTGTGTAGGATTTACTACAACATTTTTTGTTCTTATTTTTTCGTCTTTTATAAAGGGCAATGATTGGCGTTGAAACGGATGGAACTTTTACTGAAGGTATTCGTAACATTTTAGAAAATGTTTTGCATAAATTCCAAAGTTTCAAGATATTATGGCGAACAGGTTACTGTTGAAAGCATATCTTTCCTACTTGCAGAAATTAAAAAACAAACTTTTATTTCCTTCGTTACAGTGTTAAACGCCAATATTTTGACGTTTTTTGAAGAACATTGCCAAACATGTCTTATGGTTATATTCATAATGTAAAATTTCATTGATATCAAATCTTGGAGCATTACTTAGAAAATTGTTGAGGGATCCTTGATAGACTTTCAGAAATCAGGAACATATTCTGTGATTTTTTTAAGCTCCTAGAACTTACCTGTTTACTTCAGATTCTTCAAAGTGTTACTTTTTAGAGTACGATAAGATTTTTTTAACGTGCCCCAAGATAGCGTCAAGCAAAGGATGGAGAAACAAAAAAAGGTTTATGCTGATTGAAAATTATTTATAATATTTTCTCCGAAGGTGGACGATATCAGGATTATTAAATCACCTCTAATGAATTTATAAAAAAAAACAATAGTTTCACCAGAATCTTCTTTAAATATTATCCTTGAAATCTAGAGGGGGCCCAGATAGCCGTAGCGGTAAACGCGCAGCTATTCAGCATGACCATGCTGAAGGTCGTGGGTTCAAATCCCGCTGGTCGAGGATCTTTTCGTAAAGGAAATTTTCTCGATTCCCAGGGCATAGAGTATCTTCGTACCTGCCACACGATAAACACATGCAAAAAAGGTCTATCGGCAAAGAAAACTCTCAGTTAATAACTGTGGAAGTGCTCATAAGAACACTAATCTGAGAAGCAGGCTTTCTCCGTTGGGACGTTACGCCAGAAAGAAGAAGATCTAGCAGTATTCCTTCCTTGTGCCCTAGAGTTGAACAAGAATTCAATTCTAGAATGATGATTCTCCAATAATAGATAAAACTATTTCTAAAAAATATTTTATTGGCTTTCAAATTACAATTTTTTCTAGGCGGCATCCATTTATTACGTAACGCTAAAATTGAAAATTTGTGACCCCTTTTTGTATGAAAATTTCAAAATTTTTGTATGAGTCGTAACGCTTGAGCATACCCCCTCCCCCCTTCGAGCGTTACGTAATTTGTGGATGCCGCCCTATGAACGTCTTAATAATCTACCAGAAATAAACATAGGAGATTTCTCTATAAATTCTTTAAAAAATTCCAAAACAACTTCTCAAAGGATTTCGTATTTTAGAGATTCGCCCAAAAAATTTAACCAGGAATCCAAAAACAAATTCTTCTCGAAATTACGCCGAGAATTGCTTAAGAAGTACCACTATATGCGACCATCAGAGATTCTTTTGAAATTTCTCCCAGATATAACACATGAAATGCGTCCACGAATTCTACCATGATTTCCTCAGGAAATTCCTCTAGCATTTCTGTATGCTCTTCAGAAATTCCTAAAGAAAATCCCTTCAGCAAATTTTCCAGGGATTGCTTAAAAGTTTCGTCAAAATTTCTTCAAATCCTCCACAGATTTACACAAAAAAAATCCTTTAATAACTCCCCAAAGAATTTGTTTGGGTATTCCTCTTTAAGAATATCTTCCTGAATATTCTTGAGGGATTCTTCCATAAAATCTCCCAAGGATTCCTTCCTTTATTATTTCCAGTGTTTTACCAGAAGTCTCTTAGTGATTCATTTAGAGATCCACTTTTACACAATCATCTAAGAATTCCTTCTGGAAATATGCTGGATTCATCCAGAAATTTCTTCTGTGATTCATCCAGTATATTCAGCAGAAATTACACCAGGAGTTTCTAAAAAAATTACTATACGCAAGTTCTTCAGAAATTTCAAAGAGAGTTCATGCAGAAAATTCAAGTTCTCCTTGAGAAAATTCTCCATAGATTCTATCAGAGAAAACTTTAGAAATTATTTCAGAAATTCCCCCAGATTATGGTATTAGAGATTAATCTGAATTTTTTTTATAGATTGACTACAGAGCTCCTTCATAAACAGAGCTTCCTCCTGATTTTTTCAAGGAACTACCTATCAAATTACTTGACATATTCTCCAGAAACTTCTTCTCAAATTCAGGTATTATCGGGATTATCCAAGAATTCTTCCTGGTATTCTTTAAAGAATTTCTCAAAAAAATCGATAGGAAATCCTTCAGAAATTCCTCCAAGAATTCTACTAAGGATTTGTTCAGAAATTCATGCTCAGGATTCCTTTAAGAATTCCTTTTCCTAAATCTCTATGATTTTTCCATAAAATACTCCAGACATTTGTACAGAATTTCTTCAAAGAATTCCTTCAAAAGTTCTTCTAGAAATTCATCAAATAATATCTCTAGAACATTTATAATTAATTTCTTCAAGTTGTTTTCATAAACTCTCCTATGATTTGCTCTAAGAATTTCTGTAGGAATTACTGCAAAAGTTTTTACAAGAATTTCACCAGGAATGCGCCCAGAAATATTTCCAGATGGTACTTCGGAAACTCCTCTTTGTGTTCCCTCAGAGATTACTTCTCAAATTCTACAATCTTTCCTCTGGAAATTACTTGAAAAATTCCACCAAAAGTTTCCAGAGATTCTTTCACAAATTTGGTCAGTAACTATTTCTAGAATTCTTGAAAGTATCCCCAATTTTCTTGATAAATTATTAAGGAATTTCTCAGAAATATGTACAAGTATCCCATGTAACTTTAGTAGCTGAACAATAGTTCGTAGAAATTAAATAAACTATGAGTTACTTTCCAGCAAAATTGTTCATTGGGTTGCGTCAGAAATTTCTCCAGATGTTTCTTTAGGAAAAATAGCCATTAATTACTTTATTATTTTTACCGGAATTCCCTCTTCGATTTCTTCTAACGATTTCTACAGGTATACCATCGTCAGAAATTTTTCCGGAAATTCATCAAGGGATTTCAGAGCCATACTTTTGGAAATCTTTTAATCGGAAGACACAACTGTTTGACAAATTGACATTCAAACACACACTGCGTCTTCTGATTACAAGATTTCCAAAAGTATGTCTCAGCCATACCAACAAATCTGGTAGATGCCAATAAAGGGCAAACATTCATGGCTGGATTTCAGAGTCTTTCAGAATTTCATCTACAGACTCCTCTCAGAATTTTCGCAATTATTTTTCCTAGAGTCTATTCAGATTACTCCTCCAAGAACTTCTTTCGAAATTCTCAAAGAAATTTATTAAAAAATTTCTTTTCAAATTCTCCCAGTTATTTCTCATGATTTTTTGTATATGGAATCCTCAAGGTATTTTTTCACGAATTTCTCCTGAGTTTTTTTGCGAATTCCACTTCGAATTTATCCAGCAATTCCTCAAGCAAAATTTCTACTAGTTTTTCCTTCAGAAGTATTCGCAAAATTTTATTCATTAATATTTTTGAGGTATTTCTCCAGAAACATTTTAAGAAACTCGCCTGAATTTATCCCTTAAAATCCGTGAATAAATCATCCACAAATCGCTTTGTGATATTCTCCACCAATGATTCAGAAATTCCTCTATGAATTACTTTATGATCTGTTTCAAAATTAATTCAAATTTATTTATTTTAGGTCTTCTTGACGAATTTCTCTAGGTATTTCTTTCGGAATTCATCCAGAGATTCCATCAGAAATTACTCATAAAAACTTTTCCTACCCTGCAAATATTTCTGGAGGAGTTTCAGAAAGATGTTCTTGCAGATTATATGAAGAAATCAAAAGGGAATGAAAATCACCAAGAAGTTTCACAGGAATAATCCCTGAAGGAACCTCTACAATAGCTGTAGAAGCAAGCAATCCCTAGAGGAATTTTCAGAGAATTTCTAAAAGAATTTCTACAGGGATTTAAAAAAAAATGTCTTTTTGAACGCATATTTATTGCCACTGCCTTATAGTAAAGTACTTCACTGCTAAAAATCGCTTCCTTCCTTAGCCGGCGCGTTATGCACCCAGTCCCTCTATTTCGCTGGTTTTGGTTTGTATGTACCGTTTTGACTTATATTCAGGCTTGATAATTCTCCTCAACATCATCAGAGTTCGGTGACATACTCTAGAGCAGCGTGCTGCCAGTGACTCTTTGCGAGGGAGCCAAAAAATGATAAGCAGGCAACGAAAAATGAGCGAGGAAGATGCAGCACAAAAAAAAACCGAGTTAAATTCCATCAGAAAAGGGTGCTCTCACAACTCCCCGAGGACTGTCTGTTCGGGCGGCAGACTCGAGAGTTCGTTTGAAGTGTGAGTGATGGTGAGCATCGCAACGAGAGAGAGAGTGTCTGAAAAAAATCCTCGCATTTTTCTGCACTCTCACTCGAATCGCTTAAGGATCTGTGTTGAAAATTTTGAGTTTATTTTTTTCTCCTCAGAAAAACGGCAAAATCGCCTCCTCTTTGCCTCGCAGAGGAGTTTCTATCAAGCCTGCTTATATTCCGAACACTTAACGGCAACAGTGACTTCAAATTCATCTGATTGGCCTAAATTGGTTGATATTTTTTGGAGATTAACTGTTAGCTGTTGGGTGTGCCGATAAAATTGTTTATTTAAATTTGTTTTGTATTGTTTTTGCGTAAAAGTATGGAACAACATTTTTATTCAAATGCCAAACACTGTGTTAATTATGTCTCATATTCCGAACACCTTGATTCAAATTCCAAACAACACGAATAAATCGTATCCAAATGAATAATTTCGCAAATAATTTTGTCTGAGCTTGTTTTTCTGGTCTCAAACTAGAGAATCATCACTACTCCCGCGGTATAAAATATATTGGAGACGTTCAAATTGAATTGCAATTGACTGCCACTTCCTTGTTATTTGATGACATATTTCATCGAAACATTTCAACCAAATCGCCATACAAAAATTGAGTGTTCGGAATATGAGCCTGTTCGGAATTTAAGACAAAACAGTACTATGTAAATTTTGTAACAATGATCGTACGTAAACCCCTGATTTACACAAACTGTTTATTGGGTCTTTTGTTAAATCTACGAGAGTTTGGAGTTGGTTTTTTCTACTACTTAAAACTAACTTAAAACCAAACATTCGAAGGATAGGGCGCAGCTTTTAAGTTTCATTGTTATAATTCACTACGATATATTTGAGTGTTGGTTGTTCTAGTGTCAGAGTAGTGAGTGAACGTTTTGATGTTGTGTTATTTTGTCAATAAGTTATTGTATTGCTTATCTTATGTAACCGTTTGATTGTCTTCTTAAAAAAATGCAGTCAAATTCCTTCTTCTACCAGTTTCACTGAGGGTATTGTCTAGATCTGATGTATGATGTGATTAAGAGAAAACACTTTGTATTGGAGTGGGTGATTTGATGTGTTTGGAGTAATACGTTGAGTGTTACTTGGTTTTCAGAATTCTAATGTGAGTGATGATTGTTCCTTCACAATAAGTAAGTCCAAAAAATACAATTTGTTGCCATGTTCAGCAGTCTTCTTAAGTGATTTCAATGTTTTGTAATCATTTCAAATTGTTTCAAAAGTTTGGGGTAAGGTATGATTTTTAACTATACTGAAAACATAATTAACGTACCTCCACCAGATTACCGGGAACTGGTTTTATCTTCTGAACGTTTTTCCAAATTTGCCATAAAAATCTCACTTAAAAATGGAGAAAAAGAGATTTCCATTTGGGCTCCATTTACTGTCTGTAATTTTCATCTGTAAAGTAAAAATAGTTCTGTTCCATGCAAAGTTTGGTTATTTAATGTATGCACAAACTTGTTTTAACTGTGTCTTCATTTTGACTTTGTAGCCTATCTTCTAATAGGTTTGTGGTCTCTTTGACAAATTTCGGGATTTCTGAACTAAATACTTTTTAAAATTGTGGGTAAGCAATCCAATAGCTGTAACAATCTCACGCAATTCATTACCACGCTTATGAACTTTAGGAAGTCCTTTGATTCTTATTATTCTTGGTACCCTCCATTGATATTCCTTCAGTTTGTTCACAGTATCACCAAACAGCAACGTTCGTCGTGAGTTCGTGCCTAGTATAGGCATCAGGAGAATCTGTGCTTTGAAAAGATTTACTCTTGCTATATACTGTGTAAAAATCGCTCATAGGGCCGGTACACCTCTACGAAAATGAAACGTGGACCTACAAGTCTTCAAGTTTTCCAATATCGGGTAATTACTAAGGACGATCTTTGGCGGCATGCAGGAGTACGATGTGGAACGGAGAATGCACCATGAGCTCTTTGAACTCTACGATGAACCTAGCATGCTGAAGGTCACAAAATCTGAAATGGTATATTGGGCGAAATACATACTGAGTCGGATACACAGATTGATCTGAACAACTGTGTTAAAAGTGAAAGGGTTCAAGAAATACTGTAGAGTCCGACGTGTCCACCGACGAGTAGAGTGTTGCCTTGTGAGATGAGCGTTTAAAAATGTTTGAAAATCCAATCTCCCATATTCTCCTTACCATAAAAATAGTGTTCCGTGAAATTTTCAGCTTTCTAGGTGGTGATTAAAAGGTAGCCCAAAGACAATGTAGGTTTATATTGAAATTACTATGGAGATACCTTGAGAAATGTTCCAAATAGGCTAGTACTGTTAGTAGAAACTTATCATCCCATATTGAAAACTGATTCTTCAAATCTTGATGAAGGATGTTGCTGAAGTAAGAAATCCCTTTGAGTTAATTTTGTTTTAGATTTTTGTACATGTTTACAGGACTTCAATACCATATTAGACTGAATAATAGCAAACAAACTCATGAATATCTCTTCTGCTATCCATCGGATTGAATTTCTCTCTTCATCAAATTTCTTTATTATGGTTTGAAGAATGAGTTTTCAATAGGGGGTAATAAGTTTAAACTTACATTACAGTGCTAGCGAGTTTGGAAAATTTCTCCAAATTTCTCCATAGTAATTTCCATGTAAACCTATATTGTCTTTGGGCTATCTTTTAATCACCATCTAGAAAGCTGAAAATTTCACGGAACACTATTTTATGGTAAGAATGGTTAGGACCATATAGGAGATTGGATTTTCAAACAATTTTGAACCGCTCTAATCATATATCCATCGATTCGTGGGCCTCCGAGGTCATCCTGCAGACCCTCCTCAGAAAATTCTTACATTTCATAGCCAGTAATCTAAATTTATCGATGTAAAATAGATTTTTGCAACTCAAAATTGTGCATACTGAATGAAAAACATATTTGTTTAGAATTTCGATACGTACAACAACTTCATCTGCCTAATAACTTTTTCCCTGATTTTTAGATTAGCAACAATATGGACTCAGCTTTCGTTTAAATCGCCATTTAAAAAAGATAAGGTAAGCACTCCATCCCTTTTCATCCTTCCATCGAACGATCAACTTTTCCTGTTTCTCCGCAAACCCACCGGAAGCGATGAAGTTGTTCAGCTTGCCACAGCTGACTTGCTTTTCCCAGCAGGCAATAATGGAGCACAATTTCAAGCCCCTGCCGGTGCTTACCTTCCAACAACAACATCATCATCTGGACTTTGTATTCTCCCGAAAGCAGTAAAACACAAGAAAAAGTGAAATTATAAACAAAGTTTTATGGATTTCTGCTTCCTGTGGCCCCTTGTGCAAAATCTACTTCCCTGCTGCTGCTGTTTGGAACAACCTTCAACGACAATATCTTTCGTACGATGAGCGCAAATCACCGTTTCCGTCATTGGCCATAAATTATGCATATAGTTGCCGTAGTCGCGAAGCTCTCCTGAGAAACGAATCAATGGTTTTGATTTTGGTCGAGTGACACCCCCTCTCCAAAAAAACGCGATAAACAGAAGCTCCGAGAGTTGATCCGGGAGAGTTCAATTGGCTGTTAATATGGTTGGCGAAACGGAAATGATTTGAAAAATTCAAGTGAAAAGTTTCCCGATGGAGGAAATCTGTTGTGATATAAGAGGGGAGGGGAATAAACGACAGTTTAAGCAGAAAAATGCCGGAAAAGTTGCTCCGCGAAAGTACCATTCAATCGCCGTTTTGGAAAAGATGGATGACTGCGCTAATGGTGGTTGATTAATTTCGGAAGAAATGGAGTGGATTTTGAATCACTGAGGTCTGCTGCAAAGTAAATTATGCCTTTAAGAAATCAAAATGCAGTTTAATCATTTCTTCTTCGTGACGTTACGTCCTAACTGAGACAGAGCTTCTCAGCTTGGCGTTTCATAAACACTGTCACGGTTATTAAATGAGTGCCATCTTCTTCTTGGCTTCAATGTCCTCACTAGGACAGCTTAGTGTTCTTATGAGCACTTCCACAGTTATTGACTGAGAGCTTTTTGAGAGCCATTCTCGCATTTGTATATCGTGTGGCAGGCACGATGATACTCTATGCCCAGGGAAGTCAAGGAAATTTCCATTACGAGAAGAATCTGGACCGACCGAAATTTGAACCCAGACACCTTCATCATGGCTTTGCTGTGAAGCCGCGGACTCTAACTATTCGGCTAAGGAAGGCCCCAATGAAAGACATCTTTGTCTAACGATCAAATTTCAAGAATTTTCCGATATTCGTCCAGGATTTTTGAATAATTGGTTCTGTAATCTTCATAGAAAGACTTTTACAGAATTTGTTTGGATACGCCAATAGATTATTTCCAGGGAATCTGTCTAAAATTAATCTTATTTGAAAATTGATCTAGAAATCATTTTCAGTTTCCTCAAGCAATCTCAATAGATGTTATTCAGGAACTCTTTTGGAAAATATCCCTGAAAATTTGAAGTCGATTTTAAAAAATGGCCATTGCTGGAATTTTGTCGTAATATAGATTCTTGGCTCCTATATCGACACTCTTCCTCCCTGTGTACCATTCCTTTCTAGCATGAGCATGATGCATGGGTGCGAAGGGTGCAGTCTGCACCGGGCCCCGGGTTTTGAGGGGACCCGAAATCATGGTGAAAGTTTCTAATTGTCAATGTTTTGTCAAAAACATTGAGTTTTTGACAAACTGAAACGTATTGGGACAAGGAAAATTAGGTTTGGATGGGCCTCTATATCATCTAGAACATAATATCGTGGTTTTGGATTCAAAAATACATTGTTCTGTTAATCATCGAAAATCAGGTGAGCCCTCTATAAGCCTGACGAAGACACGAACAGGTTTTGGGTATATTTTACTATGAGCTATATCCTGAACCATGCCGAAATGAATTTTGTACACAATATTTTATACATTACTAAGTGACTACTCAATAGTTCCAAAGATTTTCAACTTCAGTAATTCTAATAGAGATTTATTCAGAGCATTTTTTGGTTTTACGTACAAAGACTTCCAGGGTTCCCCACACGGAACAAAGAAGACCAGAGTTCCCCACACGAATTTTTGAGGAGATTCCTCTAGTAATACTTCCAGAAATTTGTCTTGAAATTTCTTGTGGGCTTCGTGGCCTTGCGGTTAGCGGCGTCAGTCGTCTAGGTGTATTGTGCCCCGGGGTGTGGGTTCGATTCCCGCTCCAGTCGGTGAAAACTTTTCGTCAAATGAAAAATTCATCTGGGCTACTGGGTGTTTTGTGTTGTCCGTTGCCTAATGTTAGTGATCGTTCAGTCTGTGCAGCCTATGTGCTGAAGACAGTGTAAATTGTCTCTCTTTAAAAGATTTCTTAAGATATACTAAGAGGATTTTTTTCAAAATTCCTAAAATCCTTTAGCAGTCCAACAACGAAAGTTACAACGTAACAACGAAAGTTCTTTGAGAAATTTTTGTAACAATTTCTTTTGGCACTTATTTATCGAAAAATATTCCTACAGAAAAGAACAGAAAAATAACAAAGGTTTATTCACGATTGCAATTGCAGTAATGTTTGTAAAATTATTACGAGAAAAGAATTCTTCGATAATCTATCATGGCAATTTTTCAAAAATACCTCCAGCCGTTTTCAAAACCATTCCTTTGATAGTTACTTCACTTATTATCCTAGAAATTGCTCAATAAAATCTTCCAGGGATTATTCCCTTTAAGCTATAAGGATTTTTCCGAAGAATTTTACAATAAATCCAACCAATAATTTCTCATAAATTTCTTCATAAATTGGGATTGCTTTCAAAGATATCTGGAAATATTTTAGAAGTTATTTCTTCTTGGATCCTTCAATTTATTACGTTTAAACGCAAAACCCTATAGCAATTATTCATGTAGTCACTCAAAAAGTTCCACCCGAGATTTTCCAGGGATTTTGTTTGGGTAAATTTCAAATATATGTATTTACTTATTTCTTTGAAGACTCATCCAAGATATACTCAAGAGTCCAGAAGCGATTCGGAAATCTTTAAAAGGCTTCCCTCTTGTAGGAGTTTATGATGTATTTCATCGTTTGCTTTTTCAAAGGAATCCTCTCCAAAAAAATCTGAAAATTACCTTAACATTTTCTTGGTAATATTCCTAGTGAAAACTTATAACAATTCTTTCAGAACTCCTTTGAGAAATTTTCACTGGAAAAAAAATCTGTGCGTATTATTGGAATAAGTTCTGATTGAGTTTTTCAAGGTTTCTCGAATGAAAATTCTGTAGGAAATACTTGGATTACTCGAGGAATCAAAATGTGGTTCCTGTTCTGTCTCATTTTGATTTCATTTTTCAGGCATGAGGTGTCTAAAGTTCTTTTTTAGGACACTAAGCTGCTATCAGCTCTGAAGTGGTCGTATCGTTATAGGGAAAGTGTACCAGTTATGGCCATAGTGGTTTCCTATTTGGCCATATGCAAAATTTGGATAACTTTTACATTTTTAATCTTTTTGAATATTTAAACATCAAGATTTATCCTTTATTTTACTGCTAAAACACAAAAGATTTTTCAAAATGTGAATGCATTCAAGATATCACGTATGGCGAAATAGGGAAGGCCATAACTGGTACACCTACCCTATTAGTCTTTACTAAATGAAAACTGAAAATAACTTTAACAGTAGATGAACACAAGGTCCATTATTTCCAATCCCAAATATGAATATTGTTTGAAAGTATATTATTGTTTCAATAATTGACTAATCAATTCTTTGGAAGGGCCCCTGATTTTGACTTCGCTCTGGACCCTGAAAACGCTAGCTACGCCAGTGGCATGATGTCAAACACTGTAATTGTCCACATTTAAAATACATCACAGCAAGTGCAAATCGCTATCGCATCATTATATAGCCGTAAATTGCAGCAGCGTGAATCAATTCAATGTTTCACTAAAATCGCTCATAACTTTTAATTATAAAAACATACACTGATTTTTTCATGTTTTGTGTAAAAAAAGCTCAGCTGTTCAAAATCTTTCAAAATACATATTATTCTGAAGGGGTTACTGAGGGAATTTATGAGTTATGTCAGCTTATGTGAGTTAAGAATTATCAAAATTCTTCAGGGGTCTTTAAAACTGGTTTTAATTAGAACAATCGAGGAGTCCATCAATTTTATCAACCGAATGCAGTTTTTTGACCTACTCGACAGGAGTTTTCATATAAAATTAATAAATACATTCAAAACAAGAAAAAGTTACTGTTAGTAAAGCTTTTTTTCCTTTAAAAGTGCCCATCTCGCAATGTATGGGCGGTTAATAGTAAACATTATAACCTATCTTGAGACAAAATTTTGAAAAAAACGGTTATTTTTGTAAATTGTCTCGATGAATTTTATTATAAATTCATAATTTTTATTTCAGTGCAGGCAAAAGCATTTTTTTTTGTATTTCTCAAAAAATTAGACAAGTAATCTATACAAATGTTTCAGAAATTTGTTACCTGAAATTGAGACACGAATTTGCGAAAAAATACGCGTTCCAATAAGACTTGAACTCACGACTCCGTGTACGCTGGACCGGCGCTTAAACCAACTAAACTACATAATACCCTACGATTCTGTGGGATACTTCTAGAAGGTAATCTAGGATTATTGAATAAATTACACTGTGATTCTTTCAAATACCTTTGAAGAATTTATCAGGAAATCTCTCCGTGCTTCTTCCTTAATTTTCTTTTCAACTCTTACGGACAGCTCTCTGGGATTCTTCTAGAAATCCTCCTGTGATTTTTTTTGATAATCTCACCGAAATGTTTCCTGTAATCTTTCCATAATTATTACGTAAATTTATCTGGGATTATCACAGATATTTCTCTGAAATTCTTCCTTCAATCGTCAGGAAATCCTTCGGAAATTTATCAGAAGGTCCCTCTGTAACTTTTTTCATAGATCTATTTGCAGCTTTTCCGTTCAAAACTCCCTTTTCAATTATTCCGAAAATGCTTATGGGATTTCTCTTGCAATTTCAACATGATTCTACAGAACATCTTTCAATAATCCCAGTAAAATTCTCTCGAAACACCCTTCTGGTATTCTTCCAAATATCTCTCGGGTATTCTTCCAGAATTCTTTCGAAAACCCTTCTGAAGTTATTATGGTCTTTTTTTGATCGCTATGTTATTCTCTCTAATATTTCTCTGGGACATTCTCTTAGTTTGTCCTGATTTTTTTCTTGACTTTTCTGACGAAAAAAAAATGTTTGTATGATTGCTTTCCAAAGGAATGGAATCCTTTGAAAACATCTGGGATTCTTCTGGATATCCTTTGATACTTCCTAAACCCGTCTGAAGCTATAATGAAACATCTTTTTTTTTTATTTCATTGACAAATTCTTCCATTCAAACTCTTGGTATTTTTCCGGAAATTTCTCTGGAATTCTTTCGTAAATCTTTCTGGAATTCTTTTGGAAATCTCTATGGAATGCTTCCGAAAATCCTGTTGAAATTCTAATAGATATATCCCGGGGATTTTTTGGAATCTCTCTGAAACTCTTCCACAAATGCTTCTTCAATGGTTATGCAAATACTGCTTTAGTGTGCTTTTTTATCATTTATTACTTCATTTCCTTGGAAATCATCAAAAACCCTTGGTGGAATTTCCAGAAAATCCCTCTTGAATTCTAATGGAAATTCTTTAAAAACATCCGGCCCTCTGGTGCTCTTGAAATCCCTTTAAGATGCTTTCGGAAATCTTTTTAAGACTCTTAAATAGTTCATTAAATTATTTTTAAATTCTTCCCTAAATCTAGCTGGAGTTCTTCCGGACATCGCTCTGAAATTATTCCGAAAAAGTTTTAGAAACTTTCGTGGATGTCTTAGTGAATTCTTGCAAAACAACACCTAAGGAATTTATTGAAAATCTTACAGGAGTTCTTCCGATATATCTTCTGGGATTTTATCGAATATCACTGTAAAAACATTGAAAAATTTATTTGGAATTCTTTTGAAAATTTTCATTATATTCTTTCAGATTTTTACGGAAATCCTTTAGTAATTCTTAAAAAATCCCTCTACAATTCTTAAAGAAATCTCATTGTGACTCTGTGGCAAATCATCCTGAGATTCTTTAAGAAACCCTTCTATAATACCAAGGAATCTAAAAAAAAAAAAAAAATGCAGGAGAATGCCAGATAGATATTTGGAAGAGTCTTAGAAATATTTTCCGAAGAATTTCAATGGTTTTTTTCCTGAAGATCAAAAATAACATTTTTGAGTAACGAAATAACAGAACGTAAATCGTTCTCTATTAAAAATTCCAATAGAATTCTTGAAAATCTGGAAGAATTTCAGTACTATTTCCGGCTGTATTTAAGTAAGTTTTATGGAAGTACCCCAGCAAAATTTTAAGAAAAATAAAAAACAGTAAAAATAGGTAGCATCTTGGAAAGATTTTTTGAAGCCTTGCTGCTGGATTTCCGGAATAAATTATCTAATCTAGAGGTATTCCGAAAAAATTTCTAAAAAAAAAATCATGGAAAAATGCTTGAATCACAGAGAAATTTCTTATAAAATCCAGGTGAAATATCAGAAATCATCCAGGAAGAATTTTAGAAGAACTTCTGCAAAAATCCTTAAAAAAAAGTCGATCTACTGGAAGAATCCCAAAAGAATTCTCTAAAAATATCCAGAAGAATGCACACAGGATTTTCAGAAGAGTCCCAGAAGTATTCCAGAACGATTTTCGAGTCCTCTGTATTTCGAGTCCTATGGTATTTCAAAAGGATTTCTGAAAACATCTCAAATGATTTCCGGAAGAATTTCGGAGCTATTCTCGTAAGAATCCCAGGAGTATTTTCGGAATATTCATAAAAAACATATTTGGAAAAATCTCAAAGTTATTTCCGGAAGAATTCAAGAAGTTTTTCTTGTAGAGTCCTAGGAGAATTTCAGGAAGAATTCTTTTAAAATACACAGAAGTATTGCATCAGGATTTTCGGTGGCATCTTCTGTAGTACCGTTTTGATTCATATTACGGACACTTAAGGCCTCAGTGAAGTGTTACTCATCATAAAGCATATAAAATAAATCAGTTTGTATGATTCCTCCGCATTATTGAGCCTTGAAGACTCTTAGCTTTCGAATGATGGGTGAAGGTTTTGATTCCGCAACATGAATAATTTTAAATAAATGGAAATGTGTGAACTTCCCGTGATTCTGATTCCGGACGCTTCCTCACTTTTGCCTTGATTTCCGGACACTTTGATTCGAATTCCGGACAGCTCATGAAAATCATAAAAAGAGAAGTCAAATAATCGATTGAAATTGCCCAACCACTAAACAGATGTCTAAGACAGTTGGGCATTGTATATTTCCATAGATATTTATGAAAAATACTTATAAAAACAAGCTTCGAAAGTGCGAACTTTTGATAGGCAAAAATTGAAACATTTCGAGTGAAATGTTTCCCATACAAAGAAGAGTGTTCGGAATTAAAAGCTGTCCGTAATATGAATCAAAACGGTATCTTCGAAATAATTTTAAGAATTTTGGAAAAAATAATTTTCAGGGTTTAATCGAATCCCAGGGTTATGCACGCAAAATATCATAGAGGGATATTTCCAAGAACCCCAAAAAGGTCAAAAAACAAGGTCGAGAGAATCCAAGGAGGAATTATCTTAGAAACATTTTTGGTAGAATCTCAAAGTTATTTCCGGAGGAATGCCAGAAGAATTTAGTAGTAGTAGCATCCTAAATCCTAGGAAAATTTTTAGAAGAATCCTTTTAAAATACCCGGAAGAATTGCATCAGGATTTTTGATAGAGTCTTCCGTAATATTTCCGAACGAATTGTACGAAATTTTATGAATTCAGGAAGGGATGATCAGAACCTCAGAAATAATTCCGGAAGGGTTCCGTAAAATGTTTTGGCAGAATCCCAGAGCGGTATCTGGAAGAATTCTGGCGTTTATAAATATAATATTATTTTTTATTATGGCTATATCGGTCATGCGACTCAGAACTAAAGGGAGTCTGTAGATTATTTTTTTTAAATGATAGAAATGAATAGGTGGATAGGCGTCGCAAGGGAGTGACAAGATTTTTAAATTATATTTAGGTGGTGAAAATTGAGCAAGCCATTTTAAAGTCAGTAAGCACCGAAGCGTCCTGTATTTTGCCTAGCTTCTCTACTGGAAAAGGGTTGGCTCAAAGCTTTGAGCATAACAAAATAGAATATAAAACAATCACGGTCGATACTTTCTCCTATGTATGTTTACAAAAAAAAAAAAAACAGAAGAAGAGAGATGTCAGAAGGGTTTTGAAAGAATTTGAGATGAAGAATCCCAGGAAAATTTCCTAAAGCATTCTGGAGTAATTTCGGAAAGAATAATGAACGATTTTTTCTTACAATATTCAAATATTTTGTTTGTGTATCATTAAATTTCACTGTAGAAGCAGTTCGTTACACCAATATTATATTTAATTTATTAATTTTTGCCTATTAACCTGAGTAAGGACCTTGGGTCCTTTTCGGCCCATTTCAAAATTCAAATCAATGTAATTTTTGACCGAAATAACCTAGCATTTTAAATTGTCTGACAATGATTTTTTTTGTGATAAATTTTGTTTTTGCGGTAACGACAGTTATGAATATCGCCTAGGGAAGCTTCTATAAAAAAAATAACAAATTCAAAGAGCTCGCAAAAATCGGTGTTTCGACCGATATCAGTTCTGTTGTACTTACATGAAAGGCACACATGTCTTGTTTCAGGAATCCTCCCGGCGATCCGGATTTGGTCACTGTGGCTCCCTTTAGAGGCCCTTTCTTTGACAACCTGTAGTTCCGTAACTCAACAAGTAATCTGAACCGTCCTTATATTGTTAAATGAGCATTCACGTGGACTGTGAATAGAGATTCTCAAATCATTTACTTATTCATACCCGGTTCCGGAAAAGTAAGTTGCCATCACAGTTTTGTGTATGCAATTTACATCGGTACTATTTGGTTGATTTATATTTTGGCATACAATTTCTCTGTAATAAAGAACCAATTACCGGAGCACATTCCCTGAAAAATTAGGTCCAGTATGGTCCATGCGGAACCGGTTCCTGGAGATCCGGTAGATGGCCAATCTGGATAATTCAATAAAATTACTCGGATTTTTGCTCCAAAACCAAGTGAATGGTGTTCAATTCTTGACGATTTTTCATACATGGATGTATTTTGCCAACGGGATGAATGCATGGTTGCTCTGGTCCTTTTGGAAAACCGGAATGGCCACCGGTAAATCCGTAATGTGAGACCACTATATTTCAGCACGAAAACTAGGCATGCGACGGCTCTATCTTCATGATTTTGAATACCTGCACCTCTTCTAGTTATTTTTTTAATAAATGACCACTGCGGCTCATTGTGACCACCGAAATAACCAAGGAATGACCATCGGAGATATTTGAATTGTGGGACAATTCAGTTTTTATACCAAAGCTTGGCATTGTTTTATTTTGAGCACGTGACCCTTCTCAGAAGCCCGGATTCAGGTGCACGTTTTCGCAAATTTGAATTCTTGTGCCCAGAAAAAGACCAGGAATGAACGCTGGAGAAACCCGCATTGTGAAATATATCTGTTTTTGTACCAAAACTAAGCATTTGAAAGATCAATCTCCCTGTTTTTTGAAAATGTCTTATCATGTACCGTTTATAAATCAAAATTATAAATCAAAATTACGGACACTTAAGGTCTCAGTGAAGTATTATTAATCAAAAAGCATATAAAATTAATCATTCTGAATGATTCCTCTGCGTTATCGAGCCTCCAAAACACTTAACTTTCAAATGGTGAGTGAAACTTTTGATTCGGCAACATGAATAATTTTAAATAAATAGAAATGAGTGGACTTTTCATGACACTTTGATTTGAATTCAGGACAGTTCAAGTAAATCATAAATAGAAAAATGAAATCAATAATTTAAATCGTCAAACCACTAAAGAGGCGTCATGGGCAGTTGGGCATAATAAATTTGCATAAATATTAATGGAAAATGCTCATTGAAACAAGCCTCGAAAATGAGTACTTTTGAACGGCGAAAATTGAAACATTTCAAGTGAAATGTTTCCCATATAAAGTAGAGTGTCCGGAATTTGGAGCTGTCTGTAAAATGAATCAAAACGGTATATGACTTGAATTCAGAAAAAACGCAGATGAGTCTAAGGTTAGGAGGATTTTCAAAAAATAAGCAGCCTTTTAGTGACCATCGATCATCACTCGGAAACGGCAACAGATAAAACGTTGAAACACAAAATGTCGGAAGTGATGAAACGCCGAAATAACAATCTGTCGTGTTGAATTCTTTTAGTTTTGTCACCCAACCACAATGACATGAGGGGTACATTTTATTCCAAGTGCCCTAGAGCAATTTTTCATATAAGAATCAGATCAACACATAATGGCGTAAAACATAAATTCTGTTTGCAAATGTTTAAATATAATTCCTACAAAAGCAACCCTTCAAACTGAATTATTTTCGATTATATCACGCTTAGTGCACTGATTTTAACACATGAAAAACTACTGGATGTATTCTGGAATGGGACTAATGTACTTCAGAAGAAATAATCAAATATAGAAACCGATGAAATCCTTTGATGTGTGAGATATTTAAGTGGCCTACGTGTCGGTCCTTCAAGAAATTGCGCAATATCTTCGAAACTAGTTGATTAATGAATAAACTTTGAGCGCTTGTAAAAAAATGGTGCAAAATATTCAAGAGAAAAAATTAGATTGAGAGAAAATGAAATATTTTTTTTCTGATAAAACAATGATGTTGCCACTTAATGAGCAATAGCTAAAATCTTTAGGGTAATTAAAAGATTTCAAGTACAATTTTTAACTTGATTTGGACATATTAACTTTTGACCCAATTTAACTCCTACTACGGAATGTTGTAGTATTTTTCTGAAATCAAACATTTTATTGACCATACAAAATCGTTTTGAGCAAAACAATATTCATCTTGTAGAGTATTTTCAACAAAAGCGAGTTGCTTGAAACTCCTATGAAGAGTACTTACCATTTTCACGTGCACCATCTGCCCGTTCGATCACCATTCCGCGAGGGTTTCTTTCGAATAAAATCCGTCCCACATGTAAAGTTTCCAAACATTTATTCCACCATTCGAGTTTTATGGTCAAAATTTAGAGTCATTACAGATTTTATGCACGCCACACTTTGACTGTTTTTTTTTTTGTTTTGCATTTCCATCCAATTTCACCAATCAATCTCCTGCGGTGATGCTTTCCTATATACGATGGATGAAAAGAAACTTGTGTGCAAATTTCTTTATGGGCTTCGTTATAAAAATTTCCTACGCCCATTTCCGAGCACTCTAGAGGCAACTCCAGATGAGTTTGGTTTGTGTGTTTTTTTTCGCTTCCGACTCTGTGCTTACTTACTGACTGCACTGGATATATTTTCTATATGCTTTCGCTTCGCTTCGATAAAATTCAATTCACTCTATAATTTTTCTTCCGCCGAATCGCTTCGCGCGTTCGAATTTGTCTGCTTTTATTTCTGTACATAATACATTTTCCCGTGTTTGTATTTATCACTCGACTGTACAACTCGATTTACTACGAAACACGACACACACGGGGATGGGCTCCAGAGGAACGAAGAAAGGTCGGGGTGTAGCAAAGCGCTTTCCGTATGTGAGGAAATTTAGTTGGACACAGCAAAAAATAAATTAATATTGGGTGACGTAAATTCTGAAAATGCCAAGAACACAATCCAAGATAGCCGAGAGTTCTATCGATTGATATACTCCGATTTTTAGCGGTTGCTGACTGGTTTTTTTTTTATGATTCAATGATGCACTTATGTGCAGCTAAAATTACGTGACATCACAATTTATTTTCTGCTGTGTATGTTCCATCGAGAGAGTGTAAGCGCGCGGAGGTGCTTCTGTGGAAGCATGTTTGCGTTTCCCATTTTACCATATAAAAGGGGTTTCCGCTAACGGAGATAATCATACAAATCACTTTTCCACTGGCGGAGAAATAAAAAAAAGAGTTTTTCGATTTATGTTTTTTCTTTGCTCGTTTGCTCGCTTGGCTTGCAGGGTGCAACTTTGCGCCCGAAAGGCTTGGAAGCCTAGTAGAAATAGCCGTCGCCTCCGGAATCTCTCCGGCAAACGAGTGAGTGCTTTGCATCCCAGTCTTTCCGGCTATAGCAGTGGAGGAAATTTACATCGCTAGAGTTGGCTGTTTTTTGTTTTCCGGAATGTATGTGCTCGCGCTGACAGATTTCAAAACTTTACCAGAGATTTTCTCACTTATGGAAAAATTGGATTTCGAGTTAGCTTCGTTTGTCTAGCACGTGTTTGTGTTTTTGCTAACTTCACTGTGGAACGTAGAGCCGTTTTGTGGATTGTTTGTTCACGGAACGTTATAGTATGAGAAGAGGTCTATGCTGTGATGGAAGCAAATAAGCCTTTGTCGAAATGAAATACTGATGCCTTATGAATTCAAGGTTTAGGATAAGCTTCAAAGTGGGGTCAAAGTGCCGAATGAATGCTAAATGCATGATTTGCAGAGGTTCTTCTCGCGCTAAGGACGTCTGTCCTGTGAAGGAAAATACCAACAATTTTGTATGCGCGAATTTCGGAGGCAACCAAAAGTCTAACCTTTGGGATTGATCATCTCGCAAAAAACAAGAAATTACCTTTTTTTTTCCTGTTCGGATGCGCCACTGCGACCAGTATTTAGATCTATTGTGGCATTACCCGTATCCTTAGTGTATAGTGCATGTCGCATTACTCCATTTCCATTGATAGGTAATGAAGCATCGATTTCTGTACAGTTCTTGTTTTGATTCCTCAGATATTGATACAAATCGACTATGATGAAAAGGTCCCGCTATTTACACCCTTCATATAAATTTACATCTCAGCAAAGGCGCGCCCCTTAGCAAACATAATCGATTAAATATCTGAGAAACCAAATCGATACTACTGATATTTGACCATGCAACGGAACTCTAGTCCCATCCTTGTTTCGCTTTTAGTTTAGTCCCAGAAAAATACTAGAAAAAAGGGGCTTTATGCTAGCAGCAAAACCGAATCAAGCTAGAAAATTTGTTTAGTAATCAGAATTCACGTGAGTCCTTGAATTACCAGTACTTACAGTCCTTGTTGAGTTAATACTCATGATTGTTATCCTGGCTTCAAGTGTAGTCTCGGGACTGACCAACTCCGAGTCTTTAACCATCTGCTAGGTAAAATAGATTAATTTTCAGAAACTGTTGCCAGTAACAAGGACTTTGTACCGCGAATTCTTGAATTACCAGAGCATATTACCCTAGCCCGACAAACAAGATGAAGCTAGGGTTCAAATTGGTAGATCTTACCCCGTAACGCACCACAAAAAGGTGATCTACCCGCGTTACGGGTAAAGAAATTACCTTACCTCTTTCCTTCCCGCATGAATTTGCGTAGATGCAGGGGTATATCCGGTCTACTGTGGGCCAGTTTCAAATGCAACATAAATTCCTCCCCCTTTATATTATATAATAAGGAATTCCCCTGGCAGAATCTCCAAAAATGGTCATTTTTCAGTTATCGATCTCTTGCTTAATGGCTTAATTATAATCATGCTCATTAACAAGCCAATTTTTTTCCGCCAGATAGCCGTTCCAATCTTTTAATTTCGAATGGATATATCCAAAGAAACTCTTATGTCGATGTTATTCAAATTGTCTTCCAAGGGATAACCGTTTTTCAATTGTTTCAAATCATATGAAAAACCATTGCCGCTTCAGGCAACTTCGTCTGTTCATTAACGGATAAGCCCAACATAAATCATCAGAAAATGCACCTACTTCTAAGGAAACTTCTGCCTCTTATTTTTATTTATTTTAACTAAACAATTGAATCGAGTATTTTGGAGACTGATTTGGAAGAAGTGAGAACTTTCATCAAAATGTTCAAAAATATGAAAGATCTTGGCGATGATAAAATATTTCTACAACCTCATCACGCGTAATTGGACCAGCAGAATTCTAAATCGGAATCGATTAAACCAGCAGAATTCCGAAGGAACTCCGAAGGAGTACATAGATGACCTTCAAAGCAATTCCTGGAGAAATCCCAAAAACATTCATGGCAGAGCTCCGAAGGAATTCTCGGAGGAGTTCTAGAGACTTTTCCGGAAGAACTGCTGAGAAATACCCGGAGAAAAATGGAGCTTCAGAGGAACTTCGAAGGAATTGCTAGAGGAATGTATATATGAATCCCTGGATGGAGTGCGGAGGAAAGGAATTTCTACAGAAACTCCGAAAAAAATACTAGAGGAGTTCTCGAGGAGTTGCTGGAGGAACCATGACAAAATCTGAGGAAATTACTGGTGGAGCTCCGAAGGAACTCTGAAGTAATTCTTGGAAGATATCTAAAAAAACCTAGAGTAACTCCGGGGAAATGGGTAGAGGAGCTCCGGAAGCGTTCCAGTAAGAATTCCAAGGTAATTGCTACAGCGATCCCGGTGAAATTCCTGCAGAAACTATAGAGGAAACCCGAAGGAATTTCCGGTAGAGATCCAAAGGAACTACCGTGGAATTTCTGGATCAAATCCAGAGGATATGCGTGAGGAACTCCAGGAGAATTGGTGGAAAAACATTGTAGCTATTCTCGATGGAACTTCCAGGGAATTGCTGGAGGAACTCCGAAGAAATTTCTGGAAGGAAGGAATTCCTGGAGGAACTCTAGAAGAATTCCAGAAGGAACTCCAGATGAATTACAGGAGAAACTCCGGTGAAATTCCTGGAGAAACTATGGACGAAACCCGAAGGAATTTCCAGTAGAGCTCCGAAGGAACTACCGTTGAATTGTTGGATCAAATCCAAAGGAATTGCGTAAGGATCTCCAAAAGAATTGAGGGAAGAACTTTGGAGCAATTCCCGATGGAACTTCCGGGAAATGGCTGGAGGAACTCCTAAGGAATTTCTGGAAGAAAGGAACTTTGGAGGAATTCCAGGAGGAACTCCGGAGGAATTCCAGAAGGAACTCCTTAAAACTCCGGTGAAACTCCTGGAGAAACTATGGATGGAACCCGAAGGAATTTCCGGTAGAGCTCCAAAAGAACTACCGTAGAATTGCTGGATCAAATCCAGAGGAATTGCGTGAGGAGCTCCAAAAGAATTGATGGACGAACTTTGGAACAATTCCCGATTGAACTTCCGGGGAATTGCCGGAGGAACTCCGAAGGAAAATCTGGAAGAAAGGAATTCCTGGACGAACTCCAGAGAAATTCCAGGTGGAACTCCTAAAAAACTCCGGTGAAATTCCTAGAGAAACTATGGATGAAACCCGAAGAAATATCCGGTAGAGCTCCAAAGGAACTATCTTGGAATTGCACTTCCCGATGGATCTTCCGGGGAATCGTTGGAGGAAGTCAGGAGGAATTTCTGTAACAAAGGAATGCCTGGAGGAACTCCAGAGGAATTCCAGGAGGAACTCCGGTGAAATTCCTGGAGAAACTATGGAGGAAACTAGAGGAATTTCCGGTAGAGCTCCTAAGGAACTACCGTGGAATTGCTGGATCAAATGCGAAGAAATTGCGTGAGGAACTCCAAAAAAATTGATGGAAGAACTTCGAAGCAATTCCCGATGGAACTTCCGGGGAATTGCTGGAGTAACTCCGAAGGAGTTTTGGGAAGAAAGGAATTCCTGGAGGAACTCTGGAGGGATTCCAGGAGGAACTCCTAAGGAACTCCGGATTCTAGGAGAAATTCTTGAGAAATTCGAGGAGGAGCTCTGGAATATTTCCCGGAGAAAAACTAGAGGAATTCCCGGAGTAACTCTAGAAGAGTTCCTTGTTGAACTCTGGAGGATTTCCGAGGAATTACTGAAGAACTCTGAAGAATTCCTGGAGAAACTGTGAACTCCGAAGGAATTTCGGTAGGAAATCTAAAGAGTATTTCTGGAGAAACTCCAAAAAAAAATCCATGAGAAATAGAAATTCTTGGAGGATCTCCACAAAAATTGCTAGCGGAACACCGAAAAATTTTCTGGCGGAACTGCGAAATATTTTCTAGAGAAACTTCGAAGAAATTCCTGAAGGATCTATGGAACCCCGTATGAGTTGTTGGAGAAACTCCGTAGAAATTGCTGAAGAAATTCCGGATGAATTGCTGGAGGATCTGCTGAGGAATGCATGAGGGATGCCCGGAAAAAAAAATCCTGGAGGAATTTCTGACAGTGCTAATAATTCCAAAAGGAGCTATGAAGGACATCCAAAGGAATTTCCAGTGGAGGATTTCCTGGATGAAATCTGGAGGAATTCCAGGAGGAATGCGCGAAGCAATGCTTAAGAACCCCGGAGAAATTGCTGAAGAAACTCCGGAAGAATTGCTAGAAACATTCATGAAAGAAACCCGGAAAAAATCCTGGAGGAATTTCTGACAGAGCTACGAGATAATTTCAAAAGGAGCTATGAAGGAAATCCAAAGGAATTTCCTGTGGAGCTCTCGAGGAACTCCGGAGGATATGCTGGATTAAATCCAGAAGAATTACTGAAAGGACTTCTGACGAATTTCTGGAGCAACTCAAGAGGAATTATCGGTAAAGCTACGAAGGAATTCTCGGAGGAACTCTGAAGGAATTCCTTGAGGAACTCTGGACATATTCCTAGAGAATCTACAAAGAAAATCCTGGAGGAATTACATAGCAGTTCCTGAACTCTGGAGGCGTTCCTGGAGAAACTCCAGGGTGATTGCTTGACCTCTCTTTTATTCAATGCCTATGTATCAACCTATTTACAATCTAGAATTCTTACATCAGACATCTCCACTGCAAGGTGGTGATGTACCTGTTCTCCAACACTGATTTTCCTGGAGAAAATTCCCGGAGGAAATTTCTAGAGCAATACTTCGAGGTAATCCCCGGATGAATTTCTGGAACAAATCTCCGGAGCAGTTCCTGGAGGGATTCCCGGAGAAATTTCTTTGAGAATTCCCCGCGAAAAATTGTGGACAAAATTCCCAGAGGAATTACTGGAGGAAATACCCGGATTAATTCGTGGAGGATATTCTCGGAGGAGTTCTTGGAGGAAATCCTCAGAGGAATTTCCGAAGGAAATCTCCGGAAAAAATTAAGGAAAAATTCCTAAAGGAATTGCTATTCGGAATTCCTTGAGAAATTTGTTGAGAAAATCCCGGAGTAGTTCTGTCCCTTGGAATCTTATCCTCATAGGAATCCTCAAAATCCCCAGAGAAACTCCTCAAAAACTTCCAGGAGGAAATCTTCGGAAGAATTCTCTGAAAAAAAAAACCCTATAATATATCTGGAGAAATTCCCCGGAGGTATTCTTGGAAAAAAAAAAAATTCCGGAGGAGTTTCTGGAGGGAATCCCAGGAGGATTTTTAGGAAGAAATCTCCGGAGGTGCTACTTGAGGAAATTCCCAGAGCAACTCCTGGAGGAAATTCCCGGAACAATTTCTAGACCAGAGGAACTGCTGTTGGAAATCGTCTGAAAAATTCCTGGAGGAAATTCCCGGAGGAATTCCTGGAACAAATCGCCGGAGGGAATCCTGGAGAAAATCCCCGGAGTTCATGGGGACTACCCAGAGGAATTCCTGGAGCAAACCACCAAAGGAGTTTCTTGAAGAATTCCTGAACGAAATCCTCGGAAGAATTTCTGGATGAAATCTCCGGAACAATTTCTGAAGGAAATCTGCGGAGGAATTGCTATTACAAATCCCCTGGGAAATTTCTAGAGAAAATCTCTGAATAAGTTCTTCAGGGATATCCCCGAAGGAATCCGTGAAATTTCCGGAGGAAATTCCCGGAAAATTTTCTGAAGACTCCGGAAAAATTCTTCGCAAAAATCCCCGGAGCAGCTACTTAATGAAATCCCCAGAAGAATTCCTGGACAAAATCCCAAAATTCCTGGAGAAAATCCCTGGAGGAATCCTTTTTAAAAATCTCCCGAGGAATTTCTGGAGAAAATCACCTTAGTAATTCCTGGAGGATATCCATGGAGGAGTTCTTGGAAAAAAAAAACTCTGGAGGAATTCTTGGACGAAACCTCATAAGAAACTTCTGATCGAAATGCACGGAAGAATACCTGTAGCAAATTGATACAGTTTCTGAAGGAAATCCTCGGATGTGTTCCTGGAGCAATTCTCCGTAAGAATTTCTGGAGGAAATCTCCAGTGCAATTTTCTGGGAAGAATTCCTGAAGAAAATACCCGGAGGAGTTGTTGAGGGATATCGCCGGAGGAATCCTTGAAATTTCCGGGATAATCTCCAGTGGAGTTCCTGTAGAAATTCTTGATGGAATTCTTGGAAGAAATCGCCGGAGGGATTCCTGGAGGAAATCCCAGGAATTCTTGGGGACTACCCAGAGGAATTCCTGAAGCAAACCGCCAGAAGAGTTTCTGGAGGAATTCCTGGACGAAATCCCCGGAAGAATTTGTGGACGAAATCTCCGGGACAATTTCTGCATGAAATTTCGGAGGAATTGCTATTGCAAATCCCATGGGAAACTCCGAATGAGTTCTTCACGGATATAACCGAAGGAATCCTTGAAATTCCCGGAGGATTTCCTGGAGGAAATTTCCTGACAAAAATCTTCGTATAAATTTTCCGCAGAAATCCCCACAAGAATTCCTGGACAAAATCCCCGGTGGAATTGCTATTGGAAATTCTTTGAGAAATTTCTGAAGAAAATCCCCGGAGTCATTCCTGGACAAAACCCCGAAGGAACATCTGAACGAAATGCCCGGAACAATACCTGGACCAAATCGTTGGAGGTTCCGAAAGATATCCTCGGATTTTTTTCTGGAGCGATTCTCCGTAAGAAATTCTGGAGGAAATCTCCGTAGAAAGTTATATTGGAAATCCCCTGAGGAAATCCTGGAAAAAATAATCGGTGGAGTTTTTGGTGGAAATCCCCAGAGGAGAGCAAAACCAACTTTAATTTTCCAGCATACTTAGTTTGAGTTATTCAAAGTTATTTGTGAAATTTCTGTAAGATCTGATGTTCCTCAAGACAGAATTCAGGGACCAATATTATGCAACATTTACCCATCTGACTTACCTCGGGGATGTCAAAAAGCTTTGTTTGCGGATGACACAAGTCTCTCTGCCAAAAGACGGAGCCTGCGTGGTAGATTGCAAAAATGTTTGCTAATATTTTTATCATACCTTGTAAAAATGAATAAAAAAAATCGAATGCTTGCAAAACTCCAAAACGGGAATGTGAATTATTTCATCACTGAGAACTCATGTACTTTCGGACGATCCCGAATAGGAGCAGGAGGCGTGCTTGATTTAGTTACGATGAATTTATAAAATTGCATAACAGTTTTAATTACGTCATGAATATGATAAATTCATAGACTTCAATACCTATTCTTTGCACCATTTGAAAAAGCCGGATAGAATAGCTGTAGCATGATTGCCAATCAAGATCCAATAAGTTTGTTTGCTTCTCGGACAAACGTGGTGGTTGATGATCCGTTATAACCGACTCAAACGGCGCACATTTACAAGAAACATCATTTTCATCATTGTCGTCTTTTTGGACAAAACTATGATAAGATTCTTTAATTTTAGTGAAACAGCTAACCCTTCACTCTACAAATTTCCTCCACGAAAATAATCTTCATTGCAAATAATTCGGGTTGTTTAGGTGAACCCATATTCTTCTCTCGCGGATTAAACGTAGCACTTAGACGAATCAATTGTTTAATTAGAGCAGTCGACTTATATTCATTTCATAGCTAAACTAATTATTCTCTACCAGATAATACCCATTTTTGTCTACTAAGTGTTCACAATTCCTCATTAACAATTTTCTATTCACGCGCTCTCGCAAACTTGTTTTTTTCCCTATAGAATGTAAGAGTACATAACAGTATTACTTCAACAGAATTCCAGTTTTGTTTCCACACATCCTTACATCTGAATCTATTTACAGAAAAGTTCTCTCAACTCTGAGCATTTTCAACCACGACTGTTTATTTACATGATGAGAACATCCCCTTTATATTACAAGTTTTTTTTTGTCTTCTTTTGCTTGTTACTTTTTTCCTCGAACCGAAGCCTTTCTACCAGATGCACAGTAATCAACAAATTGGCCGTCTCGAACTGCACTGCTGCTGCTGCCTTCACTTTACTTATCACGTAATCAAATCTTGCCGCGTAAAGTTTGCTCTCACTTTCTTGTTGCTGCCAGCGCTTCATTTATCCCTTAATTTGCCCCCCCCCCTCGATCATGGCGATGACAAAGATGTGCAGCCTTAAGTTCGCCAACGAACCGTGGAAATGCTACTCCATACATTTTTTTTTTCAATCCAAGCCATAAAAGAAGCAGAAAAAATCGAGAATCATACAAATGAAAACTCACTTCTGCCTTGGTCCGGTTCGTCGCTCGTTCGATTCGCAAGTTTCGCGCTAGGAGTTTTCCCGTTTTCCCCCTCTTTTGTCTGCTTTTGTCGGAAAATGGAAAATCTCAAACTGGAAGGAAAATCTCGGGCTTTCGTCGATCTCGGATTTCAGCAGCTCTCGTTCCCCGATCATAAGAAGATGGCAAGCTTATAACAATCATCTACCCAGACATCCGGAATGTACGTATAAGTACTGAGATCACTTTTTGCGTCATGCCATGCTTATATGTACGAAGATTACGAATAGGATGTCGTTTAAAGGCCATATACGTACAAAAGGGGAGGTAATATAAGTGCATAATTTTATAATGGAAATTGACAAGCAACGCGAGTGTGTAGACTTCAATGCAATTTAATTTAAGATAACAGAGTTGATTTGACAGTTGCTACGAATTGGTTCGCCTTATTTTGCGGGTATATGTTTTCAACATCATGAAGCGGTATTCATTTGCCACGTCCTTTGGCTCGGGTTGCTCGTTTCTCTTATCGGGAAATTTACCGATCGGACGAGCGTCGCAGATTGAATTGTTAATGCCATTCATTGGTTCGGGGTTTTCTATTTCTCGGAGTGTACATTTTCGATGGGGTACTTTTCGGGTTGCAATTTATTGGACTCAACTGGCACTCACTACTCGAGAAGCGATGGAACAGAACGTTTCGATATAGTTAGCAGGCGGAATTGGAGAATAACGGGACAGAGTGACAGCATAATGGACACGGTTAATTTACTACCTGATCGGATGTCACTTGAAGCTTCGAGTGGTTGGGAAAATTGTGGATTTGGTTGACAGTTGGAGTGCTATTGGATGGAGGTGATACATACTCAAACAGAACGAAAATTATTTACAGTAAAGTTAGCTCGTTGAGGACGAGGAATAGTTGGAAACAGAGTGTTAGGTGATTGGTTTTATAGTTTTTACATATTTAATTTCCAAAGCTTCTGAATTTAGCGTTATCGAATAACATTCATAAATGTAAAGTGTGTAGACCAGTGTTTGACAATCTTTTAGGAAAAAAGAAATATGTCTTTAGTAAATTTTTATCTTGAAAATGAAAAGTTTATGGAAAAGAAAAATTCGACAGTTTGCAGATTACTTTCGCGGAAAAGAAAACTTTGATACACAAAAAACCTGTATGGATACTAGGAGTAGTCATCTTGCCAGGAGTTTGCCAAAAGCTTATTAACGACTTTTGGTATGTCACAGTCTTCGAAAATCCCACGAGTAATCTTTCAAGGATTGTGCCATCACTATGTTTCGTTATATGATGAAATTCAAGTTTTTTTAGGTATTCAAAACGATATTTTAGATAATGTCCTCAGTTGGTTTCAAAGACTTTCAAAAGATTTTGAAGCATTCTCAGGGGTAGCCAAAGTACTCCAAATGGTTTCTGAAAGGTTTCTCATAAGTTTTCAAAGGTTATACATTGATGAATGTTTGCCCTTTATTGGCATATACCATATTTGGTAGTATGTCCGAAACATAGTTTTGGGAACTTGTAATCAGAAGACACAGTGTGTTTGTTTCAAAGGGTATCCTTTGCAGTAATTTAGAAGTTTAAAAATCGTTTCTAAAACATTATCGAGAGCTTAACCCGTTTGGAGGTCCGGTGATATCGTTGAATGTTAAACTTTACGGAAGAGATCACCATTCTTTACAAATTTCGGCTTCTCGGTAAAGTTGCACCAAATTTTATTGTTCTGAAACATTGTAGAACATTGTACAGGTCTAAATGCATCAATAAAAAAGTTTGTAGTCTCATCTCCTGAACCATTTGGGCCCCCGTAATGCCACTTCACTGAATAAAATGGCTGAAAAATATGGAGAAACTTTCCAGCATATCTAGAACTGACGGATTGGGTGCATTCCTTTATATGGCTTTGGGACTAATGCGCAATGTGATCACTTTGGGTAGCTCAGCAAAACTTATCACCCAGTGAACCACGTATCGTATAAGGATGTGCGCCAAAAATCTCATATTCATACGTCAAAAATCAGAATCGCACAATATGTCAAATCAAAACGAATAAATGTTAACACAAATTGTATATAATTCTCCACTACGATTCATTGTCGACAAACTTTGTTGACAACAAACCATGCCGTAAATAGTATAATCTAGAATCGCATCAAGATGTATAAACTGACAGATCATATATCAATGCAGATTAGCATCAAATGAAATCGCAATAACTTAGCAAAATTTGCCACCCGAGGTTGGTATCTTCTGACGGTGGGCTTCAAAGAACAACAAAGCGTGTGTGCTGTATAGCAAACTTCCTTTAATGTTGGCAAATAATCACACCCTTATTCATATAGCGGTCTGTGGTGTAGTGGTATGGTACCGATGTAGGGACCCAAAGGTCCGGTGTTCGAGTCTCACTGGAAACTTTTTTTTTATTTTTATCGGAATTTTGTGGCATCGTATTCCTGACCATGGAAAGTCTGAAAAAGTCGTGGGAAGTGCGTATATGGCCTCCACTTTGGTGTGTATATAGCGTTATCATGCATTTTATACGAGTGATTTGATTCATATATAATGATGTATAGCAAAAAATATACCAACCGAAATGTTGACTGGGCAACCCTTCGGATGCACCTGCAATAGGGTACGGCTTATTTTTCGAAAGTAATAAAAACCGAAAATTCGTATGCTTTTGTGAATTCAAATCACAAAAAAAGAGAAATCTCAAATTTTGAACCAAACATATTTAGATTTTGAGGTTGCGCAAGTGACTTGAAGGTGAATTTTCAGTTTATGAAATATGAGCTTCAGTGAAGTCTACATAACTTTGTTATTTTCTAACAAATTTTGGAACTCTCAGCATCATTCTCTTCAAAATTGAATTTATGAAAAGTTGGAAAATATCAACTTTGTCTGAAATCAAAATTAGTCTTAGTTAAAGGTAGTTTTCTCTAATGCAGTTTCTCCTTTTACTAAAAAAAATATCTATGTTTGACCATAACTTCATGAATACCCATCCAATTCAAGATCTTTTCAAATGCTTATTTAGATGTTTTTGAACTGTGTAAACCACAAATTTAATTGAAAGAGGTGAATTTAATTTTGAAGAGAATGATGCCAAGTGCTTCAAAATAATTAAAAATATTACAAAGTTATGAACACTTCACTGAAGGTCATATTTCATATTTTGAAAATTCACCTTCAAATAAACCTAAATAAATAAATAAATAAATAAATTGGGAAACTGTTGAGAATCTGATAAAAATAATTCAGAGCTCCCAAGAACATCTGGAAACTCCCACTGAGAACTATAGGTACTTTTTGAAATTTCTTGAAACCACTCAGAAACATTTGGAGTACTGCTGGGCACCACTCGAAGGCCACTAGTAATGTCCGCTTAGGAACACATAGCATCCCTTTGAAACCTCTTGGAATCACTCCGTGGATCTTGAAAAATCTTCTGAATTCTTCTTATAACGGGGTTTCCAAAAATTGGCAATCAAGTTATGTGCGTGACAATTTAAATTTGCGTTTGTTTCCATGCTCGTTGTATTTAAATGACAGAAAACTTTAATTTACATAATTTGTTAACATTCAGGTCATTTGAACACTTTGGAACCTCTGTGAAATCCAATAAACCGCTGGACATGCTTGCAAAATCACTGTATCCAGTTGTTTTTTTATACTTCTTAAGTTCAGGACCTTAAATGAACCTGGACGAGTGAGCCTTTTGGCTCGTGAATTGCGAAAAGTTGGCGTGTGCGTGGCTGCTATTCAGGAAGTGCGTTGGCTAAGATCTGGAGAACGTGAATTCAGAGCGGTAGATCCCGTCGCTAACACCGCTTTCAAATACAACATCTATTACAGCGGTGGCGATAAAGCTGAACACGGAGTCGGTTTCATAGTGATCGGGAAGCAGATGAAGCGCGTTATTAGGTGGAGGCCGATCAACGAGCGGATCTGCGTATTGAGGATTCGGGGCAAGTTCTTCAACTACAGCCTGATCAACGTATATGCACCGACTAACGACAAACCCGATGACGTGAAGGACGCGTTTTACGAATGTCTAGACAAGACCTATGGAGAATGCCCAAAACACGACGTGAAAATTGTCATCGGCGACGCTAATGCGCAGGTCGGAAAAGAGGACTTCTTCCGCCCTATCATTGGTAAAGAGAGCCTTCACTCTGTTACCAACGACAACGGCCTACGTTTAGTGAACTTTGCTGCCACCATGGGGATGGCCATCAGTAGCACTTACTTTGCACGCAAGGATATCCGCAAGCACACCTGGCAACACCCAAATGGCGAACTTTGCAACCAAATCGACCATGTTCTGGTAGACGGCCGACATTTTTCCGACGTCATCGATGTTAGAACTTTCAGGGGTCCTAATATCGACTCAGACCACTATCTCGTTGTAAGCAAAATTCGAGCGCGATTATCAACCGTCTCGAGTTCTAGAAATCGACAATCGTTGCGTTTCAATATCCAACGCCTGTCAGCAGATGGTGTAGCAGCGGACTACCATCAAAAGCTCGACGAGCGGATTAGCGAAATCGACGAAAGCGTCAACCTCAGCGATCTGTGGGAGTCAGTCCACGGAGCA
Source organism: Aedes aegypti (assembly GCF_002204515.2). NCBI lineage: Eukaryota > Metazoa > Arthropoda > Insecta > Diptera > Culicidae > Aedes > Aedes aegypti. Next base: position 352,234,916 of record NC_035109.1, on the reverse strand, counting down.
GTGAGCACAGTAGCGCGAGAAGTGGTAGGTACTGCTCAACGAAGACCAAGGAACGGTTGGTTCGACGAGGAGTGCCAGAGAATGACGAACGAGAAGAACATGGCTAGAAGCCGGATGCTGGTGTCTGGTACCCGTCAGAGCAGAGAGCGGTACAAGGAAGCAAGGGCAGCCGAAAAACGGATCCATCGCAGAAAGAAAAAGGAGCATGAAGAGGCAGTAATTGCTCAGGCGCATGAAGCTATGGAAGAGAATAACATGCGACGGTTCTACGAGTCCGTAAATGGTGTGCGGAGAAAAACAGCGCCGTCTCCCGCCATGTGCAATGACCGCGAAGGAAACTTGCTGACGGATAAGACAATGGTGGCCGCCAGGTGGAAAGAGTACTTTGAGTCATTGTTGAATGGAAATAATGGAAGTGGATCTGGTAGCAGAATTCAAATCGATGACGATGGACAGGCTGTGGAACCTCCAACGCTAGATGAGGTAAAAAAAGCTATCAATGGGCTGAAGAACAACAAGGCTGCTGGGAAGGACGAGCTCCCGGCCGAACTTCTCAAACACGGAAGCGAGCAGCTGCACGAACTCCTTCACCGTATCATATCGAGGATATGGGAGGAAGAACAAATGCCTACTAGTTGGTTGGAAGGTCTCATTTCCCCTTTGTACAAGAAAGGGCATCGACTGGAGTGCGCCAATTACCGAGGGATAACACTCCTTAATTCGGCGTACAAAATCATGTCTGGAGTTCTGTTCAACAGATTGAGACCGTATGAGGAGTCCTTTGTCGGCGAATACCAAGCTGGTTTTCGAGAGGGCCGATCAACGACGGATCAAATGTTTACCCTGCGTCAAATCCTAGATAAATTCCGGGAGTACAACTTGCAGACTCATCATCTGTTTGTAGATTTCAAAGCAGCGTACGATTCAGTGAAGAGAAACGAGTTGTGGCAAATTATGTCCGAACATGGCTTTCCGGCGAAGCTGATTAGACTGATTCGTGCAACGCTTGATGGATCAAAATCAAGTGTGCGGGTGGTGGACGAGATTTCATCATCGTTCGTAACCTTAGATGGATTGAAACAGGGTGACGCTCTTTCTAACTTGCTGTTTAACATAGCGCTCGAAGGTGCTATCAGGAGAGCCGGTGTGCAGAGAAGCGGTACCATTATCACACGTTCTCATATGCTCCTTGGCTTCGCGGACGATATCGACATCATAGGGATTGACCGTCGGGCAGTGGAAGAGGTGTTCGTGCCTTTCAAGAGGGAGACAGCGAGAATCGGGCTCACGATCAACACCACAAAAACGAAGTACATGATAGCTGGTGGTCAACGTGGGTCCGGACGTGTTAGTGGTAGCGAAATGGTGCTAGGTGGTGATAAGTTTGAAGTGGTGGAAGAATTTGTGTATCTTGGAACACTAGTGACATGCGATAATGATGTTACCCGCGAGGTGAAAAGACGTATTGCAGCTGCGAGTCGGGCTTTCTACGGGCTCCGTAACCAGCTGAAGTCCCGTAGCCTGCAAACGAAAACAAAACTCGCGTTATACAAGACACTGATCCTTCCGGTTGTCCTTTATGGCCATGAATCATGGACATTGAAGGAAGTCGACCGGAGAGCTTTCGGGGTGTTTGAACGTAAAGTGCTGCGAACAATACTCGGCGGTAAACTAGAAAACGGCATCTGGCGGCGTCGCATGAATCACGAGTTGTACCAAGTGTATAAAGAGGTGGATATTGTCAAGCGCATAAAACACGGCAGGCTGCGTTGGGCTGGTCACGTTGCCCGTATGCCGGAAGAACGACAAGCAAAGATAATATTCAACAGAGAACCCGGACGAGGCCGCCGACTTCGTGGTAGGCCGCGCACACGATGGCTTTTTGCGGTTGAGGAGGACTTAAGGGCACTTAACGTTCAGGGCGACTGGAAGCGATTGGCCCAGGACCGAGCCCAGTGGAGAAGACTCATCCATTCGGCGCAGATTCATCGTAGCGAATTGTAGCCCATCAAGTATCAAGTAAGTAAGTTCAGGAGAAATGTATCAATACTATAACGACACGTAGATCACAAATCTATGAATAATATTTAATGCAGTTCAATTAAAACAAATAAGATTCCGTATTTAAGAAAATAAATACGTGATCGTACGAGAATAGGGTAGCGGTTTGTACAAAGTCCGAAATCGGCTACTTGGGGAATGAGAGGTTCCAAAATAGGATCTCATGGTTACCAGACGGATAGTATTCGAAAGAACTATGCATCTTGATTACACCTCTTATATGATTGCTGTTTATGTTATTTCTTTCATTGATGTTATAAACAGAAGCGCAGTGAAAAAAAAAATAAATTAAAAAAAATGTAAAACGAATGGTTTATGCGAAAAGAAGACAGAAACTAGGAAAGGAAACTAATAATAGAAAGAAGAAATAGAAGTATTGAAAAAGAGAAGAAAGAATAGAGTGCATGAACAAAAAAGTAGAAATGGAAAGTACTGTTGATAACGCAAAACTACTCAAAAAATTGAAGAAAACTGAATAATTTCTCCTGGCACTTTAAACCAAACAATTCTTGTTGTCAAAGAATTCTTTATTTATCAGAAACGACCATACAAGGCAATGCTGGCAAAGTGCTGGAATTTTGTAACAAAGTAGAATTTTTTAAAACTGGGAATAAGGAGTTTAACAGAAACAATAGTAGTTTTGTACTTTAAGGGAAGAAATCATATCGGATACTTATAAAAAATAACATGTTTACTCAGCTATCTTGTTTTTAAATCAGTACAATAATTGAATGTTTGCTGAATTGATTGGAACTCTAATGTACAAAGGAAATTTTATACCCCATTTAGCCAATTGATTCCCTGAATTGTAGCTTGCATTGATTTACCAAAAGTAGATGAAAAAACCGAATTTAGTACTAAACCATTTAATTCCACTAGAGTTTGTATCCTTTGACATATACGCGTATTTCGACCTCAACTGTAAGGCCGTCTTCAGTGTCGTGTACTAGACTCGACTTGATTTACCAGTAAGATAAATCTGATTATTGGTAAATGTAAAATAATACGCACCATTAACAAATCGATTTTCGTTGGCATACGTATAAAAACATTTAATCATCCTAATTAACTCTTCATTTGATTAGCTGTGCCTTTAAACATTGAAATGGTATGCCTTAACAGGTGTAGTAAACAATATTCAACAAAATACTTCAATCAAATTTATTATTTATCGAACACAAAATTAATTGCTATAAGCCTCCCTTCTAGCTTCCCTCAGCAAATCCAATTTCGGTTCCCCCGGAAAATAATCTCACTTGAAGCTTTCGAACATCGAACACTTCTGGCCTATCACTTCAATAATAAAATCTTTAACGGAAACCCGTAACAAATATACAACACCGAAGCTGTTTGCTTTTCAATTTTCAACATCCTGTGTGGGCACGGATTGACGTCAACATTAGAGAGAGAGCCGATGTGCCTGTTCCCGCTTTCCTGTGGTTGAATAGAATCCGAAGGCAACAGTTTGCGCAACATGAATGGCTCGGCGCTCTGTCAGTTCGTATAAATTTCATTTTAATTAATTTAAGTGAAATGAATACCCATTCCATCAGCCGCAGGATTAATTCCCCAGGTCCGGATTTTCCTTCCAGTTTGTAGTGCTGTTTGGATTTTAAGTAAATTGTAGGTTTCTTCTTTTTGCATTTATGTCTTCACACAGCTTCCTGGTCGTCGTCAGCTGTGCTGTACCTGTGCTATACCGTAACCTCCTGGATCTGAACACGTTTTTTCAGCGTCGACGTCCCGGCGGTGGAGCCCATCTGCGGATGATTGGCACTGGTCATGGATCCTGTGAGATTCCCGCTACCACCATGGCCAATGATCCCCACAATGGAACCTCCACCTCCTGCTACAGCAACCCCGCCACCCAAACCACCCACCGCATGCAAATGATGCGAATGGGAGTGGTGATGATGATGGGAACCACTACTACCTAAACTACTGTTACCACTAGTGCTACCGATAAAATTGTTACTATTACTGCTATAGGTTGAGCCTGGTCCAGGACCCGTCAGTTTGGGATTGGTCGAGTTCACCAAGTCCACCGTGATAACGTTGCTACTACTGTTCATACCACCGCAAGTATGGTGATGCAGATGATGACCATTGCTATTACTGTTGCTATTGCTATTTACAAGGATGGAGGTCAGCGGAGCCGCCGTTTGAGTGGACGCCGTCGAAGCCGAAGGGGTGGGTGAGGGTGAGATGGACGCCGTCGTGGTCGACACACAGGCCGTGATGCAAGATGCCGGCGAAGATGAAGACGCATTGCTGGATGACCTCACCGGTGGCAGTGGAGCCGACTTGGAAGAAGAAGACCTTGGCAAGGTCTGATTGTTGCTATGGTGGTTGTGGTGGTGCTGGTGGTGATTATGGATGGCTTCCGGCACTGTCGACCCGGAAGTGCAGTGATGGTTCCGCGACGATGGATCACTTGGCGGATGGTGGAGGCTCTGTAAAGGAAACACGTGAAGATAAGCGTGAGTTATGTGAGTGACACTAGGAATACTTTCGTTTGGAACATTTCAACCTGTGGAGACAGTGACGGCAATGGTGGATAAATGAAACAATTAGCCTAATTAATTTGAAATTAAATGGGATGTCAACGTGATCTGTCGGTTGTTTACGTTTTAGCAATATATAATTCATTTGTTCGCATCGTACGAATACAGAGGTTAATTAATGTTTTTGAAAAAAAAAACAGGATAGAAATATTCACCACATATTAAATTTTTGAATGTCACTCCATAGAGATGATGAATAGGAAATGTTACTAAGGTAAGACAATCAAAGTGTTATACTATGGGGTATACCCATGCACAGTCGGAATTCTATAATCTGTGAACGCAACGCGTAAACCTTGAGAAAACGACTGTATCTTATGAAAAATTGCTTGAAAAATCGGATGAAAGTGGTTCTAATGGTCGCAAGAATCATGCCCATTTCATCCGAATTCTCCAATTTTAATTGGGTTTTCAATTAGATTTCTCACAGTATATGCAGGAAAACTGTGTATGATCTATCGCAATAACGTTTTTTAGACTATATGAAAATATCAATGTAGGAGTTGGAGCTGACCACACGAATCGATATCATGCCCATTCAACCCAAATTCCACATTTTCTTAGGTTTTCATATAATTTGCCATATTATATGCAGGAAAATCCTTTATAGACAACACAGCGTAACAAAAAAGACATTTCTGCGTGCCTCAAGGATTAAATTACGTGTAGATTTGGGTTTGCTGAATCTCATGCCGTTTTCAGAAATTTCCCTGCACGTCACAATTTTTGGCTACAGGTCGCCAAAGTTGTATAAAACACTAATTTCATTGATGTAAACATGACATTTAAAATATTATTTATCGAATTCTTTGCTGATCTAATCCACCAAACATGCAAAGTAGAACTTTAAGTTACATTTCAGATATAATTTGGTTTAAATTGAGTGATTAAATTTAGATTAAAGAAACTTTTTCTCCATGCTTAATTCTCCATACAAAATTCTCCGTTTCTCTTTAATGGAAAAATGCAATACTTTTCTATCCCATCAAAAACCAACTTTTGAGCATCGAAAGTATTATAAACTTTGTTGGTAAGTATTGTATACAGATAACGATACAGATGATGTTTGAATTCTGTGGCAAATTAAGTAAATTAATTGCCATACAAGGTGATAAATTTGTATGCAAGTTAGCTGAAATTTTGCATTTTAAACAGCCAATATCTCAAAAACTAGACGTGCTATGATATTTTCGAAATCGGCATTGGATTCACCAACCCTTCATTAGGTGAATAGTGATATTTTGTTGCTTGAGACAAAAACGTGTTCCGCAGTGCTATTAACACAATTTTTTCTAAGCGTTAGCAGTAACTTTCTTAGACTGTTGTCACTTAGGAAAAGTAATTTCAGCTACTCATAATCAGCTTTCCTCCATAAAAAGTCCTATAACAAGCCATATAAATAGGTTACTCAGACTCAGACGATTATATCTCTGAAAATGTCATTAGTTGCAAAGCTCATAAATAGTTTTCCTGCATATAATATGAGAAGTCCTATCAAAAACCTGATAGATTGGGGATTTCTGGTAAAATGAGCATGATGCTGGCCGGTTCGGTTAGTTTTAATTCATACACTCCCTTCGTTAGATACCTATTGCGTTATTGGAAATTACTATGGAGAAATGTTTAAAAATGTTCTATACACCTTAGTACTGTAATGAAAGTACACACTTTTTATCCAATAGTGAAAACTTATTCCTGAAGAAACAAATCCCTTTTGAGCTGACTTTGTATGGGATTTTTGTGGATATTTACAAAGTTATTATTCCATTTGAAGCCAAATAATAGCAAACAAACTCATGAATATTTCTTTCCCTATCCATCGGATTGAATTGCGCTCTTTAGGAAATTTGTATATTATGGTTTGGAGATTAACTTTATACTACGGGATAATAAGTGATGGGGAAGGTCCAAATACCTTGGGTGGATAGCTCAGACGGTTCCTGTCCCCAACATCGATGGGATTTACTTCACAGCCACACAAAGGGTGCCCTTTCATGCACAATCGTCTTCAATCGGGGCGTTCTAGCTGTTCTTACAGCTTTTTCGGGGTTTACACCAACCAAACTTAACACTCGCGACTATTGAAACACTACATTTATTAAAACTTAATCACGAACATGCAAAGGGGTTTATTTGGCTTAAACTAGCTATCAAATTTGCACTTAAACTAACACATATAAAAAACGGATTAAAATTAACCGGCCGTGGGTCCACCGCCCGTGTGCCTTGGTGACCTGATAGAATTGGACTGAAGGTTGCTCCAACTCTTCGGGCTATCGATCCGCTGGTCTCCCGCTGCGATGTTTTACCTCGCTGGTTCTCAGAGCGATTCTCGCCGCTCTTATCAGATCCTCCTTATCACTCCTACGGCAGTGATGATGGTGATGATGATGATGATGGCTGTTGGGGTCGCCTAGAGAGTAGGAGATTGGATGCCTGGGAGATCCATGCTCTTCGTATGGTGATTCGGCTAGGCTCACTGCATCGCTGCTTGTAGGTAGCCAGTAGAATGGATGGTTTTTCTGATCTTTAGGGCTGCAGAAGCTGACGACCTCCAGTTAGGCACAGGGTCGTAATTTAGGGGGTTTCAATGTGCAATCAAACAATAAGTTTGTACTGAAAATTAAAGAGTTAACATGTTTGGAACATTTTTCATAATTTCTCCATAGTAATTTCCATACAAACCTACTTTTTCCTTCGGCCACCACCTAGAAAGCTGCAAATTTCACAGGACACCATTTTTTATGGTAAGGATGACAAGAAAGATATGGGAGATTGGATTTTCAAACTTTTTTTAAATACTGAACCGCCATAATGTTACACACATGCAGAATATGGTTCTACTGTCATCGTTATTTCATTTTCAGCGTTCACTGTTGATTATTCTATCCGAAACACTTCTTCGTATCACATTACTTCTGATCAATTTAAATTACCCCCAAATACAACACCTGCTAAACGTAATTTTCATCAACAGCAACCCCTACTTATGAATAGAACACGTTTTATTTTTTCATCGCAACGTGATCCCACCTAAATAAGATGGGAATTTTATGCATACTATCCCCCGGAGAAACGTGTTCAATTTTCTACCGACGAAAAAAAAAAGGAATCCACATTTTTCCTTACCAAATCTAAGACTCATTCCAATCCAATATGTGCCACCAACCCTATAAAGGCCTCCCAAAGTTGAAGTAGCGCAATGGTAGTCTACTTTGCATATTCCCGTTCTTTTCATTAGCCCCGGCATTTTTTTTTTCTTAGCAGCAGCGTCCCAAAACCATTCCGAAAAAGTGTATGCGAAAGTTGATGCGGGATAAGGATATATCTCAGTGGCAATGGAAGCTTCTCCTTCCATATCGGCACGGATCTTCTCTTTCCAGGGAAAATGCATATTTGATGATTTCTTTCCCAAAGAGTTGTGGGCACTCGTGTGCCCAAACTGAGTGGTTATGTGTTGAAAAAAAGTTCTTGGCACTGTCCAAGAGTACCATCCTCGGAATTCCACAATGGTGGACCAAAAATAACGCGAGGTGCACCAGTAGTGGTGAAAACGGTATAGATCAATTACCATTTTTCTTTTTCTTCGGAAATTTATCCCGTGTTCACAGTCATCCAGGAGAAATGTAATACTATTCAAGTGAAGATTTTTAGAGAAGGACTCGCTCGGTTCTAATCTTATGAAAAGAGTTAAAAATTAAAACGATCGATGAAAAATCACTTATCGATATGTATTTTGAAAACTTTTTAACAGATGAGCAATTCTCGCTGAAACCAGGCCGCCATCGGCACCCATCGTAGGTATTCAAATTGTATGTCTCTGATCGCTAGTTTTCGATAAAACTTAAGGGTGGTCCTTTCGGATTTCTCAAATTGGTGGACCCCTCGTACGCCAGCTAGCTAAACAGTTTGCGCTAGAACCCATTTTTTATAAATCTTGGGTATTTCTTCACGTGATATGTCTCATATTTCCCTTGGAACACATAGCAAACTTAGTGGTATCGTATACAAAAAGGATATAGCTTTCATTTGGAGTTAAAACAATTTTGGCGGCCATTTTAAATTTGGCCGCTATCTTGAATTTTGTTAGAAAAATCATTTTTTCACCATTAGCGCACCGCTAGTTTTTGATTCTGAGATCACCATCAGAAAGCTGAGGAAAAATTGCGTAAGATAGGCTACAGAAACTAGGTGAGCAATGGTATTTACCCTATGAAATGAACGATTTTCTAAATCATGTTCTACGATTTTAACAGATGTGGCGAGTGCAATCAATTCAAACATAATTTTTTGTACAACAAAGAAACAAGTTCAATCGTTGGTGTTTTATTCAAGTCAAGTGAAGAATACGAGTGTTATTTTGAGTGATAAAATCTAGCGGCCATCTTGGATTTTGACGTCATCTTGATTATGAGTAGTTGAATAAGTTTTTCACCTACTTTCACCACTCAGCATGTCGAATTTAGAGGCCATCAATAAAAATACGGTTACGTATACTTTTCTTCTCATTATTGTCAATTTTCCTGATGTTACGTCCCTACCGGAATCGAGTCTGATACGAGTCTGAATACAGGTTATTAAATAGTAATTTTCTTTTATAAAGCGATTTTTTATAACAGAATAATTCTTCGACATATCTTTGAATTCAGTAATAATGAATAAAAAAATAATGAATGAAAACGTCCGAAAACATTGATTGAAATAAACAAACATTTTTTCACCATATGCATTTTTGTCATTGAATAAAGTTTATAAATTGCGCGTTGGGACATTAGTAAGTATTGTGGTAATATCTGTAGTTTTAACGTAAAACATTGCCAAAAGTGCATTAATTAAGAATGGAAATCTTAAATTTTCAAGATTTTCTGAACAATAAAGTTTTTACTACCGCCCAACATGCATGTAAAAATAGCAAAATTGAAAGATGAGAACCAGGCTTTGTTCTAATGCGGATGCCGAAACGCAGGTGTATTATTTTGAGGTTGGATAATCTGGCGGCCATCTTGGATTTCGACGCCATCTTAGTTTTTAAAAGTTGAATGATTTTTTACCATCTCAGCGCTCATGTTGAATTATAAGGCCTCCGTTAAAAAGAAAAACAATTAGATTCCTTATTCCTTATCTTATCTCAGCTGTTCAACTTATTGTTCATCTCTATCAATGGTTTAAAACCAAATAAATAAAAACATAATGCTATTTTTCAACTCGAAAATATGCAGAATAATCAATCAGGTAGCAAATAAGCGTTAAAAAATTCCTACTTGATAATTTGTTTTTGAAGCTAGTTAAGCTTTGGGGCTGGCTCTGTTCTAGTAGGGACGTAACGTCAGGAAAAAGAAGATTAAGTGTAACGGTAGTATTAAAATTCAAAATGTTGAGTGCTAACAAGGTGAAAACTCATTCTACTATTTAAAACCAAGATGGCATCAAAATCCAAGATGGCCACCAAATTTTTTCACTCAAAATAATACTTCTATTCTCCATCTGACTCGAATAATACATCAACGATTGAAAACTTGTTTCTTTGTTATACAAAAAATGATTTTTGCACTGATTGCACTCGCCATATACATCAAAATCATCGTTCATTTCATAGGGTAAATACCAATGCTTACCTAGTTTTTGTACGCTATCTTACGCAATTTTTCCTCAGCTTTCTGATGGTGATCTCAGAATCAAAAACTAGCGGTGCGCTAATGGTGAAAAATGATTTTTCTAACAAAATTCAAGATGGCGGCCAAATTCAAGATGGCCGCCAAAATTGTTTTGACTTCAAATGAAAGCTATATCCTTTCTCTATACGATGCCACTAAGTTTCCTATGTGTTCCAAGGGAAATATGAGACATATCACGTGAAGATATACCCAAGATTTATAAAAAAATGGGCTTTTTCGAAAACTGTTTAGCTAGCTGGCGTACGAGGGGTCCACCAATTTGAGAAATCCGAAAGGACCACCCTTAAGTTTTATCGAAAACTAGCGATCAGTGACATAAAATTGAAATTCCAACGATTTCTCGTCTTCGATCTTCTTTTTCACAAAAAAACTTTGCCTAATGTAGAAGTCCTGTAGATAGGTTTTTTGAAAGTGTCGTCTACATGTACTGCCAACAATTTTATCGGGTATTATTAGAAGAATTATGTACTCCATAAATTGTTTGATAAATTGCTTGCCAGTGATTAAAATGCTTTACAAAATTTGCATCAAATACTCAAACAATATTTATTTCGTTCGTTTGATTTAAGACACCTTCAGCAAAGCACATAAGAAATAACTTCATAAGCTTCGTATCTGGAACAAGCCAGAATAGTTCTATGAATTTGAAAAGGATTAGAAAATGCCTTTTCTGACAGAAAAGTGAGACCGTCATTTACTGTTTACAGAAGACAGAGGAAAATTATCGAGAAAATATTTCAATATTATTGCTATGGCAATGCAAACAAAAAAAAATCGTTGCGTTTTTTGTTCCGTATACCGTATTGATTCATTTTACGGACAGCTTCAAATTCCGGACACTCTACTTTGTATGGGAAACATTTCACACGAAATATTTCAATTTTTGCCGGTCAAAAGTTCTCACTTTCAACTCTCGTTTTAACAAGCATTTTCCATAGATATCTATAAAAATGTATAATGCCCACCTTCCTTAGGTGACTCTTTAGTGGTTTAACGATTTAATTTTATGATTTGACTTTTCTATTTATGATTTGTTTGACCTGTCCGGAATTCAAATCGAAGTGTCCGGAATATGAGGCAAAAGTAAGGAAGCGTCCGGAATAAGAATCATGTAAAGTCCACACATTTCTATTTATTTAAAATTATTCATGTTTCGGAATCGAAATCTTCACTTACCATTCGAAAGTTAAAGGGTTTGAAGGTTCGATAACGCGGAGGAATCATACGGAGTTATTTATTTTATATGCTTTTTTGTGAGTTATACTTCACTGAGGCCTTAAGTGTCCGTAGGAATCAAAACGGTAGGTATCAGTTTCCACTTATGTTTCATCAGAGAAGTGAAATGACGTGGAACGAGTATCAATCAGATTGGACGAAAGAATCTGATGTGTCAGGTCTGTGGCAATGGACGAACAAAAAATCCCGTTGGAGCAGAGAAGACGAAGACGACGTGAGCATTCAATCTAAATCACATCAACATAAGAAAGGTGTATCCCTGCAGTGCCTACCATGTGAAAGTACTAAGGGTTTTTGCTTTTTATGGTGCCGGAAGCAAACACTGAAAAAATCGGACGATTCCATCCTGGAAACTATCAAGTTTATGCAAATTAATCTTGCATTCAAGCTAAAATCAGATTTTCATTCAATTTTCTTTGGAAAATCTTAAACTTTGCGAATCGAGCAAGTTTCTTGATGAGGACAAAGTTTCAACAAATTTTATTCTCCGTGCAAGATGTTATACCGTTTCGGGAATCTATCGATCAGACAAACGCCAGATGCTTAATTGATGATATGCAAATTTACTCGATTGTGCTTCTGGATGCTGGTTCTGTTGGACCACTGGCAAAGCACTCTGAGAGAAGACAATTTCACAAAGTAGCAATACAATATGGTGGCTTACTTCAGTTCAATCAGGACATACTGTATTGGAAGGGTATTCCTTTTTGGAAAAAGAGGCGGAAGATTACCATGCCTTTTCTGGCACAAATTAACTGTCAAGGATTAACTAGATTTCCCCGAGGAATGGATTGTTGCTTGAGTTTGTCAAAGTAGAGACTTGCAAAGTCCAACAGTGACAATACTTATTTCACTGCCAGAAGAAATAACTTTGTTTTGTGTGTCTTGCCTCACTACAAAGATGAAGTTTCTCTGATTTGGATTCTATTTCCCAGCAGGGAATTTTTCTTTTTGCTCTGTCGCTTGCGTGAAAATTGGACCGGGAACAGTAGCACTTCCTCTATGAGGTCAATCTGTTTTACCATTTGATGTATTATAAGTCGTCCAATGAAGATTTAAAAATTGGTTGAATCTGTTTTTCACATGACTGAGCCATGACTTGCATATCTGCATAAGTATGGATGCCACTGAATGGGCAATTTTGAATGCATGAATAAACTATAAGTAGCACGTCTCAAATTTGTTTTTTCACACCCAATTAATTCATCAAAAGCTGAATCAATTCACGTCCATTAATAATACATATTTTTCAAGAATGTACGTATCGGAAATGTATGAGAATGAATGTTTGAGTAATTTCAAGTCATTGTAAGCTTCTTTAAAAAAAGTATCTTTAAGGACTTCATCATGATCCTTCTATAGTTTTTTAATATGGAGCAGCCTCTTAACCATTTATCTAAACCTTTGCAATTTGTTATTGGTTTGTACGGAAGTAGCAGTGAAATGGGTATTGTTATAGTTTGTATTGATGTTCTTGGTACTCCAAGGACTTCATCGAGTTTAGGCCTTAGGATCTACAAGCGTTTTTTTCTAATATGGTACAGCCTATTAACCATTGAGCAATTTTCACTGAAACCAGGCCGCCATCGGCACCCATCGTTAGAATTCCAATTTAATGTCACTGATCGCTAGTTTTCGTTAAAACTTAAAGGTGGTCCTTTCTGTTTTCTAAAATTGGTGGACCCCTCGTACGCCAGCTAGCTGAACAGTTTGCGAAAAAGCCCATTTTTTGATAAATCTTGGGTATTTCTTCACGGGGTATGTATCATATTTCGCTTGGAACACATAGCAAACTCAGTGGCAGAGTTATAAAGCTTTATTTGCAGATTAAGAAAAACTTTAAGAATAGGAATACTTTGGATTTTCATCCAAAATACAGAGCTTTCCCTGAGTTAAAAACCAGTTTATTTTACGAACCCCCGATCTGATTCGTAAATGTTGAGGTTACAGTTTATCTCATGATTTTCATAAGATACAGAGTTCGAGTGTTTGGCAACATTGTTTTGTGGGTCAAATACATCCGTAAAAATATTTGGTTCATTATTTTCTCACAAGGTTGCGCCAGTGTGCATAGAGGTGATTCAAAATACAAAAATAAAATGATAATTAAATTTCTCATATCTTCCTTACAATCCTATAATAACAATGGTAAAAATAAAGTTCTGACAAATGTTCAGCTATTTTAGTGAGAATTAAAGGTTATGCCACCATATTTTGATGATTCATATAGAAATTTAAATGAATAAACTAAAAAAAATACTTTCAATACCAGTAGAACTATCATTACCATTATTGATGGAAGCATGAACCTCTGGAACGTGTTACTTAAGTTCCAATAAGAAAACTTGCTAAAAAAAAGAATCTTTTTTGTGTTAATTTTGTATGATTATTTTTTGCAAAAAAATGTCGGACGATAACTCTATATGAAGCAAAATAACAGCGAACAAATTGATGGAAATTGGATATTATTATTGGGTTATTGGATGGATATTATTTCATCTTCCGGAAAGAGTTATTATCTTTACGAACTTCCTTTATTATGGTTTGAAGAACACTCTTAAAAATAATGAAATTTACTTGCGACGTAAACCTTATAACACTTAATTATTTCACAACTTAAACATGAATTTGACTTGATTTTATGCCTCTTTGGACGTATCCTAAAACCTCAATGTACAACAACCTAGTTTTACATTAAAATAAAAAATGAGCGCTATGTCTTTGATTCTAGGTGTCCCAAGCGTAGAAAATTGAACGCAAGAATTTATTTGAAATCTTTTGAGACGTAAACTTACATTTCCGATGGCATCGTTGGCGTCATCGTGCAGAAAATATAGTTTGTTTTCAAACGGAGTCAGTGAAGGACGCCGCGAGTGAAGTGGACAAAGAAACAAATCAATCAAAGATTTTGAGCTTTACAGCATTAAATATTTTGAAATATTAGTTTTTCATTACTATCCTACATGCGGTGAGTACGTAGTTCGTTTAAATGTGTGATGAGAAAAAAAAGCTGTGTGATGTGGCGTTTCAAATGCTTGGTGTTTGGACGACACTTTGGTGAAATGGATTTCGATACAGACTGCTACATTATTTGAAATGCCAGGATCGAGAATAAAGGATACGAATATTCGCCAATCAGCTGGTAAGCATTATATGTCTTAGGAATTTCTTAAACAATTTGCCAAGTAACGCAAAGACCATCGCCACGATCATCATTTTCATTTTTATTGCATCTGTTCTTAGACCCGCGTCACACAAAAACGAATACACGGCATGGCGTGAGAGTAGATCATTGCATCTTATTTTTATGTCATGTCGTGTATTTTTTTTTGGCTGGGTGTGATCATGTACTTTTAAGATCGGATGTAAATTTATGTCAAATGGTTCGCTTCTTTTATGTGCATCTAAGTGGATTGAAATTTACACGAAATTTTCGAAGAGTGAATACTAATATTACAGACTATCGTGCTCGGAACGTTATCCAAAAGTTCTTCATAGTAATTCCACATAAACCTACATCATCTTTCACCAAAAATGCCGTAAATTTCACAGAACTCATTTTTAATAATAAGGATTGTATGAAAGCTTTGGAGTATTGGGCTTTTCTGTAATTTGAACCACCTTTGTGGGTATGTGAGGTTGCACTTTTTAATCTTTGCGAAAAAACAGATATCGGTTTTTTACAACAATGAAATGTTGAAACTATGCAAGTTTTATGATTGCTGATAAGTACTAAAGTTGGGCGATCGGATCCGGATTTATACGGATGTCCCGTGAAGTCTGCCTTATTTTACTCCCGGCGAGAAATCTTGAAGTTTGACATGTCGATATGATATGATATGGATTGCAATCGTTGGATTGGCGTATTTTTGTAAAGTCCCGGAATCGGTTCTAGAATATTCTGGAAGTACTTGCAGATGACCTACTTGCGTACAATATACTTATGGTTCATGATCCACTTACAAGTACCTTATTTTGTTTGATCCGTGCAAAACTTATTATTAAAATGTCTCAAATGACCGTCGGACAAACTCCACGGAACATCTGTATAAATCTGGAACAGATCGTCAGACTTGCCAAACCATCAAACTTGAATAGGATTGTGGTATTGTGTCAACATTTCATAGAATTCGGCTGAAATTAAAGCCACAAGATCACGAAAAAATAGTTTATGAAAAATAGGTCGTCCTAAATTACTTGAACATGAGGTGCCTTAAGGCCTTAAGTGCCTTAAGATCCAATTGGACCTGAACTACTGTAACATGAAGTGAAACACAATTGAATCTAACAAAATTAAGGTAAAGAAATTAAAAAAAAGTCACACCTGTTTTACAATAATAGAAAGTGCATCTTTGGAGTATTAAATGAGTCAGATCTGACCCACTTCTATATGAAGTAATTCAGATCTGAACACTTCTTATTGAAATTAATTAGAGCCTTATTAATAAAAATGAATAATTCTCGAACCACTGGAATATGAAATGATTCAGACCCTTAATATGAAGTAAATCAGCCCTGAATCACTTAAATATTCAGATATTCAAATATAAAGTGAATCATTTCTGATTCACATGAATATGTAGTGAATCAGACTAGAATTACTTGAATGCGAATTGAAGCTGACCTGAATCACTTGAGTATGAAGAGAATCAGACCTAAATCACCGAAGTAAGAAGTTGATAATATTTGAATGACTTGAATGTGAGCTGATGCAAACATGAATCTTAACCTGAGTTTTAAGAAAATCATACCTGGAACCTGTATTTGGAATAAATTAGTTCTGATTTTTATATATTAAGTGAATCACTTGTAACCACTTGTAACCTTCTTCAGTGTCAATTATTTGTATCCACTAGAGTGCGAAATTGAAAGGTATAATAATTAATCTACTTTTAGATTTTCATTTTATTCATTCAGATTATGTTTAGAAGTTTCGTTGAACAATCCACCATATTGTTGTGTTGCAAAGTTTCGAAAAGGTGGAATTCACGAATAGAAATAAAAACAAATCATTGCTGTTTAATCCTGCACTTGACAGAAAAATGCATCAATATCCCATTCCACAACGCTAAGCTGCATTCACGTCGTCAAACCCATTGCATTTCCAATATCATTGCAATGCCGCCAACGGTGACCAAATCCACCCACCTCACCTCCCCAATCCCATAAACCGTCAACCTGGCAATCAGATGCCACATTTGTTTGTTATGTGAACGCGCGTAAACAGCGATGATTTATGCACATCAACATGCACTCCACATCGTTTGGCCAAAATCGTAAACCCACCCTTGACCCACAAACCGAACGAACGGTGGTTTGATTTAGGGCTTTACCAGGCATTTACCAGAGGTGGAGTATTTCGATTTTGTATTACCTTTATGGTACATGACTGCAACGGACAGATGAGGTTGTTACCTAGTTGTTGTGCGATATTTATATTTTATGGTATTCTGTCGAATGTTTGACGAATGGGATGGACATCGGTTTGTTCTACTGGTTGATGTATGGGTGCACAATAGATGCCAACAGTTGAGTATTCAAGGCTATCTGATATTACTTCTTTTGCTTCTTGACATTGCGTTCCCAATCGGACAGAGTCTACATCTCAGTTTTGTGTTTTTTTTTAATTTCTTTATTAGTATTCAAACTTACATTCGTTTCTAATATATAGGTGTTCTGTGTTATTAGACAAAACTGTCAACCTAATTTGGTAAAACAAATTGAAGACTTTATTAACATTTTGTAAACAACAACTTACATTTCATCTGCCGTAGCAGTTCAGATTTCTTACAGGTGAGTTGATTACACCTTCTTATAAGAGAAAAAAAAACACGTTTTCAATTTACTTAACCTATCTTAACCTAAACATTTAACGCAGTAATCGTGGCAATAGAAGATTGTAACGATTTTTGCCTTGAATTATTAATTATTTTATTTGACATTTGTTCCAATGTTTCAACATTGGATATTTTATGTAACTCATTGGTACTATACCAAGGAGGAAGCTTCAGAATCATTTTCAAAATTTTATTTTGATTTCTCTGCAGAGCTTTCTTCCTGGTATTACAACAGCTAGTCCATATTGGTACAGCATACAACATGGCTGGCCTGAAAATTTGTTTGAATATCAAAAGTTTGTTCTTAAGTTTTGATTTTCTATTAACAAGGAGATAGAGATATTATACATAGTTGATACATTTGGCCTGAATGCCCTCAATTTACTTTTTGAAAGTTATTATCTTGCATTCATCTGACCAACTTATTGGAAGCCTTCTCATCGTGACAACATGTCTAGTTGAAGGTTTCAAATAAAGAGCTTTTGGTTTATTTGGGAATATTATTAGTTGAGTTTTGGAAGCATTAGGAAAAATCTTCCATTTTTGCAAATATGAAGAATAAATATCCAAACTTTTTTTGCAATCGACTACAGATGACACGCAGACTTCGTCCTTTCGCGGAGAGGCCTGTGTCATTGATGAGTTGAAGAGTTGATGAGTGGTCGAATGTCCATGGCGGAATCCGAACAGTTCATTGGCAAACATTGAATTTTCGTTGATGAGGACCATCATTCTGTTCAAATTGACCTCTTCAAAAAGTTAACTGATGGAGGAAAGCATACTGATTGGACGATAACTAGAAGCTTCTGCAGGATTTTTGTCTGGTTTTAGAATTGGTACAACCTTATTATTTTTTCAATTGTCAGGAAAATATGCTAATTGAAAACATTTGTTAAATATATCAACTAAGAATGATAAGCTACTGTCTGGAAGTTTCTTGATGAGGATGTGGAAAATTCCATCATCGCCAGGAGCTTTCATATTTTTGTATTTTTGAATAATAGTTCTCAATTCTTCCAAATCAGTCACCATTTTAGAAAACGTTCTCTTGATTGAGAATATTTTCGAAGTCCTGAGTAACTTGATTTTCAAATGGACTAGTATGTTCTAAATTAAAATTGTGCGCGCTTTCAAACTGCATAGCAAGTTTTTGAGTTTTTTCGCAATTAGTTAGTAATAATTTGTTTTCTTCTTTCAATGCCGGTATTGGCTTCTGAGGTTTTTTCAAGATTTTAGATAATTTCCAAAAGGGCTTAGAGCCAGGGTTCAATTGTGAAATTTTATTTTCAAGATGTTTGTTTCTTAATTGAGAAAAACGTTTTTTGATTTCTTTCTGCAAATCCTGCCATATAATTTTCTTAGCAGGATCGCGAGTGCGTTGAAATTGCCTTCTCCCCACGTTTTTAAGACGGATCAAGAGTTCAAGATCATCGTCTATAATCACGGATTCAAATTTTACTTAACATTTTGGAATTGCGTTGGAATGGAATTTTTTAAAGTTTCAAGAGGATTGTCAATATTAAGTTTTGATTGTAAAGAAATGTTAACATCAAGATTAGAGTCAATATATGTTTCATATATATTCCAGTCGGCTCAAAAATAATTGAAAGTGGAGCTGATACGATTGACAATCGCTTCATGGGATATTTGAAATGTAACAGAGACATTATCAGAATCAAAATCAGCATGAGTAATCAGTTGGCTACAAAGATGACTAGAGTCGGTTACGACCAAACAAATCGTAGATGGATTTCTAGAAGAGGAAAAACATGTAGGGCTATCAGGGTATCGAATTGAGAAATATCCTGAAGAGCACTAATCAAATAAAATTCTGCCGTTGGAATTACTTTGAGAATTATTCCATAATCGATGTTTGGCATGAAAGTCACCAATGACAAAATATTTTGACTTATTGCGAGTCAATTTTCGTAAGTCAGTTTGGTGCAAATTAACTTGCTGTCCAGAGCATTGAAAAGGCCAATAGGCAGCTATGAAAGTATATTTATAAACACCTAAAGTTTCAAATGACGAAAACAATTGATGTTTTATACGCCTATGAATGATGATTGCAACTCCCCCACATGCCTCATCAAGTCGATCATTACGATAAACAAAAAAATTAGGATCTCTTTTGAGTTTAGATCCAGGTTTTAAGTACGTTTCGGTAATAACTGCTATATGCACCTTTACCTGCTACGATATCGGCAAAGGATTTTCTTTGAGTAGATACATTTGTAATTGAAAGATTTGAACGATTAACCGACGGATTAAAATTATTTTGTGAATGAGCATGATTATGATCTTCCTGGTGGGTAAGATCAAGTGATCGTTAACTGAAAAATGAGCATTGTTCGATACTCTACCAGGGAAATTTTGGAAACGACCGTTATCGTAACGGATATTATCTTTCATCTGTCTGGCGCGAGCCTCGACGACTGGCCTACGCGAAGGGCAAGCCCAAAAATGTATGATTGGTCCCGCAATTCGAGCATATATACTTGGTGGTATCTTCCTTCTCTAGACAGACGTTCTTAGCGTGAGAAGAACCTCCGCAAATCATGCATTTAGCATCCATGCGACAATTTTTTGTACCATGACCCCACTTTTGGCATCGACGGCACTGAGTGGGGTTCTGGAAATTTCCTCCAGGTTTTTGAAAATTTCCTCCAGGTTTTTGCGATTTGGAAGGAGTCCTCGATACCCCTAATGGAGTTCAAGTTCTCCTGCCCATGGCTGGCTTCAACTCGCACTATGCGCACAAAGAGCAGAATTTGTGGGCTTCGTGGCCGTGCGGTTAGCGGCGTCAATCGTTTAGGCGTATTGTGTCACGGTCACGGAGCGTGGGTTCAATTCCCGCTCCAGTCGGTGGAAACTTTTCGTCAAACGAAAAATTCATCACTGGGCTACTGGGTGTTCCGTTTTGTCCGTTGCCTAATGTTAATGATCGTTCAGTCTGTGCAGCCTTTGGCTGAAGACGGTGTAATTTGTCTTTTTTAAATTGTCTTTTTAATCACTGCACTGCACAAAGAGGAGACAGACGCGCGCAAAGTGTAACAACACGAACACAATGAGAAGCGTAGTAGAGACAAGAGAGTGTAAGCTATTACGCAAAGAGCGATGCTGACAGAGTGTGTTGGTAAATATGCTCAAAGTGTACACAACTTGGTTCTTTTTACCATATATCATGGGTATTTTTGGAACGGGACCGACTAGTAGATGACGGAAATCGATGTCCGACGATTTTACAAACCAGAAGTCGCCATCTTGGATTTCAAAATGGCCTCAGACATCGATTTCCATCATCTACTAGTCGGTCCCGTTTCAAAAATACCCATATTGCATGGGTTTGAAGGGATTTTTACAAACCGGAAGTCGCCATCTTGGATTCCATAATAGCGTCGGACATCGATTTCCGTCATCT
This sequence comes from Aedes aegypti, assembly GCF_002204515.2. NCBI lineage: Eukaryota > Metazoa > Arthropoda > Insecta > Diptera > Culicidae > Aedes > Aedes aegypti. The sequence continues at coordinate 352,214,122 of NC_035109.1, read as the reverse complement.
ACTCGACGGTCCTGTTCCAACAATTCTGAAATATTTTCTAATAGAAGCTCGCCCCATTTAGTAGGTGCTCAATGAGCCACGCAAAGAGTATTTGTTCACCATTTTCCATCAACACTTTGTGTCGAAGAATGCGTTGCAGCGAGAGCTGAGACACAAAGAGGCCTCAAAGAGATTAAAACCAGTGAGAAAGTGTAGCTGTTGCACTGCACTCAAATGCATGATCAACACAAAGTGCAAACTCTTTGTGTTTTTCTGTTTGCACTGAAGAGATGCCAGCCCTGCTCCTGCGTAAATCCCCCAAATTCGGAACAACTGACCACGATAGGCGGCACTCTTTGCTTCCTCACTTGAATCAAAGAGCCTTAGCTAGAGACTGCTTCGATTTGGTGTTCGAAAATTTGTTTAGAGCATCGAACTGATTGCTCATTTCGATGCAATTATAAACATTATCCATTTCACCCTTGGAAGAAAGTTCCCATTCCGGAGAAACGTCCTTTCTTCCATTCTTGCTACGTTTAGTGACAGTTTTAAATCCCCCTTTTTTGGAAGGAAGTTGTGAATTCAGAGATTCACCCTTCCTTTTATTTGTAGTTGCAACCATGTTTAGTGAAAAAGAACGAAAGAAAACGTGACTTCCTAAGAGGTTTTTTCCCAAGACGGTGTCCAAGAAGGATTACCACCGCTAGCTTTCGCCAACTGGTCCAACGAAAAATCGAAGGCACGGGTACAAACAAGGATTGTAAAGGGATCAATAGTAGACAAAATAGTACTGAAAAGTACTGTTTTTGTAACACTGAAAAGTACTGTTTCATTACGCACAGCACGAAGATACGATGCGCACTGTTCTCAGTTTTGTGTTGTTATGAGTTTTGTTCTCTTAATAACATGCAATGATACTCTCTGCCCAAAGAAGTCCTTTGCGAAGATTCCTCGAAGTAGCAATACTTTCTAGATGCCTGCAAGGTTATCTGCAGAACCTTTTCAAAATTTCATTTGATTAAGAATTCTAATGAAGGAATTTCCAACCATAACTCTAAAGACCAAAAACACTTCTTCCAAGGGGTTCTCAAAATTTTCAGCTCTCGGAATCCGGTGTAAAGCTTATTACAAACATATTCAGGAATTTTGCCTTTACCGGGTTATTAATTGAGTTATCTTAATAATTATTAGGTTAAAGGATCTTTTCTCGGATTTAGTATTGGGATCGGGAATTACTTCAAGTAATGTTACCAACAAACATCATAATTTTTATCTTGAATTCCTCCAATATTCCATCATATATATTTAAAAAAAATACGGAAGTTCATGGTGAGTCACACAAACTTTTTATCATAGAAACTCATCAAAATTGCCGGAATTCATTTCTCTTTCTTCAGAGTTTGACAAAGATTTCTCAATGGAAATATCTCGAAAGACAAGGTTCCGGTCTAGTTTCTCAAGCACAAATGTGAGCAGCTTTATCAACCGATCCATCGAGTACTTACTTTCGAAGGAATTGGAGATCGTAGAAAAGTCTGTCGGTTGGTTGGATGACCTTATATGCCTTTGCAACAATTTAATCGATTCGATATTTTATTATATTTGTCATGAGACAATATTCGTAAAATTTTCAAGCTATACTAAAGAGATTACGCTATCGGGTCAATTATGTTGAAAGACAGTACAAAACAAAGACAACGTCGAAATAATCCACCCCAGACAGAAAAAGCCCGAAGCCCACTTACACCAATCGCATTCCGTGAAACATCACCATCAGCTCATTCCATTCCCATTAAACAGCTCATCGGATGTTGTTTACATGCGATTTACTTTTTGCCGTTGCAGGTCTTCCGGTTTTCCGACAAGCAATCAGCCAACCAAGAGTCATTTTCGATTAAGATAGTTATCCCTGATAAGCCGGATCGACGACGACGAAGACGACGTTCGCTTTTTTCAGGCTGTAGGAACCTAAATTGTTAGTATAGATATCGCACAACACCGACCGACCAGTCAGTCCAAGTTCCGGGGTGGATATACTTTCTTCCGCATCGCTTTCTCCTCAGTGAAGAAGTCTTTCTTGCACATGTTAATGGTCGAATTCTTTCATCAAAGCGCTGATGTGTCTCCCTCAGGGAAGGCGGAGGCAACGTTGCATAGTGGTTCGGGGGCAGCCAAAACCTCAAAATTAAAGCAATGTTCTTGGATCAATATTATTTTTCTCGCTTTCCTTATCACTTTTATGATAAAAAGATCAAAGATTGAAAAATAATCAAATGAAAAAATGTTCAAAAAAGTTTAAATTTGGCGTATCATCCCTATGAAAGTTTGAGGTTTAAGCCGACATTTGTTCTAGCTTGAACCACTGTACCCCATCGTGTGTGGTTGGCAAAATAATGATCGTTTAACATGCGAAGCGGATTAACTAATATAACGGTGCTTAGTGGGCTGCGGACGACCTAGCGACCAACCGACCATCGACGACTTGTGCCATCCTAAGGTACTAGCTTTTCTTTAACCACCATAGGATCAAGACAGGCACAAGGGTTGAGTTAATGAATGTGTCATGTTAGTATACGTATGGAAAAACTCGTCCCTTTTCGAATGCAGGACGTCTTGACGAGGCATCAGCTGGCAGAGAGCACAAGACGAGTGTTGTTTTGGTTGTGCTCTACAAAGACGGAAATGAATTGATTGCAATCTTTCTTTCCCGGAATGGGCTGGTTGCAAGCCTGCCTGACGGAGTGGAGTTGATTAGGCGGCCTGTTCGGTCGGCGGGTCGTTTAACAAATGTCTGGCACTTCGTTTGAAGGAGTGAGATTAATGTGCTACGAGTCAATTAGAGTGGTGTGTTTTTGTAATACGGGCCGGAAAATGATTTGGATATCGTGGTTGATGGAAGGTGGTGTGTGGGAACTTGGGGCTTGATTTGACGAATGTGGTGCAATCACACCAATAAGTTAATTTGACAGATTGAAATATGCATAGCATAAGCATGTTGCAGAGTTTTGGGAATTCGAGAAGATGTGGTTTTAGAAAGTCTCATGATAATCTGTCCTCACAAATGAAAGGCAAGAAACTATCTTTGTCCCAATGTTAATCACATCTTATGCACAATACATTAATGATTTTGCTTCAATGAAACCAATACCGTTACATCAACATGTTTAAAAAGAAGCTGCATAAAATATTTTATTGGTTTTAAGTATTAAGAAGAAGACCCGAGAGGTCATCCCAGTATACTAAAACAATCTATATTAATTCTCCAGTCACAAACAATAGTGAATGAATGAGTAGGAGTTACAACATAGTACGTTCATTACAAGTTATAAATCTAGAAATCTGAGGACATATGAGTTTTTAGAGGTTCACCAAAAATCAATTGCACTTAGCATTGCTATGAATTACAAAATAAACTTATCACTTGAAACCGGTGCAGCTGGTTCAGCAAATTTTCAGTTTCAATTCATTGCGTCAAATGCCATTTTTGGCAAATTTGGCCAAACTCATCATTATTTCAAGATACATCGAAGCCAAACCCCGAGCACAAATCTAGAGAACCAGACAACCGTTTGTTCTCAAAATTCTAACAGTATTGTTCATAAAAAATAGTTGCTATTCTCAACAGAATCCTCTCAGGTCTTGCATTAAAACCGTCTCGTGATTCTCATCAGAATCCTCTCATGAAGCTCATCAGATTCAACACCAAAACCTCATTAGAATCTTCTCAGCAATCTCAATAGAGAACGATAAGCATTACCTTCAGAATTCTGAATGCCTGTCAGGAATTCTCATCAAATTCTATCCAAGATTCTAATAACAATTCTTTATAAATTCTAATATGAATCATTTTAGGATTTTCATCAGAATTCACTTTGAATTCTATTCAGAAGTTTCCCATCATTCTCACCAAAAACCTCTCGTCTCAGATACCTTTAAGATTAAAATGCATCGAAGCCAAACCCCGAATTTCCAAGAGTACAAATCTAGAGAACCAGACAACTATTAAATGAGTGATTTCTAACGTTTAAATACTTACATACGATAAACAAACCTCGAAAGTATGATATCAATATTATCCCTCAGGTTTGGAGCTTGTTTAGATGGGTTTCATCATGCACTATATCCCCCTGATCTAATCAGAGCTGTAGCAGAAGATGATAAACAAACTCTCATTATGTGCTAGGCATCATGATTGTTACAAAGAGCGATAAGTGAGAGATATTCTCAATTTTCTCAGCATTCAATCTCTGCTTAGGCTGTATTATTTGACATGGCACATATCAGGACTTTTGAAAACAAAGTTATCCGACAATACTAAGTGGATCTTTGTAATTAAACCAGTGCTCTGGCAAAATGATCATTCATGTCCAAAATACTCCTAGGGAAAGTGTACCAGTTATGGCCATAGTGGTTCCCTATTTGGCCATATGTGAAATTTTAATAGCTTCGACATTTTGAATCTTTTTGAATGTTTTAACATCAAGATATATCTTAAATCTAATTACTACAACACACAGAAATTTCCAAAACTTGAAGCCATTAAAGTAATCACGTATGGCGAAATAGGGAACCACTATGTCCATAACTGGTACACCTACCCTATTTATATTCATTTTTTTTCGAATTTGCATTTACGTGTAACAATATAATTGTTTTTTAAACATGTAAATTGAAATTCTTGAACCAAACACCACTAAAATGGCCACTGCAGGTTCATAAAGTTCCCACTTGGCCACTAATAGTTTTAATTTGCTGTGATAATCAACTCTCTGTTACTCTTTAGTTGGATAAGTGTAAACAACAAAACGGCGTAAATTGAAATGCTTTTGCTATGTGCTACACGTTATTCATATAAAATGGAGTCTAATGTGTCTGTAAATAATTGTGATCAAAGTAAAATTAAGTTTGATGTAACAGAATAGCAGTTTACGGAACATGTTGCAGAATGATGATTTTGCAATACGAGTCGTAAATTTATCCTACGAGAATAATTACGACTCGTGCAATGACAATCAAGGTCTGCAACGAGTTACATACAACATTTATTGCAATTTCGTAAAAAACCAACTTGCGAGTATCAGAAATTACATCGGGATGCATTCACCATTTTTTGACAATTTCTGAAAACAACTCAAAACAGTTGCGTAATGAGAGAGCGTTGCATAATGAATCATTACAGCACTGGTTTCAGTTGCGTAATGACTATTCCCGCACTGCATACTTCAGTGCAGGAAAGTTGGCCGTATCATGACAGATTCGCGTGATGAAAAACAGCCTATAGGAATGGTACACAAATTATGTCACGCTAAATTTCAACTTTTTTGACCCCCTCCCTCCCCTTTGTAACGTTTTTTGTATGAGTCCTCCGAATTTCTTGTAAGGCTTGTCACGCTTTCCTTGACCCCCTCCCCCCCTCGGAGCGTGACGTAATTTGTGCATGACCGCTTACTATAAGAAATTGCAAAAAGTTAGTTAGTTAGTCATCGTAATAGGCTGTTTTTCATCAAGACGATAAACAACGTCCACCTCAGAATCCAGCAGCTGGTCACGAGCATCAAGTCTGCCCACGGTGCTCCAATTACCGTTATTATCAAATAAAATATACCATCCAAACGGCAGTCGGCAGTTGATTCCTGACATTGTTCTGCTCCTCTGGGTCGAATTTGAAAAAAATCCTTAGTCAGAATTTTGAGTTACGCCCTTTTGAAGTTTATTTAATAGAAATCACATGGAATATGTTACTTTAACTTGTTTAAACGAAGATTTTATAATAAAATTTTATAGTTTTATATTTTTATATGGTTTAAGATATTATAAAATACATTTTTTCGAAAAATGTTCTAGATCGACATTTGAAAAGAGCCAATGCTATGTTTAGTTATTTCTAATAAGCCAATACACGAAACATTATATCTACCGATTTAACCGTGTTTTTAGGAAATTCTCCAAAGCATTCAAACATGTAAGAAAAAATCTTAAACAGGATATGCAGATACGCCCTTTTGAAGTGTTTGAAAAGAACTTTGCATGGTGGATTTTGCTCCATCTATGATCAACGGTTAACTATGTGCATACATAATCATTACACCTTTGCGGTTGTTCTTATTTCATTCAATTTAGCAAGCTACATAAAATTTACATAGATACACATATTGTCTAGACTGACATTAGAAAAGGGCCAAAGTATAATTGAAATATATACAAATCAATATAGCTGAACAATGACTGTATCAAAGTTGATTGCAACATTCGAACATAACATATCTGTATCTATATATCTATATTCTATTCAATTCTATTTAATTCTATTCTATTCTTATCTGTTCTATTCTATTCAATTCTACTCTACATAAACTTATTCTATTCTGAACCATTCTACTTGTTCTTATACATATTTTTACAAATGCCAAAGTTGTAATCAACAACTGTGCGCAAAAGAATTGAACGGTACCTACACTTTCGATGTTTGTACAACTTTATGGCGCTAACAGGTCTGTGAAACAGCGCGATGCACAGACTTCGACGCCTGCTCATTATGTCAACCTAGTCCTCGACCAGAAGTTTTTTACATGAAATTTGGTGATATGATATTTCGAAGATTTTGGCAGACTCTGCTCTTCCCAGCTCTCGACAAATTTGTTCAACCCTTTAGTCGTCGCGCGGTTTGCCACTGTCATGCAATATTCTTTTCAAACACTTCAAAAGATCGTATCTGCATATCTTGTCCAAGAATTTTTCATACATATTTGAATGCTTTGGACAATTTCCTAAAATTACTATCAGGCGTTAAATCGGTAGATATAATTTTTCGTATATTTGTTTACTTGTAATAACTAAACATATCATTGGCCCTTTTCAAATGTCCGTCTAGAAAATTTTAAGAAAATTGTGTTTTATAATATCTTAAACCATATCAAAAATAAAACTACAATTTGTTTTATAATCTCTTTGTTTAAACAAGTTAAGGTGACATATTTCATGTGATTTCTATTAAATAAACTTCAAAAGGGCGACTAAGGATTTTTTTTTTAAATTCGGCCCAGAGGTGCAGGACAACGTCAAGAATCAACTGCCGACTGCCGTTTGGATGATATATTTTATTTAATAATAACGGTTATTGAAGCATCGTGCTACCGTTACAGCCGCAGAACGCGGACAGAAGGAATTGTGGGGTAGAGCGGAAAAAGCCTCTTGCTCTTGTCATTGAGGCAAGTGACAAGACAAGCTACGCGGCGATTCTCAGGAGAGTGAGAGAGGATCCAAAGCTGAAGGAGCTGGGTGAAAACGTGGTGAGAACCAGGTGCACCCAGAAAGGTGACAGCTCTTTGAGCTCAAAAAAGATCCGTCGATCAAGAGTTCGGCCTGCCGGTAATTCGTCGCGAAGTCGCTGGACAACGAGGCAAGCGTGAGAGCCTAATCCCAGGAGGCAGTGATCGAATGTAGAGAACTGAACGAGATCACAACAGAAGATGACGTGAGGGGTGCACTGTTATCTCAATGTAACCTGGAAGAAGCACCGCAGTCCATCCGGCTGAGGAGAGCGTACGGGGGTATGCAAATAGCGACGATCCGATTACCAGTCGCAGCAGCCAAAAAACTCGTCTAGGCTGGAAAGGTCAAGGTAGAATAGTCGGTTTGCCCGCAAATTCGATGGAGAGATGCTTCAAATGTATGGATTTCGGCCACCGGCAATAAACTGCAAAGGTTCGGACAGGTCCGAACACTGCAATAAATGTGGTGAAAAAAGTCACGTAGACAGGGAATGCTTCAAGACACTTAGGTGCATGTTGTGTAAGGTGGAGGAAGGTAACACCCATACTACGGGTGGCTTCAAATTCCCCAAATATCAGAAGGTGAAGGCAGGGCAGTAATGATGATGAAGATAACGCAGGTGAACCTCAAGCATTGCGAAGCCGCACAACAATTATTGTGGCAGTCGACCACAGAAACAAAGTGTGACATTTGCGATCATTGCAGAACCGTATCGGGTTCCTTCCGATAACGGCAATTGGGTAGCAGACAGAGCAGAGACCATGACGATCCAAGTAATGGGCCGATTCCCTATCCAAGAAGTAGTCGAACGCTCATACGAGGGTTTCGTGATCGTTAAAATTAACGGAATCTTCGTGTGTAGCTGTTACGTTCCCCGAGATGGATACTGGAGCAGTTCACCTAGATGTTGGATATGCTAACCGACAAGCTGATCGGTCGAACTCCGGTAAGAATCGGAGGAGACTTCAATGCTTGGGCCGTGGAGTAGACTGACCAGCGCGAAAGGCTACAGTTTGCTGGAAGCTCTAGCGAAGCTCGACGTAAGGTAGTGCAACGTCGGTCTCGCTAGCACATTTCACAAAGACTATAGGGAATCAATCATCGACGTGACCTCTTGCAGCCCGTCGCTGATCACCAATATGAACTGGAGAGTTAGCGAAGAATACATCCACAGTGACCATCAAGGGCCCAGTTACCCCAGCTGAAATGTGTCCCGGCAAACAACGCCGAGCGAACGGTTGCGAAAGGATTGAAGCTGAACAAAGCTCCCGGACCAGATGGTATCCCTAATGTAGCGCTAAGGGCAGCAATCTTGGCGTTCCCAGACATATTCAGGACAGCGTTGAAGAAGTGTCTAGCGGAAGGCTGCTTCCCAGACAGATGGAAGGTGCAGAACCTGGTGTTGCTGCCAAAACCGGGAAAACCGCCAGGAGATCCTGCTTCATATAGACCAATATGCTTGCTGGATACTCTTGGCAAACTTTTGGAGAAGGTCATCCTCGGCAGGCTGACGATCTACACGGAAGGCGAGAACGGATTGTCGAAAAGGCAGTTCGGATTCCGTAAAAAGACTTCGACGGTGGATGCTATTCGGGCAGTCATCTTGTGTGCGGAGAAAGCGTTCAAGCAGAAGCCTCTCCTCTAATCGATACTGCGCAGTGGTAACAATAGAGGTCAAGAACACGTTCAACAGTGCCAGTTGGGAGGCTATTGTCACAACCCTACACATAATGCGGGTTCCCGGATATCTGTGTAAAGTTCTGAAAAGTTACTTTCAGGACCGGGTACTGGTCTACGACACAAACCAGGGACAGATGTCAATTGAAGCCAAGGCGGGAGTTCCACAGGGATCCATACTTGGTCCAACACTGTGGAATATGATGTATGATGCAGTGCTAACCTTGACACTGCCGAATGGAATCGAGATCGTCAGGTTCGCAGATGTCGTCGTTATTGCGATAACTAGCGAGACTGCGGAGGAGGTGGAGATGCTAACGGCGAAATCGCCAGACACCATTGAATCGTGGATGACTGGAGTCAAGCTGCAGTTGGTTCATCACAAAACGGAGGGGGTACTGGTCAGCAACTGCAAGGCGGTTCAGCAGCTCGAGATCAACGTCGGAGGACACGTAATCTCATCGAAGTGCTCTCTATAGCATCTTGGAAGAATGGTCGACGACAGGCATAACTTCAACAGCCACGTAATCTATGCCTGTGGAAAGGCTGCTAAGCAGCTAACACTGTAGCTAGGATCATGCCCAACATTGGAGGACCAAGAAGCAGTACGAGGCGTCTTCTGGCGACCGTATCATCGTCCATACTGAGGTACAGAGTCCCGGCTTGGGCTGCAGTGTTGGGAACCAAACGTAGCCGAGTGAAGCTGGCAGATACGTTCTGGCTCATGGCTATAAGGGTGGTGAGTGCCTACTGCACTATATCGTCGGAGGCAGTGTGCGTTATCGCCGGAATGATCCCCATCTACATCACTCTGGCTGAGGACAGAGCGTGCTTCCAGGAAAGGGACACAATGAATGTGAGGAATACTACCAGAATAGATACAATGGCGAGGTGGCAGCAGGAGTGGAATAACTCGGAGAAAGGAATGTGGACCCACAGGCTAATTCCTAACGTGTCGGTGTGTACGCCTGAAAACCAGAATTGCTGTCAAGCTGAGTAATTCGCGAAACAGCACCGGCAAATGGCCGTCGGGGCACCTGTGAATCGGAATCGCAGGAACGACCTCGGCATCTGCCCGGATAACATCGGTCCGGGAGATCTTCCGCCGGAGTAGGATAGATCCACCGCCGGGAACTACTCTGAGTAGTATCACTGGCTTGAGTCGTCGGAGCGCCAGTGAACCGGAAGTCATCCTCCAACCAGAATCGTTGGACCGACCTCGGCATCCAACTGGTCAACCAGGAGAGCTCAAACAGCAGCAGCGGAGAACGAGTCGTCTTAGAGCAATGAAGTGCACATGAGCGTCCAGTAAAAGTTCAACAGAGCTCTGACAAAAGGCCAGCCCGAGGGAAGTATGCGTCGTCGGAACAGAAAGCTGTTCAAAGCTACGGGGTGATCATGAACCCCCAATTGGACAAAACGAGTAGTCACAGATACACCGTAGAAATGTGGTAGTGAGCAAGCATGGGAAACATTCACTCGAATATTGCATTTCTCTCGCTCACAACCACAAGCGGTCAAGAGCGAGATTGCCGTTTCTCCGACCAAGCTGAGTGTTTCAATTTCCAATGCGCTTTCTTCTTGTTCGCCGAGCGACAAGTTAGACAAAAACGGCAACAGAATGATTCACTATCGACTCCTTGTGCCGAAGCGACCTCGTACGCTCACAACAATTATGAACCAGCATTCGCTGTTGGTTGAATAATCCGTGGCTGAGAGAGTGGAGAGAAACGTTGGCTCTATCCAAACGCACATCTTCCATTTGACAGCTCTAGCTTACTGCGAGGCTCTACAAACACATCATCATTGCTTTTGGGATGAACTGAGGTTGGTTTCTCCGTCAACACAAGAGCATGATTTCGCTGTCCTTTTTGCCCTTTTGGGCAAAGAGCTACAAAGAGACAACGAAGAGCTGTCTGGAAATGCTCTTCCCCGAACTGAGAAATGGAAAAACATGCTCTCCCCCTAACTGAGAAAGGGAGAAAATTATCTCCTTCTCTTTTAAGCACTGAGGTTGTCAAAACAAGCTCTTCACCACTGTGGGAATGAAAATAACAAAACACAAACGTGTGAACTCTTCATCCCGCAGAGCTCGTACGCTCAGTTTGTGTGTGGGTAAAATCGCTTCTCTTTTGTAGTTGATCATTAAAAGGGGGAGAAAGAGGATAAGTCAAGAGCAAGGAAGAAGCCTGGAGAGGATAGGTGCTCTCTCCGCTCCGTATATCTTTTCATTTTCGGTTTATCTCAATCGTTTACGATTCGTCGGGATTGCGCTCACCCTAGTAGCGTTCTGCAGTCATTGAACATTCGATGGCAGCAGATACTTTGCAGATATTCTATCGGTAGCGTTCGGGTGAGTGAGTGAATTTTCCCATGCATGGCAGTGAGCAGCGTTTTTGACGACATAAAGCTCCAACAGCTAGAGGCTGAGATTGACGAAGAGATTGCAGAAGTTGCGTGGTGTAGTTCCGGGGGAGATCGAGCCCCAGGAGCAGTAGGGAGAGTTTTTAAGTGGTTTAGCACGCCTAACGTGAGTCCCACATCATGCCAACACACAACAGCTTTTAATGCTTTTTTGTACCCTACTACCCAGACAACCAAAATGTACGTATAACGAAATCACCTGGAGGCTCTATATGTGCAAAATTTCACTTATAAGATGATGCGAAACGGCCTTCTACGTACAAAAGTGGAGGCGATATGCGTGCATATATTATGTGATGAATAATAACATACAATGCGAGTGTAAAAATATTCTACCGAAGTAACCTGCAATATTATGCGACTTAACTTATGATAACAAATGATGATTTGACAGCTGCTACGGATTGATCCGACTTACTTTGTACGTGTGTACGCGACGAAACAAAATGTAGAAATGAACTCAGAAAAGAAGTGTTTTATGCGAGGAAACTCATCAATCTGACGAGTTTATCCACGGTGTTTAGCGAGTTTGATGTAATTAGTATGAATAAACGAGTTGTAACGTGAACTTTCATGCGATTTCTGGTTGTCTGGGTATATAAAAAAAACACTCAGTATGAGTATAGCGTCGGACATAGATGTCAGTTTACTAATTGACGGTCCCGTTTCAAAAATACCCATATTAAGGTAAGTGATTCATTAGTTGTGGGTGCTCCTTTAGTTACGGTAGTGCCTTTTATACTGATTTCATTAAATTAAGGACTGTTCATTTTATAAAGTGGACACTTTGTTTATGCTATATCTTTTTTATTTATTGATAATATCTAAATCGATTTTCTGTGCACCATTCAACTTTTATTCTACAATGCTATCAAAATATCGATCTTAGAGAATGCTTTTAGTTGAAGAGCTAAATAATTTTTCCAAAAACTTGTAAGAAAAGCTGTTCGTCAAAATTTAACATTATTTTTCGCAAAACAAAAATTCTAATTTTTATGAACAAATTGTATGTTTGTATTCTTTATTATTGTACTGAAGATATAGCTTTGAAAAAATGAATTATATTCCACCATTCTATGACATTAGGTAACTTTAATGATTTACCCATTTATGCCCAAATTTGCTGATACACCATCCTCTCACTCCCAGAAAAAGAGAAAAGTAAAAAGCGTGTTCAAAACTAGTTTGGTTCACTTAAGAAACTTTATTTGTACAAACGAGAGCTAAATCGTGCGTTTAAACCATAGTCTTAAGTACAAATTTTACTGTTCATGGTAGTTTTATTAAAAAGTCTCATACTTTTAAAACCATGTATGCATATTTATCAATCTACAGCAAATTGTTAATGGTTTTCTCTAAATATTTCAATTGGTAAACTTAGAATAAAATATTATGAAAATAATATGTGGAAAATTAAATCAATTTTATTACGGCAGTGCTGCCAATTTTGATGATTGTCAATGAATTTTGAAAGGTCTTCAAAGAGTAAAGCAATTGTGTTTCTATTTATTGTGCTTTAAATGTGACGTAGGGACGAAATAAGTAACTTTATGACGGCGTAAGTTATTCTTCATATTAATACTATATTAGAACTTCCGTCAGGACAAACCTATAACCAAAAAATTTTACTCATATCAGTTCCCTTCAAATTTACAAAATTTTTCTCTAAAAAAATTTTTTATCATATCTGTAAAATTATTGTTCCAAAAAAACTTGTTTTTTTTCCATCAGGCTTCTGATTGATGATGCTTTTGAAGAACAAGTCTTTTCTGAAAATAAAAAGTATAAATTGTCGAATTTTCCAGCCAGTTTCTAATAATCATTGATTTTGATAACCTCCAAAAATCGACCGTTCTAATCGTTATTCGTGTGAAATTTAATTATTTTGGAGAATTTTTATTATCACAACATTATACAATACAAGTCGAACGATGTGCAGAAAACCGATTGAAACTTCATTGATAAATTAAAAAGATACTGCATGTACAAGGTGTCCACTTTATAAAATGAACAGTCCTTACCCACAGAACAAAAACTGCCAATCGACGTACACGAGATAGTTGGAGGTATTATTTATCACTGACTTCTTAAGGCGATGAAATAATTTTTTTGACGTTGGATAACGTTTTACGGCAACATACTGGGGTACAATTTCGAAAAACGAAAAATCGCTCGCGTCACGAAAAGTGGTTAGATTTTGACTGTTAATAACTTACTAACGCCGGGATAGATTTTCAAGATTCGTGCACCAATCGATTGGAAATCTTTCTACGAGTCTACTCCAACAATGAAAACTATTGATTCTCATGACTAAACTATTGAAAAATTGGGAAATATCGAGATATGTCTTATTTTTCATAGAAAATCACATTTTTCTTGCTGTTATAAGGTTTTGACGTTTTGAAGTTTACATGTACACGCAACTTTAACATCGATTTGGGCAAAGAGGAGAACATAGAGTTCGCGGTTCATGGAGAAGTACCTCAACTGGCTTCGAAACTCACTAAAGCAACCAATCTTAGTGGATTATGCGTTCAACCGGAATCATTGTTTAGGGAGCAAGAGGTACCGCTCATGCTTCTTCTTCCATCGACCGATTCTATCGGTGTTGAAGTGGTAACCGAACCACCAAAATAATAATACACAATGTCCATAATACGTCGAGTTGACATGCAATGTTTGTGACGGTCTCAAGCCAGGAAATAGAAGAAGCTAACGTTATCCAACGTCAACTTGGCGGTCGTATCTCGGAAACAACCTCTTACTTTTTTCATTTAGTAGGGTAGATGTACCAATTGGAGGTACTAAGCACGATTGAGCTTAATTTAACCACCTTAATTCAAGAAGCGCAATTAATGCCAGGCATTACAATCTCATCTGATCACTTAGATCATCATGGGATGGTGGAGAGATTTTATCCTCAATCCAAGAGCGCTTTGATATGATATCATCTTTCGATATGATGCTTCAGAAGATCTTGACAGTTGTTTGGGGGTACAGATAATGTTTCAATCTGCTAAATCATCTTAGAAAATTTAACTGTACGAAGGTGTTCAGGATCTGATCCTTAAATTAACTGACCAATTTAAAAATGAAAGGTGAAAGAGAAGCTTGAGTCAAACAATAAGGCTTAAACTGTGTTCACTACAAAACGGTTTGAAAGATGATACTTTTGTATGAATATTCTTAGAGGATTGATCCACAACTAATGTACCTACATTATGCGTCTTTTTACCTAGGAATTCAGGAATTCAGTGCAATGCGTAAATCAACAAACAATTAAGGTCCGCAGTTTGAGTGCTTAGCGGATGATTTGGGGCGAAATTCGCCCTTGGGAACGCTTTCGAGATCCTCGGCAGATTCAATGTTGGTTTGTTTGACTTTATCAACGAGATTTTTAGCCCTGGGCTAGTTCATCTCAGGACCAACGGCTCTACTTCCCTTCCGAAGGAAGTCGTCACTATAACTTTTTACGTCATAAGTGACTATGTCGGGGGATGGGATTCGATCCCAGGTCCTCGGCGTGAGAGGCGAGTGTTCTAACCACTACACCAGGTCCGTCCCAATGTTTAAAAAATGTTTAACGGATTTCAAGCATACCTACTTGATGATATCTTGTTATTCGATCCGTATCTTTCTCAGATGATCAAATGATGAGATGAAATGCAATGCCTGATTAATGCACATGTTAATGTTGTAACGAGAAGTAACGATCATTGACTTAATGAGAAAAATGATTTCATCGTAGTAATCCACGACATGTAAGTGAAAAATAATACCTCCTCTTTTGGTACACTGTTCCTTTAGTTGCGGTATATTTCTAATTTGAGCAATTTTAGTGATATTCCATCAGTTTTAAAGCAATTTGAACGCTTTTTTCAACTATTACGTGTATCAACAAGCCAATATGTTGATTGACAGTGTCGGTTTTGTGCCAAATGTAATAAAATCAGTAAAAACGGCACTACCACAACTAAGGGAACACTTACCCTATATGTTCGTCCAATACCTCAATAATATGTACGATAATTGCGCTTCTTGAATTTTGAGTGATTAAATGATAATGAGTCGTGCTTAAGAGGAATATAACCATCATCGTTTTACAAATTTCCAAAACCAGTTTTTTGCTCAGAACCGCAAGAAGCAATGTTTATGAAAATCTATCATTGCATTGCACTTGCTATCTGTAATGCAATGATAAATTTTCATGAAAAAATCTTTAAAATTGAACGAAAAAACTGTTTTTTTTTAATTTTTGGTGATTGCTGATGATTGAATGATGGATTCTTGAGCCTTAATAGCTCCACAATTAGAACATTTACCTTACGTGGATCATAATACTACATGGGTTAAAGGTGATTTTTACAATAGGAAGTTGCCATCTTGGATTCGTTTATCGATATCTGTCACCTAGTCGTCGGCACAGTTCCAAAAATATCCATATTGCATGGATTAGAAGTGTTTTTTTTTTACAAACCGGAAGTCGCAACCTTAGAATCCAAAATGTAGTCAGACATCGATTTCCGTAATATATTTGTTGATCTTGTTCTGAAAATTACCATGTTGTTAAGGTAAAAAGAGCCCAATTGCGTACAATTTGAGCATGTTTTGCGAACAAACTCAGTCAGCATCGCTCTTTGCGTAATCGCTTACCCTCTCTTCCTTACTGCACGCCTTTTTTCAGTTCGTGTTTTTACACTTTGCACGCCTCTGTCTGCTATTTGTGCTGTTGTTAAATTCTGTGATTTGCGCGCGTGTTGTGAGTTGATGCCAGCCCTGCCATTGTTGGCATCGGAAATGCCAAGAGTCCTGTCCAACCCTGACCAATATTTCGTCCAATAATGGTCTTTCGAAACCGGTATAGTCAACTGTATTCAAAATGACGCAGACATGCTTCCGATCATCATTTTTTTTATCGAAAAAGGTGATTTTATATTAGTCATAGAGATTAACGTTAGATTTGGATTGGTTCTCCAAACGAATAACAATAAGTCAAGTGATTATTTGAGTCCCGTAATCCGGGGTATCATTGATCAGCGGGGTAACATTGATCGGAATGACTCACCTCATCAAAAGTTCGTATTATCATTTATTGATGAAACATTTCCAAATCATGAATGGTGCTTCTCTTTCTTATATTCATGAGCTAATAAATGTTAATATTTTTGTGAAAATTGCGTTTACCTTATGCGTAAATTTGTCAACTTTTTGAAATAATGATTTTAATTGGTTAGGATGAAATTACCGAAGATTCATGTCTCACATAAGTTCTGCAAACGATATAAGCAAGGAAAATGTGATTCTTACTAAAAATGACATCGCCGAAAACGATTCCGTTGTCAAAACTTTTATAAGTATGCTCAATTAAGCAACATTACCGAATTACTGTTAAGAATGTAAAATTCCCTTAGGAAATTGCCTACCTTTAGGCGTATTCCATGGTTCGAGGTGTTTTTAATTTTAAAATAGCTCAAAAAGTAAATGACTTGTAAGCGTTTGGCCTTCATATTCGGGTTTAGGGACCATGATTTAAGTAAGTAACGACATATTCAGTATTACCGAACGTTGTTTATATAGATGATCAATGTTACTCCATATCAACTAAATCAAAAAATCGCCTAAAACGTTTTTTTTAACATGCTTAAATCTTTCAATAAACAAAATACAGTATATAGTCTCGAGCTATGGGTGGCAGTACTTGTTTTAAAAATATAAAACCTGCAACATTTGCATTTTCAAACGAAATATTGAAGAAACATTCAGAAAAATGATCAATGTTACCCCGGATTACGGTCCCAACATTTAAACGATGGCCTATAATCTCAATCATGACATGATAAGGTTGTATGAAAATTTCATTGCCTTGTTTTCTTGAATTAATCACGAGTGTGGGTAGACGTGTATACTACAATCAGAACGGAGAATTCGAGGAGAAATATGCACAAAATTGAAAGTAGGACTTTTAAAACAAACATGTGTTCGTTATACCCAGAATTTCATCAGATGCTTTTCTAAAAGCTCGATTGCTCGTCAGTATGTCCCAACCAAAAATAGCACTCATTCAATGGATAGTCAGATACCTCATGCATAAATTTCATCCATTCAGAAAGAAACTGTCCTATCCAGAGCTGATAACATCATCCATAGACAGCCCAGATTGCCATCAAGTCCATCCATAATTCACCAATTTTAAATTAATGCGCCGAAAAGCCATAAATTACCCTTCTGTCACCAAAAGCGATATCGAGTCCGAATCAACTTTGAATCCTTTTCAAAACCGTCCCCCGTTACTCCCTCAAGCCACACACCCTTCCCGGAAAAGCGTTCTTATTACCTGTTGTTTGTGCGAGAAACTTCCGGCCCGTCCCAGGGTGGCTGTCGTCAGGTTGGTATCCTTCACCGCTCCCTGCTGATGCTGCGCCGGATGTGAGTGGGAGCTTCGCTTAGGAAGCGTGGCATAGCTCGGGGGTGGTTCGTGGCTTCGTTTCGTCTTGCCCGAAGGTGGCGATGGACTCGGCACTATCGTCGTCAACTGGATATCTGCGTTCGATAGAGAATGGTATTCAAAAACTCGGGTTTTAGTCAGTCAGTTGGGGAGTCGGTCGGATACAGAAGGACTGTGACGAACAGGTATATTTTCCAATGCTCTTATTTCTACTTTTTCAATGTCATTGTAGTTTAAAAATTGGGTTCGAATCCCACTGGTCCAGGATCTTTTCGTAAAGGAAATTTTCTCGATTCCCAGGGCATAGAGTATCATCGTACCTGCTACACGATATACACATGCAAAAATGGTCAATCGGCAAAGATAGTTCTCAGTTAATAACTGTGGAAGTGCTCATAAGAACACTAATCTGAGAAGCAGGCTTTGTCCCAGTTGGGACGTAACGCCAGAAAGAAGAAGAAGAAGTAGTTTAAAAATATGCTTCAAAATTATTGAAGCAGGTGTAACGATTACACGCACTTCATATAATTTATTCAAAGAAACTTCCTTGCTGGTTGGTTCGTAACATGACGTCCAAATAAAATCAAAAAAAATCCACGAACTATCGCCAGTTTTAAATGATTTCCTTCTGCCCCAATCTATGTCAACGTGCCAAAAATGTGGAAAAAAAATCTATTGTCTCTAGCTGGATCCATTTCTCCAATATATTTGGTCGATGTTCTCAATATAAATTTCAAGCAAGTTCAGATTCCTTTATACTTGAAAAATTGTACTCAAACTTTCACAATAGCTTCTGGGGGTCCAAATGAATTAATTTATAACAGTAATTTAAGGTTATTGAATTTTGAGCATTATGGACCCAGGTGCATGAAATTGATTTTTATTTATTTGTTTTATTTGGCAACATAATATTTGTATCCACTCTTTTGTCGCAGATAGCTTACAGAAGCTTCATTTATACGTTAGACGTATTTTTGAGATTAGCGTGTTTATTAAAAAAATTCTAAGGTGTCAATTCAGTTTCAAAAATAAATTTCTTCACAGTCCTCAAGTTGTCAGCCATAATAGCTGGCCAAATAAGGATCCGGTGTAGCAAACCAATCGGTTCTTGCTGTATGGGAGAGTAAGGGTGTATCAATTTTCTGGAGGATTTATGGGGCAGGACGATAAATTCGCATTGGGACGTTCATTGAAAGATGGCTGATGGCAGTTTTGCGCTCTGACCACCAAAAGTGCGGCCGACAAGCAAACAGATATGGAGAGAGAGTGGGACTGAGAATGAATGACATACTAACCTGCCTCGTCAGGACTGGGGTTTCCGTTGTTGTTGCGAGATCCACTTCCGGAGCCGATTGTGAGGCCGGTGGCGGTGGTGGCAGCGGAGGTGCTGTTGTTGCTGCTGCTGCTGCCCGTCGTTTGGGACTTCCGCCGACGAGACCGATCTCGTTGATAGTAGATTCCGGCAAAGATGAGCATATTTAGCAACAGGAGCAAGCAACCGACACCGACTGTCACTCCCAAAGCGGCGGTGTAGCTGTGAACGGGGAACCGGAAAAACGAGGAAGATTTATGGGTTGTTATCAAGGTACTTATCTGCTTTGAGTGTAGCAGGTTTGTAGGGTTATTATTAGGTGAATGAGGTACAGTGGATAAAAGGATTTCTTGAGTTAACAGTATTGCTAAGCTCTGAAAAAGCACGGTGTATATGGTGAAAATTTCTTATATGTATCTATTCTCTGTTACAAAAAAAACGTTTTCAAATTGATTTTTTTTTCGACTTTTTAGGTCTTAGACTATCTTTGTGTTTGTCACACAAAATACAAATGCAACAATTTTAAACTAGTAGGGGAACTTGTTCTGATTCGGACCATCAAGCATACTGGTGCAACTGTAAAGATCGTGTGTACCATTTTCTACCCACCGTTTGGTTTGGATCTAACACAATAAATTTGACGCCTTTCAGTTATTTCGTTTGCTTATATGTGCAATGTTTCACGTATAAGATGTCGTAAAAAGGCCCTATAAGTACAAAAGTGGAGGAGATATACATGCATATTTCATATGATGAAACATTGTATTCAATGCGAGTGTGTAAATTTTATTGCGAGCTAATCTCTACTCTTATGCGACTTAATTTATGATAACAACATTTTTTTGACAACTGCTACGGATTGATCCGATTTACTTTGTACGAGTATACGAAACGAAACGAAATGTACATATGAACTCGTAAAATAGCATTTTATCGATGAAACGATTTCAACCACCATTTCGTGTGGATGTGATGCAATTTGTATGAGTAAATGACTGTTCGTAAACTGTTATGCGACTTCTGCTGGTTGTCTGGGAATGCAGTCAACTTTCCCTTACCCGAAATTTGGACTTTAGCGTACTGTGACCCTAAAGTGTAGATTGAAACCTCTCCAACTTGATGTCCCGAGACTCGATGCTGTCTATTTCAGTTTCACATACGAGTTCAGCTCTTTAACCCGATATTTACATGCAAACTTT
This sequence comes from Aedes aegypti, assembly GCF_002204515.2. Lineage (NCBI taxonomy): Eukaryota > Metazoa > Arthropoda > Insecta > Diptera > Culicidae > Aedes > Aedes aegypti. The sequence continues at coordinate 352,193,814 of NC_035109.1, read as the reverse complement.
TAATGTGTTGAAATTTTACTATATTCGACGCTAAAATGGCTTTTTTAAATGTATTTTGTTAAAACAACAGAAAGCTCAAAAAATAGTGTTCTCTATCACATACATGATGGGTACGTTCAAAATCGAGTTAGATAGAGTTGACTGTACTAAATTTTGAACCAGTTTCGGATTTCACTTTCGCTTTTTTAAGAGATTTACATTTAACTTGAGCTTGTTCTGACTCAAATTATATTGAAATTTTTCACGCATCGAGTTTATTTTTTACGCTTGAGCTTACAAAAGAAGTTCAAGCTTTGATACCAAACAAATCGGAGTTTATTATAACTACCATAGTAAAAACGATAAATTGGTCCGAATAAGAATATGGGGGGTCTGAATTGGAACAGGGTTTGTCCAATTCGGACTATCTGCAGAATATTGTTCAAACATGTTTAGTCATGTCCTGGTAGGAGATATCACAAAACTCTCTGATGTGCATGCTGAATCAGGTTTCCACGCAAACATAAAACTTTTCATGCCGTTCATCATGCTGAAAATATATGGTCAATCAACTGTTTCTAGGTCCAAATTGGGCCATGTTCCCCTACAGAAAGCTCCCAAATAATAACTGGGAAAGTGCTCATACATTATTAACTCGAGAAGCAGGCTCTGTCCCACTTGAGAAGAACTAAAGCCATAACGAAGAAGAAAACATAAGTGTTCTTACACAGTGCTATAATATATTGTTAAGATTGAATTCCCTGAAGAAAGCATGTCATATATGAGCGCCTTAAATGGCCAAAATCTAAAGATCAAAAGATATCTTTCTCTATTTTTTTAACGCTATTCCAACCAGACTACTCTGGAAACTTCATTTACGATCATACACATTTTATAAATTGTATCAGTTCATACCAGGGAATGTAGTTCGATAATCAATATATCTAATGAATTTTAAAACAGGTTCATCAAAAATAAATATCAAGGAGTTTTGCAGTAGGGATCCAAAGTTTTTTTTTAACCAACTCAATTGATTCTGAAAAAGTCCCAAAAAATACTAATGGATGCGTTAGAGATTGCGAAAAGTTTCTGTTCGGATTGTGGGAGCGATGAATAACTTCTTTGAAGCGATTTTGATTATTACGCTCAAAGCTGTAAGTAGATGTTGTATTTTAAGAGTTCATTCATGTTTAAGGTTAAGTACAATTAGGTCTTACATTAATTTTTCCCCATCCAGATAGTTTCACGCTCAAATTCAAATCGGTCTCTGCTTGCGAATTTTACTGTATATAGTTTAATATTAAATTTATATAGCAAATTCATCTATTAATTTCACTTACAATTAGTAAATGTGTAGGATCGAGCTACAATACACCGCGAATATGTTGCTTGTGCCCAAGAACTAATTTACAGTACATAAATTATCGGTATGAATTCAACGCATAGCGATTGTACATTCAAAACCCACTCACCAACCGCAATTATAAATTAGGTATAATTCTCACAATTTCACTAATATTCTCTGTACAATCCAATTATAATTCCCCGAAATAAGAGCACATCTAGCTGCATATGACTTGCACGTTTTCGGTTGTAATATGTAGGTATGGAACCCATTTGACGTTGACTAACATCTATCTCGGCTGACGCACCATCGATCTGTCGGGGGATTAACCACCAAACAGTCTATTTGTGCTAATCCGAACAGTTTCTTTCAAAATTATCAATGATTCCCTATACGCTCATATGGGTGTTCTAAAGATTTGAACGACCTCAGGTCATATAACATGCTAGAGTTAAATCATGTTTGTGTAAATGCAAGGACTTGGTCACAAAGTTAAGACATTGATAAGCTGAAGTTTGAAAATTCTCCACAACGACCATTCTTGGTGTTACAACATGTTCAGATTGAACGTTTATTAATGTTTGTATTGAAAATGCTATCGGCTCATTGTAGGAACTTATCATTGGATTTTTTTTCTCCCGAAATTCCCGCAGTATCCTTCAAGGGATCTGAATTCACTGCTTCTGGTATTCAATCAGGAAGGTATCCTTGTATTTTCCCAAGGCATCTTTAAATAATTATCCAATGACTCTCTCAGCAATATCTCCACGTTAGATATCTTCCAGAAATTCATTCAAGAATCACTAAGAAGTTCTAAAAGATCTCTTAGGGCTTAGGGCATTGAACCCTTCCATTACTACCCCTCTAAACGAGTGTTGGAAACAACACGTTTTGGGCTATAACTTTTTTTTTTTATATTTTTAAACCAAATTTTGATACAAGAAGCGGATATCCTTCTGAGGGCTTGGGCAGAACTTAAGGATTGGCCATCTGGTTCCGGAGTTATTCCGGAATCAAAATGGATGTTTCGAAATGACCGCTTTCGAAAAAGTGAATTTGCAATATGAAATCAGCTGATTTTTTACAATTATTAGCTCTATAACGATGAGGACGGATGTCTACAAGACCATCATGGTCACTGCATGCCACAGATCACAATTTCCGGATGTTCCGTGGAACCGGTTCCGGGGCCATTTTTGGAACCGGTATCCGGGTTTCCGAGGAACCGTTCTGGGGTCAGTTATTAAAATTCAGTAAACACTGTCATGCGACACATCAAACTTCACAATTTTTCAAATGATTGTATTCTATGGATAAGGTGTACAGCTCATACGCCTGGGATCTATTTGGTTACTTTGGAATCGATTTCCGGGTTTCCGGGAAACCGGTTAGGGGACAATTTTCGAAGGCGACTAAATAATATCATGTGACACATCAAACTTTATGATTTTTCAAATGATTACAATCCATGGGTGAGCTGCACAGTTCAGAACTTATTTGGTTACTTTGGAACCGATATCCGTGTTTCGAGGAACTAGTTTCGGGGACAATCATTACAAATCAGTAAACATTGTCATGCGACATATTGTTATTATTAATTAAGCGAGGAGATTTCGACTGATGTGGGAGAATTGGAGCTACTAGTTTCGGCGCTGCAGTCTTGGGTAATCAAAACGACTGTTTTAGATTTTTCCCGACGTTTCGACTCTAATCCGAGTCTTCTTCAGGGGAGAATTCTGTTTAGTCGTATTTCGTAAGGTGTAACATTAAACTGTTACACCTTACGAAATACGACTAAACAGAATTCTCCCCTGAAGAAGACTCGGATTAGAGTCGAAACGTCGGGAAAAATCTAAAACAGTCGTTTTGATTACCCAAGACTGCAGCGCCGAAACTAGTAGCTCCAGTTATTATTAATATTTTGGGATTCTGTGGAACCGGTTCCGGAGTATTTTTTTTTACGATGAGTCTTCGAAGGTAAGTAAATAACAACACAGTGTTGACCCATTTGATTTTAAAGGAAGCGGTTAAATCTTGGTTAATCTTAGAAGATGGGTACATGCTGTTATGTGAGACATTAAACTTCATGACTTCATGCAAAGTCTTTGGCTAATATAGCCGCTTTGAACCTGATATCCGCGTATCCGAGGAAGTGATTGTATGCTATCAAGCGACACATCAAACAATTTTATTTTAAAAGCTTTTGCATCATATGGGTGAGTTGCACAATGTAGAACTCATTTGGTCATTTAGGAATCATAATGGGATTTCAACAGAACCAATTCTTGGACCAGTTTTCGAAGGTGTGTAAATACTTTCATACGACAGATCAAATCACTGCAACGATTTTGAAGCTGTCGAAGTACATATGACTATTCTGGGACTGATATAAGTGTAACTGGGAGCTAGTTTTACATCCTTTGATTGCTCATAATTATACAAAAATAATCACCCCTGTTGGCTGTTGAAGAACGCCATGAAACGTACAAAATAACAGCTCTGTTCACTGTCATATTTTTCGACTTTCCAGTTCAATATCATGTGCTTTTCATATACACAAACACGTCGGAACACTTACGGAACATAACTATGGAAGTATTTTCAAACCCCGATAGCCCGTTTTCAAACTATTTCGTGACATACAAACACCATTTCATTTTTATTTATAAAGGTGAAGGTCAAAAAAGCGCTTACTTATCAATAATAAGTCGAATTTTGTTCGTTGCACTGCGATTTAATTGGACTATAGCCCAATAAAAAAAAAATAACTTTGTCAATTTTGGCTGCCCTGAATTTCTTTTGTTATAGATTGTCAAACAACAAACCAGAAACTCAGCCCGATTAGTGAAAGTTATTCACTAGGTGGAGTACAGCTATAGTGCAATGAACAAAAGTTGATTGTAATAGTTATAAGTAGCATAGTACCAAAATACCCGTAACGCGGGTAGATCACCTTTTCATGGTGCGTTACGGGGTAAGATCTACCAATTTGAACCCTAGTCTCATCATGTTTGTCAGGATAGGGTAATATGTTTTGGTAATTCAAGGATTCGCGGTACAAAGTCCTTGTTACTGGCAACAGTTTCTGAAAATAATCTATTTTACCAAGCAGATGGTTAAAGACTCGGAGTTGGTCAGTCCCGAGACTACACTTGAAGCCAGGATAACAATCATGAGTATTAACTCTACAAGGACTGTAAGTACTGGTAATTCAAGGACTCAAGTTAATTCTGATTACTAAACAAATTTTCTAGCTTGATTCGGTTTTGCTGCTAGCGTAAAGCCCCTTTTTTTAGTATTTTTCTGGGATTGTACCCCGTTTGGCATAAAGTTTGTTGGCATAAGGTCGTTTGGCATAAAGCCGTTTGGCATAAAGTCGTTTGGCATAATGGTCGTTTGGCATAATGGCCGTTTGGCATAATGGTCATTTGGCATAATGGCCGTTTAGCATAATGATTGACTTAAAATAAATGTCGGCATTTTTTAAGCTTTTACCGAGATCAACACCACCGAGCCCATAGCAAAACATTTTGGTAGGTTCTAAACAAGTGTGACATTAGAGAATTATATTACTAAATAAAACTCTACATCTCAGAACATAGAGTATCTTTAAGCTTGTTGCGATATACATATTTGAAAACAGTAAATTCGCAAAGATAGTGCACAGTTATTCATCAAGGGAACGCTTATACAAGATTTCGTTGCAAATCAAGCTCTGTCCCAGTTTGGACATAACACTCGTTGAAAATTACTTGATAAAAGAATGGATTTTTTTGAAAAATATCAAAAGCTCTAATCCAAAGATCTATCAATGCGACTTAATGCAAAAATAGTCTATATACGAGAGCAGATTATTTTTCTTTTAAAATGTTTAAGGCTCTAACGCAAAAAAAAATCAATCTTTTCACAGCATAGCTCACATGAATAACACATCTTTGAAAAAAATATTTGTGGCTAAACTTTTCGACGGTTCAATATAAATTTTAATTTTGGAAGTGTACATCAAAAACACCGTCTATTATCGAGAGAAGGGAAAATTTGTGATTGAAATAATATTTTTTCCAGCATATCTCGGAAAGAGATCATTCATTTGCCCTTAAAAAAAAGTAAATGTTGAATATCGGCAGGTTCTAAAATAATTATCATTTTATTGAATTGATAAAACCGCAAAATATAAAAATGGCTAACATCTAGCTTTACTAAATAATAAAATTTAAAACAGTATAAATATAAAGAACAGCCTATTTTTAAAAGAAGGCAAAATTTACAATTATACCAATAAAAGAATGGACGCCAAAAATTATTGCGGCATCGACTGGTTCCCCCGAAAAGTGGGGACGAGAAAGAACGATAAACAGTCAAAAGAAGGAAGTATTCTGTCATTCTCGGCTGTACCCATGTTGGAAAAAATTCTGATGATGGTAAAACTCGAAAGAACCGCCAACTAAATAAAGAAGGGTGCATATTAGATGGTCAGTTCGTTCACCACCCTGAAATGTATAAAGTTACGACAATTATGAGTGTTTCAAACTTTTCGGGGAAGTGGGCTCGTCAGGGAAACGGGATATTCGGGGAACTGGCGTTCGGGGAAACGACATTCAGGGACCGACATTCGAGGAAAAGTAGCACAACCCATCGAAGTTACTACTGTAATCGATTTCTCTATTCGCTGATAATTTGAGCAGATCAATGTTATCGATTGCCGCCCTTTTGTCAGTTGGAAACAAAAAAAAATACTTAAAAAATATAGCTCCAAAGAACAGCCTATGCATAAAAGAAGGAGAAATTTATTGAAATTTTAAATCAACAGTTTTCATACCTATAACTATGGTTACATCATATTTAGAAAAAAATAGAACAATTAAAAGAAGGGAAATTTGTGCTAATTATATAAAAATCTTCAGTGGAAAAATTTGTTCCAATAGCGAAACTCAAAAGAAGAATTAATATTTGAAAGAAGGGTAATTTCTGGATAAATAATAAAATACTATTGGCAATGACTTTCCTAATTTGCTTAAATTTATTCAAAAGCGAATGATTGTTGAATAAAGTGTTATTTTGTATCAATTGACTCCAAAACAAGCCTGGTGTCATCAAAAATATTCAATAGAAACGTAAAAACGAAAATTGAGAAATTCTTGGTTTCAGACTCATTATGCCAAACGACCATTATGCCAAACGACCATTATGCCAAACGGCCATTATGCCAAACGACTTTATGCCAAATGACCATTATGCCAAACGACTTTATGCCAAACGACTTTATGCCAAATGACCTACCACCTTTTTCTGGGACTAAACTAAAAGTGAAACAAGGATGGGACTAGAGTTCCGTTGCATGGTCAAATATCAGTAGTACCGATTTGGTTTCTCAGAAATTTAATCGATTATGTTTGCTAAGGGGCGCGCCTTCGCTGAGATGTAGATTTCTATGAAGGGTGTAAATAGCGGGACCTTTTCATCATAGTCGATTTGTATCAATATCTGAGGAATCAAAACAAGAACTGTACAGAAATCGATGCTTATTACCTATCAATGGAAATGGAGTAATGCGACATGCACTATACACAAAGGATACGGGTAATGCCACAATAGATCTTAATACTGGTCGCAGTGGCGCATCCGAAAAGAGAGAGAGAAAAAAAATAGTACCAAAAACGTGTGTAGTGATTATTTCAAATGCTCTTCAAAAAATTGATTTATTAATTTGCTTCACGTGGCGAATTCTAGAAGATTTGAAAAAAAATATTGTAAAACTATCTGGAGTTCACTAGAAGTTTTTTTCTATGAAATAAATGTAGATCTTTCCGTTGAAATTGTATCCAAGATTACTTGAATCACTTAAAAATGACTAAAATTACAGGACTCACTCTTGAAATTTCAAAACAAATTGGTTCAAAAATTCATCAAGAAATAGCATCAGGGATCTCTTCAGGAATTACAAAAAATAATCTCAAATTCTTTATGTATTTTTTTTTTCAAATATGACATCTTGCAATCCAATAAAAATTGTGTACAGATTTTTTGCAAAAATTCTAAAGGAATACCTTAAATAAATCAAGGAAATTTCTTAAAACATTTCTATAGAACTCCGAATTACCACTTATAGATCTCTAAAGAATTTCTCAAAAAATTGCTTCACAAGAGAAGATTTCTTTGAAAGTATTTCTAGAGAAATTTCTTAAAGACACCTTTGTAAAACTGTGATACAGTTCACTCTACATGTCTCGATATAGTGAGAGATCGAGACAAAGAACAGTTGTGTGAATGAACACCAGATTGAAAATCACTCCGTCACCAAAAAATAATAAAAAAAACAGACGTCATTTCATATTTGCAAATTGTTTTGGATCACTGCAACCTAGTCTAGTAACCTTTGATAATGGGCATATCGACATATGGAGAAAAAAATCTGGAATGAAATTCACTTCGAGATAGGTAGATATCGAGATAAGGATGATATCGAGATATGGAGAGTGAAAATGTATGCAAAATGAAGGGACCGAAGAAATCTTCGACAAAATGTGAGATATCGAGATGTGGGGAGTCAACTGTAGTTATTGCGATTAATGTCAAGATCAGCTCTTAATTAATTTCTTAAAATTAATTCAATTAAGGGTGGTACATGTTTTCGACTAAATACTATTGAATAACATATTTTTCGAATTTTTAATTTTGCAGTATCGCTACAGTATGCAGTAACTTTCATAATGTTATGACGATTTCTATGATTCCTTATGGACGCTGTTGTGAGTCATCTATTTTTGGTATGAAACACCAGGAAGACTACTCCACTGGGCATAGAGGACAACATCTAAAGTTTCTATCCTGTAGGTTATAGATATAAATTCCTTGTCTGGTGGATCTATGTAGCCGTAGAATTACGTAATACACGAATCGTTCATGACAGCTCTAAAAATTTTGCAAGGCTTTTTTCAGATTTTTGGGAGAAACTTGAAAAACTTCCAGAGCTGCCATGAACGGCACGTATTTCTTTCATTGGAGGGCAACACTAATCCACTAATTATCAAACAACTAGAACAACAAGTAATTAACTATCATATTCATCGGTGATCAACCTTTTAGTCGAAGAAAGCGGTTGAAGTGTATTAGACATAATGAGATTACAACTCACCTATAATAATGCCGATTGGCCAGCTTCACTAGCAGTTCCTCTTCCTCCTCCTCTGTAAGGATGCCTCCTTCTGAGTTCGCCTCCTGCAGAACCTCCCCCATCGTTGGATCCGGTGTGCACTCCGTTCCGAACAGCTCCTGTCTCGATTCCTGCGCGTCGTTGATACTTCCCACGCCTCCGGCAACTCCTCCACCGAACATTCGCGGTCTGCTGAACGATTCGGCCCGGACTGATCCTACAACAACGGGTACGAAAAAGTAGAAAAGACGAATAGACATAACGATGATTAGATTCACTCGCATTATGCTTGGTAATGGACCACATCGCATTCGTAGTCATCGTCAACGGCATCATCCTTCAACTCCGAAGTTCGGTCCCTTTGTGGCAGAAATTTTATTCAATTCCCAGCGCCCGGAGTCAACTTTTAATTTCATGCAAATTTAAACATGACAATGTGCACAATGCCGTGGACGTTACGCTTTTATATCACGGTGTGTCCAGGACAAGAAGGGCATTGTTGACCCACATCCATCCGACCAGGTTTTATAGGTAGTCGGTTGGTTGGTACAATTTGTGGCTTTTCCATCGTGTCACGTTTCTGCATTCCATTGGAAGGGTTTCGCAATCAAAATTTATTTGTTGGATATTCAATGTTTTAGTACATGATATACTGATATATCGTAGTGTCTCTTAGATTAATGACAAACGTAATTTTACAGACTTTTCTCCAACAAATGAGAATGTATTTCTTACAGACTAGTGTGTGGTGTTTTGATTCCGTTGCATGCTCCTGTGGGGCGAGCAACGGAATCAAGATCAATCGTGTCCGTTTCGCGTAGCTCGAATAAGAAAATATATTCGTGTTCAGTGGAGGTGCTGAGCTCGTTTCATGCAAATGATTACACATTTTCGTCGTGGGAGCGTTACGTTAATGTAATTTTGGAACAAACTGTGGGTGGTTCGTCACCAAAAATAAACTTTTTCCGGTTGGATATAATTTTCATATACACATACCTTTCTGTTTTCGTCATTACTGCATAAAGCCTTTGAGTAGTTCGATATAATGAATGTCAGCGTATTTTAAAATCTTCTATCACTATCTTATCATCATTTTATTCTTCTTCTTGGCATTACGTCCTCACTGGGACAGAGCCTGCATCTCAGTTTAGTGTTCTTATGAGCACTTCCACAGTTATTAACTGAGAACTTTCTTTGCCAAAGCTGCCATTTTCGCATTCTTATATCGTGTGGCAGGTACGATCATACTCTATGCCCAGGAAAGTCAAGGAAATTTCCATTGAGAAAAAATCCTGGACCGACCGGGAATCGAACCCAGACACCTTCAGCATGGCTTTGCGTTGTAGCCGCGGACTCTAACCATTCGGCTATGGAAGGCCCCTTAAGGCTAAACAAACCATCGAGATGGTTTGAGAACCCCTGCCGGCTGAAACGTTCCTACACGTGTCCAGGAATAAAGTGTACACTTTTGTTTTTGATTTAATCTTGTCCTTCGAACTTTGGCTGGTGGCGACGCGGCGGTGGCGATGATAAAAGTTCAACTTCAGTTGGAACGTGTCGACAGCTGAGCCGGCGATGGCCCAGCATGCAGTTGTGGAAAGTGATAGTTTTACAGCGATTAAAAATTCGAAACAACACTCCCGGGTGCTGTCGGGGATGAACTTTTCGAACAAATGGTTACGAGTTGGCGGTGTGTCGTGAGTATGGAGAATGGGAAGATGTTCGTGGCAATATCTAGAGTTGTTGTTTTTTTTTTTATGTCTGAAAGTGTGTTTTATCTGCCAGCATCTAGAGTTGTTGTTTTTATGTTCTGGATACAATGTACACACAATATGTACACGAGGTCCAGTAAACAGAAATTAACTTCAATAGCAATTCCAACATAAAAGACCCCTCCTTAGCTTAGTGGTAACGTTTGCGGCTACAAAGTATATCCAGACCGAAGGTGTCTGGGTCTAATTCCCGGTCGATCCAGGATCTTCTCGTAACGGAAATTTCCATGACTTCTCTTGGCATAGAATATTATTATACCTGCCTGACGATATACGAACGCAGAAATGGCAACTTTAGCGAATAAAACTCTTAGTTAATAGCTTTAGTTTATAGTTAATAGCACAATAACTTATTGCGCTCGAATACAACAGTCATTGTAATTGATTATCATAGAACTCAATTGTACGATAATAATAAACTCAATGAGCTCACAAAAATGAGTTACACTTTAAACTACCAAAGGATGCCATCAATTAAAGTTTTCTTTTGGTTTAATCCACTCGCCTTTTTTTCCTACCTACACAACATGCACAACAATGGATCTGGTGAACTCATTCAATGCCCAACGATAGATGGTTTTCCCTTGATGCTGCTTGTTTTGTCGAGAAGAACCAGAACCATTCCTGCTCTGACCTGCTTTTGAGCAACCTCAGAAAAAATCTAGTTGTGTTCGAATCGATTGCTATCTTTGTATCACCTATAAGAGAAGCAGGCATCCAAATGAAACATCCAACAGAAATTAGATTACAGCCCGGTCCAGCAACGTTTGCTCCGTAACGAAATTTTCCGGCTAAAGCGGAGCGTTTTTCGTTTCATCGTAAAGTGGATTGATTAAGAGGAAATGAACTGGAGAATGACATTTCGGTCCTTTGCCAAGTATGTCACTGTTGGAATTATATAGAAGCAACCAGCTTTAAGGTACACCGTTTTAATAAACTTCCCAAAACGACACGCCATAAAATCCCGAACATCGCCGGTCCATATCGCATTTCGAAGCGTCCCGGCTGCCAAGAAAGGTCAATACTTACATACTTCCTCCAACAGCTATGGCATAATAAAACCACACCGCATTCCACTCGGTACCCGCTCGTCGTCCAATGGCGAACCTCACTTGCCTCAGGATCAAGGGCGTAACCAGAGAGGGGCGAGATAGGACGTTGCTCCCCACTGGTCGACTGAAAAATCAACTGCTTAGCTACGGATGTTTATCTTCTGTTCCAAAATTGTCCCCAGGTTTCATAATTATAAAATAATTGTGTCAAGATAGATTTTTTATTTACATTTGTGTAGTTCACCAAGCAAACATGTGCAAAAGATCTTGCCTAAAATCATTCGAAGGTATGGCGGATATTGTGAGTAAGCTGTCAAAAATCTGTCATGGTACCCCAGAAACTCCAAGGATCTACCAAATTAAATTAAAATTAATTTATTCCGAATTACCCAAAAAAAAAATTGATAAGGAATAGCTCCACATATTCCCCAGAAATACTGCCTAGGATTCCTTTACGTATTCTTTCGGATATTCAAATTAGATTTTTTAAGAAATTTCCCTAATAATCACTCCTGTTTTCATTACAAAAATCGGTCCTGGATGTACCTCTAACTTCTCCAGTGGCTCCTGGTAATAATAGGAATATTTAAAGGAATGCCTCAAATATTCGTTTGCAATTTCTCATCGTAATAGGCTATTTTTCATCACGCAAATCTGTAATGAAACGGCCTACTTTCCTGCACTGAAGTATGCAGTGCGGGAACAGTCATTACGCAATTGAAAACAGAGCTGTAATGATTCATTACGCAATGCTTTCTCATTTCGCAACTGTTTTGAGTTGCGTTATGAATCATAACACAACAATTTTTCAGAAATTGTAAAATAATGGTGAATGCGTTCTTATATAATTTCTGATACCATCAAGTAGTCTTCTACAAAATTGCAAAAAATGTTGTACGTAACTCGTTGCAGAAATCGACTTTTACAGCACTCGTCGTCGTCGGCAAGCCTCGTATGATAAATTTACAACTCGTGCTGTAAAAGAAATCATTCTGCAACTTGTTCCGTAAACTACTATTTCAATAAACTCTTTCGTGAATTCCTCCAAGAAGTTCTGTAATAGTAGTTTACGCAACATTTTGCAGAATGATGATTTTTACAGCACCAATCGTTAATTTATACAACGAGGCTTGCCGAGTTGGATAATCACTACGAGTGCTGTGAAAATTAAGTTCAGCAACGAGTTGCGTACAACATTTTTTGCATTTTCGTAAAAGTCCACTTGAGGTTCCACTGCATTCACCAAAGTTCTGCAATTTTTAAAAATTGATTTGTATTGATTTATAATGCAACTCAAAACAGTTACGTAATGAAAAGACGTTACTTAATATTTATTTTACAACTGCTTTTAGTTGAGGGATGACTATTACCACACAGCATTATTTAGTGCATGAAAGTAGGCCGTTTTATGACAGATTGACCTTATCACTCCGAAAAAAAAAAAATGCAAAACTGCACAACCAGCACTACTCAAGGCACATCCAAGAGATCATATTAAAGGATTTATTACAACACTTTTTTCGAAAACAGAGATATCTTGAAGCATTGTTTCAGGAATTCAAACAAAGAATTTACAGCAAAAAATACAAAGATTCCTTAAAATATTCGTCTATGATAACACCTTTAATAATATTGTTGATTTTTTTTTAGAGATATTTTTTCAAGCATGCCTTTCAAAATTTTTATCAGTTTATCTCTTTTTTTTTCTTCAGTATTTTCTCTATACATTCTTTAAGATATGTCTCAGAATAGTTCTCTAAAGATTATTTCTTAATTAAAATTCATTGACTTCTTGAAGATTGCCTCCAAATATACTTTGCCATACTGAAACCGACACAAAAAGTGTTCAAAGGTACCTATGATTCCTATTATTATTTTTTTGGAAGTTTAAATAATTACCAGCAAACAAGATTTTTTTCAGATCATTTCGATTAATTATACCAGGAGGGGATCGAATGATTCGTTCACGAGCCATCCCACGAATATTTCAAGAATTCGATCAGGAACCTGTCTAAAAACATTTATAAGCATAACCGTGGACAAAGATTGGAAAAAAGAGGAAGATCTCTCAGTTGATCAGCAGAATAATTTCTGATTTTTTGCATATTATCTTCAAAAATTTTTATCCATGATTTCCTAAATACTTAACCAATTCCAAATCTTACAACATTTTTTGTAGCTTATTTAGTAGCTTTTAAACTTTGTATGAAGCACATGTTATTAAAAAAAATTACTTATTTATTTAACAAAAACTGCCCCAAACACATGATTTTTTAAATAAAAAATACAAACTATTTGAAATTTTTGCTAGTTAAATTTTAATACTAAGCTGAAACTTAAGTTTTATATTTTTAAAACTATTATAAAAGTCTTAGTAACAATTTTCAATGATTTTATTAAGAAAATATTTTTGCGTTCATCAAGAAATATGCGAACTTTTCAACTTTAGTTAAGAAGATTTTTTGTTAAGCTTCATATAATAGTAAAAATGTAATCCCGGGAAAAAATTAAAAAAAAAACTACTTTTATCGAAAACTTATTTCAATTTTTTCTACCAACTTCATATTAATTTTATTTGGAATGGAGAATGGTGCCCAAATCTTCAAAATTAATTAGAAAATAACAAAATTGTGAAAACTTCAATTAAGGTCTTGCTTAATAACATGGAAATTCTTAAAGGTTGCGCCATCTCTAAATGTTAATATTTTTGGCTCAAACTTTGAGGTTTTTTTTTGTATGGTTTTAAATTTAGAAAAGGGTTTTGGGTTTTGAGATTTCGTTCAAAAGCTAAGTTAGGTATTTTAACTTTTTATTTTAAGCCACTCATGTGAAATTGCGCTTTTAAGTTCAAATGTTCGAATTTTATACATAAAATACCAGGCAGCTTCATTTTTGACCGCAATTCAAATATTCAAACCTTGATAATTTTTGCTTTTTCGATATTTTTGCACCATTTTTCACACGTTCTCAAAAAAACTCTTCTAGTTTAAGCATCTATGTCGATATCTGTCATTGGTAATCTGGTTTTGAAGATATTTCGATGTTCCTTGGGAGACCAAAATTCTCTATATAAAATATCTTTGGCGGCCATTTTGTTCTACGTCAATTTATCAGAAAAATAAAATGTGAGCTATACAAAGCTAAGTGACAAAGAGCTACTCTGAAAAAATCATACTATTCGGTAAAGTATTTTCGGAGATATCTGGAAATTACGATAGGGCAGTATTCTACTTCATTTTTTCACAACATACTCTTATTAATGTATTGTTCCGAAGAGTGAATCTCCGAATATGATGAAAATTTTGTAGCCTGTAATAATAACGTGGGTTATAGCTGAGCGTTGGTCCCCCAAGGAATTTCGGAATATCTCAGGATCCAGTTGACCAATGAAAAATATTGACATAGATTCTGAAACTAGAAGATTTTTTTTGGTAACTTGTGAAATAATGGTGTAAAAATATCGAGTAAAAAAATGTTATCGAGGTTTGAATATTTGTATTGCGGTAAAATATGCAGCTGCTGGAAGAGGGGATTAGAAATTAAAAAAAACAATGAGCAATAAAACAACTCTACAACAGTGTTGCCAGATTGCCTTTTTTAAGTTGAAGTGTAAAAATAATATTAAACTCAGAGAGCATGAATTTCATTTAAATATATTTGATTGTATCAAGTTGAATATTGAATTGCAGTCATGACAAATGTGTTTTATCATAATTTTATTAAATAAATTAATAATTTACCAGAATGATAAAACAACTGTTTATGATATTGTTAAAACTTCGCAGCATCTCATCTTTTACGTTATTTATTACGTAAGACATTTTTGGAAGTTTTCAGACTCCTCCTTCCCCATGGTTAGATTTTTATAGAAAAATTGGAAGGAATGAAGGAGGAAACATTTAAAAAAGATTTGGGAGCAATGCAAATTTCAAAGTTATCAATTCATGCTTTATTGCCAACTTATGTCTTCGCAAGTATCAAATCTTTTGAAGGGAAACGTTTAATGAGTCAGGAAGAAATATTATTGCCAAAATATACTTCGGTTTTGCGTTGTAGGTTAATTTTATCAAACATTTTAATTTTTTGCCGCTAAAACATTTTAAAGTCGAAAACCTTATAATTTACGTTTTGGGCCAATCTTGGGAATTTTCGATACTAATATCTGATATTAATTTTGATTCTTAAGTCTTATTTCTAAAAACCAATCGTCAGTAGTTAATTCTAGAACAAAAAATATGATCTTGTTTAGCTTTTTCCACCTGCTCGGGTTGCCATTCTGTCAAAAATAGATTACAGTCTTATTTTACCTCATCGACTTTGCAAGAATTTTTGTGCGAAATTGAACATGCAACATACGTTGTTCCTCGAAATCCATAGGAAATTACTGGCATCTTTTGGATTTCATGGTTAAGAGATTCTATCATCTTTTTGTCCAGATCCTCCAAAATTATATTAAAAACGAAATTCTTAATTTTTTTTTACTCAAACTATTGGCGAGATCTTCTCAGGTTTATCAGCGTGATTATGATAAAATTTATGCACAAATCCTTGATGGATATCTGATAAGGTTTTTGAAGAGTGCCACGGCCGTTTATTGGATCCCGTGAAGCCTTGTACCAAGCTTTTTTAAATATTAAAAGCAGCTTGCAGAGATGATGCTTGGAGGATAATCTTTCATAGGAAAATTTCGTGGCGAGAACACATTAGAAATAATACAACTCTTTGGAAAATATTTTGGAATGTTTCTAGAAGAATTGTTCGTCGGAGAGCGCTTTTAACAAATAGCTGGCGGGACATTTTGTTTGAAGCTTTTCAACTAGACTTTTTTTTCTATGGAGTGTGATAAGATCCTTTTAAGAAGTTCCTAATCGAACTTGGAACCATATTTGGCTAGTTTTGTAGTGAACTTAGTGAATTGATCTGATACCCACATTCAATGGCGATGAGATCGCAGCAAGCCGTGCACGCGGGCGGCTGCGTTTTGAATTTTATGTCACCTTTACCTCGTTCCGGGTTTTTTGTTTTGTTTTTTTTTTCTAATCGGCAGGTGAAAATTAGATTCGACGGATGATGCTATGCCACGTGCAAATGTTATGCAGAAAAATGTTTTTCAAAGTGATAAACATGTTTTTTTTATCGTACATTTTACCTGAAGATGATTTGCGGAGTTGTGTTTTACTTCTATTCGATTTGCTCGAGAGTGATGGTTCCAGTAATTATGTTCGTTTTGCACGACTCGTTTTTTTATATCCTGCGTATTTTTTTAAGTTTATTTATGAGACATCTCTCTAGTGGTTTGACGATTTCAATTGATGATTTTACTTTCCTGTTTATGATTTTTATGAGCTGTTTGGAATTCTAGTCAAAGTGTCCGAAATATGAGGCAAAAATAAGGAAGGAACTGGAATAAAAATAATGAAAAGTCCACACATTTGTATTTTTCTTCAAACTATTCATGTTGAGGTATCAAAATCTTGTCCAACCATTCAAATATAAAGTGTTTTGAAGGATCGACAATGCTTAGGAATCAAGCAAAATAATTTATTGAATATGCTTTTTGGTAAGTTATACTTCACTGAACCGTTAAGTGTCCGTAAGAGGAATCAGAACGGTATATTGGCAACAGCGTACCCTGAGGATTCTTTCCAGTGTCCTCATACCATTTCCTCCATAAGTACCGAAGTTAATTTTTGTCGATGTCTAATAATTTCGAAGATATAATCTAAAGAATACATAGAAGACCTGATTTTGTCAGCCACTGTTTCAAAATCTTTGTTCCTTTCTAAAAAGTAAGCATTTTATTAGTGTTAATTTATTCATATATTGTGCATATTCATTGAAAATTGAACAGAACCACAAGAAAATAATAAATCTTCGAGCTGTTAGGTGGAATACCTATAAGTAAATGAAAAAACCGAATTTAGTACTATACCATTTAATTCCACTAGAGTTTGTTTCCTTGGACAGATACGCGTAATTCAACCTCAACTGTAAGGCCGTCTTCAGCATCGTGTACTAGACTCGACGAGTCTCGGCTTTTTAATCTACCTCCAAAAAAGATCTCAAGAAAATTAAATAATGAGACGATGAGAACAAAAAGTTTAAAACGACATGGGACTGACAAAATCAGGTCAGTACTGTAGAAGAAAAACTTTAGGTTTTGTCAAAAAGCCTCCACGGGGGGAGGTTCCATTGCCCTAGGGGTGTTCCGATTTGTATACAAATATAGCTTTTACAGTTGCCTCTCCACATCTCGATATCGAAGGGGCCATCGAGATAGGGAGAGATCGAGACAAAGACCAAATTGTTGATGAATACTAGATTGAAAAACACTCCGTTGCCAAGAAAGTAATAAACAAACAGACGTCATTTGTCGCTCCCAATTTGTTTTGAAACCCAAAACTTTGGTCTAGTAACCGTCGATATTGGTCATATCGACATACGGAGAGATAATTGAGAACGAAAAATCAACAGAAATACATCGAGATATGGAGATATCGAGATAAGGAGGATATCGAGATGTGGAGAGTGAAAATGTATGCAGACTGAAGGGACTTATGAAATCATCGACATAGGGAGAGATATCGAGATGTAGAACATCGAGATGTGGAGAGTCGACTGTAATACATATCAAGTGAATGATCATTTGAAAAAAAAAAATGTCAATCGGTAATGGTTGATTACAATTACAAGTTACCATTAAATCGACAATGGTCGATTACAAAAAACTCGGAAGATATTCCTTGTAGAAATGCTGATGAAATAATGAAATCTTATATACCGTGGCCAGTAGACTGGCCCAGCTCAGTATGGGAGAAAAATAAAGTTGTTTTATTCCACGGGGCACCCCGAAGGATTATTCCTTAGGGCTAGAGGAAGACTTACTGAAAATTTCAGCTGGCGCAATTGAATTGCAATTAATATTGGATTTTCAGCTCAAACATATGGAAACCAGCACATCATCTCCTATTTGAGTCAGGAAAATTGTTGATCGCATTCAATTAAGCCTAGAATTTCAAAATAATTACTCGATACCATAGTGAACAATATTGTAGAAGGTTGTATGATGATTAAAATTGAGAAAGTTAGTGTTTTAACTGTTTGAAGTAGATTTGCAATACTGCTTAGTGTTTTTTCAACTTAGCTGGGTGGTGCCCAATAAGCGCATCATAGCCACCTATAACGCTGGGCGAGCTGCGGTACAATTGTACCTTAAGGTACATGCATATATGTGATTGTACAGTAGACTAGCTCTTAAACAAAAAACTTGTAAAACTCAACGGGGCACCCCCTAGATATGTGCCTTAGGGTAAGGAAAGAGCTCTTTCCAAATTTCAACTCATTTGGTTGCTCCTCCAGCTGGCGCATTCAATTCGAAGTTTGTTTGGGATATTCGTATCAAATATATTGAAAATTGACCCTATGTCACTGTTTCGTTCCGTATACTAGATATCCGCGTTCAATTGAGCCCAGAATATCAAATCCACTAGTTGATACCCTAATGAACATAGTTTTTGCGTGAAGTTCATGATCGAAGTTTCGAGGACCCTTAGATAGTCGCCGGATAGAAAACCTAACTTCACCCATGCCCGGAGTAAAATCCCATTTCGATGTTGGCACAGAGTATTTTTGGTTATAGAATTTTTCCTCCCGGAGTGGCTTGTGGTGAATCCACTCATCCCTTCTTCCTCGCCCAAAGCAAACACGATACAAACATTTGCAATGATGTTCCTGCGTCTGGCGACCACGGGGATGCTCAACGGGGCCAGCTATCCGCTTCCGCTACGGTTCCAGCTCGTTGAAAGCTTATTTCACAATTTTACCCACTTTGGTTGGATCCGGGTCCAGACTTCGGAGTGCTCGAACTACGCTGGTGCTGACTGTCGTTATCGTTGTCGTCATGGACTCAAGTTTGCGCCAAGATGAGCACAGGCACCAATAGGTGGGTACTTAATTTGAAACTATTTACCCTCTCCCTCGGGTCGGCGCCACTTGGCGAGATGGGGTGGAAATGGAGACGAAGTCGGGGGGGGAAGATTTTTAGACGTTTAAAATCTCTTACTGACTCGGAACTGTAGTGGGTTCCAAGGCAGAAGTGGGAATCCGACCGACAAACTCAACGAACCATTTCCGTGAATGTGCAACTGTGAGCTGGTGTGGGCAAATCAAGTGGTGGGTTAATGCGCACTTCTGAGAGCACTATGGGCGATCGGGTGGCAAACAATCGAAAAAATGACTTGACATTTTCGTTTCTCATTCATCTTATCAGTGCAAGATCGATTGTGGTTTTGTTGATGAAGTATTACCAAGTTAGAGTTCAACGATAAATGAACAAAATCGATGCAATCACAAGATTCTCTTGCTTTCTTTTTGGCATAACGTCCTTACCGGGACAGAGCCTGCTTCTCCGTTTAGTGTTCTTTTGAGCACTTTTACAGTTATTAACTGAGAGCTTTCTTTGCCAAAGTTACCATTTTCGCATTCGTTTACCGTGTGGCAGGTACGCTGATACTTTATGTCCAGGGAAGTCAAGGAAATTTCCTTTACGAAAAGATCCTGGACCGACCGGGAATCGAACACAGACACCTTCAGCATGGCTTTGCTTTGTAGCCGTGGACTCTAACCACACGGCCAAGGAAGGCCCCCATAGTCGCAAGATATATGTTGACTAAAGTAAGTTTTATTTCAAATGTTATATTTCAAAAGCAGTTTTTTCCTCCAAAATTTAAAATATTCATATGAAAATATGAAAATATGTTCACTGCATTCGTTTCATGAAAAAAAAAAATTTTTTTTCGAACAGAGAAACTACTTCTGAAGTTTCGATGATGACGAAGACGGATTTTTTACCGTTAAGGTCTCAGTGAAATATAACCGATCGAAGAGCATATGAATCAAAACATTCTGTACGAGACCTCTGCAACCATAAAGTAAATATATATTAGTAGTCTTTTCGTGATTTTCCGGACACACCCTCACTTTTGCTTCATTTGACCACTTTGATACGAATTCCAGGCAGCTCAAAAAAGGCAAAATAAATATAAAAAAATTAATATAATAAAATTGAAACCTTCTTGTAAATATGAGTAATCTTTGATGAGTGAATGAAGCTAACAGTGAGAAGTAAAGGTGACGAATTTCATGTCAAATAAGTCAGTAAAAAAACTCGACCATCTTTGAGTTGCCAGGAAGTTTATCTTCGTTATGGTAGATGTAGTCTTTTCTATTGATAAATCAACTCATCCTTTTGAAAATGGCTTATTAGTTATGGCGCGCACTATATTTGAAAAAATCTGGTTCCGAAATTAATGATTAAAGAGAAAAGTTCTATGAAGAAATGGTAGTGAATCGTTTGTACTACAAGAAAACAATTGTACTGGAATAGTAGTTTACGAAATAAGGTGCAGAATTACGATTTTCACAGCACGAGTCGTAAGTTTATCTTACGAGGCTTGCCGAGTAGGATAATTACGACGAGTGCTGTAAAAATCGAGTTCTGCAACGAGTTACGTACAACATTTTTTGCAATTTTGTAGAAGACCACTTGAGGGTATGCATTGACCATCATTCCACAATTTCTGAAAAATTGTTGTGTCGTTACGCAACTCAAAACAGTTGCGTAATGAGAAATCGTTGTGTAATGAATCATTACAGCACTGGTTTCAGTTGCGTAATGATAATTCACGCACTGCATACTTCAGTGCAGGATAGTTGGACATTTCATGACAGATTGGCATGATGCAAAAAAAGGCTTTAAACGATGAGAAATTGCAAAAAAAAATATGTTTTGTAATTCCGTTGCAAATTAATCAACTTTTCATTGAGAAGTTTATCAACATAATGGCCTACTTTTCAGTACTAATTTGGTAGACGTCAACCGAACAACCCAGCCTCTTCATGCCATTTGTGCTTATTTGCGCGGCGTGTGAATCGAGATGAGTCGTTCTCACCTCGAATGATTTGAGACGACTAATGTTAATCCAATGGGAGCAAGTCGACAATTGTCCCTCATTTGACTCGTCTCGCCACACATGCCGCGCTGAATAAGCACAATTGCATCTGATTCTAGATCCGTTGTGCGATCTGATTCCGACAGGAATTGTCCGTTAACCACGTGATCAGTTTTTTGGGATTCCAGGCCAACCCCCTCCCCCCTCGTGGTCGTTTTTCCATACCACACATTTAAAATTTGTATGAACCGTGATTGGCCAGACTCCCCATTAATGACCACGATTTATGGACGACCCCACACAGACTGGCGATTCTGATTTGCAATCGAATTGTCCAACATTTGTAGCCAGCTATTGTTTGTACTGTCTTACCTGATAGCGGTGTGTGCCCATGTGGGTTCTCTTGAAACGGCATTTTTCGAAATAGCAAAAAATGTTGTAGGCAACTCGTTGCAAAACTCGATTTTTTTTCAGCACTCGTTGTATTCATCCGCTGAAAAAATCATCATTTTGCAACTTGTTGCCTAAAAAACTATTACCGTTCACACAACCGTTCAATTGTGTTTAAAATTTAATGTCACGTTTTTTTTTCGTCTCCGGGAATGATCAGCTGGTAGAATCATAAATCGGCTGGTGTGAAATTAGGAAAAAAGGCTGATTCGAGTAGAGCTGAGATTTTTTTCTTATAATAAGTGCATTTTATAGTGTCTAAGATAAATCGTAGTGACGTGGTGCTTTTTGTACGCGAAACCGGAACATCTGCAAATACAATATTTGAATATGTGTGCAAGTGTTTACAAAGAATGCGGAAAAAAACGGATATCAGCAGCTTTAAGAAAACTGAAGAGCATTTTGTTTCAGGAAATGCAGATTATACTTCTAATTTTGGTGAGATTGTTCCCTGCTTTATGATGCATTATATTTCAAAATATTTAAAATCACAACCGATTCTTTTTTTACTCGTGCAAACAAGTTCCTTGAAACATCAAGCAGAGAAGAACATATTCTCGACAAAAGGTGCGAATCGAGTTAAATTCCAACATGTAGAGATTGGTAAGTTTCTTGAAAAACAGTAGATCAAGATGTTTATCAATTTGCTGTATAACAGGAAAGGGACGGAATAAGTTTTTATCTCTTTTTAGAGAGCGAGCAAAGGCGCTTAAGTCAAAGGTCTAGAGCCAAGACATGAGGAAGAAATGTCAGTGTCCCATCACAGGATAACTAAAGCTTACAACTATGGAGTGTGCATAAACTTTCTTAGCTACGCCACTCCCAATGATTACCTATAACCCAGAATCGAAACAGTTGGTACGGTTGTCCCCGTTTCTTCCTTCTCTAAATTGAAAATGGTCATTAGGCCGAAGGCCATTAGGCCGAAAGCCGTAAGGCCGAATGCCATTATGCCGAAAAAGGTCGTTAGGCCGAAAGAGTCATTAAAAGCTTTTTTTTTTAGTCAAAATGATCGATTTATCTATATTGAACACTCATTCTGTTATACTAAATACTGTGTAAATTTTGATTCAAATTAATTTTCTACGTCTCATTCTGGATGGAACTCGTCCTACACAAAATGTTTTTCTAATAAATGTAGGTTTTTTAAATACAATGTCACTTCAATAATAATCACTGTTTAAGGATAGCATTCTGCACACGTACAGTTGTGTTCAGAATAATAGTAGTGGAAGCGGATTTTCATACAAAATTCTCAAATTTGGCATGCTGTTACTTCGCGATTTCACCTGGTGCTCAAATTTTGAACCGGTAGTGTGAAAAATTTCATATTTCGTGATAATGAAGTTGAGTATATTTGTAGTTCTCTGCCAAAAATTCATGCCGATCACTCAAAGGGATACAAAGTTACAGGATGCCCAATTTGAGAATTTTGTATGTTATGTTTTTGTAATTTTCTATTGATTATTACAACTATCACCTGTGATAAATTTGTTTGATTTAATATCCATGTACACTACCCAAGTAACTCCAAATACATCTTTTGGTGCCGCAGAGAGTAGATTTAGATAGTTGCTAAAATTGGACTTGGTTTCATTTTATTTTATTTTATTTTATTTTATTTTATTTTATTTTTGTGGAAATGGGGATGTGGTTTTCAGCGATAGGCGTTAAAAAGATAGAAATATCGTATGAAACAATCAAAATTGACTTAAATTTCCTTTACTTTAGAATTATTGCGATAGTCTATTTCACCTCATACGACACATTTAACACTTTGTTCCCCTACTGAATTTTCGTAAAATTTTATACAGATCTTCACATACTGTATGAGAGCTTACTCAATAAGCAATCGTTACTATAATATTAATAATGGTTTAAGCAACTTTAAGCGCACAAGCACCCATATGCTACATTAGCCTGGGACACGGTTATATGAAACATTTAAATTCTCGCTTCAGTCTTCTTTTTGGGTTGCATTTAGGTCCCATAACAACTGTGCAAAAGTTCAGCTCGATCGGAGAAACTATATTTTAGCGCCAGCCGTTCAAAGTTTATACGGGATTTACTGTGGGTAATC
This sequence comes from Aedes aegypti, assembly GCF_002204515.2. Classification (NCBI taxonomy): domain Eukaryota; kingdom Metazoa; phylum Arthropoda; class Insecta; order Diptera; family Culicidae; genus Aedes; species Aedes aegypti. The sequence goes on along the minus strand of NC_035109.1, from coordinate 352,170,033 downwards.
TTACTTTTTCAAAGAAAAATTGCCAGAGGTCGCCCATTGACCTCTATAAAAATTCTGAACACAGATCTCGATAGGTATTTCTACGATGAACAACATTGTCGAAGACCGCAGATCAATCCGATGCTTGTGAAAAAAGTTATTAAGCATAGACTATTCGGAAATTTTGCGCTGATTTTTTTATTATTGTTATTCTTTTACGTGTTAATCAACGTCGCCTTGCCAATAGGTTTTCATTAGATAGCTTTTTTCACTAGTGTCGGATTGTTTCGCGGTCTTCGGCAATATTTATTTTTCATCGTAAAAATCGTCTGTGTTCAGAATTTTTATAGAGGTCAATGGGCGACCTCTGACGATTTTTCTTCGCAAAAGTAAGTTTTCCCATAGTCAGGCTTTGCAGAATTCGCTCTCATTTGAGTATGAAGCACGATCAAAGCAAGCAAAGAAAAACATCCCATCTGTTGCGGTCCACGATCGTCATTGTATCGCAAGGTGTAACAAGTCTGATAAATGGAAGCAGCGAGCGAGAGCCCCAAAAAGAGAGCGGTGATAAAATCCATTTTTCTCGCTTGTTTACCGTTGGGGATAGGTGTTTTTTTTAATGGCACGATAAACAATCCACGAACTTACAATTGCAATAGTGCCCCCCAGGCTTGGAGCATGTTTAGAGGGGTTTTATCATTCACTACTATCCCCCCAATCTGATCAAAGTTGTAGCAGTATACGATAAACAGTCTCTCATAAAGTGCAGCATGTTATGATAGTTACAGAGAGCGATACGTGAGCGATTCTCTCAATTTTCTCAGGATTCAATCCCTGCCCATAGTACATCCCATAGTACATAGCAATCCAAGAAGTGGACTGGAGCGAGAATCCAAAATTTGTCCCACACTAATGCTCCATTAGTAACAAAACTCTAGACCAACATTTTTTTAGAGAGGCTTTACCCAGAAAGACCAACATTTGAAAACATTTGTTTTCTGAAAGCATACATCAAATTTCTACCACGAAACTCTTAACACTTCAGTCGTCGCGCTGTTGTATTTTGTACAACACTGTTGCAAAACCTCGCTTTTCGTTCACAACAGCAGCGTAGTGGCTCTGACGATGGCAAACCGCGCTACGACTGGAAGGTTAAATATAGCCACTACACTTTATGGGAATCGCCCATAGTGAGGAGTCGTGCTGGTAGGAGGAAGTGTACAGAAGAGATGCTGATGTTCTTGTTTGAGCTGCAACCAGCGGGTTTTGTGCGAAACCGTTTCTGCCTCAGGAAATCACCGAACTTCTTTTTGCGGGTGGGTGCTTAGTGATTTGGATTTAGAATTCTTTCCGGATGGTCGTTTGAGATGGTGTTTTTTGCACTATAGTGAAGCTTCAAAATGGTTTAGAGAATCGTTTAAGATTTTTGAAGCAGAAAAATCTAGCATGAATAGACATCTATTAAATGTAATTTGTGTATATGTAAGATAATCTCGAACTGGTATTAGGGTTATGATGATAGATTCAAACTAAACTAAACAATTACACGTTGAGATGTAATTGTAACTGTTTTAAACTATATTCTCAATACGCTACTAATAACAAAGACTTAAAGGCTAGCATGTAAATAAGGATTCACTGTTTTATGTAAGCATCCTTTGGCAGTACTACAACCGATGCACGTTTCAATGAGAGTTTGTGAGCGATGACTCACATGCGAAACATCTCAAGTATGTGTGAGATAGTATGCTAATCGATCTCATATCGTATTCTTTTTGGTATTCTTGATTTGATCGGTGTAAGTTTATACTTCTCCGTAGTAATTTACAAATAAACCTACATTGTCTTTGGGCTAACTTCAAATCACCACCGAAAATGCTGAAAATTTCACAGAACACTGTTTTTATGGTAGGGATGGTAAAAAATATATGGGAGATTGAATTCCCAAGCATTTTAAATTCTAAATCGCGTTAGCCTACAGTTGTTAAAAGCATTAACATTCTGCTTCCAGTGAACAATCACATTGGTAAATGCATTCAATTACTTTCCCACATTTCAAACGCATAGGACAGCCATTGACGACGACTTGTAGCGGTTAGCAGTCCGGTACTGATGTACCACTACAATGCATTTCAACGAGAGAGCATGTACTGCTACACACAATATAAATAGAACACTCACCAGCGTAGTAATGGGGCTCCCGCTCCCGGAAGTGATGGTGCCGCATCGAAACGTCCTGGTCTCCGGGGCGATGCAACTGCGGGATCAGGTTCAACCAGAGTGCCATCTTGTGCCCTCGGTAGTGACTACGCATCTTTGGTTTGGTTGCTGCGGAAAAAAATAGCGAGAGGAAAATGACAGTGAGTTAGGGTTACCATCTTTGGAATATTTTTGTAAGAGATTAAAAATGAGTACAAAAAGCGTTTGCTGTATGTTTTTATATTACCGAAAGTGAATTCTATAGTTTTATTCGTTCAATAAACAAAATCTGATTTGTGTGATATTTAGAAAAAAATACACTTGATCTCCTTAAACGAAATAGAATAGTACCCCACTTTTCAGGTCAAAAAAGAGCACATCTGGTGACCCTCCATAGTGAGTGGAATCTTTAGCACCGGGAATGAGATGCAAGCAGAAGGGACAGCGGGGGCAAATGCACTTAAGAGCAACACACCAAGGGATACCACGGATGGTGTGGTCGGTTAGTTCTTCGATCGCACAAATGGTGCAACGAGCTGGCAAAAATCGAAACGAATGGCTTGAGTTTTTAGTGTCAGCTCACAAATCATCGTCGTTGGGTTTTCGAGAGCAGCGAGGTTGGGTGCTGTGAAACTTCACCTCATTTTTGCGGTGCAACCTGGGACAAATGGTAGGAGCTTTTGCTGCCAAGGAAAGCTTTATAGAAGCTAGATTGGAGAGGTTTAAGATATGCAGTCTTAGATAAATAATATTAGATTGAGTTCAGCGTGAGAAAAAAAATGTTCGAACTTTTCACTACATAGTTCTAGTTTTCTTCTAAGGCAGCGTTCATTTATTACGTAACGCCAAAATAAAAAAAATGACCCCTCCCCCCACTCCGTAACGCTTTTTGCATGATTTTTTTTTGTATGAGCCATAACGATGATACTCTATGCCCAGAGAAGTCAAGAAAACATCCGTTATGAAAAGATCTTCGACCGACCGCGATTAGAACCCAGACATCTCCAGCATGGCTTTTTTGTAGCCACTCGACTAAAGAAAGCCCCTGAGGATTTCACACATTTTAAAAAACATTCATTTAGGTCTGTTGATATTGTGGTGCAATTATGCATACAAAATTTGGGTTGAAAAATAAATGGATTTTCTTAAAAATCTTCAATAATAAGGATAAACACTCGCTCAACAGCATGGAGAATAGACCCGAAACAACTAGATTCGTGTATTCAAACACTTCATACATGTTGTTTGGTCATAATTTTCACATATTTTTCATAACTAATGCATTTTGTCCAAGGTTCATCTACCGTTTAAACGCCCATCTCAAGTGTACGACTTGGTGCATTTTAAGATCTCGTTGACGCCGACATTTCCGCTGCAAATCCTTTCTAAGCCGAAGGCGGTCACAGTCATGGCAAAACAAAACTCTTGGGAATTATCGTTTAAGCTGCTACAGCAGTAAAAGCGCTAAACATAAAGTTCTGAATGTCATTAGTGTAGTTAGGAGAAAGTAAGAATTACATTCACATTTGGCCTTGGATTTCGATTTATATTTAGATTTGAATTTGGCTTTCGATTTCCAAGAGGCATTAGATGTGAGTTTGGATTAGCGTTGCGAAAATCTTAAATTTTCATTTTAATGCTCACGTAACTTAACAGCCAAAAACATCATGCATGAGTTGGCTCATAACTCGTTTTTTTTTTCACACAAAGCACTTAATCCTTGTTTTTCTGCTTGTAATAAGGTAAACGATAACATTGGGTCTAGACGGAATTCCAAAGTGTTTTATGATTGAATCATTTTTGACGGCATGAATGTGAGCAAATGATTGTTTATCAAAATCTCATGCATGAGTTTTTCGAAGCAGATCTCAAATGAGTTGGCTCTCTTGGTAGAACTCAATGAATGAGATTTGAGTGTGAGTCTACCAAAACTGGTTTGGATTTAGATTTGTATTTGGTTTCGAATTTGGATTTGGCTTTGAATTTGGTTTTGCATGCATGGTTGTGCATTTGATTTGAATTTGACTACATATTGAATTAGATTGGCTGTGCAATGGGTTGAAATTTGGCTTTGAATTGATTTGCTTCTTTCAACAACAATTCCATGGTTTTCCACAAATTCATTGAAGCATTCGGAATGAATCTCTCTAAAAAATCATACTGAGATTCTTTTAAAAGTCCGTTAAGAGTTTTCTACTGTTATTTCTTCTGGAAAGTTTTTAAGGATTGTTTCATATATTTTCTTATTCAAGAAGTGTGGATCCGCGTGGAAATATGTGGAGCCCTCAAGTGATTTCTTCGAAAAATATTAAAAAAATCACTTAGTATTCCTCCAGGGATTTACAATACTTCTAGGCATTCTTGAAGCAATCATCTGGGACTGCCGGGGTGTCTCTACAGAAAGTTCTTAAAAAATTCCTTCGAATCTTTCCTAGCTGAGCTCGAGGAAGTATACCAGTCAGAGCATATTATGAGAGGAACTGAGATGACTTTTAAAGAAAATCCTGGGGTAAGCCATTTATTTATTTACGAGTTCGATACTGTTTTTCAAAAGGAAAGCTTTTGCAGACTTCGAGTATGAATGAAAATCAAAAATGCAGCGTGAATTGCTAGTAATATGCCTTGATGGATTTAAGGAGTTATTTCTGGACAATGCCCCACAAGAGCTTCTATAGAAAATCTAACAGAACTATCTCGAAAAATCTGTTGAAGAATTAGTCGGTGTTTAATCAGACTGGACCAAGTGGTTTTTAATGATTTTAGTAAAACGTCTTCTAGGTATCTGGAATAGCAGATTTTTTTTGCATTATTAGCTGTTATAATGAAGCTTATCGAATACATAAATGAATCATCTGTATCAAAATTCAAAAATATCAAAAGGATCAGAACTGTTTGAGTTGTTTACTTATCTATTCAAAGCCCAGCTTTCATGTAGTCCGGTCTGTCTGAACACCAACCAATGGATGGCTCAATTCTTAAAAATTGGAATACCATGAAGGTGGAATCCCTGGGAAATATATTCAGCCCTGTCGTCCTGCTTAGTCGCGCTTAGTCGGCGACTAAGAAGCTTTTCTCAGATTTTTTTTTACAATGTTCGCCCTGATTCATGAAAAATATAGGAAGAGTGATAAATCATTGCGAGATCATGTGCATCCTAACGCCCTGTAAGACATCAATAGACATTTTCAAGCTATATCAACGCCCTGGAGTAATTTGACTTTATTATACGTAGACCAGGTGCATCTGAACGCCCTGTAAGGCATTAGCCCTGGAATAAGCTGACTATATACGTGATAAGATGCACTTCAACGCCCTGAGGACATTATTTGAAAATTTCAAGACGTATGAATGACCTGCAGCTGACCTTATCCTTCGTAGATCAGGTGAATCATGGCGCCCTGTAGGACATCAGTTTAAAATTCTATGCTGTATCAACGCCCGAGAATAATTCAACCTTACCCTTCATAGATTAGGTGCATCTTGACGTCTTTTAAGATAGCAATCCTTTCCTCCTTATCCCAAGAAGACGATATGTACTTAACGCTTGTATGACATCAATCGAAATCAACGCCCTGAAGTAATTTGACTTTGTCTCACGTAGATCAGGTGCATCTCAATCCCCTGAGGACAATAATTGAAAATTGCAAGCTGTATCAACGCCCAGGAGTAATAAATCCTTAGCAGATTAGATGCATCTTAACGCCCTGTAAGACATCAATAGAACATTCCAAGCTGTATCAATGCTCTAGAGTAATTGTACATTATCCCACAAAGATCAGATACATCTTGACGCCCTGTAGTGCATCAGTTGCAAATTATAAGCTGTATCAGTATTTTTTACTTATTCTAAGTAATTCAGCTGCATCTCAACCCCCCGAAGACATTATTGAATGTCCAAGTTGTATCAACGCCCTGTAGTAATTTGACCTTATTTCAAGTAGATCAGGTACACCTTGACACCCTGAGGGCAACTATTGAACATTCTAAGCTATATAAACGCCCTGTAGTTATTGGACCTTATCCTTCGTAGATCAGGTGCATCTTGACGCCCTGTTCAACATCAGATCAAAGTCATAAGTTGCATGAACGCCCTAGAGTTTCCCAACCTTATCCCACGTAGACCAGGTGTAAATAACTCCCTGTAGGTTTTCAATGAAAATTTTCTAGTTGTATCCACGCCCTCGAGTAATTTTGACCTTTTCTCCCCCTGACACCCTGAAGACAACGATAGCAAATTTCAAGCTGTATCAACGCTATGCAGCAATTTGTCCTAAGTAGATTAGTTGCATCTTAATGTCCTGTTAGCCATCAATTTAGATTCAGCTGTGGTAACGCTCTGGAGTAATTTAATTTTATGTTTCATGGATCAGATGCATCTTGACGCCCTGTAGGACGTCAAATTTAAAGTATTTGATATCTCCACGCCCTGGAGTAATTTAATTTTAATCTACGTAGACCAGATGCATCCTAACGCCCTGTAAGACATCAGCTATGGAATAATTTGACCAGATATCATGTAGATCAGATGCACCTCAACGCCCTGAGGACGTTACCTGAAAATTCCTACTTGTATCAACGCCCTTGAGGTATTTGGTTTTATCCTTTGTAGATCACAAGTAACTTAACGCCCTGTAGAACATCACTTGAACATTATAAGTTTTATCAACGTCCTGAAGTAATTTGACCTTATTCCACAAAGGCCAAGTGTACTTAACGCCCTGTATGACATCTATCAAAATTTCAAAGCTGTAACAACGCGCTTGAGTAATTTTACTTCATCTGCGACTTAAAGACTTCTGCAGTGTCAAGTACTGATTATAAGCTATATTAACGCCCTGGAGTAATTTGAGCTTGTCCCACGTAGCTTTACCACGTAGTTATTTGACCGTTATTCAAATGGCCCGGGGGGATATCAATTCCAAGCTGTATCAAGGCCCTGTAATTATTTGATCTTATCCTGAGTAGACCGGGTACGTTCTAACGCCCTCTAAGCTATAAGTCGAAATTTCGAAGCTTTATCCACGCCCTGAAGTAATTTGCCCGTATCTCTCGTAGCTCATGTAGATGTTGTTAAGCTGTATCAATGGCTCTGACTAATTAAATATTACTTCACGTAGATCTTCTCGAGGTCATGAGCATGCTCACGCCCTAATATGTTCCTAAATTTAATTATTTCACCTGATTCTGCACAGTTCTACGTAAAATAAGGAAATATTATTCTAGTGCGCTGATATAGATGATATTATTGTTTGTTGGACAACAGAATGCACCTGATCCCTTGAATTTATCATGATCATTTAATAAATTTATGGTTCAATTAGAATTCAATTATAGAAAAATCACGTAGTCATTAAGACTACGGTTGAAAAATGTGTGGACAAAATCCAAATCTTGGTTTATGGTCAGAACTGCTTTGTAGGACATCAAAGAGAATTTCTGGGTCAATCCTGATAAGTCCACGACGGTGACAATTGTATACAATTGAAGGCGACCCAAATTCGTACAAGAACGCAGAAAACAATAAACTTCTGAATAACAGCTGCTCTTATATCTGGTTTGATTTTTTATCAAACTGTGGAAAGTAATTCAGTACTGTATTGACGTAAATTAAATAGAATTAATTTGCGGAATGTGTCAGGAAGTCTGGAGCCTCCTTGAAGTAGATATGCATTTTACCAAACTTAAATAGAGGCGTTCAAAAATTATAACGGTATGACTTTTAAAAAGGGGGTTTGGGCATTAGTATTACGAAAACATACGATATCTTAAAAAATTCGCTAAAAAACTAAAGTGGAATGATAATTGATAGTTTTCATCTCAGTTTTACAACAATATTGTTCAAGTAAAATATTGTCCATATAGTGTTGAAAGTTTCAGTGCCTGCTGAAATTAAATGTTGAACTGATACGAGGAATGACAATTTTAAGTGTTATACCTCTAAAACTGTTACATATCTTTATTTTTGCGGGAGTAAAGCGCCAGATGATAACAACAATATTTTTGCTATTCTTGGTATTTTTGGGCAGCTCTTGTGATTCAAACAAAATTAAATCCGTTTCTCTCTATGTAGGATCTATCATAGAAATGTATTAAAAAAGTAATTCAGATGGCATAATTTGGAGATACTAAACATTTTACAAGCTGGAGAAAATCAACATGCCGAAGGCACAATTTTCTTTTTATTTTATTAACAATGCATTTTCTTTCATCTTGAAAACATAAATAAGAGCATTACGTTGCAATTCTGTTTGGCGTTGCCTTTTGTACAGAAATTTTCTTGAAAAAACTCTGCACAAGCCTCGTTTAGATTTTTTTTGGTTCTTTTTATTTACTTGATCATGCTTGTAAGGGATGAAATCATGAAAATTGGTATGATAAGATATCAGAATGAATCGGAACCTAATATAACTTCAATCAAATTTTGTTTGTTGTTTAATTGGACAGAATGAGTCTTGTTTTGTCGTAAGTAGGGTAACTGTAGACGCAAAGTGCATATTTGACAACAGAGGCTACTTTTGGGCTGCCCCCGAGGGAACCAGAGCTAGAGGACAATTGGAATGGAACTCCAATACTGTGAGATAGCTCATTCCTTAAGTCTTGTTTTGAATAAGTGGGATTCGTGACCGTGCGGTTAGTGTTACCAAGCATTCAGCCGCATCGTGTCAAAGAGTGTGGGTTCGATTCCCACTTCAGTCCGGAAAACTTTTCGTCAGGAAAGTATTTCGACTGTGCCACTGGGCGTTGCATGCTAGTGTGGTGCTTCCTTCAAAGAGCAAATCGTCCACTGGAAGCATTAACGTGTCGGTGTCATTTAAAAACCAATTAACCAAGAATAACCAATTTTGGAACCACCGGAAGTTCAAGGAAGAACTTGTCATAGAGGATATTTCAGTTTTCACATCAAAACATATCATGCGACGGCTTAGTTTTTTATTTCTTGTCGTGAATAGCGCAATTGTAGACGTACATCAAGCTATTGTGGCCGCTTTTAGGTGACCGGATATCCCCGAGGAAACCTGTGGTTGGGGATAATTGGAATTGAACTCCAATATAAGGACTGTCCATTTTATAGAGTGGACAGCTTGTTTATGCTATATCTTTTTTGTTTATTGAAAAAATCGTAATCGGTTTTCTGTGCATCGTTCAATTATTATTCCACAATGTTATGAAAATCTTACAAGATGCTTTTGGTTGAAGAAATTAATGGGTTTTACCAATAACTCCGAAGAAAAACCGTTCATCAAAGTTAAGAATTATTTTTCGCACAACAAAAATCCTTATTTTTATGAACAAAATTGTGTGTTGGTATCCATTACTATTTTAATATAGGTAGAGCTTGAAAAAATCAATAATATGTCACCATTCTTTGATACTAGATCGCTCTAGGGGTTTACCCTTTATGGGCAAATTGGCTGATACACCATCCTTTTACTCCCAGAAAAAAGTAAAGAAGAAAGCGTGTTTAAAATTGGTTTAGATTACTAAAGAATATATTTGTATAAATAAGAGCCAAATCGTGAGTTTTAACCGTATTCTTTGTATAAATTTTACTCTTTATGTCGTTTCATTGAAAAAACTCATACTTTTAAAATAATTTACGCATATTTATCGATCTACAGCAAATTATTGATGTTTTTTTACAAATATTTTGATAAGAAATCTCATAATAACATATTATGAAAATAATATGTAGAAAATAAATTCGATTTCATCACAACAGCACAATGCAAATTTTGATTATTGTCATTGTGCTTTGAGAAGCCTTCTGAATTTTTTTTTCTAACATACTTTAAATGTGAGGTGGGGACTAAATAAGCAACTCTTTGAAGATATAGGTTATTTTTCATATTATTACTATATTTGCACTTCCGTATTTTGAACCTAACATTTATACTCATATCAGTTAACTTTCAATTTAAAATATTTTTCTTCAGAAAAATCGGTGAATACATGATTTTATGATATCTGGTAAATTGTTGCTTCAAAAATAACTTGATATTTTGCAGCAGGTTTTTGATTGTTGATGCTTCCGAAGAACAAGCCTTTTTCGAAAATAAAAAATATAGATCGTCGAATTTTCCAGAATATTTCTAATAATCATTGATATTGATAACCTCCAAAAATTGACCATTCTTATTCGTGCGAAATTTAATTATTTTCATGGCTTTTTTATTATCATAATATTGTATAACATTAGTCAAACAATGAACAGAAAACAGATTGCGATTTCATTAATAAATAAAAAAAGATATTGCATGTACATTTTATAAAATAAACAGTCCTCATGTCATGCGACGGCTCATTCTTCATGTATTGTCGTGAATAGGGCAACTGCAGTCTCACATTGGATAATTAACAATAATGGGCTCTTTTGGGATTATGGGATGTCCCCGAGGGAACCTGTGATTTTATCATGCGACGGCTCCTTCTTCATAGGTTAACTTTAATCTGAAAATGCATATTTTTGGCCATTATTTGGACCACCGGAAATTCCCGAGGAGTCCCTTTGGGAACAATTGTGTTGTCATGCCAAAACATATCGTGTGACGTCTCATTCTTCATGCCTTGTCATTAATAGGGCAACTGTTGGCTCGAAGAGCATATTTGACTATAGTAGCCACTTTTGACTAGTGATCATCGGGTGCTTCGATAATGATAATGGATAATTGTGCTTGAAAACAATGAAAAATATCAAATTATGGCATTTAGATACACCTATAACTTTTGATGATGGAAATATGTGTTTCAACTCCAGGAAATGCCTGGTGATGGTTCGTTCTTCATTATTTTAATAGATTAGAATTTTCTTAAATTCAAGTAAGTATTTGATCACTATAAGATCTACTGCAACCATCTAAAAGTTCAAAAGATAAAAATCGCTCACATTACATTCTTTTTACCAGAACATACTTTGGCACCTTCCAGAAAATAAATCTAAGCTATGTTAATAGAAAATATGTCGATAATGACTATATTTCTTTGTGTACAGCACATATATGATCCCTGGAAATGTTGATTCGATAGGCAAGTAAAGTTCTTCAGCTGAAAACTCTTGTTCACGTGCTATTTTTCTTTAATAAACTATTTGTGTCATTTTTCTTTTGAACCGCCCTCATTAACGCCAAAGAGTAGAAGCGCCCTCTTGACTATGAAAACGCCCCTCAAAATAAGTGACGACTAAGTACCTCAAATGTTATGACGACAGGGCTGAATATATTTGAATACCCTAGAAGATGTTCTGTAGGGTTCAATGAGACAATCATTGGAATAGGTTATGGAGAGATTCGAAGATTAAATGAAGAAATCGCCAGAGAAATTTTTGGAACATGACAATAAACAATTGTTGAACAACTTTTTGAAGGAATTTAAGAAGACATACCTGAAGGAATGTGAGAAGAATACATAACAAACCATTGAAGGAATTATTGGAAAAATATGGACGATTTTTTTACGAGTGTTCTAATGAAGGAATTCCGAAAAAATACTTGGAAAATCGCTTCAATATTCAACGGAAACCAATAGGGATTTCCCGAAAGAATCCTAAAGCCAATTATAGCAGCAATCCAACAAAAAGTTTTGTGACATTTTTAAGGGGGCAGGATTCGTCATTGATTTCGGTATTTTCATAAGCAGTTTTTTAGTCAAAACTAAAAGTTATTCGATGAAATTGTGTTCACTGTATTCTTTTCTCCAACCCAAACACAGTGAACACACTTCCATCGAATAATTTTTAGTTTTGAACTAAAAAAACTGCTTTTGAAGTTTCGATGATGACGATGATTACGATGACGGCCCAGTCAACATTTCGGTTGGTATATTTTTTGCTATACATCATTATATGTGAATCAAATCACTCGTATAAAATGCATGAAAACGCTATATACACACCAAAGTGGAGGCCATATACGCACTTCCCACGACTTTTTCAGACTTTCCATGGTCAGCAATACGATGCCACAAAATTTCGATAAAAATAAAAAATAAAGTTTCCAGCGAGACTCGAACACTGGCCCTTTGGATCCCTAATCCGGAACCATACCATTACGCCACAGACAGCTACTTGAATACGGTGTGATTATTGATTGTGCGATATTTGCCAGAAAACCATTCGCCAGAAAACTATTCGCCAGAATGACATTCGCCAGAAAGTACCATATGCCAGAAAACCATTTGCCAGAAAGTACTATTCGCCAGAAAACCATTCGCCAGAATGTACCATTCCCCAGAATTTACTATCCCCTAGAACTTTTTTACTTTATTTTCAGGTAAATCAAGTTTTCAATTGTAGAGCCTTAAAAAAATGTGTGAGATTATTTTGGTTCATATACTCAAAAAAGTACAGGGTCTCTTGGACACAATCTACCGTTGACTTAGTGAGCCAGCTTCGAATATCCATATTCTAATTGTTGGACTAGGTACATATTATGAAAATATCGATTTCTAGAGCATTCAACGATCAACATCCATATTTGAAGTTTTATAAATATGAATTGAAAAAGCAACACTTAATACTGGGGGACCATGGAACTAGAAAGAATATACAATAGAATAACAGTTGCATTCATTACAAACTGCTTCACTATGAATGAAAGATACTCCTTACTGATGTAAAGTTTAATACTTAGCATGACTGATAGCATAGTAAGTTTTTTTTTTAATATACGTTGTCCTTGTAAAATGGTATTATGGTTTGAAAGGCTTCACAAGAGGTTCACACTTCTTTTCAGCAAAAGCTGTTCTTCAAAGTTTTGCTTCTTCTTATGGACTAATTCATTTAATATTTACGAGATTTCAATATACATTGCAACAGATGTTATAGCATGAGATTATGCTATTTTATAATTATTAAATTCCATCTTTCTGTTTTTTTTTCAGTTTCAAATATTTTTTTTATATATCATTAATTTTTACAGGGAAATATGGTTTGGAATATTTTACAAGTATTGCTCCCTTCTTTTCATCATAAGCTGTTCTCAAAAGTTTTGTTGCTTCTTAAGGGCTAGTTCAATGGATATTTACAAGATTTCGATATACGTTGCAACTATTTGTGCCGTCAGTTCGATGAAGTAATTAATGCCTCCACTCGCAAACCAAATTTACATTTACTATAACATTTTTCAGGAGGAGGACAAATAAGACAGTTGTAAAATTAATAATAACAACCTATATATGGAGAATTCTTATTTGCCAAACACCATGTCAAGTAGCAGTCAGCAAATACTCTTTTTTGAATACTTTTTCATGTACTGAAATTTAGGTGACCATTATTACTAAAAACCTTTTGGTCTATTTTTACCCGAATGTTGTTCCCTCGAATATCATTTCCCCGAACGCCAGACACCCGAATGACACTTTTTCCTGCAATCCATTATCCCGAATGACCCAAAATTTGTGTGGATCGTGGTATTATGATAGAACCGCTCACTTCTACTCCCTCTTGAACGACCACGTGATTCATGGACGGCCCCAAAATAGATGCAGTTCAAAATGGATAAGAAACAATCTTCAGAGACAGAGTGGTGAACTAGAAAGAACGATAAAGAAAACAAGAAAAATGCTGAGTTCGGAAAAACTTTAAAGAACCGCTGATCAAAAAAGAAGGGTGTATTTCATATGAACCGTTCATCACCCTGAAATAATTAATAAGTTCTGATAATTATGAGTGCCAAAACATTTTCGAGGACATAGGCCACTTGAGAAAACGGGGTATTCAGGGAAACGACATTCGGGGTATCGATATTCGGGAGAAAGTAGCACAACCCCAATAAACTGTCAATTGAAAAACAAAAAATATCTGGTAGTTGCACGAGAAATTCTGTACAATACAATATTCTGAAGAAGAACAGCTCGCGGTGACAGGAAATGAAATTTTCTTAAAACTAGGTAAAACAGCTTAGAATATTGTATCAAAACCTCATAGGCAAAAATCTCGTGAGAGATGTAGAATAACAGTGTTATATTGTCTCCGCTCTGTGCACTTGAAGAAAGCTTAAAATGAGAAGAACGAGATAGTTACCGTACTATTTGTTCAATTTAGTGCTTTTGAACATGTGAAAAGTGGCCATCCTTGGATTCCGAGATGTTTCATGATCAAAATCGACAAGAAGAATAATTCTGGGGAATGGTACTTTCTGGCGAATGGTACATTCTGGCAAATGGTTTTCTGGTAAATGGTACATTCTGGCGAATGGTTTTCTGGCAGATGTCATTCTGGCGAATAGTTTTCTGGCGAATGGTTTTCTGGCAAATATCGCACAATCGTGATTATTTGCCAATATGAAAGGAAGTTTGCTATAAGGCACACACGCTTTGTTGTTCTATATAGCCCCCCGCCTGAAGATACCAGTCTCGGGTGGCAAATTTTGCTAAGTTATTGCGATTTCATTTGCTGCTAATCTGCATTGATATATGATCTGTCAGTTTATACAACGTGATGAGATTCTAGATTATACTATTTACGGCATGGTTTGTTGTCAACAAAGTTTGTCGACAATGAATCGTAGTGGAGAATTATTTACAATTTGTGCTAACATTTATTCGTTTTGATTTGACATATTGTGCGATTCTGATTTTTGACGTATGAATATGAGATTTTTGGCGCACATCCTTATACGATATGTGGTTCACTGGGGGAACATTGAAGAACATACTGTAAAATTATACCAACACCCTTGGAAAAAAATGATGTAAATCTCAATGCTGGTGTAAATAATTGAACAATGCAAATTAACAAAAAGTTTTACCTAAAAATAACAGCCAAAATAACCCAGGAATGACCACCGGATACACTCGTATTTTGGGATATTTTAGTTTCAAATCAAGACTTCATGATTTTGAATACCTGTGCCACTTCTAGATTAACTATAGATGAATGACCACTTTGGTTCATTTTGACTACCGAAAAACCCGAAATGACCACCGGAGATATCCGTATTGTAGGCCATTTCAGCTTTGGACATGCGATTTTAAATATTTCCAGTGATCAGTCCTGAGTTCTTTCGGTGGTAAAAAAGGACCAAAGTGACCATTCATTGCTTCAAAAGGACCAGAAAAACCATATATTCGTCTGGCAAAAGACATTCATAGATTAAAATTGATAGAGTTTTGGATGCCATTCATTTGGTTGTGGGGCATATATCCGAGAAATTTCATAAATTTGCCCAGATTGGCTTTCCGGGACACCAGGAACCGGTACCGCATGGATTATAATGGACCGAAATTTGCAGGGCATATGCTTTGGTAACTTGTCTCTTATTGCAAGAATGTTTATGCCAAAATATCCATCAACCGAAAAGGCCCGATGTGAAATACATACCCAAAACAGTGATGGAAACTTACCATTCTGATTTTTAGGTTTTCCGAAACCGGGTATGAATAATGAAAATGTCTATTCACAGTCCACGTGAATACCTATTCAACCCTATATGAAAGGTTCAGATTACTTGTTTGGCTTCGAAACTACAGGGTTTCAAAGTAAGGATCTCTTAAGGGACTTCTTTCAGATGTAGAAGGTTCCCGGTGACCACTGTGATCAACTTCGTATCTTCTGGGGGTTTCTGAAACTAGTACCGTTTTGACTCATATTCCTAACACTTAAGGTCAATAGTGACTTCAAATGCATCTGATTGGCATAAAATGGCAGATATTCGTGTAAATTTTAATTTTATCCCAAAGCCTAACTGTTAGCTGTTGGGTGTACCGATAATAATGTTGATTCAATTAGTTTTAGTATTGTTTTTACTTCAAAATGTGGAACAACATTATGATTCAAATGCCGAACACTGTGTTTATTCTGTCTCATATTCCGAACACCTTGATTCAAATTCCGAACAGCACGAATAAATCGTATTCAAATGAATAATTTCGCAAATAAATTTATTTGAGCTTGTTCTTCAGGTCTGAAACTAGAGAATCATCACTACTCCTGCGGTATAAATTATATTGGAGACGTTAAAATTGAATTGCAATTGACTGCCGTTTCCTTGTTATTTGGTGACATATTTCAGCGAAACATTTCAACCAAATCGCCATACAAAAACCGAGTGTTCGGAATATGAGTCTGTTCGGAATTTGAGACAAAACGGTATGTCTTTCATTTGAGCTCAACGGAACTGAAATCGGTTAACACACTGATTTTGGCGAGCTGTTTGAATTTTCTGGTCAAAAACGACCCTGAGTCACAATTTGTAACTTCTTGTTAGGATCAAAGAAAGGTTAACTTAAGTTTTGAAAAGAGTTTTGTATTGGGTGTCAACGGATTTTGATTGATTTTTCATTGATTTTGGATAAGATTTAGGCCGATATTGGGTTGAGAGTGCGCTTTGGATATCCCCAGCAAGCGGTTTCGTTTTAATCGCGCCGGAGTTAAAGATGTTTATGGTTTTCGCGGTTTTTTTTCGTACTGCTGCTTGTTGTGCAGTGGTGGATGGAATGTCAACTGGTGAGCTTGTTTCATGCTTATATTTCAAATAAGTTTAAAAAATGATTTTACTATCGAGACAGCGAAACATCAAGATTCAAGATCATTGGATAGTGTGCGTTCAGTCATTTCCTTTTCAGACTCTTTCAATTGAGTCTTCATTATTGATTCCGTTTTGGGTCTGTGTAACCAGTAATATAACGTATTATTAGAAAATGACCCCAAAAGCCCTAATAATTATACGTTTCGGTTACCAAGACGAATCCTGTAATTCAGCCTTTTCTCATTTTACAAACTACCAGTGTTTTCTCGTAAAAGTGCAGAGGACTCAACGGCTTTCTTCAAGCGAGTAATACGTTAACATTTCACCTCTCCATATTAAATTGACCTGCATTCGGGAACTCCAATACTTGCACACTGAGGGTGCGACTAATCCCAAGTAGCATCAGTTGATTCCTTGTGGTGCAAGTTCTTGTAATATCAGAGTAGAAACTGCGGTCAGTCAATCTTGCTCATGCTCATGAATTAAGCCGATACTAAGTTGAAATTTTACATTTTTCATTTATTAGATATCTTTGGATTGAGTTTCAATTGACTTTGGATTAGTATTGAAATGACTTCAGCTTAGCTTTGAATATGTTTTAGAATGGTTTTGTATCAGTTTTAGTCTTGCTTTGATCAGTTTTCGATTAGCCTTGGTTTGGCGTTGGATATGTTTTGGATTTGGCATTGCAGTATGGAGTAACTTTGGATTGCTTTTGCGATTTTGATTTTACAACACGCTTAAACGAAGTTACACAAAATTCAGTACGATTCGCATAAAATCGAGCTCTTTGGGACCAACACATAATATGTGTTATTTCAACGTAAGCTGAAAAACTTGCTCTTTGGATGATTCTGCAAAGTATTTGATACATTAAAAAGCTATAGAGTTTAAGAAGGTATAGAATTGCTTATGAATACAAACTCTAGTGGAATTAAATGGTATAGTACTGAATTTGGTTTTACATTTGCTTACAGTTATTAAAAGACAATTTACACCGTCTTCAGCACAAAGGCTGCACAGACTGAACGATCACTAACATTAGGCAACGGACAATACGAAACACCCAGTAGCCCAGCGATGAATTTTTCGTTTGACGAAAAGTTTTCACCGACTGGAGCGGGAATCGAACCCACACCCCGTGGCACAATACGCCTAGACGACTAACGCCGCTAACTGCAAGGCCACGAAGTCCACTAAACAGATCGAATATTTATTATAATATACTTTGTTGATCATCTTAAGAACAGTTGGTTTTGTGATGCACTTGAATTGAATCATTGAACATTTCACATAAGAAACAAGATTAAAATCTCATAAATTTTCAAGAAAGGCTTAGAGCAAATTTGCTTTAAAATCTTTTTATGTAGTTTCACATGTGACTGTCATTAAACTGTAAGTTTCATCTATTACTGCAATGAAGCGGTTACACTAAAACAAACAATTAAAACCCATCAGCATAACCAAAAAAAAAAATTCTCCTTGGAAAATGCGTTATGATTTAGTTTTCATTGCCATTGGATGTGCCATGAGTAAACTTGTTCTCACTTCTTCAAATCGTCGTTCCCAAGGAGCCAACTTCCCTAGTTGTCCATTAATTTGCCTTTATCCGCGAAGCAAAAGTCGTCTTTGAAGCAAAGCGCAAGAAATCCCTTGAGTAAAATATCGCATTTCTCGTAATTTCAGCTCAGTGGCTCAAAGGTTGTGATTCGAAGAATATGATGATAATCAGACGCGGAACCAAGCAGTTTTTCACATGAAGTACCTATTCCATGCCATTATGTATTAGTGCGGGGGTCTAGATAGCAGAAGCAGTAAATGCGAAGCCATTCAACAGAACCAAGCTGAGGGTCGTGGGTTCGATTTCCACTGGTTTGGAAATTTACTCCATTCCCAGGACATTGAGTATCATCGTACCCTGTCACACGATATACACATGCAAAAATGGTCTAGCACCGAAAAAATCTCTCAGTTAACGCACTTCCTTATAAAAACTCTAAGCTGAGAAGCAGGCTCTGTCCCAGTTGGTATATAACACCAGAAAGAAGAAAATGCATTAGCTCGAGTACTGCTGAGTGCGTACGGTGAGCTTACTGACTGGCGCCATTGTTTTTGACGCTGCTTCTGTTGTCGAGAGTCAAACGGTTCCATTTTTTTCGCCCTCTCGTTTTCCGAGGAAACAAGTCTCAGAGATCTTTAGCGAGCTCGTTTGAAACGGAAGGAAGAAAAACCTCACCATGCTGCTGCTGCTGCTGCTTTTATGCTCATTCGATGTTTATTTTTCATTACTTTCCAAGCTAATGAAAAATGCATACAAAGTGGAAACAACATTTTGTGCTCTTGCTGTGCTGTATTACGGAAACGAAATGATTTTGAACTAGCACTGGCGATTGAATGTTGAACAAAAATCAGTTCTAGCAAATTTATTTGTTTAACCTTATTTGATATTGTAACTCGAAGAAATATTCATCTTTTAGCAGAATTTGACCACGGTTTCAAAAGCAGTGGTTCATTTTCATAAGGAAATTTGTAATGTCACAATACCAAAAGATAAAGCAGTAATTTCAAATTTGCTTGAAATTTGTCTTGAATGCCCTCAATGTGATTTTTGAAAGTATTTTTTTTTATCTAGCATGAGCTGCCCAGTCGCAAACAGGAAATCTTTCTGATTTGGAGTTCTGATAATTGACCTGAAGTGTACGATTTGACAGATAACTTTGGAATAATCTAATTTATGTTGGAAAATAGAAGCAACTGCACCTCATGATCCATCCAGGCGAACAACAAAAAAGTTTTGATCTCTTTTGAGTTTGGATTCAGGTCTCTTTTCAAATAACTGATCTTTGTATGTTTTTGCTGTTTGAATTACAGCTTTGACTTTTTGCTATTATTACATCATAAATTTTGCTCACTTATCACAAACTATTCCAACTAATTTCAGCGCACTGAACAAAGAACCAGTTTCAAAGTTGGTGCAACAGCACACATATCTCACCTTGTACGTGACCCACTTTAGAGTCACATCGTGCCTTTGCCGTTTGACTTTCGCAGCCTCACGCTGGTTTCGCTTGGGCGGTCAGGAGACTAGCTTCCAGAGGAGGGCGATGCGGTGACTGAAACAAAAGTGAGTCAGTTGGTTCTCGTTCACGTCGACGACCTTCTTCATTTGACAAAAGATACATGAGCTCATTTCGCTTCCTTTTTCGCACATTTGGGGCGCTTCACTTTAAGAGCAGTTTCTGGGCAGCGATGTCAATCAACAGTAATTTTCGTATGAGATCTGAACGTTCGCAAAACGTTGAGAAATTTCAGAAAAAAACTAAATGCTTAGAAAATTCTGATAATCTTATAAAAACGCTAAACGCTAAACTCTAAAATTTGAATAATCGCTGTGGATTTAGAGACCAGGAGATTTAGAAAACAATTTGGGGGTTTTGATTATCCTAGAGGTTTGAAAACCAAATCTCATCAGAAAACTCTCAACAAAAATCTTTAAGAGTTCATATAAATAATAGTTCATGGAATCCCAATCCCAATTCCCAATTCCCAATTCCCAATTCCCAATTCCCAATTCCCAATTCCCAATTCCCAATTCCCAATCCCAATCGGACAGTATTCAAAATCAAATTTTGAAACATTAATCTGAAGATTTTTTCCGTAATATATAAAATAAAACAGTGTATGATGGAAACTATGAAGGAATTTCTGTAGAAATAATTCCAAAAAAATCTATTAGGATTGGTTATCTCTTTTATGTCTTGGGAATCAGTATAGAAATTTTAGTGAGAACACAAAATAGGTCAAATTGTGTGAGTTTGCACCACATATTACGAAATCATTTGATTCATTTAGAGGAAGGAATTTTAAAACAAGTTATAAATGCTACATATTTTGGGATGGTTTTGAAGATTTGAAACTACTTTGGCCTTTGGATAATTTAACTTACGCGCCATAATTTTATTCCATTTATTCGCCTGCATCCACACAACACGCATGATATATTATCTCGCGGAAGGTCACGAGCCACGAAAGAAAAAATACAGACTCACACCACACACTGTTAGGCGCCGATCACTGTGTGTCCCGGCTTGTAACATTCGATGACACATTCTCATTCTGATCAAGAAATAGAGGTGAATATGTTCCATTTTCTGTGCTATGCTTTCAACCAATTTGAACGAGTAGACTATAATTAAGTTTTTTTTTTGGATTGCATTACCAGAAAGTATTAAAGCTATTACCAATTTTAGGCAAAACATAAATCACCCGAATGGCTCGATACTGTTGTATTCTGCGAGAGTTTCTGTTCTTGAACGCTCTCTCTTGCTACGCACACAAGAGTAATTTGGGTAAATCATGGCCAAAATTATTTTTCCCCCTAAATGATCTGCTCATACTTGATTATTGACTTTGACATTGTTATAACTCAGTTTGAATTAATTTCGAACCGTTTCAGGACAATTATCCACATATCATTGAGTATTTGTATCGAAAAAAATGCCGTTGAAGACAAACAGTTTTTGAATTCATTTTTGAGGACTAATCGTTTGAATATTCTAGCAGCAGATGGAAAATAGATTTGTACGGCATAAGTTGATGCGCCTCTAGCTCGCCAAGAGGGTAAACAATCGATAAATAATTAGAATTTTTACAGTTATTGAATATTCCAGCTCATACATTTTTTGTAAGTTTGCTCAGAAATTTATTTTCAGATATTCTTTTTCTTCTAAAAGAATACAATTGCATTTGGAATTCATAAAATCAAATTTCTTTTTAATGGAATAATAAAATTGACTGGTATGTTTTATCTAAAACGCTTTCTCCATACCTTTTGCAAAAAAAAATATGTATGCCTCTTTTGTACAAAAAAATCTTATCCAAAAATTTCAAGATATCACTAACGAATAATTTTGACTTCAATGTGAATCGCGTCAACAAAACTAGGAGTCAGCCTAAGCACATCAGTCTTAAAATTTTAATGAAAGAGCAGATGAATATTCATAGGAAATCCTTTATAATTAGGCAAAAGTTTTACAGCTGGAACAACTCTTATTCCCATGAATATAAAATCATGTTATTTATTAGTTCTTCTTCTTGGCATTAACGTCCTCACTGGGACAGAGCCTGCTTCTTAGCTTAGTGTACTTATGAGCACTTCCACAGCTATTAACTGAGAGCTTTATTTGCCAAAGTTGTCATTTTCGCATTCGTATATCGTGTGGCAGGTACCATTATACTCTATGCCCAGGGAAGACAAGGAAATTTCCATTACGAAAAGATTTTGGGCCTACCGGAAATCGAACCTAGACACCTTCAGCATGGCTTTGCTTTGCAGCCACGGACTCTAATCAGTCGGCTAAGGAAAGCCCCTATTTATTGGTTATTTCATCTAATTTTCATACACAACTTTTAAGTTCAATGCGAATCCTTTAGATACCCGTCATTTCTGAAATTTGGGACCATAAAACTCGATGAAAAAGACATTATTTTTTAAATCAATGTCTGTCATTTTTTTTTTCAAGCACGAACGTTGCTGACTATTGTTGGATCGAAGTGAAGTGTTGTGATGATTTTTTTTTTCTATGAAAACAATGTAAAATTGAAGAATCATGTACGGTACGATATTGGCAAACATTCAAAAACAGCCTGAAAGTTTGTAAGGATGCCTAAATTACATCTCCAAACCAGATTTCACAAACAAAACTTATACGAATGAGTATCATTTTGTTGAAATAATTCAGTATCTGTTAGACATAGGAAAACTCCTTTCTAAATTGGCTACATTGAGGCGTTTTTCGCGAAATTCTTGATTTATTTCATTATATCAAAAAATATAGTATTCAAGGAGCCGGAACTCAGTATGTAGAGTAATTTCAAAAACTCACAATAGTTGCATTGACAAGTGATCAATTTCAACCCGAAATGGAATCCCCCAGTTTTTATTTGAGATTATTTCAAACACCACATTTGTTAGAAAATTTCTGTACATGAGCCAGTGAGGTTTACTGTCGTACTTGTTTTCCTGTTTTATGTTGTTTGGCATTGTCAACATTATAGAGAACAGATAAAAACGGGAATAATTATTCATTTCAACCGAAATTACGATATTTCTGAAAACCTATTAATATTACTTCAAACTCTCCCATATTTAAATTACATAGTTTCATAGACCTTCTTTAGCCGAGTGGTTATAGTGCGCGGCTACACAGCAAAGCCATGTTGAAGGTGTCTGAGTTCAAATCCCGGTCGGTCTAGGATCTTTTCGTAATGAAAATTTCCTTGATTTCCCTGGACATAGAGTATCATCGTACTTGCCACATGATATACGAATGTGAAAATGGCAACTTAGGCAAAGAAAGCTCTCAGTTAATAACTGTTGAAGTACTCATTGAACGCTAAGCTGAGAAGCAAGCTCTGCCCCAGTGAGGACGTTATTTCAAGAATAAGAAGAAGAAGAAGAATGAGAAGAATAAGAAGAAGAAAAAGAAGTTCAAAGACATGAAGTTTTAAACCATGGCACCATTGTGTTTCTTACAAACATTTCTGTTTATTTTAAAAATTTGCAAATTCTGATGTCACATGTAAAAACTGTGATGTACGTTGTTTATAAAATTAACAATTTTACTTAAGACACTTATGCAAATAAAAGAATAATGTTTAAATTATAATTTTCTCGTATATCACATTGAACAAACGCATTGAGAACATGCACTTTAATTGATTAGGGATAGAAGGTTTTTGAAAAGCGGGCTTAAAATAATGGGAAAAATGTTAAAAATTGATATTTACAAAAGGCTTAAAATTGCGGAAATATGCGGAAGAGTTTTATGCTGTAACTGATAGATAACATATGTAAGTTTCACACTGTGGTCGAAACTTTGCCGG
Source organism: Aedes aegypti (assembly GCF_002204515.2). Taxonomy (NCBI): domain Eukaryota; kingdom Metazoa; phylum Arthropoda; class Insecta; order Diptera; family Culicidae; genus Aedes; species Aedes aegypti. The sequence goes on along the minus strand of NC_035109.1, from coordinate 352,146,508 downwards.
ATATTGCCGTATAAGGTAACTTTTTCAATACTGAAGTTTACGAAAAATGACTAAAAGTATGTTGTGCAAAATTGCCTTGAAAATAAACAAATAAAAAATATTTTTTAGAAAATTTTATGCAGAAGCTCATCTTGTATTCATAAACAAAAAGTTCAGTAACAAATATTTGTTTGTTTTGGTAAAATGTCCACATGGAAACAATAATACTAATTATATAATATAAAAAAATGAAAACACCAATAAAATATCTGCTCTTTTGAACTCTTTCAACATTTTTTCAAAGTAATTTCATGTCTTTCCAATGTAGCCACAACATGCGGCATACTATAAGCTATCTTTAAAAAATATAGCGGGGTTAAAAATCTCAATTTATCAGAATCGAAATAATGGCCACGAATTTGTTCTAGGTGCTCCTCTGTGCTACGTTCCAAACGAGAGAGTGAATATCACATTCATAGGGCTCTCCGATTGTGACGTGCCACGAACTGTTACACTCTTTGAAAATGGTTCGATCGGCTTATTCGGATCAAAATCCAAACACTGATTTAGAGGATAGGGTTTTTGATATAGATTTACAATTCAGGACTGAATATTTGCAAGACAGTTTTCAAATATTGTCTGGTAATTATGAGACTTAATATTTGAATAAAAAATTACTTATTGAAAATCCTTCCTTCCAAAAAAATTTAACAAATTCAAAACATTAGATGCAAACTCAAACAATGCGGTTAATCTTGCATTTATCAATTCAAACTTATTTTTGAATTATGTGCCGCATATTTTTTCGTATTTTCTTCTTCTTTTTTTCGGCATTACGTCCTCTCGGGGACGAATCTATGACATTTGGTCGAAAGACATTCGGTCGAATGACATTTAGTCGAATGACATTTGGTCGAAAGCACATTTGGTCGAACGGACATTTCGTCGAATGGACATTTGGTCGAAAAGGTTTACTTGCATCAGGAAGCATATGATATTTGGTCGAACCGACATTCCGTGGAAAAGATAGTACTTGAATCTAAATAGTATGGATACAAAGTTTTACGTTTTTGCTGGATACCGTAGAGAGTAACATTTTATCGCTAATACAAGAGTGATTGAATAATTCAAAAAGTAACGGTAATTTTACCAACAATCTATATGCGATTAGGAAAATTTTAATATTTCTTCCAACATATTGATCAACCTCTTGCTTTGGATTAAAGCTTCTACTGTTATTCACCCGAGGTCATCAACACTGTCAGCAAAGCCATATATTTGCTTGAAGAATTTTATTAAGCTTAAAATCACGGCCAATTGGCCATAAGTAAAGTTACCGACACCTAACATTCACTTCGCCATAAAAATTGTCCTTGAAGCAAATTTGTTTCTGCCGTTTTAAATCTTCTTTTCAGCTTTTAAAAATCTTACCCACGTCCGTGAGCTGCAAGACCTGAAAGACAATGAAAGAACCTGAGCACTCTCTTCGAATCCTTCCTTCATATGAGCTGATCTTCATTACGAAGAACGATGACATTTCAAAAGAATAATTGAAATCATAGATTTTGACTTCAAAATACAAATAAAAAGATGTATGAAATTTAATAATAAGACTACATAAAATGTCCCATTTTTTATTCTACAGCAGATAATGATACAGATTATTAAAAAGAACACGTAATCTAATCAACTTTGCAAAACTTAGAAAACAATAATCAATTTTACCAAATGATCTTTCAATAAACCATTTCAAAATGAGCTTCCAATCAAATTAAAGTTCAAGTAAACATCATTCGACTAAAATAATGTTTCAAAGCCATTCGACCAAATGTCCATTCGACCAAATGTCATTCGACCAAACGTCATTCGACCAAATGTCATTCGACGAAATGTCCTAAAGCCCACTGGGACAGAGCCTGCTCCTCAGTTAAGTGTTCTTATAAGCACTTCCACAGTCATTAACTAAGAGCTTTATATCGTAGGACAAGTACGATGGTAAGTTGAGAAATTTTCACTTACGAACAGTTCCTCACCAACCGGGATTCGAACCCAGGACACCTTCAGCATGGCTTTGCAGTATTGGCCACGGTCTCTAACCACTCGGCTATGGAAGGTCGTATATTATTTCTTATAATAATTTATGTTTCGTTTAAGTTAACTTTACTCAATCTGGCATCACTGCTGCTGAATCCCACCACCCAAGAGTTTACAATGCTCTCATTTGGAGCCGCGTGGAAAGCATCGTCGCGAAAAAAATCCCGTTTCTCGTTCACCTCTTTTCTTTCGAGAAGAAAAGATGGTAATTCTGTTCGCTCTCACGCTTAGCGGTAATGATGATTAAACTGTACACATACCAGACTTTGGTTCTGCTCGCCAGCAACTCAACGGCAAGAAGGTGAATTGGGATCGTCGTGAAACACAAACAATGCAATTCGCCAAAGAAGTGGATGCGGATGGGTGCCATGGCAGAATCGGTAACCAACGAGCCAAATGAGAACACACGTGTGGGTGTCACATTTACTGTACTCGCGGCGGCGACGACGACGACTCAAACTCGAACCGAGTCCTAAATATGTGCCATCGAGGTGGAAACAGGGGTTTTCGTTAGCCTAGTGGTAAGGTCCGTGGCTACAAAGCCATACAATGCTGAAGGTTGCTGGGTTCGATTCACGACCGATCGAGGATCTTTTCGTTATATAAATTTCCTTGACTTCCATGGGTATAGAGTATCAGCGTACGTCCTACACGATATACGAATGCGAAAATGACAACTCTGACAAAAGACATAACTGTGGAAGTACTCTTAGAACACTAAGCTGAATACATGCTCTGTCTCACTGAGGACGTAATAGTAGAAAGGAAGAAGAGGTGGAAGTTTGCGATTGACTCGCGAGCTAGGGTGCAAAAAGGGCTCAGGAAGTGCTCACGGTTGACAGAGTTGACTTTTTGCTCAAAACGAACCTGTCCTTGACGGTGCACTAAGCGGTATTTGGACAACATGGCTGGTCAAAAGTATTTCGGGTTCTATATGATATTATTCTATATGAATTCCTATCGATAGTGTTCTTTCAGTTTCATCAGGGATTCCCATAAAAAATCTTCAGGGGTTCCAAAAAATATCCTCCAGGAACTACTTCAGAGGTTAAACCAAGATTTTTTCTAGAGTTTCAATAATTAACTATTCTTTCATAAGTCTCATCATGCAAAACGCTAAAAACAGATTAAAACGATTAAGAACGGCTGAAAAAAGTTTGAGAATGCTTAAAACGGCTGAAAACGGATTGAAAAGGCTTAAAACAGCTAAAAACGGCTTAAAACAGCTTAAAACGGCTTAAACGGTTAAAAACGGCTACAGTCGGCTTGAAGAGGCTTAAAATGGCTAAAACGGCTTAAAACAGTTTAAAACAACTAAGACAGCTAACAATGGCTTAAAAGGGTTTAAAACGGCTCAAAACGGCCAAAAAACGGCTGGAAACGGCTAAAACAGCTAAACACGGCTGAAAATGGTTACAAACGGCTAAAACAACTAAAAACGGCTGAAAATGGCTTGAGAAGGCTTAAAGCAGCTAAAACCGGCTTAAACAATTTAACACGGCTTAAAACATCTAAAAACGTTTTTTTGAGCCGTTTTTATCTGCTTTAAGCCTTTCTAAGCCCTGTTTAGCTGTTTTAAGCCATTTTGAGCGGTTCTGCTACCTTTCCCCAAATGTCGGTTCCCCGATCGCCAGTTCCCCGAATGCCAATTCCCGGAATATCCTGTTTCCCAGAATAGCCCATTTCCCCGAAATGTTTTTGGTGCTCATATTTGTCATATCTTTATACATTCAACAGTTTTTTACGATTTTTAGCGTCCTCAGGATGTTGAACATGAAGAATGGCTTAACATCTCCATCTTTTGATTCCTTATCATCCTTTCTAATTCATCATCCTGCCATTGAAAATTGTTATAGCACCTATTTGAACTGCTCCATTTTTCGGAGAAACGGGTCATTAGGGGAACTGGCGTTCGGGGAATCGACATTTGGGGAAAAGTAGCACAATCGTTTTAAGCTATTTTAAGCCGTTTTTATCCGTTTTAAGCTGTTTTAAGCCGTTCTAAGTCGTTTTAGCCATTTAAAGCCGTTTATGCCTTTTTAATGCGTTTTAGCCGTTTTAAGCCTTTTTAACCAAATATCCCATAGTGCGGCGCGGAGTTGTCGCCGTCGTTCTTATCGTCGTTGCCTCGGTGATGCCAATCCTTTCTTGGAAGTCGTAATACCAAATCTTCCATAGGTAGTACCTCCGTATACGGCGCTCAGAATCAAGATGATTACAATGTTAGTCACCGCATAAGAAGCAGAAACTCAGACTAAGCTCCCCGAAAGAAGCGCCGGGCGGGAAACCCAAAGCAAAGATCGGACTGGTAAAGCGGAAAAACTTCCACCGCTTCACCGAAAAGCGTCTAAAGTGAGCAGCAGGTTTTTCTTGTGTCTTTCCGGCAGCAGGCAGCTCCGATAAGAATCTTATAACTAAATTGAATTTATATCTTCCTCGTTCATTCATTCCGGTCGCTCGCTGCTTCCTGTCTGCTTGAAGTGGAGCGCAGCCCCAAGACAAGAAGCGATGGGAGCTCGTTTTTCTTCCGCTTCCTGTTATCGGATGGCAACATTGTTTTGACACTGAGCTTTCGGTTGATTTTGAGCATTTTTTTCCGTCCATGGAGTTGTTGGCGCTCTATTGGAATGAAATTATACATTCTGGTCACATCACGGGATGCAATCTCGAGATTTTGGGAAAAGGGGAGATGCTGTTGGGAAGGTTTCCGAACGGTATGAGATTTGAAATTTAAATTGTCGACTTTGACGTCATTGTCGTAGTGCTGTGAATTGCAATGCTCTTCTTCGATGTGTAAGAGCCGCTGTTGTAAAGTGGTTTTACAGAAAACTGCTTCAACTAAAATCAAGGATTCATCCTTGCGCCATACGCACGGCTTGCATTAGGTGATAGTTGTTGAAGAATATTCAGTATGGGTTTTACAAATTGATGTTGATCGATACGATAATTTTGCATAACAAACAAAAATCAAAAAGCTACGTTTCCTTAAAATCCAACGTTTCGGCATTTAAGTTGGCCTATTTCAGGGGTCTTAAGTGTACCATTTAATGGAATGAGCTTAAAGCTTTGCGATCGGTTGTCACTTTTATGGGGGTTTCTAGCCAGTTGCCGTAACATTTACCTGCCACGATATACACATGCAAAAATTTGGCAAAGCAAGCTCTGAGTAAATAACTGTAGAAGTGCTCACAAGAACACTATGCTGAGGAGCAGGCTCTGTCCTAGTTGGGATGTTACGCCATAAAGAAAGAAAGAAAGAAGATGGAATGTTAAAATCATACACTGCAGAGCTTGATGAAAGAAATTAAAAAAAGAAAGCAAACATATTGACTCTTAAAAACTCTTAAAAATAAAGAAAATCACTCCGGACGTAATTCACATTATGACTGAATGACACATGATGTAAGTGATGAAATGACGTAAAATGGGTTCTGAAAGATGTATTGAAAGAAAAATGGAATTTTACATGATGAAGGACATGAAAATGATGCCGCTATGATTGACATTTCCCGAATCAGACGCCATCCTGTTTAAGGTGTGAGCCAAATTAACGTCATTTGACTCGCTTCTTGTATGTGCATCCAAAAGACGTAAAATCGCATGATTTATTCGGAGTGTACATTCCAGCGTTTTGTTATCTCTAAACCTCTAATGCGAAGACAGCTTTTCCCCTATGTCAAACATAAGACCAGAAATTCCAAATTTCCCTTGGTGTCAGCAAATCCTGACTGAAAGCTGATCCCCCGGAAGATTGTCACCCGATTACTTTTGGGCTGATTTGCGCTGCCATTGTCATTGCCGAGGCTGATTTTTATCCGGCTTGGAGACGACAACTCTTCGCCTTGGGGAGACAACTAGGTATGTAGGTACTCCAGACAAGCCGATAGACAGACAGGCCGACAGCGATTGGAAGCTGAGTGGTCTGAAAATAGCTTCAAACAACAACGCCAATAACAACACCATATCGTTCTGAACAACGGGACTGGTCGCCGCCAAACGAGCTTTTTTCCTTCCTCAATTCCATCACAACCGGGAACAATAACACGTTGCAATCCGTTTTTGAAGGAAGAAAAAAGAAACTTCAATCATGGGGCGCCTTTGATTATTATGATTGAAATATCCGTCCAGCGTTGTGCTGGTTAGGTTCTCGCCGTGCCGTTGCGCGAATGGACCGACCTGGATATTGCAGGCCTTGCCTACGACGGAGCCAGAACCGGAAGGGCAATCATGTTGAACTGCGAACCTCGGAGGGTATTGATGCACCCAAGCACGGAGTGCTGGTTTTAATACAATTGTAAATGAAGGTTTCTAATAGCTTCGATAGGATCATTCTGATTTGAAAATAAAAAATCTATGGGAGGATCCATAGAGCAGTATTCAGAGAATTTGTCTAGGATTCTCGCATTATTTTTTTATTAAGCTCATCCAATATTTGTTATATATAATTTAGGTAGAATTTTACTTATAACGAAAATCAATTTCTTTATAAGTTGCTAAAGAAACAAATGTCTTGAATTTATCAAGAAACTACATAATTAGTTTTGACGTAGGACTACGTCTTTGTTTTCTATATTGGGGTGCACTTTAAAAGTACGGAAAATGAGACATGTAACGAAATTAGGGGAGATTTTGTACGTTAATAACTCAGTTGTTTATGAACCAATTATTACGATTTTAGTATCATTCGATCAGAAATGTATCTACGCATCGTAAGTAATATATCCGATAAGTGAATTTTGTTGTTTAACTATTGAAAATTTGATAAATGTTGACCCCTTTCTTATCCAACCAATGACGTTCGAGCACTTTTCGACGGTGTCGCTTCCCACTATAAAAGCAAACGGGTCCCTGCTTCTTCCCTCAGTCTTCTTTTTGCGGTCGGACTGTGAACACGGTCGGGTAAGTCATTCTCGCTTTGCTTTTGCACCCAGTGATGCCACATACACAGATTTATCTGTAATTACACAGATTTTTTCCTGTTCTTGCCTACAGATATCTGTGATCACAGATCACAGATATTTTAGATAAAAAAGATTTTTAAGATTTCAGGATATTTCGCGAGTTTAGGACACGATTTTAGAAGATATAAATCAGAAATGTCTTCACTCTGTTTATTTTTTCTCAAAAACTTAAGTATTTTCATATTGTATAATTTATTGTGTACCTTTAACTTACTTTTAGAAGAATAAGTTCAAATTAAAATTTTTTGACATGCCAAAAACAGTCAAAATACGTTTGCAAAAATTCTTTTTGATCTGAAAAATAAAAATTTTGGCTATTTTAGCGACACAGATTTTTACCAAGATTTTTAGTGATTGACTTAAGATTAAAAAGATTTTTTCAGCCGAAAACACAGATGAGAATCGGAAAAAATGTGGCAACACTGTTTGCACCCGCGTCACAGTCCAATTTGTGTCGTCGGAAGAGGAAGACGCAAAATTGATTTGCGGCGTCGATGACGATGGTTTGGGCGCTTCTCCGAGCGGCAAACTACTGCCGTTCGGAGAAGCGTCCAAGCCATCGTCATCGCCGCCGCAAATTTATCCGCGCTCCCAGATTTCGACTCGTGATCGGTGGTCCAGAAGCAAGCCCGTTAGGAACCAGAAACCAGAAGCCCCCAGAGTTGCTGATCCGAGGAGATGCTGCTAATCGAGCGTCGGACTGGTGAAATCGCTCAAGCTTTCAAGAGTGAGCATCGTTTCCTGATTTCGACTTGTGCCCGGGGATCCAATACCCGTTGCTGTTGTGCGCCATCCACGTCACGAACCATTCAGCTGGTTCGTCGTATAAGCAAATTCCCCGTTTGACCATGGCAATCAACTGATAACATCCCGTAGTGCTATTTATCTGTAACCGTATCGAGGCTAAGAAAGCCATCGGCCCTTGTCAGGGCCATAATATTTGTGGAAAAGAGTTGAAGGAATAATATTTCCAACCTTATTACATCTTATATTTCTCAATCAATCTCGCAGCTTCGTATAAAATTTAATTTGTTATGAATAATTGATGGCACGTCAATTTGAGACTATTCGTGGACGCTGCTGCAGTGCCGTCGGGGTGAGTGCTCAAAATTTCATAACGATTGTAAACTAGAGTGCAATTTCCGACAGTGTCTTTGATTTGCCATATTTTATGAGAACACTTCGATTACGAAAATGATCACATGTAACAAAATTGCGACATGTTTAGAATGCTTTTGAAAAGAAATTCCTATTGAACAATTTTCATAATATTGGCACCATGGATCAGAAATTTACCTTCATATTAAAGAAAACTATTGATTATCAATAGCTATCTATAGAATATTTAGTAAATGTCAACCCTTCCAACTATTCATGTTCGACCAATTTCTCACGCATTATCATTTTCCGCAATTATCAAGTAATTCTAAGTCCAACTCATTATTGGCACATACCCATTTTCCAGATTGGTCGACTAGAAAGAGAAGAGCACGAATGGGAGGAGCATAATCTGCCAATCTAAGGGTATATAGCATGCTTCCTTCGTTGGATCCAGTTTCATTCCGTTTCGACTTCCGAGCTGGCAAGAGCTCCTCCGATCCTATGCAGCGACGTCCGCACCTGCTGACCTCCAAGCTAGCAATCCAGCGTCTGGTGGTCGGTGGTCAAGAAGCAAGCCCGTTAGGAGCTAAATTCCAGAAGCTGATCCGAAGAGAAAAGAGCAGCGAATCGAGCGTCGGACTTATGAAATCGCTCAAGATTTCAAGAGTGAGCATCGTTTCCAGATTTCGCCTTGTGCCCGGTGATCCACTACCCGTTGCTGTTGTGCGCCATCCACGGACCATGGCAATCAACTGATCAATCCCGCAATGCTATTTACCTGTGACCGCATCGAGGCTAAGAAAGCCATCGGCCCTTGTCAGGGCCATCAAATTTGTGGAAAAGAGTTGAAAGAATAATATTTCCGACCTTAATACATCTTTTATTCCTCAATCAATCTCACAGTTTCGTACAAAATTTAATTTGTCATGAATAATTGATGGCACGACATTTTGAGACTATTCTTGGACGCTGCTGCTGTGCCGTCGGGGTAAGTGCTCAACATTTCACAACGATTGTAAACTAGAGTGGCATTTCCAACAGCGTCTTTGATTTGCCGAGCATTTCGATTATGAAAATGATCACATGTAACAAAATTGCGACATATTTAGAATGGTTTTCAAGATAAATTCTGATTGAACAATTTTCATCATTTTGGCACCCCGAGTAACACACATGTTATAATTGATGCAGAATAACTCTTATATGACCAGATCTAGTTATATAAGAGTTATTCTGCCTCAGTTATAACACGTATGCTACTAGGGACCCATTAATCAGAAATTCACTTTCATACCAAAGAAAACTATTGATTTTCAATAGCTAACTAGAGAATATTTAGTAAATGTCAAGCATTCCAACTATTCATGTTTGATCAATTTCTCACGCATTATCATTTTTCGCAATTTTCAAGTAATTCTAAGCCCAAAACATTATTGGCACATACCCATATTCCAGATTGGTCGACTAGAAGAGAAGAGCACGAATGGGAGGAGCATCATCTGCTAATCTAAGGGATTAAAGCATGCTTCCTTCGCCGGATTCGGTTTCATTCCATTTTTGCTTTCGAGCTGGTAAGAGCTTCTCCGAACCTGCTTAGCGAGAAGCACCTCGTAGCCAGAAGCCTGCTGAGCTGTTGATCAGCATCTGGTTTATGAGATTTCGGCTCGTGATAAACTCATCTGTGGTGCAGTCAAGAATCAAGCCCGTTAGGCATCATTACTACTATTATTAGACAAATCGAGCTTTCGGCTTATGGTATCGCACAAGATTTCAAACTTAAGCTACGTTTTCAGATTTCGACTTCAGCCGTGTGATCTAATACCTGTTGCTGATGTGTGCCATCCACACCACGAAACATTCACCTGGTTCGTCTTATAAGCAGAGAACTTATACAAATTTCTACACTTGCGTTGGGGATTCTTCGTTTAACCATGGCAATCAACTGATAACATCCTGTAGTGCGATTCACCTATGACAGCATCCGAGCTAACAAAGCCTTTGGCTCTTTTCAGGGCCACCAAATGTGTGTAAGAGAGTTAACAGAGTAATATTTCAGACTTTATTTATCACATTGCCAAGCGATGAATAATATTTCTCTCAAACCATAGGATCAACAAAGCGATGACTGAAGCTTTCATTATAATCCTCGAATAACCTCCTATAGACACATTGCTGTTAAATATTCTTTAATTAGAATTACTTTGATTTTGCTTCAGCATGCTGAACAAGCCTCAATCACTACTGTTCTTTCCAATGCTACCTTATATTTCATAGGAGGTTACTTATATAATTTCAAAATGATCATACAACCTTAAGTGAAATTTCACATTTTCATAGATAAATATGACGAATTCATCGGATAAAGATAATGTATATTTGGGACGTGATTAAACGTACACTTGGCTGCAAATCGTTATATGCATAAATATTTACGAAAGTTTCGAGCACTGAAAACAGTATGAAGTCAAAACGAGCAACAAGAACGACATCAAATTCAGTTAAATTAACCAACGTGGTCCTACGTCACCAGTTCGTACAACCCCATAGGGATGTACCCTTATAGTTTTTTTCTCCTAATGTTTCAAAAATTTGATTTTTTTTTTCTGGCTTCACAAATTCCATCTATCTGTCTGCGCAAGCAAACCCACAATTGTGTTAACAATGTGTGTGGCCCAAATAGAAGAGCATGATAATACTTTTAACTAAGACTCAATGATAACTAATTTGAACAGTTTGTCAATAGATTTGTTACAATTCATAAAAAATACTATCCTAAATGCGCCCTACATGATATTAAATCTAACAATTCAAACAGTAACCTTTATTACTGAAAACAGAAAAAACCTCTTTTTTCGTAAAATTCAGCATGAGTAATGTCAAGAAGAGAAATAAGGAGGCAAAAATAATGTTTTTGGCATTTAAGCTTTGAATTTTGAGCAGCTCTACGGATTTTGAATCACAGGTGTACGGATTTTAATTCAATCTCATCAGGGTGTACGAATTTCGATTCAAGACAAGTGATTATCAAACCCATTATATAAGGTTTCTATTCAACTTAAGGTTCATGTTTTGATTAATTAGATCTCAAAAGATGTGAAAGTTTAGGTAAATAACTAATTAGTTGCCTATTTCATATCTGCATATTTTTAACAGAGAGTTTAATTTGGCTAAGTGCTTAGGTGTATGGATTTCGGTCCCACACGGTAGTGAATCAATCTGAAATTTCTATGACGCGTACTATGAAAAGGTTGTAGTTTTTTGAAACAAATAGGGTGGTTTTTAATCAATTATTATTTTGAATAGCTCAAGATAGGAGCGTAATTTAAAAAAGTTATAAAAGGAGCATCCAAGAAGTTGGTTGTGGTACTGCGTTACCCTGGAGTATCTTGAAAGGTCAAAAATCCATCCGATGCAACAATTTAAAGCAACTCGCAATCTGTCAATTGCCCTAGCTGAAGCATTTAAAAGAAGTGCACATCTATAAGAAAAATGTGGCAGTAGTAGAGATTTGAATAGCTTTAGTTTGACATCACAGGGTAGCATATTAGCAGTGATTCTGAGAGTGCGAAGTCTGTTATAAATCTTACTGCATTGCGAATTGACATGACCTTCTCATTCTAAATCATTCTGTATGATTATATCTAAATTTGAAAACTTATTTACATATTCTAGTTCTTCATTTCCCAAGTTTAATCTTAGGTAAATTAGGAGGATGGCGTGATCGGGAAATTAACATAGCACGTGATTTTGAGGCATTTAGAGGCAATAGATTGCGTTCTGACCAGCCAAAAATATTAGATAAATCCAAATTGATTAGGCTTGCCATTTCTTGAAAAGATAAGTCGGATGAGAAAAAGTAAACCTGAACATCATCTGCAAATAAATATATTTTACAATGCCGCAAAACTGATGGAAGGTCATCAATAAAAATTGTAAACATAATTGGCCCCAAAACCGAACCTTGCGGAACTCCAGAGACAATGTTGATCAAATTTGAATTTGGCCTCCGATATACACACTTTGCTGACGATCAACTAAATAGAACTTAATCAAACTTAAACTTTCAGTCGTCGCGCGGTTTGTCACCGTTAGAACCACCGCGCTGCTGTTGAGAACGAAAAGCGAGATTTTTTTAACAGTGTTGTACAAAATACAACAGCGCGACGACTGAAGTGTTGAAGTGCCATTTGAAAAATTAAACTTTCGAGACAATTACAACAATAATTTGCTATGGGACACTCGATCAAACGTCTTGGAAAAATAAACAACATCAGAAATGCAACACCCTTTTTGTCTATATGAGAGTGTATATCACCATAGACATTCAATAGAGTGCTAGTTGTATTATGGCTTGAACGAAAACCTGATTGATATGGACTTATTAGTTGAAAGTTGTCCAAAAATGATCTAATTTGGTATTTTAGAAAGTTTTCGAATGCTTTACACAATGCACATAAAATTCTAATGGACCGCAAATTATTTAAATCTGTTTTTCCTGCTTTTTTTGATATTGGAATAATTTTAACAATTGTCCAGGTACGTGGATACTTAGAGGTTTTAATTATAAGATTGAAGATATTCGTAATCTGTGTAACTATTAAAGGTTTCTCGTAACGCGGGTAGATCGCCGTTTCGAGGTGCGTTACGGGGTAAGATCTACCATATTGTACTCTTGTTGTATCTGTTCTTGTGAATACTTATAAGTTACGGTCGGTATTCGTGTATTTGTGTGTATCATCTGAAGAGTTGTACTGCTATCTCACCGTGAAATACGTCGTTTTTCTGTTGAAATACCTGCTCGAATTGTGATCTGCCGTGCTGAGGCAACGTATAATTGCTGATTCTATGTCGCTCATATCGTTACGTTAAGTTAAAGTGCTTATCGAACTCAAAAATTGATAATGGGAGTGTTTTGGAAAGTCCAAACAAGACGCTTCGTTTTCGGGACGCCGGGAGTTTGGTTTTTTGTTTCGCGTGTTGTGCTGGACAGTGTTTTGGAAAGCCCAAGCAAGACGGTTTGTTTTCGGGGCGCCGAGAAGTTTTGCTGTTCGCGCTGTGTGAGTGCGAAAAGATATTCGTGTTCAATCGAGGATGGATTACCAACTAGTGAGCTCGTTTCATGCTTATGATAACACATTTTTTCATGAAAGCGTTACTTTTTTTGTAATACTCAATCAAACTTTGTATGATTCGTCACTACAAGTGTCGGCATTATGCATATTTTATACAATTCTAATAAACAAATAAAATTTTTGATATTACTTAAAATATTTTTTGAATTGTTCGACATTATGAATGTCGACGTTTATTTTAAAACTTCTACCAAAGACTTTTCTTCTTGAGGCATAAATGTTCAATAATATTTTTATGTAATTTTCAAACAAACTATGTATGGTTCGTCACTACAAGTGTTGGCATTATTCCTGTTTCATATAATTTAAAATAAACGCATATATTTTCTCATTACGCCATTATTAAAAACTTCTTTTGAACGGTTCGACATTATAGATGTTGACGTTTATTTTAAATCTTCTACCAAAAACTTTTTGAGACAAAACTAAAAACTAGCTTAAAGTATAAATCATATTTTCCCTCCTTATCCATGGATCGCATCACCGACCAAAGGTGACTCCCAGATCTTTTCCTTCTCCACTAATAAACACCCTTCCCGTGGTGATTGTGGAGATGCAGAGGTATTCTCGGTCTCTAGAAGCAACAATCATTACACCCTAACATTCCTTCCCTATCCCAACTGACTGTAAGGACTTGTCCGGCGCCGTTATTGATCAATAGTATTAGTTCTGCTGAAATTGCACTCCGAGAGTAAGCGGAAACTCCCATCCCTTATTCATTTGGATCGCAGTGCAATTATTACCAGTTCTGATCAATCACGGAGTAGCAACCATTGACATGTACAGTCAGTCTATGCATATGCATAAGCATAGCATAATCGAACTCAAAATTTGATAATTATTCCATCTACGAGCTACCCGCCGAAAACTTTGTTTCTTCAAACGCATACATCGGTATGGCCTGTAAGAGCTGTAGTGTATCAATAGCTTTTGGTGAAGCTGCAATCGCCTGCGAAGGATTTTGTGCCGGATCGTTTCACGCTAGATGTGTCCATTTGTCGAAGGAAGAGAAAATCAGCTGCTTGAAGAACCCTCATATATTCTGGATGTGTACTATCTGCAGTGGAATGTTGAGAGACATCCGCTACTCGGAAACTATGCAGGCTAAATTGAAATTGCGTACAAATGATTTGCCGAATATGCAACGCGATGGAACTGTAAGTGATCGTGATGCAAAACATTCATTGACCAATGATTCGGCAAATGCTATTGCTGAAATGAAAGCAGAAATCGCCTCTATCCGCAAAACATTGGCTGACCTAACTCATTCGCGTATGAGTGTTTTCAATGCAACTACAAACGAACTGCCACTTGCCCAATCATCACCTACACCACCGTCGTATAATTCAGCACAAGGATGCTCTTCACGAAAACGCACAGATGTAATTCCACGGCAAATGGATAATGGCCAGGCGAGTTGTAATGAGAAGTTTGGATGTTTTTTTCTCGTGTAAAAAATGACGTCACCGAGGATGAAATTCGTTCGATGGTCGCAGAGCGTCTGGAGAGTGCTGATGAAATCGTTGTACGAAAGTTAGTTTCGAATTGGATGGACCCGTCTCAACTTCCATATATCTCATTTAAAGTGGGAATAGATGCCAACCTGCGAGACCATGCTATGCGTGCTTCAACTTGGCCTAGTGGAGTTTGGTATAGAGAGTTTAGAGAAAAATGTTACACGTGGCAACCTGTAAAATGAATGTGTTTGTTTGATTCAGTCTAGTTTTTCATGTGTGTATTATATGTTGCAGTATCCACTTAGTTTTAAGAAATTATTCAATTAGATCATTAAGAGATCCGTTGAATATAACTAAAGAATAAAGGAAGAGTATAAGAGAGTAACAAGCCACTAAGACCCACCTATTTGTCCTAGATGATGAGGAGGTCGAAGTGGAAAATGGCTCAATCAGCATCTGAGGTTGGTTTCAACTCATGAGACAAGTACTTTCCGAGTCCAAGAGTTTATCATTCGATATCTAGGAGGGAAACGATTCCGAATCAGTGGAGTAGCAGACCTCTTAAATTCTAAAATAGGCTTCTTGTTTCAAGGAATCTAAATGTCTCCTGCGATGAAACCTGTTTCAAAAAACGACTTTGAACCTTATCAGTAGAAGCAATAATTTGATACGCTAGAGTACCGATGCATGGTCAAAATCAGTATCATTCAACCAGCTTAGTGGCCGAACCTGATTAAGGGGCGCGCTTTTGAGAGTTTAATGGTGAGCCTGTTCGCGAGTCTGTTTTTTTTTGCATTGGTTTACAGTCGTGAGGTGCTACGTGTCGCGAAAATTCCCACCACTGACGGACACCGTCTTGAGGCATTTCGTTGCACATACTGTAACTTTTTAATAGACAACGGACAAGCATGCTCCACAGGGCGTAGCCGAGAAACAGCCCTTACGAAAGCTTTCAATAGCTAACGCTAAAATCAAACCCACTACTCATGAAATGATGCGTTTGCATGACGACACTTACCGGAGAAATGATGCAGTTGATCTTAAAGTGAAGATGAATCGAAGCCAAAGATCAAATTTTCAAGAGCACGGATTTGGAGAACCAAACTTCCGTTTGAGCTGAAAACTTAATCGATTGGTCATTAGCTGGTGGTGACCAATCGATTAGGTTTTCAGCTCAAATGGATGTTTGGTTCTCCAGATTCGTGCTCTTGAAAATTTGAACTTTGGTTTCGATGCATCTTCACCTTAAGCATTATTTGCTGCAATATTAGAACTTATGTGATTGATGAAACATCTGTACCAATTTACCATTGGAATGATCAGGAATTTCTTGACTGATTCTTACAAGCGCAAAATATCGCCTAAAAACTGATCAAATGAAGCTGGTTAGCTCAAGGATAAACAAAACTAAACAAAACTTATAAGAAAAAATGCTTTATACAATTCAACTTACGCTCTGGGTGTACATTTATCCGTTGTCGATGGTGAAAGAATGGCAAAAGAACGCGAACAGCAGCGCGCAAAAAAACTTCCTTTGTTTTATTAGATTTTGCCGGGAATCCTAATTCCCGGCGCTGTTGTCATTGCTGTTGAAGGAACTATCTGCGCTTCGCAGTGGAATACGGAACGATAAAAATGGCATTAGTTCCTTCAGAACACGCTACTTCTGTTTGTGTCTGATTTCGAGCAAAGCGAGAAACTATCACTAATCAATGGAATTTTTCGCAGAGGAAGAACGTTTCAATTTGAATCCCTGTTGAGCAAGATACCGATGAGTGAGGATGCTTTCATCGTAAAAGAATATCAAGCTGTTGGACCCATGATAAGCATCCTATAGCAATCCTCCGATCTACGATGCCATTCATCTATGCAACTTCCAATTTTGGAGGTGGCTTGGGCATGGCAGGAATTAAATCATCAATATTAACTTTCTTTACTCGATCAGCCTTGATTGCCGCGTAGTGTCAGTAGCGGTTATGAGAAGGTTCACCTTACATATGACCCCTAATTTATGGTGTGACATGGCTTAGTTTCACACAGTGTACTCTGTGTTTTTACCTTCGAAGACTTTCAAATAGATTCCAATCTGGCTACCTGCTGCTGTTCTTTTCCATGTTAAGATTACAAAAAGGTTTATCCTGCTTATTTTGGATAGTTGCTACGGTTACAATAGCTCAGATCAATTTTCAGCATAAAAGAACAGCAACACTATCAGCCTTTGCAGACTCACACAAAATGGTACAGCCCAAGGACGCTAGTTTAAAAACCTTACTTTCGTAATAGATAACCTTGTGGACCCAGTTTTTGCTACTTTCAGTAAGCAGGAAATGACGAACTCGTCGTCTCCATTAGACCATGCCTTATTTTTCAATAATGTGAAATGTTATAAGTTCGTCATTGTAAAGTGCTCGTTTTAATAACAAAAAAAATCAGGTAAAAATTTGAAGTTCGTATGTGAACGCTGAGTGGTCC
This sequence comes from Aedes aegypti, assembly GCF_002204515.2. Taxonomy (NCBI): domain Eukaryota; kingdom Metazoa; phylum Arthropoda; class Insecta; order Diptera; family Culicidae; genus Aedes; species Aedes aegypti. The sequence goes on along the minus strand of NC_035109.1, from coordinate 352,129,312 downwards.
CCCAACGGCCCTGAAAGTATTAGGCGTAGATAACCCCGTGGGCAAAGTCGAGCTCGCTGCTCGAAAAATAAGAGACGGCCTAGTCTTCATCCACGCGGTACCAATTACTGCCCTACATGGGGAGATAGCTGTACCTATCATATGTCGAAGCGCATTTCAATCACCATCAATCGCAGAAGGAAGGTACTCACATATGCTCAGATACTGCTGCGTGGTCGTCTCGAATGTGTCCCAGGTGATGCCGCGGAAACGCGTTCGCTCCTTTGCCGTTCCGTAGTCCGGATGCAACAGTGGCGCCTGATGGCCGGCTTCGTTCGGGTCCCCGGTTTTGCAGAAATTGGTCACAAAATTTAGCACCGCTTCGTTCACTCCCATATCCTGGCGGGTGTAGTTCTGCCCAAACGAGGGACCGCCCTGAACCAGCGTCAGCCCCAACACGTACGGTAGGTCTTCGCCACGGATGCTTCCCAGTCGCTGCGGAAGATACGAAGCAAAAAAGCGCCCACCGGAAAGTGGAAAAATCAATTCACTGGGCATTTATTTCAGATAATGACAGTCAACTCACCTGTGGATACTCGGTTTCCTTGGTCTGGTAGGCGAAGTGGAACATGTACGTTTTGGCTCCCCGGCGAGCGTGAAGGTAGGCCACCTTGATCAGTGGTGCCACCGTGTGGCCATCGCTCAGCGCTTCCATTGTCGAGTCCCTGGTGGTGAGAGAATGAAAGGTGAAGAATAAGTAACCCTAAAAACGACGGTCTCAATAAACATCAATCACGACGAGCATAGACAGGTCAAATTAACTTCCGAGCATTTACTGGAATTTTTTGATTTCTTTTTCCTGTTGATGCGAATGCTTATGGACCTCCAGATGCAATGATAAAATGAAATGATGTGTCATTAGTTAAGGCATGATTTGTCTAGCGGGAGGGAGCCGAAACTCATAGATTGACAACTTTTCTTCTTCTTCTTCTTCTTGGCATCATGTATCCACTGGGAAAAAGTCGGATTTTCCTTTTTTAATATATGGTTTTATCAAGAATTGGATTGCTCACTATCACATGATAACATGTAGTAGCTGTCAACTTTGCTTTTGTGTTGCAATATATTTATTTATTTACATAGTATTGAATCATCAAATTTGATAAAACCTCGTTGACATTCTTACGCTCATTTACTTGCTCCACGGCTGTGACTCTTCAACTTTGAATTTGGACCGCGCTCTCCAGATCACTCTTGGAGTAACCATATAGGCTCATACATCTATGTTCTGTTAAGTTTTGAGTTTAATGATCGTTTGAGTCTTTCCAAAAATATAGTCATATAAGCTGTTGTATGATTTTGACAAATTCGATTTAATTATTTATGTTTTAGAAAATTTATGAGTAATACGGACGTTTCCAAGATCTCAGTGAAGTATAGGTAAAGGATCTACAAGAATAATCAGTAATCTTTCGGAGGTTCATGAAATAAATATGATGGGTAATACAGCTGAGTTATGTCAATTTTCGATTCCAAATACTAATTCCAAAACTCCGATGAGAACAGGCTGTCGGGGTAACAACTGTAATCAGTAAGCACTTCAAGATTTAAACGTTAGGTTTATACTGACGTTAGCCTCAGAATTTATGTTCTGTCAAGTAAAACTCAACAGAAATTGGTAGCTACCGGTAGATCTAAAAGTAAACTACCGTTGTAGTTCATAGTATCCTGGAAGCGTTGTTCAATTCGAAATTTGATAGTTCGTGATTGTATGAACCTATATGAATATAATACTTCTTGATTTACCTTGTAATTGGTTTTTTGGATTACTTAAGCTCTGATTACACAGTGCGTGCAATGCACGAACATTTGTGCAAGTTGCACGAATGTTTGCGCGAACTGTGTAATATGAGCACGAACTACTAGCGAACATTTTATAGGAACATAGTCGTGCATTCCAACATGTTGGTTCGTCGTACCTGCATTGCATAGCAACCGTTGGAAGTTGTGTTGTACGAAAGGAAACCAAATTATTCATTCGTCTTGGTCAGATAGATAATGAATCCAATGGTGTTGGAAGAAAATGTCTCCAGTATCTCTTAGTGGGAGTTCTCCAGCGTCTTTTTTAAGATTTCTCCAGGGATTTAACCAGAAATTTATCCAGGATAATCTTAACAGTGATACAACGATTTAGCCAGAGATTCCTTCATGAAGAACTTTTGATCCCAACCAGATTTGTTACAGACCGGACCAGATGGGACTATCAGCAATTTCTCAGAAATTCTGCCTGGAGTTCCTCCGAAGATTCTTCTAGGAACTTCTCCAAGGATTATTCCAGAAATTCCTCCAGGAAAATCTCTATAGGGATTCCTCTAGAGGTTTTGCAACGAATTAAAGAGTTCCAGAGGGAAAGTCTGCAGTGATTTCTCCATAGAATCCTTCGGTAATATTTTCAATAAGATTCTTCCAAGAATTCTTCCAAGAATTCCTCCATGAACTTTTTCGGGGATTGGTACAGGGATTCCTCCCTTTCAGGCATTTTTCATGCGATTTCCCATGATATTCCTTCAGAGACTCCTCCAGAAATTCTTCTAGAGACTCCTCCAAAAACATATATACAAGGATTCTTTCAGAGATGTCTCCAAAGATTTCGCCAGGATTTACACTAGGACAGCTAATCTTAGGATTACTCCAGATATGCATTCATAAATTTCTTCGAGTATATCCTCAGGGTAATCCCCAGGTAGTCCTCTCGAAATTCCTCAAGGATTTATTCAGGAAACTTCTTCATGGATTCTCCACGGATTGCTCCAGAGATTCTATCAGGAATTCCTGCAGGGACTTCACCAGGATTTTTTCTGGGATTCTATAAGTAATTACTTCACGAATTTCTGAAGGATTACGATAGCTTCAGCAAAATAGCTTCAGCAAAATCACTACAGGAATTACGCAAAGGATTTTTCCACGTTCCCTTGAAGTTTATCTAAATAATTGTTCTGAGTCTCAAAAAATATCTCCGGTAATCTTTTCAAGAATTTCTCTAGAAATTCCTCCAGAGATTCAACCATGAATTCCACCCGAATTTAATCAGAGGATTATAAAAGGACTTTTTTGGAGAAATTTTTAGATATATTCCAGGAACAATCCCTAGAGCATCGTTTCCCATGCGTGGATTTCGAGAACCCTCGACCAGCCAGCGCTTCGCTTTGTAGGTACAACAAAAAGCGAGGTAACGAGGCGTTGGGGGTTCCCGAATCCCAAGTCTGGGATACTATGCCCTAGAGAAACCTCTGAAAAAAAAAATGAATCCCTGTAGGATTTTATGGAGGAATTCCTTGAGAATTTTCTTGGAAGAATCTCTGGTTAAATCTTTGGAAAAAAAATTCTGGAGAAATACTTGCCGGAGTTTCTGGAGAAAAAATCTCTGGAGGAATTGCTGACAAAATCCCTAGAACAACTTTCGAAGGAATAATGAAAAGAGTTTTCTGGTGTAATCTGTGGGAATATTCCTTAATAAATTGCTGGAAAAATCTAAGAAGGATTACCTGGGTAAATTGCTGAAGTAATCCTTGGAATCATATCTAGAATTTTGGAGAAAACCCTGGAGTATGATCAGACAAATTTCTGGAAGAATCGCTGTAGAGATTTTGCCGGGGAAATCTCTGTAAATATTTCTCTGGGAAAATCCCTGGAATAATCCTTGGACGAATTGCCAAATTTATGGAGAACAGGAAACATCTCTGGAAATATTACTGGAGGAATCGCCGGAGGAGTCTCTGGAAGAAATTCTTGGAGTAATGGAATGAAGCTCTATTGGAATTAGTTTAGAATATACGGTTGTGATTGAAAGTTCTTCCTAAAGGAATCCCTAGATAATTGTTTAGTGAGAAATTGGAGAAATTGATATTGTAGACATTTGAAGAAAATTATGAATAATGATACGACCTACTGGGTGGCAGTATAACGTTAGTCGGGTAAACTACTCGGAAATGAAATCTTGAGAGTTTTTTTTTGTGAAAGTCCTTAATAAATTTCTCGTAAAACATTGTGGGGCTTCGTGGCCGTGCGGTTAGCGGCGTCAGTCGTTTAGGCGTATTGTGCCACGAGGTGTGGGTTCGATTCCCGCTCCTGTCGGTGGAAACTTTTCGTCAAACGAAAAATTCATCACTGGGCCACTGGGTGTTTCGTGTTGTCCGTTGCCTAATGTTAGTGATTGTGCTCAGTCTGTGCAGCCTTTGGCTGAAATCGGTGTAAATTGAAGGAATTTTAAAGAGTTTTTGAAAAAAATATTAAGCGATGATTTGGGAGAATTACAAACCGATGTAAAATTTGATGAGCATCTGGAGAATCCATGAAACATAAAACAGGATCCATAAAACAGTCCATAGAAAAAAAATCATAAATACGAAATAAATGAAAATTTTGAATAAAAAATCAATGAATATTTGGAAAAGTTTTTGAAAGTATCTCAGTGAATATATCTAAAAGTCGATTGATTTTGAAGAAGTTTTCAAAAGAATATATTAAGTTAGGTAAGGAACGTTTTCAAGTAAAATCCATGAAGCATTCCAAAAGAAGGTCATAGAATGTGAGGAATCTTTATCAAACTTTTTAAACTGAAAAGCTTTTCTACTATTTTCCAATTTGAAATTATTTAGATATGTTTGCTAGATCATTAAAAGCTGCACAATATGAATTTTTTCAGGAACATATCGCAGGATTCCGTTAAAAACACTTTCATCTTGAATTAGTCCAAAGATTTTAAAGGATTTTTTCCCAATTTTCTTTAAAGAATTCTTCTTGGGTTATTTCAGGTATTCCTTCAGGAAACTGTTTAGAAATTCTCTCTTGGATTCTACCAGTAATTAACCCAAAATAAAAAAAAAAACAAAATTTGGCAGATAACTTGAAGTTTCTCAATGGTTCAGGAATCTCAGAATGAATTACACCAGGGATCTTCAATTATTTTAGATATTTATCCAAGTGTAGTTGCATGAGTTCTAGCAGAATTTCTCCCCGTTTTTTTTCAATTGTTAAGGGTCCTTTCTAGAATTCTTCCAGAGAATACTTCCTCCAAACTCGATTTCGTTTGGAAACTACGTTCGAGGTGAGAAAAATCCTGCTTTATAGCTCAAATTAGTAAAATTTATCAGCAAACCTTTATTCTAGAACTAATCCTAATGTAAGAACACCTGGCCTGTAAAATTCTCTAAAATACATGTTTTTTATTGAAAAAAAAAAAACACGGTGAATATTTGCTAGAGCAAATAATTACAAATTCACTAAAGCTATAAATAAAATAAAACATGAAAAAATTCTTGATAGAATCTCAGAAAAATTCATTTCATATGTGTCCAAGAAAACCTTTGCGGAATCTCGAGAAAATATTAAAAATCTTTAAGGAATGAAAAGAAAAAAATGTTAAGGAATTGCAGTAAGTATTTATAAAATGAAAAATTTCTATTGGCTTTCAGGAAACAATAGTAGATTTATCTATGAAAGAAATACTTATTGATGAAGTTGTTTTTTGAATCAAAAAAAAATATTTGTAGAATTCACGAAAAAGTTCTTTAGGAAAATTTTCTTTATTAACTTCGTAATATTTTAGCGTTGAAGAATCCGTCTGCCCACAATTGAAATTTGTTTGATGAAAATTTGTTCACCGCGTTTCGATTGAAAAGAATAACATGTAGTTAACAGTTTTTAATGTAATATAATGTAATTTTATTTAGTAGGACGAAATCATTAATGAAAATGTTGTGGATTTTAAATGAGAAAAATCTGCTTTTTTAAATCCTAAAGACAATGTAGGATCCTGCCCGCTTAGTGTTTTTTTTTAATGATTCATCAAATAAGCTGGATCTGCAATGCTCAATTAGTTTTTTAAATACATTAAAGAAGAAAATGTTGAATGTTGAATTGAATTTTGAAAATTCCATTCCATTCCAAACCGAGTCCTCAAAAAAGTCACATTCTAAAAAAGTGGATATATTTGGTTAAAAGCCTGGTAGTCTAGTCTACGATGATTATGAGAAATATTAGAGCACTGGAGGAAAGTATTGAAATATTTGTAGATCTCTCAAGATAATTCTAAAGGAATGCTATGTAGCCATTGGTTTCCAAACTTGATAGATTATGTTAGTTATGCCTGTAGATTCGAATACATGTTATCAAAGGAGTTTCTCGATAATTCTGAATAAACGTAGAACTTAAAACTTGATAGAACAAACTTTTTGGGCCTATTTCGCCTTTATTCTTATTCATAAACATCAGATAAGTCAAGATCAGATTTTATTTGTTTGAGTCTGCTTAACTACGAACGCTATTGATAAACCTATCGTGTACCTGATAAAGCCACCACGTTTGTTGCGCTTCGTGTCTCCTCTTTACAGATGGATTCGACGCGAACACCAATCTTTCAGGGATTCACTGTAGAGCCTCGCGAGCCTACACTATATTCTGTATTCTACCAAAGACGGTCCCAAACACCCATAGTTCGAACTTTCCAAGTGTTTACAGATCTTCTTCGTGTCCAAAGAGGACCACCGATATTAACATATTAGCAATTTACGAGGTATATTCGATGCAGGAATGGATAATTTTCGACCACCGTTTCTTCTAGAGTCCCCAGGGGAAAATCGAATTACAGGTTCTTTACATATAACTTTTTCGTTCTTAAGCGGAAATACTTCTGGTTTTTTTTGCAGCCTCTTCTCTATTAATTGAGGGAATAAATCGACTACAGCACCTATGGTCGAAAACGAAAATAAGTACCATTTTCAATACATTTGGTCGATTTTCTTCATATAAACATGCAGCACAGGCGGGCCTTTACAGTTAACAGATTGCGACCATATTCTCACAGTGGCTTCTGGTAGTCCAAATTTACATATCTGGGCATGTAACATAAGATTTTTACAAATTGATGAGTTGGGTCACCTTAGTTGTGCATACCTGTCACCGTTTCAAATCGTCCCCTTAATGCTACAACTAGATAACTCGAAAATCAAAATTTTGAGATGTGCAATTTTGAAAGCATGACCGTTTAACAAGGTGATGGTTAATCGCAGAGATTATGATTGAAAAATAATCTTTAACTTGTGTATTTTGAATCACACGCTTAAGACCTGTGGATATTTTGCAGATCTAATTAAGAAAAATGTTTTGACATATTGAAGTCAAAAATTTCAAATTTCGAGTTATCTAGTTGTAGCATTAAGGGGACGAAATATTCTGTCGAAAATATCCATTTCAAGCACGAGCAAACAAATTGGCTGGATATATTGAAATCGTACCCCGTTTATTAAATCCGGCTTTCCGTATGGCTCCTCTTAGCGACATAGTCGTCTCTTCTTCATTCTGCTGACATAGTCGTTTTTTAAGATGTCGTGACTTTCTGCGTCTGTGCCCTGCGTGTCATTCATGTGTTCGCTGTAGTAATGCTTTGTTAAGTTGACGTAAAACGAAATGGTCGCCTAAGACATTTTATATGAAAAATGTTGGTCCCCAAGGAACATCGACATATCTTTTAAACCAAATCACTAATCATTAATATCGACACGGTTTCTTAAACTAAAAGAGTTTTTTGATAACTTGTGAGAAAATGGTGCAAACTTTCCAAGAAACAAAACAGTTATCGCGATTTGAATGTTTTTCTTGCGGTAAAATATGAAGCTGTCGGTAACACCAGATTATTGTGAGCCCACATGAAGATGATCGAAGTGAAAAGTGCAAAGAGCAAGCAGCGTGGATCGTACCGCTCACACTACCGAGCGATGAAAAATCATCAAAACGATCTGAAAGTGAACCACAACCGAATGAAGAACCCGAACGGTTGTTCGTGTTCATTTGCACATTCTGTTTTGATTTCTATGAAAATTCATCATGATTATTGTTTCCGATCGCTGTTCAGCAACATTGCCTCTAAGTTTGCCAATATTCTTTAAATGAGTTTGCTCAATTACTCAAGATCAAAGTTTGTCTAATTGTCTTCATAAGCCCTCCCATGACATTTGTAGTCGAAACATCGTTGACGGTTGTCGTTGACGAAAAAGGAAGTTGTGTTAATTTGCCAAACTACCAATCTGCCGTGATTCGCAAGTAAGGGGTCATGCACAAATTACGTCACGCTCCAAGGGGGGGAGGGGGTCGAGCCAAGTGTGACAAGCCTTACAAAATTTTCGGTGGACTCGAAGTGTGACGAAGTGGGGGGGGGGGGTCGAAAGAGTTGAAATTTAGCGTGACATAATTAGTGTACCATCCCTAAGTCTCATTTGAATTTTTGTCAAAATTGAGTTAACTTCAGTTCTCAACATATTTTTTAAAAAATTGCTAGTGAGACAAGAGTTTTTGTTCGGTGAAATTAGAAAAAAAAAATTGTGGAGTCAAATTGTCTCATTATGAGAAGTAATCGCATCTCAGTCACACAGATTTCGGCTGTAAGCACAATCTGAAAGTTTCGTTGAGATTGAAACATGTTCTAGTCCGCTGGATTTTTGTTCCACTTGTACGGATAACGTGTTTGAATACTTCTCTTCCCATTTTCTCAATACCTCAATGGTCTTCTACACATATACACGATTCCATTGAAGCTTAAACTAAACTAAAATCCGTCAAAAATTCTCCTATTGCGGTTAACCTTATGACTAACCAATTCTGAAGGCTATTCCAATATACTCGTTGAACTGCACTTAAAAGTACTTAGAAATACCGTTTTGACTCATATTCCGCACACTTAGGGCCAGTTTTCGAAGATCATCCTTCTACTTCAGGATTCAAACAAGCATGCTTTGAATAAATTCCAATAAGTGTGATGGTTTTGAACTGTGAGGAAGGCACAGATACTACTCACGAAATTTGATACGAAGTTTTTCCAAACTTCAAGATCGCTTCGGTTTACCAACGACAATCAAGACAGGCTTGGTGGAAATCGCGAGTTCTCATTTATTGTGTACCTTCGATTTTTGTGGACAAACATTAAAAAAGGGCTACAGTTTTCTATGCGTTTAATTTTCATTTTTATTGAAAACAGTAAAAAGATGCGTATTCCAATACATTATGTTCAATTGAAATAATGGGTGCTCACGTGACGTTACTATTGAATGTGCATGAATTGGATTCGATTTGATGAAATGTAAAAATATGATTTGATTAATTACGCGCTTTTATCATGTTTGATCATTGTTTAAGATCCTCACAGCGACAGTTCGTGACAGCAAAATCTTGGCTCACTTTGACGTAGAGAAATTTTGTATCGGTTTCTCCCTCCCAGGTTTTGAATCCAGATTTATCAATCTCAGTGATCGTAATTTTGCTTTGAATCCTTAGTGTCAGCATTGTATTGCTGTGTGCATTTGAAATGCAAATATCAAATGCGGGAACACCAAACGCGGTAAGATTTTTTACAAGAAATGCGATGTCAAAAATCGATTTATCTTGCTAGGGCGGCGGTGATTTATTTAATCGTTGCTAGGTGTCCTTTGATTGTTTTGTGTTACCGCATTTGGAGGACGTTTAGTCAAGATTTGCTCCTCAAATGCAAACAGCAATATTTCTGAACGGGAGATGTTTGTTTCAATTTGGTTTAGGGACAAAATGTCGAAAGACAAAACGTCGAATCCCAAAACGTCGAATGCAAAAACGTCGAATCCCAAAACATCGAAAGGGACAAAACATCGAAGGGACAAAATGTCGAAAGCAGTAGTGTTGCTAAGGAAAAAAATGTTGCGATGCGAACGGTATTGGAAAAAGCAAAATTCGCAATTTTCATCACAGTAAGCATGGAACGAATTTTCACTAAAATGTCAATTTCTATCCAGACAAGAAGCAGTGAAGCACTTCGAAAAACAAATTCGCCGTACCTCTGGATGCTTATAACAGCAAATGAAGAGAAAAAAGTAGTGTAACGTGTACTGGGACGAGTTGGAAGGCAAAGTTTGGAATACGATATCAGTAGATGTGAACAGGAGGTTGTTTCATGTGTTAACTGACACGTTACCATTTTATTTTGTCCCAGCCGTACCAACTTGCCCCTTTGTACTTTACATTTTTTTTCCTACGACTAGTGGGCGAACAAAATTTCAATTTGCCCCAAAGCAAGATGCCTCAGAATGTGATGATTCCAGCTGTTTCGTATATTTGGAGCGTAAGCATTTTACGTTAGATAAATTTGTTTTCACCTAAAACAAAATCTTTGTATCTCAATAGGTTCATTTTTTTTGTGGTTATGTTACAGTTAAATAACTTCTCAAAATTTAATACAGAACTTGTTTGAAGGTGAATTGAATTTGCTACTGGTTAAGCTTCCTGTTGCTAGATAGAGTATTATTCATTTTTATAAGATACATCCGTTCTTTCAACAAACTAGTGACATCAATTTCATCGAATTTACGAATGGATTCTTGATAATTAGTGGATTTTTTATTCTTCTAAAATGTACTCATTCTTTTATTGAAAAGGTACAAATCAACCAAATAATTAACTTATTTTTCAATGTTTGACTAAATAGCACTTTGGTGAGATACTTCAAAAATTATTTTAAACACCAAAAAATTTGTTTTCATATTCAGATAAATTTTAGTTACTTACCATTTTATTTTTAGTATCACTTCGAAGACCAGCTATAAATTACGATATCATGGTGATAATAGTAATACCGAAATATTTTTCAATGCTTCAACTGTTTAAAACATTGTTGAGTGTTTAAATTTGACGTTACATTATTATCGATTTTCTTCGCATTACTTATTAATCGAATAGGTAGTGACTTTACAGCGCAAGTTTTGACAAACACCCTCGATTTTTATTTCTTTGACGTATTGTTCCATTGACGTTTTGTCCTTTCAACGTTTTGGATTCGAATTTTTTTTATTTTCGACGTATTGTCCCTTCAACGTTTTTCTATTTCGACGTTTTGGAATTCGACATTTTGTCTTTCGACGTTTTGTCCTTTCGACGTTTTGTCCCTTCGACGTTTTGTCCTTTCGACATTTTGGCATTCGACGTTTTGGCATTCGACCTTTTGTCTTTCGACGTTTTGTCACCCAACCGTTTCAATTTTGTGTGGAATTGGACAATGACAATTGTTTACATCACAAAGCTTGCTTTGATTTTGCCATAAAGAACATTATAGTTTGGGCAAGGGCTGTAGGACAAAAGGTCAAAGGACAGAAGGTCGAATGACAAACGGTCGAAGGACAAAAGGTGGAATGGACAAAAGGTTGAAGGGACAAAAGGTCGAATGGACAAAAGGTCGAATGGACAAAAGGTTGAATGGACAAAAGGTCGAATGGAAAAAAGGTCGAATGGACAAAAAGTCGTATGGTTTCGCTCACGCTTTCAGATGGATAGGTGATAAGAGAGACATATTGCAATAGTATTGAACTGTTGTACAATATGGTGGTTCATTATTTTATCTATTCTTAACAGACTCCAACTGAACAAAGGACGACTGCATTTTTGAAATTAATTCGAGTCAGTTTTGCTAGAAGTTTTAGTTACGGACATCATAAGGTCCGGTGCCATCAAAGTTACGAATATGACCTTTCCTAAATGTACCTTTTGGATCATCTCTATTAAAATTGGAAGCATTAGACTTGGAGGGACTTTGTTAGATGCGTTTGCTGCTTCAATTTGTCGGAAATATTTTCACAATGGTTAGAGAAGCCTAGATATCGTATGAATGCTTTCACTTATGGATCGCTAGAATCAACTCAACTTTCCAACCAATAGAGAAAGTGAACCAGTTATGGCCATAGTGGTTCCCAATTTGACCATATGCGACATTTTGATAACTTTAACGTTTTAAAACTTTTTGAATGCTTTAACATCAAGATATAGCTTAAATCTAACTACACCCGATTCTATTTTTGCACGGGGGATGCGTACCATGCAAAAAAAGTTTTCAGTTCAAAATTTCAAAAACCGTGCAAAAAAGTAACACCATTTCTCGACGTTTCATGCAAAAATAAGGTTTTGGCGTAAAAAATGTATGGAAACTTTTTTTGCACGGCCGTGTAAAAAAAAATCCGTGCAAAAACCGAATCTGGTGTACTACAAGACACAAAATTTTTCAAAATTTTTAGACATTAAAGTAATTACATATGACGAAACTGAAAACCACTATGTCCATAACTGGTACACTTACCCTATCGCAATAAAATAAAAATACACTGCAGTAGAAGTAAGCATATGTCCTGTCAAACCAAATTATTCCTTATATTTACTAAATCCTCAATGGTAACTAGATATATTTTCATAATTACGCCAGACGTAGCATCATCAAGGATTCATTCCTGGGATTGTATCCTCCCATACAAGAGGCAAGATTCAAAGCGTGCCTTGATTAAAAGAAATTGTGCGCACGCAAATTATCTTGCCTTGAAAGATTAGGATCTCAGCAGCTCTTGGAGTGAGATTCGAAGACTGCTTAGGGCCTGAGAGAGAGGAGACAGCTGGCTTAGATTGCGAGCTCCCAAAAGTCAAAGGAACCTGTCACCAACTGTCACTGGAAAACAGAGGAAAAAGCGTCAAAATTCAACTGAATTAAAATTCCTTGGTGTTGTTCGATGATATCACACTTTAAAATGTAGAAGACCTAAATATAGTTTGGCAAGCTGCGATTGATTTTTCCTATCCATCCTTTTTCATAGTGAACAACATGAAGTTTATATGATTTCGACCAAAATAAGTTCATTTGACCGTTGTGCACTATCCAAAAATTGAAGAAGGCTAGAAAACATGCCAACTGTCAGTGAGCTGTCTCCTCTTTCTCAGCTTAGGGCCAACAGTGACTTCAACATGTGATGGGCATAAATCAACTGATATTTGTGAAAATTTTATTTTCTGCGCAATGTAGAACTGTAAGTTGTTGAGTATGCTGATAACAATGTTTATTTAAAAATGCTTGGAAGACGTTAAAATTCATTTAGAATTGACTGCCATTTCCTGGTAATTTGATGACATATTTCAGCGAAACATTTTAATCAAATCGCCATACAAAACCCGATTGTTGGGAATTTGAGTCTGTTCGCAATTTGTGTGTGTGTGATACAATCCACCTCCCACTGGCCGGCAGTGCTTTTATGGAAGAAAATTGTATGCATGTATTTAATGATACCCTTCGATATCTTTATATCTGCAGACAATTTTAGCCCAGGAGATGAAAGGTGATAGCTCTACTGAAATTCCAACGACCCATTTCAAGAATGGCAGTCAATACACACACATTCTGAGGTCATTTTCATTTACAGTAAGCCCCGCATAAAAACATCCAGATATCAAATGGATATATGCAATGTTTTTACACTTCCCGAATCGAAAATTATATTTTCGACCCTAGCACGTATTTAGTTTGAATTGGTAATAAGTGAGTAAAGTAAACAATAATAAAGAACGATTTTACCAGGATGTGAAGCAGTTTTTCTCCGTCGCCGCACTGGGGTTTCCGTAAAATACTATACACTTTTTCACTGCACTCCACGCGTAACACGTTCGATCCTGACCGCATCACCCGCCCCGCAGGAGCAAGCGTCGCAGTCAAAGGATCACACACTACTGCAAAACAGGGGAAAAAATTCTCCGGCAACGAAAATACGCGCGAATCCGTCAGCAAAATCAATCGGACCATATGAGTCTGTTCGCAATTTGAGACAAAACGGTACAAGCATCGGAGCCATGTGAGCATTCGAAATAAAACTTGTAATATTTTTGCAATTTTATACTTATTAAGTAAATGTTAGCTTCCATTTATTATTTTTTCTATAATTTGGACACACATGTTTGAAACTGTACTGACTATAACCAATTTTTTTTTTAATATCTATATTTATTCTGAACATTACTCATGATTAGTATGAATATGGAAATATGAAAAATGGGTTTATTTCAATTAAATTAAAATAAGGAAGACATTTTTTTTTTGGAGTGATGGTTCGTTACCATAGAACCATCACTCCAAAAAAAATGTCTTCCTTATTTTCATGAAGTGCTAAACAAATTATACACAACAAAAATATATTCTCATTTGTTATCTAAATTACTGTCATTTTGCTTCTTTTCTGTTACAATTGAGAAGGCACAACCTTGGCAAACTTTAATTGTGAGTGAAAACCTCAAAACAAATCATAAAAATTATACGAATCGGCAGAAAAAATGAAATTTTGTTGCATCTTGCAATCAACATCTGGAAAAAAAAGGAAAAAATAAACCTTTAAATGCATTTCGGAAATAAAAATTCCAAAATCATTTGTCTTCTGTCGAGATCTTGTGAACTAACCAACCAACTTCAACCATCTAGCTACACGAAGACTAAATAAACATGCCACCAAAGTTCGATTGTATCCCGGTGATGACAGTCCCGGAGCCCTGAAAAGCCCGTCTTCAAAACAGGAAACAAGTAAAAACTTTTCTTCCGTCATGCCTTGGATGGACAGAGGTCCAACAATCGTGAACCAAGCACACAATATGACAGTGTGGCAAAAAGTGTCGAGTGGGTTCAGACTGCGGGGGAAGGTTCAATCCGTTCTCCAGCAACGCGGCTTTTCCCAGCTGGGCACAATCACAGACCCTATTGTTCGGTGGGTGGGTGGTTCCTTCAGTGTCTCGAGAATGGTGGTCATCATTCTCCGTTGTTGAAGCCGACCAGCGGCCAGCAGTGGAAAATTGACAAAGTTTTGCACTGTCTCTGGCATCACCGCGTGTCTTTCAGGAAAGGAACAATATTTCCGGGGAAGGGAAAGGAGCTTGGAATGCACAGCGGAATAGTTTGAAGTCCAAAAATCAATAAAATAGCTATCTTGTTTTGAACTCCCTTACCTTCCCAGGGGCCTAACTTAGCCGAGTGGTTAGAGTCCGCGGCTACAAAGCAAAGCCATGCTGAAGCTGTCTGAGTTCGATTCTCGGTTTGTCCAGGAGCTTTTCGTCATGGAAATTTGCTTGACTTCCCTAGGTATAGAGTATCATCGTACCTGCCACACGATATACGAATGCACACATGGAAAGTTAGGCAAAGAAAGCTCTCAGTTAAAAACTGTGGAAGTGCTCATAATAACACTAAGCTGAGAAAGCAGGCTCTGCCCTAGTGGGGACGTCAAGAAGAAAAAGAAGATCATAAGTTAAATGACCACTTTGTTGTCTAACCAGAACCACTGTGGGATGTAAAAAACAGGGTCCGGCAAGAAGAACACTCCTCGCTCGAAGACAATAGCATCCGGGAACGACGACAGTCAAGTGATGATCAAGGCACGAGCGGACAGTCCGGTTTATCTAGGAGGGACCATGATTTCTCAGTTTTATTTTATTTGCTTCCACTGACTGCTGGCTAGGGCGACGACAGAAGGCGCACGAAAATGGACTCATCTGTCTCCTAAATGGTGCTAGTCATTGGGATTATCTGGGAGATTCATTTTTCTTCCATCACTCGGCATGAATCGGTCGGCAAATCTGAACGTGAGTAGAGTTTTGTTTGTGTTACGTTCGGAGCTGGGATGATGAATGGCCGACGGTTTTTCTTTCGTGACAATTGAAAGACTATTTGATTTTTGCCACAGTTGATTACAAAGAATTGCAACGCATCTATTTTTCCATTAAATCCATTTTTCCATTTTTTGATCTATTTTCCATTAAATAATTCAATTTCTTCCATAGCTTATAGAAATAAGATTCATAAGGTAAAAAAACCTTTGAAAATGATGTCTGTTCAAATTTATGTTTCTCCTCTTACAAAAAAAACTAAACCCTACCTAACCTAATGCGTATTCGATAACAGTTGCTAATGCACTTGAGAGTACAACATCTATATGCTAATCATGTGCAAATTGCATAGTTTGACACCACAAGTTAGCGCAACATATCATTCGCATCATTTGGCATTCAAACCACTTTGCCGCAGAAACAATTTCGATAGATATTTGCAACTTTTAGTCGATAAACGAAGCGTATGCACCAGGGTGTTAGGGTGTTGTTATAAAATGTAGTGAATGTGATCACTGACTAGCTGTAAGTTATTTTTATGGGAAATAATACAATGAGACAGGTAAAACACGATTGCTGAATCATATTTAAGTTTTTTTTCGTACCTTCACATTATTTAAGATATACAATGGGCAAAACTAACAGGAACAAATATCTCTTCAATTGAATAAACTCTCATACAGCCCTTTATTATTTGGAACGATAAAAGTTTACGTTTTGTTGAATTATGCATGCTTTCTTTATTAGGAGAGAAATTCAACCGAGCATATTAGACACGTTCCAGCGTAACGCGACACCACGAGGAACAGACTTTCATCATCAAATGAGGCCTCGGAAATTTGCCTTATGACCATGAGATTAAACAGGTGTCGTAACGCGACACCATCGCTGAAAAGCAGTTTTTCAAACATCAGTTTATGATCGCCTAAATCTGCTCTGCCATCATTTTTACAATCCGGGTTTGTTCTAGGCAATCCTTTTATATATTAATAATAATCAGAGTGTGACTTTCGCGTACGCAGCCAGAGAGCTTTCGCGTATGCGGCCAAGCAACTGGTACACGAGGTAAATAAATGAATGAATGAAAACGGAAACCACTAATAGTATGCAAAAAATGTAATAAAATGATACAGATAGTACTTCTCCGTATCAGACATATTCGTTTTGGTAGTATTCATCCTTTTGAGGACTTGCAATTGCCACATTTTGATCCTCGTTTTATGATGATGAAATTCCTCATTTTGCGTCTCCAACCTGCGACACCCGTATTGTTGAGTTGTTGTCCTGCTCCTTTGCTCCTACGGCTACATAAGATGAATAGTATTGGAAAGAAAAGTGACCAATTTAAACCATCACTTTTCCCTGTCATAAAACCTGCAATTGTAGTAGTAAGAAGATTTATGTTTGACTCCCTCTTACCACTATATGCAAACACAAAGCACGTGGTATATCTGTCAAAACACTGGATGGCATTTAAACATGCCCTGTATTCGAACATAAAGCCAATATAGTGCTTATTTAATGCCTGTATGCATCAGGCTTAGAAGCATTAATGATGCTATAATAGGGTTTCTATGCAGCGGAAGTGCTGTTATAAGGTGTGTAAGCATTTGTGGTGCTATTATAATGCATGTACGCATCTATGATGCTGATTAAGGGCTTATTATTAGTGCTTATGGTTACTTGGGAACGTTAATTAACTGTTTCCGTCAAGATTGTCGTGTCGTGGGGTCATCATAGAAATGAGTCTTGATTCTTTACAATAATATTTAGCTGTTTCTGTTAAGTATTTTGAAAATGTTTTCGGTACAGAACCTGCGGAGTAAATAGAAATGCAGAAAAACAATGGACGATCTTCCCTTAGCTTTTATTGAAGGGAAATAGTTTTACCAGCTTAAAGCATTGGCGCAATTCGGCTGAAACCTTCCACGTTTTTGTGAGATGCAAATACAGTTGTGTTCAGAATAATAATAGTGGAAGCCGATTTTCATACAAAATGCTCAACTTTGGCATGCTGTAACTTTGTTTCTCTATGAGCAATCAGCATGAAATTTTAGCAGTGAACTACAAATATGCTCAATTTCATTTTTACGAAATTTGAAAATTTTCACACTACCGGTCAAAAAGTTAAGCACCAGGTGAAATCGCTCAAAATAATAGTAGTTTTTCTTTTGCAAATTTCTGTTCAGCAACAATTTTGTAAAAATGGCATGTTTGTACCTTTATCTTTGGTGGAAATGGTTGAAACAATAAGTGAGAAAAATTCAAAAACTCAAAATACAGCTGATATTTAAATTATTAAAACTACTATTATTTTGAGCGATTTCACCTGGTGCTTAACTTTTTAGCAGGTAGTGTGAAAATTTTCATATTTTGTGATAATAAAATTGAGTATATTTGTAGTTCACCGCCAAAATTTCATGCCGATTGCTCATATGGAAACAAAGTTACAGCATGCCAAAGTTGAGCATTTTGTATGAAAATCGGCTTTCACTACTATTATTCTGAACACAACTGTATATATTTTCTTTGTTTTTTTTTGCACAAAGCTGATCAAATAGCTCTGGTTTTATGTCTGATTTTTAGAAGTGACTCAAATCTTATCAGAAAGGTGTCGGTCGGTGAATGGATAGCCTCAATCCAGATCAGAATTCCTTATTATATAACGTAATAGATGACCGAAACTGTTCATGGACATACAGAAGTGACCACTACAACTCCCTCCGGAAGATCCGTAAAATTGGTCGTAAAAATCATCCTAGATCACAGCGTGTTTTTTTAAATACGTCAAAAATCATAATTATAGAACATAGGTGGTCTTGGATCACCAAATTTCATTTCAAACTTATTAAAATTAATAATTGTACAACATAAAGGATGGTTTTGACACTATGACAAGACATCCTGAAAAAAAAACCACGTATGTCTAACGATTCCATTAAAAACCAGAGCTATTTGATCAGCTTTTTATGAAAATTATGACAAAAACAGACATATTCACATCTCACAAAAACGGAGAGGGTTCCAGCGGGGTGGAACCAATGCTAAAAGCTAGTACAACTATTGCCTCCCACCAAAAGTCAAAAATTTCAAATATCGGTTGAGGCATGGCCGAGAACGAGCATTTTGAAAATTGTAGTTACGTCCTTGAAATTTACGGTTTAAATTAACGTAACGCGACACCAAAACTTTGCCCTTAGTGTAACTTTTTGAAGAATGGTCCGTTTTTAGATCTTTTTTCATGAAAACACGTATCTTGACGAGTAGGAAGATAATCCATAATATGAAAGTTGTATAAGAAGTATTTATTTTACAATGTCAAAAATCAGGCGATTTTCGTAACGCGACATCATATTAATGTGATTATTTGAAAAAAAAAAATACGATTTCAAAGAACCAATTATTCGTTCAAAACAATCAAACCCGCACATAACAATGCACTGGATATCCAGTGGATACGAGTAACTGACACTGAAGAAGACTGCAAGTGGTAGTCGAAATACGCGTATCTGTCGAAGCATTTAGGAGCGGAATTAAAAGGTACACGGTAATCCATCTACTTTTAAGTTTCTCTATTTGAGATTCTGCTCAGAAGGTTCGAACATTCATTAAAGAGAAATAAATTTGGATGATTTTTTGTAGATGTTTTGGATGATGCAAAAAAATACCTGGAAGAATTTCGATTTACAATAAATCATGGAGCACTTATTGGGGATTGTTCAGATAAACGCGTCGGAAAATCATCAAAATATTTCCTAAAACTGTTTCAACAAATCATTATAGCAGAAACAATGAAGAAATACCTTTAGTTAGCTCTAATGAACTAATTTTAAGATGAAGTTTTGAATTTTGAAGGAGAGAAATTAAAAAGATTAGTGTGCTGTTTAACTCTATCAGGGTATTAACGTTTTCAAAGTCAAAGAACCCCACGGAACAACGACCACAAGGATAACCTAAGAACAGAAAGAGCATAACATTACTATTCTGTCACTATCTGCAAAAAACAAATGAAATTAAAATTTGTAAAAATAACTTGTATCGTAAATATCATAAGAAAATGTGTACAAGCTCAAAGCTTACCTATGCGCCAGATTTTTGGGGGCCTACAAACTTGAGTTGATTTGATGTGAAGTCAGAATTCAAGAAGTAAATTAAATATGGGGGCTTAAATCAACAATCCCCCGGGTCCCACGGGCCTTTCTGAACTATAAAGTATAATAATAATGGATAACACCGTGGAACACGTTTTTGTCTCAAGCACCAAAATACCGCTTTTACCAAAATAAGGATTGTTAAATCCATTGCTGATTACAAAAATATTTTAGCACGTCCAATTTTTGAGATATTCACTATTCTTCTCCTTGGCATAAGTGTTCTTATGAGCACTTCCATTGTTATTAACTAAGAGCTTTCTTTGCCAAAGTTGCAATTTTCGCATTCGTATATCATGTGACAGGTACGATAGTACTCTATGCCCACGGAAGTCAAGGAACTTTCCGTTACGAAAAGATCCTAGACCGACCGGGAATCGAACACAGACACCATCAGCATGGCTTTGCTTTATGGCCGCGGACACTAACCACTCGACTAAGGAAGGCCCCGTTGTTGAAAATGCAAAATTTGACTAATTCAGTTAACTTGCATGCAAGTTTCCCAGCTTGTATGGCAATTTATTCGTTTAATTTTCCACAGAATTCAAACTTCATGTGTACCGTCAAACGGGGTAACTTGCAACAGAGTTGAAACTTGCAACACATCGACATGTAACCGAATTGACGTTTCTTGCAGCATGGATCAATTTTTTTTAAATAATTATTTCTGACTTTAGATATAAAACAAAAGATTTTGATGAGTATTTGAGTATTATTTATATTTTGGTTTGTTTGCTGGAGGTGAAAATCCTTTCACACGTTTGATCGTATGAAAACAAGACTGAAAATCGTTCCCAGTACCACACAAACTGTAGAAATATAAGCAGATGAAAAAACCGAATTTAGTACTATACCACTTAATTCCACTAGAGTTTATATCTTTTGACAGATACGCGTATTTCGACCTCAACTGTAAGGCCGTCTTCAGTGTCGTGACTCGACTTAATATGTCATTCGAATGAAATTTGTCCTTCGAGGTATTTGCTACCACTTACAGTATTTATTAGTGAACACAAGGACTAGATAAAAGTTTTAATTTATTCACTTTTAAACACTAAAAATATTCAAAAACATTTCTAACGACCCTGTGGGGTAACTAGCAACAGCAATTTTAATCTCAATTGCTTGATATTTCTTGCCGCTTGTCATTCAAAAGACATGAAAAAGCTATATTAAACATTTATTTGTACAATTACGTTAAAATAGTTGAACTTCTACCAATTAATTACACATTCCGTAAACAATTATAGAAACTTTACGTAAATCGCGTTATAATTAGAATTATTTTTTTTTCGTGAAATTGTGATTTATTTCAAAAATCTGTATCTAAGCTAACTTGCAGATCTACCATTGTGAATATCCTGCATGAGATATGATGATAGCTAAGTCAAAAGACCAAAAGCCCTTTCAAGACATAGCATATCAATATATGAGACGTCGCTATGGTTACAATATGTATAAAAAATAAGTTATTCGAAGCACAACTTAAAGTATTTGTAGAAAAAGTTGCACGAAATTATTTGAATAGCTCTCCACTAGCCGTCAACACTTGTGATTTACCAGAATTTTCGCAGAATGTTTCGCGTCGCAAATTCAATGTTTCAATCGATTTAATCACTATTAATTAGTTTACATGGAGTAGGGTACCTTGTTTCTGATCATTCCCATGCTCTTACTGTAGTAAATAATTGAATGACCAAAAAACGCGATATTGGTTAAGTTTTTGATTTTACCCGAGCAAAGCTGGGTAACAAAATTATGACAAGTTGTGTTATTTGATAACAAGCATTTGATAACATAGTTTGTTATCATTTTGGTTGAATAAGCAGGCAACATAACAAACGCGATAACAAAAGTTTATACTAAAGATATCATATAAATATCTCATTGTGTTATCATTTGAAACACATTGATAATAAGTTTTGTTATCCAGCCAATTTTCCTCATTGATAACTCATTATATTATCAATAAGTTATGAAAATCGAATTATGATAACAAACGTTTGACGTCATTCACCCGTCGGTGGCATCCTTGATCTGTCAGCTCAAAATTCGTTGATAACAAGAGTCTTCGTATCGATAACAAAAAATAACAAAATGAAATCATACTGTACATTTTGTTATCATTATGTTACCCAGAACAGGGGTAGCATGAAAAATGTATATTTTTAGTCTTTCCTAATCCCAGGAAACCAAGGTATTGGTATTCTTTACGTGACGATTAGGATACCAGATTGTTTTTGGTTCATCTGAGTCCTTAATTTTTTCATCCATATAGCATTGAAGTTGAAAAGTATTGCAAGTTACCCCGTTTGACGGTACCGTAAAACGGGGTAACTTTGATAGTTTTTTCGAAGAAATGTATATTTATGAATGCATGCTGTTTCAAAGAATTATAATTTATATTTTTAAAACAAGTACTGGCATCCTAACTATCGATTGCAGTTGATAGACTGCCAAAAGATTTCATGTGAATGGATATATAATTTTTCATATAATCGAAAGTCGGTTTTCTGTTTTGGGGTAACTATGATAATGGAGTACAAATCGAACAAAATTCAATCAATTACGGAACATTTATAGGGCGTTGCATACCTCTAGGCGTTTAACGCTATATGGAAATTTCTTACTTAGATTACAAAAATGGCCCCAGTTTGTAAAAATGGTTTTCGCTAAGAGATTTGAGACCGAATTCATGTTCTACTACAACTCATTATGACTTCATCAAATAGTGATCGTAGAACAGATCGTTTGTGAGCGTTTCGAAAATGCTAAAATGTCACAAATTTTTCATATTTGCTTAATTATCCTCAAATATATTTGATTCCAACGAAAATAGCTTTTACATGAAGTGTCATACTAATACTCTTGACTTTAGCATTCGTTTTGCCTAACTGATTAACAAAAACTTTGTTATTTTGTTTAGTATGTTGTGGGTCTCGTACTATCAAAGTTGCCCACATTATCAAAGTTACCCCGTTTTACGGTACAACAATTATTACCAACAATGTTCATAATACTATCAATGCTCAAAATTATTTTTTGAAGGTTTCGAAAAATATTGTATTTTGCATTATAAAAGAAACAAACAATTTTGTTTGGAGACTGCAAGCATGTTGGAAAATTCGATTTAATTTAAATTTTATCGTGCAGTTTTAACCAAATTATATCTGAAATGTAAGTTAAAGGCATATATTGCATGCTTGTGGTTTAGATCATAGAAAAGTTTGATAAATCATACTTTAAATTTCATGTATACATAAATGAAAACAGTGTTTTATACAACTTTGGCGACCTGTAGCAAAAAAGTGTGACGTGCTGGAAAATTTGTAAAAACGGCATCAGATACAGTAATCCCAAATCTACTAGAGACACATAATTTGATCCTTGAGACACGCAAAAATGTCATTTTTGTTACGCTGTGTAATCGTGTGGCCCCTGTCTATCGCTGATACAAGTCTCCTTTAAAACTTATGATTGCCATGCTCATTTTCTATTTGGGATCTTTCAAATTGTCAGTTTCCTACAAGCTATGTCGAAATTTATTGCTATGAGAAATCCGCACTACGATTTGGAGGCCCCTAGGAGCTCAAGGCCCGGTGTCGACCAAGGCGGTTTCAGCTCCTTCTACTGGCTACAGAGTACAATGAACCAGCCTTGGTGTGGACCACACCCACCGCCACCCTCTAACTACGCTACTAGAGTGAATTAACGAGGTTTTATCAATTCAATAGATGTGAACGAAATATATAAATAAATGATGAGTTTACAGCTGAAAAAATGTTGTAAATTTAATATTATTTGCACGCCCATATTTTGGAGCATCGAAATAAACTGTAATATTAACGACTAATCTCTTATTTTTTAGTCGAATGCACTTTAAATTTACACGACAATGTAACATCCAAGCATAATTATTTGAAAATTGACCGTAATACCGTAAAGCCATGGTGAAGGAATCCCGGTCAGTCCATGTTCTTTTCGTAATAGAAATTTCCTTAACTTTCCTGGGCATAAATTATCATCATATGCCACACGATATACGAATGCGAAAATGGCAACTTTGGCAAAGAAAGCTCTCAGTTAATAATTGTGGAAGTGCGCATAAGAACACTAAGCTGAGAAGCAAGCTCTGTCCCAGTGAGGACGTTTATTCTTAGAATAAGAAAAATAATTCAAATACTGGTCGATAACACTCCCTAAAGTATAAGCAAAGTTAGATTTCGCTTCCTAGTGGGCACACATTAGTTTTTTAAGGGCAAACTCGCTTCCTTAATTGGTAGCTCTAGATCAAAACATTATCTGTAAGTTGTTTAAGCATGTAAGGTTCTTCCAAACAGTTGTCAATATGTTGACTATGGAAATAATTAGGCAATGTACATGTTTTTAATTCATTAATTTGTTAACAGCTCGAGGGTGAAACATTGTACTTTTCTGAAAACAGATTGAACAAAACATCAATTTCTTGTTCCAGGTAATGCACTATTGTGTACGTCTTTTGTAAATATGATACATGGTAACTGATTCAAAAGCATCCTTGATAGCACTCGTCATTTTGTTTCCACGAAAAACGTTTAAGCTAACAGTATACGGTGTCAATCATTTGGATGTCATCTGAAGGAACACCAAAAATTTGTTCTGAATTAACAGAATGTATCTAGTGTCCATCAAACGTTTGTCTTTCAGTCCAATGACAGTCAAATATTTGACCCTGTGTAGCTTTATCATAGATTCGTCACCCATAATCGTCCTTTTCATGGAATCGCCACAAACCATTTATGTCCGCAATTTATTCGGTGTGAATTATGAACGTTCAGCACCCATCGAACCGCACAGTATTTGATTGAAAACAACGACGAAGCCTCTGCGGATATCTGCTGTATTAATTCAAATCGGAAATCGCAAAATTCGAAAGGGCGGTTCGCGAGCTAATCAATCGTTCCGTTGTTGGTTTGCTACTATTTACGCCATCCAAAATTGGTCCGAGCTGGCGCAAATCGTAATGTAATTGCGTGGTACGTGGTCAGTGTCTCCCGCGCCCATGACAAATCACTGAATAATGACCTCCGCCCAAAGTCCATCCGGCTTTGGAAATTTGGAGCGTAAAAAAGCACCCTGATTTACACTGGCCGCAGTGGTCTAGATGTGAAAATTAATGGCACAAATTAAACATTCTTCATATTTCACAAATTTCGATCATGACAATTATTGTAGGACATGTGTTTCGCTTCTTATTTTTGTTTTTCGTCTCCACTGGGACAGAGCCTGCCTGCTTCTCAGCTTATTGTTCTTAGGTATGAACACAATGTTCCATTTTTGCATTCGTATGTCATGTGGCAGGTACGATGATACTCTATACTCAGGGAAGTCAAGGAAATATCCATTACGAAAAGATTCTGGATCGACTGAGAATCGAATCCAAACACCTTCAGCTTGGCTTTGCTCAGTAGCCACGGACTTTTACAAATAGGCTAGAGATGGTCCCAATTTTGCAGACCCTGTTTTGGGCATGGTCACCAGTTTCTGGTCTTCTTGGGCAAAATTTTTACAAAATTTCTGTTTCTCTTACATTTTCAGGTTCAAAAATTTTACATTAAACAAATGTTAGGGCAACCTTAGGCAGAAGGATTCTTCACTTATCGATTCCATAGACATAAACGAGCAATCGAGCAAGCTAAAGGTTAATTTTGATAGCAAAAATAAAGTTTTTGAACACGTACCTTACGGTCCAAACATGGTTTCTTTTGAAATGTATGTATGTGTTCTTAACGATTGTGCTACTTTTCCCCGAATGTTGGTTCCCCGAATGACCCGTTTCCCCGAATGACCCGTTTCTTCGAAAAGTGGAGCAGTTCAAATAGATGCTCTAATAGTTCCTGCCAGTGGATGGTGAATTGGAAAGAACGATGAGCAATCAAAAGATGGGGGTATTTGGTCATTCTTGACTTTACACATGTTGACAAAAATGCTGAAGACGGCAAAACTTGTAAGAACCGCCAAATAAATAAAGAAGGTCGCAATTCAAATGACCAGTACGTTCACCACCCTGAAATGTATAATCATTTGGAAAAATATGAATGGTAAAAACTTTCCGGGAAGAGGGGTATTCGGGGAAACGGGATATTCGGGGAACTGGCGTTCGGGGAAACGACATTCGGGGAACCGACATTCGGGGAAAAGTAGCACAACCGTTCTTAACTCTCTGATATTTTAGGCGCATTTCGAACTTAGTTCAACAAGTATATATTAATATGTTTGAAAAATAGATTTTGTCAGTTTGTTATGTCTAACATTGAAGATGTATTTTTGAGTTTTTTTTTTGTCAACTAGTAACATGTTTGGAAATTGGGTTTTGTCAGCTTTTTTAGAAAACTGGACCTCTGTGGCGCCGGGGGTGGTGACCAAACATCAAATTTCGTTTCTGACCTTTTGAATTGGCCAGGGACCACCACCACTACCCAGTAGGGAAGGTGTGATGCAGGTGGCGGGCGTAGGCGTGCCTGATTGCTTTCTATTGATTCGATTTTAAATTTTAATTACTACCTGATCCGATGGGATGAGACGGTGGATGCTTCCCACTGTGAATCTATCGAGAATTTTCCCAGCTGGATTTAGACTTTGTTGCTAGAGTTTCCATCGTTTCGCATGATTGGATGCGTACGATTGGAAGAGCAAGGGCTTTTGGTCCGATGGATCTTATTAGCAGTGGTGAAATTAACATCGATTGTATCAATGGCTACAAGGTTCCTATTTTAATACAAAGCACATACAACGTATTAGTAATTAAGTATCATCACAATACAAATTACGATCTAAACAACATTTTGCATACGATACAAACAAGAAGAATTACTGCTAGCCAATGAGTAATTCCATTTTTGGGTCGCATCGTTTGTATTAAGGAGCAAAGGATATTGCTCTTTTCGGAGAGATTATAACCAACTCAGGATTTAGGGGAATTAGGGGCACAATGAACAGTGTATGAAATCTGTAATGTTAATTTACTGTCTGATGATACAAAACTTTTTTTTGCTAATCAAATGCTCTTTTTCATATGAGATCGGTTGAAAATCATTTATAATTCCATATTCATTGAATTTTACGAAAATATTCATTATGCTCCGATACCTATTTACCAGCCATGTTTATAAACCAATTATCAGTCTTCTTTTTTTCTGAAATTTTTTATTAATTTTATAATTATAAATGAATGCAGCACGTTGTGTTTGAATCGATTTTAAAAACTAACCGAAGTAATCGAACAGTTTTGTTATTTTATTGTCCTAAAATAAGCATTCGCTCAATGTATATATTATGCCCTTAATCCTTATTAAGGAGTCAAGATCAATTCGTTTTCTATGGATGCAGTTTTATCTGCGTCTTGTACATGGTACACTAAGTACGGAGATTAAGTTTATCAGACCACAAAGTCTTGTGGAGTCCGTAGTAGCACGACTTCCGGCAATTATACGTTTTCGAATTTCTCTGGTGCAGTTGTTAGACGGCGGAAGATGGTCTGGGAAAGCACCCTATAGGCTGCGTTAAGAAAAGTGATCTCTCGATAGTTCTCACATTCTAACTTGTCACCCTTTTTGTATATTGGGTATATTACTTCCTCTTTCCACTCCTCTGGTAGCTGTTCTGTATCCCACATCCTGGCTATCAATCGGTGCAGACAAGTGGCCAACCTGTCCGGGCCCATTTTAATAAGTTCCGCTCCAATTCCATCCTTTCTAGCTGCTTCGTTGTTCCTGAGCCGTTTGATAGCATCCTTAACTTCACCTATCGTGGGAGTTGGCACGTCTCCCTCATTCGCCGTACTGATGAAGCCATTCCTCCTGCTGTCTTGATCTTCCTCCTCTGTGCCGTTTAGGTGTTCATCGTAGTGCTGCTTCCACCTTCCGATCACCTCACGTTTGTCCGTCAAGATACCTCCATTCTTATCCCATCACATTTCGGCTCGCGACACAAAGCCTTTGCGGGATGCGTTGATCTCTTCGCACTCCAACTCTCCAAGGCGGCGCTTTTTATCCCGGAATAGATGGATTTGCTGTCTTCGCTTTTGTTTGTATACCGCGCTGCATTCTTCTCGTCCGAAACCGTCTGACACTCCTCGATTTCCTTCAACGAACCCATTGGCACCTTTCGATGCGTTGTTAATAGCTACTTTGACACTACTCCAGCAGTCCTCAAGAGGGGCTTCGGTGAGCTCTCCCTCTTCCGTCAACGCTGCTTCAAGGCTTTGCGCGTAATCAGTTGCGGCTTCGGGTAGCTTGAGTCGTTCCAGATTCTACCGTGGCGGGCGTCGGTACCGAATGTTGTCATAGGCGCACTTAAACCGTCACAAGGTAGTGGTCCGAATCGATGTTTGCGCCGTGATAGGTTCTGACGTCGATAATGTCCGAGAAGTGTCTTCCATCAATCAAAACGTGGTCGATTTGCGATTCAGTCTGTTGAGGTGATCTCTAGGTGTACCGATACGGGAGACAGTGCTGGATGTAGGTACTACGTATGGCCATGTTCTTGAAGGCGGTGAAATCAATCAGTCTAAGGCCGTTTTTGTTCGTAAGCTGGTGAGCGCAGAATTTCCTTTTAATCGGTCCAAATTCATTCTCCTGGCCAACCCGAGCATTGAGATCTCCGATAACGATTTTGACATCATGGCTTTGGCAGCTGCGCGTAGAAAGCGTCTTTATCGTCATCTTTATTGAATATCTAAAGGTGTTTCTTAACATTTCCATCCATATTTATAACTTACGATTTTTCGACAAATACTGTGATAAAACAAATTTTTCGAGATAATCTTTTTACATAACTGATACCGTCTTCATAGACTGAACTTACCTTTTCTTTTGACATTAAGTTTTCCCTGAATAGGGTGAGGATCGAACCCACGTTTAAACGATTGATGCCGCTAACCCACAAACATATTTTGACACAGAAAACATTTTGTATTTCTTAAGGGAGCCGTCATCAGTGTAATTCACCTATTGCTGAATTGCTAAAAATCTCGCCTGTTATTTGAATATTCCATGCATTTCTCATGGCGTGTTGAACAATTATTGAGCTTTTTAGCCTATCAAATTTAACTAAGAGTGTTTACATGAACTTCATTACGATTTTCTTTCAATTTTACTATGAGATAGAGATTTTTTTAAGAGATTCTTTCGGAAAATTTAGGTAGGAGCTCCTGTATAAAATTTCCTCCAAGAGACATCTTCAATCTGTCTTTTAGTTTTTGTAATGATTCCTCCAAGCCTCATAAGATTCTTCAAAGTGAAGAATTCTCCTTGTATTCCGGAATTATTGGATGATAGATAAAAGAAAGCTCGTAGCAGCGTTTCAATTTGCGCAGCTCAAAACTAATAATGATATCAATTGTCTGTTAGACTTCTTTTGAGAAAATTGTACCGTAATTCATACATTTGGTTTCGCCTATCGGTTCAGAACGCTACCAGATAAGCCCAAGTTTCCTGGAAAACAGCTATTAATTATCAAATCTGCGAAAGGATTTATTTATTTATTACTTATACACTGATCATAACTGGCGGCCTTTAGCAAACTACTTCAGTATTGCAATCCACGATCTGCGCCAAAAAATGTGGTATTTTGATAATCAGCAATCACTTAACTCGATAATAAGAATATTAATTAATCGTAAATGTGCCAAATTCATAAAGCTCAACGTTGTGTTGCACGTTCCACCCACTTCACTGTCCTTTTTATTCTAGGTAGAACATTCCCAACCCCGTGGATCGACGGGAGGGGTCTCCGTGGATCCGCCCAGCTCCATAACAATTTACGAAGTCTTTTTTTTACGCTACCTCAATTTAAGTCACTTTTTTTCACGAAGTAAACTCAATTTACGTCATTTTTTTACGCAGTATATTTCGTAAAGTCCTTGGAAGTCCAAAAACATCGACACAACTCAAAACAATAATTCGTTTGCTAATATGGTAAGTAAGGGACCTTTGGAATATTGAAAACTATTAATGATTGGTTACACTTGAAGATCCTAAGGCCTTTACAGTGATGGCCCGATTTTGTCAGCCCCCGATCTCGTCTACCCCCGATTTTACCACCCTTTTTGACCGGTTTTGTCAGCCTAGAATTTATATGTTTTTTTTTTATTTAGAAAAAAAACACGTGTATACTGGCAATATTGGGTTCATAAAGTCAATTATGACCTTGGCCACGTCTATACAATCACCGAAGGACCGAATTTTCGAAATTTGAAATTCTTAATAATTATCCAAGGAACTTATCAATGTTACCTTGGATTACGTTGCATAGAAAATGGAAATAAAAATATAATGTTTACATTGACAAAATCATAAAACTAAGTCCTTTAGTTAAAATAAAACTTGAAACCAGTCGAAATTTTTTTTCCCGATTTTGTCAACCCTAAATGCAGCATGGGGCTGACAAAATCGGGACATTACTGTATTCGATATAGATCTTGGAGGACCTAGGACATCCGCACAAATTAATACAATACCATTAACTCACAGGAATGTTTGGGGGCCTTTGAAGCATTTGAAAACTAACCTGTGATCGTAGATCCAAAGGGCTATATTCAATGGAGTCCTTGGAGGACATAGGACATCGCCACAAATAAAAACTATAGTTATTTTACTATTATGAATAGATAAGGGCCTGTGCCATATCAAAAAAGCATCCTTTGATAATTGCTCACGCTTGTAGATCCTCAGGCCTATATTCGAAATAGTTCTTGGAGGACCTAGAACATCAACACCAATTTGTTCATTATACTGTTTACTCAAAAGAATGGTTGGGGGCCTTTGGAGTATTTGAAAGCTAACCTCTTATCACTTATTACAGTCGTAGATCCCAAGGCCTATATTCAATGGAGTCCTTGGAGGACCAAAAACATCCGTACAAACAAATAAAATATTCCGAAAACTTCAATGAAGCCCTTGGAGGACCTAGGATTTTTTTTACAGATTTTCACAATAATCATTTTACTGCTATGAATAAATAAGGCCATAAGGAAAAAAAAACATCAAAGGATCGTATTTAACCAGAACATTGCAGGTATATATTCCAGGAAGTTTTTGGACGAACAAGAACTTCTGTTGTACTCACTTAGTTGTCAAACTCGGATTTGAGAATACAAACTCTTTTTCAAAATATAACACTGTGGGCTTCGTAGCCGTGCGGTTAGTGTCACCGAGGCATTTAGCCGCATCGTGCTAAGGAGTGTGGGTTCGATTCCCGCCTCAGGCCGAAAACTTTTCGAGAAGAATGTTTTCCGACTGTGCCACTGGGCGTTGCATGCTAGTCCGTTGTCTAGTGTGGTGCTTCCTTCAAAGGGCAAACAGCCCACTGGAAGCATTAACGTGTAGTGTCTTTATAACACTCTTCGAGGGTCTAGTATTGTAAGACGTTGGTTGGTTGGTTTGACTTTATTAACGAGATTTTTAGCCCTGGGCTAGTTCATCTCGGGACCAACGGCTTTACTTCCCTTCCGAAGGAAGTCGTCACTATAACTTTTTACGTCATAAGTGACTATGTCGGGGATGGGATTCGATCCCAGGCCCTCGGCGTGAGAGGCGAGTGTTCTAACCACTACACCAGGTCCGTCCCCCTGTAAGACGTTCTTCTACATAGAAATGATAAATTGATCTCCGTTAACTCATGTAGAATCATACCCAAACTCCAAAGAGTTCTTGGAAGACCTTAACTTGTACACATTCTAGCCTGATTGAGAACCCAGTATATCAATAATATGGTTATGATGCTAAATTCTCTAAATAATATAAATTAATATCAAACAAGCACACTCCAAAAGGCAACACCTCGTTTTACGAACTATGCTCCCTCGTTTTACACACTGATTCAATTGACGCACCAACTCAATTTACGCACCCCCAATCTAGTTCGTAAATTGAGGTTACAGTGTACCGGCACACTCTAGGTCGATTCGCTCCACCTGCTTCTACAGTTCTCAATTGGCACCGACAAAATTGGTGCCATTGTCAGAAAAGATCCCAACCGGTGACCCACGCCAAAGGGTGAATCTACGAATTGCCATAATGCAAGAATCGCTCGACAGGTTATAGGCAACCTCTAGTTGGACTGCCCGAACAACCCTGCACGTAAACACCACGGCATATCTCTCCTCCTTGCGCCGACCTATGGAGACCTGCAGCGGACCCATGTAGCTGAAAGGTCGGACATTGGACACCAATCGTTGTTCCGGTAAGGAATGGCTCCGTAAAGAATGAGGCTACCATTTGTTCACTTTGCAGGAGGAGCAGTTCCGGCAAATTTTCTCCGCCGCCGACTGTAGATGTGAGATCTTGAATCGCTGGCGAACTTCGTTAACTACGGTCTCTTTGTTCGCATGACCATATCGATGATAAAAGTGTTCCAGTAGCCGTTAAGTGATCGGGATGTCCTTAGGAAGAATAATTGGAAACCTTGCATCGAAACTGGCGTACGCAGCATCAGCGGTTCTTCTTCCATTCTGATTACTCCATATTGGTCGGCAAAGGGAGAACATATGTATAACGGACATTCTTGTTGTGTCACGGTTGTTCATCAGGGTTCGGACTTCGTCGGGATAGTATTCTCCTTGAACCGTCCGCCAAAAATAACGTTCAGCTTGTTGAAATTCTTCCTGCTTCAGTGGAACAACCTGCGCCGCTACCGTCCCGCTGATAAACCGGTACACGCATGCGACGGTTCGTAATAGAACTGTCCACTTCGAGATTCTAGAAGGATCGATCATTCTTATGGGTACCGAAATATGAGCGAACAAATATCTCTTGCGTGTTGGCCTTTACGCGTTGCTGTGGCCATAGATCCTCTGCATGGTACATGAACGCGGGACTTTTAAACCAGCTACCGTTCGAATCAGGCTCTGCGTCGTCCACCTATTTTGTCAGGCAGTCGACTATGTTTTCCTTCGTTGGAACCCATCGCCAGTTCTTTGTTCGGGTCAGTGACAGGATCTCCCCGATACGATGTGCAACAAACTGCTTGTACCTCCTGTGATCCGAACGTAGAATTCGATCACAGGTACACCTTGCGGGGCTTCAGCGAATGGTTCGCCATAACTGTATTTAGCAGTTTCGCTCGAAGCACGACTGCTTCAAGCTCCAGTCGGGGTATCGATAAGTGTTGTAGAGAGGCTACTCTGTTCTTCGCCATGAGCAACGAGCAGTGCACTCGTTCGTAGTCGTCCGTTATGCAAAAGTACACGGCACAGCCATAACTGACCTCGCTGGCGTCGGTGGACACATGACATTGCAACGTCTAATAACGGCGTGGATCTACATCACCGAAGTAGCATCGTGGAATCCTGAGGTCTTTAATACCAGGCAGTAACTTTACCCAGCGCTTCCAGTTCTTGTGCTCGTCGTCCTTAATTTCCTCGTCCCACTGTATTCCGCTTTTCCAAAGATCCTGGATCAGGGTCCTTCCGTGGAAGAGCCATGCGTTTCGTTGGTCGCTTTCCTCCGGACACGTAAGGAAGCAGCTGCTCTCCTAGTTCCGGAAAAATCGTCAGAGTGTCCGATAATGGATGCCACAACATTCCTAGAACTCTTTTCCATCGCTTTTCCGCGCCTGATTGCAGGATTCGCGGTTCCACGACGTTACTTTCCCCTAGCTTCGCTAATTCTCCGCGCTGTTACTGACCCAGTTCCTCAATTCGTGGGTGGTTTGCACTTTCACGGCTAGCACCACAGATTCATTCGCTGTCATAGTAGTCGTCCAAATATGTTTTGTCTTTGACTCGCAAAACATGCTGTGCAACGCATGGCCAGCATGTGGCACCAAACATTGCTACGTCAGCGATGTAGACTTCCGGTGGCTGTTGGGAATTGGAGCGAAACAGAAAGCACTGAAAATACTTGTCCGACCTTCGCATACGCAGCTGTAAAAACATTTCTCGAATATCGCGTTTTTTTGCGAAATTTGCTAATCACGGACGGAAGAGATACCAGCAGGTCTGGGCCCTTCAGCAATTGGGAGTTGAGAGAAATGCCATTGACTTGCGCCCTTGCGTTACACACCAGCCTCTTCTTCTGCTTCTTCGGGTGAGCTGGCCTGGTAGCGATAAGTACCAAACCTGTCCTTCTGTACGAAGTCGTTGATCTGCTGATTCACTGCATCGCGCAAACTTGGATTTTTCGCTAGTTGAGCCTCGAAACTTTTCAGTCGCCTGGAGACTATTCAGTAGTTCGACGTCATCGGCTTTCCAAAGTAGAGCAGCTTCATACCTTCCGCCCACGAACTTCGTAGTGCACTCTAATATTTCGCGACCTCGCTTCTCGTCGATGGATTTCAGCGGAGGTGTTGACCTTGGTGACGGAGATGTCTTCTAGAATAAACTGCTGGACGCTCAACTCTCGATCAGCGTCACAGTTGCATTCGCGAACGTTGACGAATCCCTCCTTCGCTCTCCCATTTCGAGCCGGTCCATAGACAGATCAGCTTAGCAGGTATTTTACGGTGATTGGTTCTCCGGGGTGACCGACACAACATTGCAGTGGAGCGAAAAGACTCAGATTTTCAAGTCCGAGCAGGATCCTAGGGACTGCTTCAGATTACGACGAAATAGGTAGATTTCGGTGGTGTGGGTACCGCTCCGATAGCTCTTTGATGGCCAGACTTTGGTTCGGAAGCTGCAGCTCCTCAAAGGTGTGCGGGTTCTTCAATACAAAACGAAGGGGTAATCCTTTTTCGTTATGCCAATAGCTAATTCACTATTTCTCTGCACGAAATATGATAAATCTTGTGAAAAACCTAATTAACCTTTCGGTCGTCGCGTGAATTTTTGTAACGCGAGTAGTCGCGCATTGTACTTTGTACAACACCCTTGGTTTTGCGAATATCTCAGGAGTCTGACCACTTAGAAAGATGACGTCTTCGGCAAAGTTATCAAGGGCTATCATTATTTTAGCCAAGAAATTTGAAATTTTGCCACTAGGCGGCGCTAGTGAGCATGAAACTTTTGTATCGTAAATCTCAGGATCCTGACTGTAGAAGATGAGCCGTAGAACAAATATAGTGCCTTGTTATAAATTACTTCAATGCATTACATATACATATGTTGTAGAACATCTATTATACCAAAACACTTTTATAGCTCATAGCGACGAACCTCTTGTGAGAACGAGAGACTAGAGAGCGAGAGAGCCGGGATGCTCGAGTCGAGCTCTCGTTAAAGGGTGTCCTACGTTAGGCAGAAACACGAAAGGCGGAAACACAAAATGCAGAATTTTGAAAGGCAGAATTATAAAAGGCAACTACGTACAAAAAGCGGTATCTCTAAAGGCAGAACCACGAAAGGCGGAATCACATAAGGCTAATTAAAATAGGGCGGACTTTTTGAACCAGCAGAGCAAACGTGTGGGGAGATATTTTTCTGTCAGAGTGGGGGGCACCATAGCTTAACGGAAGGCGTTGAACCCATCACCTATGTATTAATAGGCCAATACCTACATACAAGTTGAAAAAAAAAAATATATATGAAACTGTATGCAGGATGCTACGCTTTTCAAAAGGGAGTCTAAGTCCGCTGGGAGATTTTGTAAATGCTGCTATGAATGGGAAAAGCAAACAGCTCAGTCTAATTATCGTTTGGAAGCCTAAGTAAATAATTTTGATATGCTTTTTGATTGATTCTGCCTTTTCAGATTCTGCCTTATGATATTTTCTGCCTTTTGTAACACGTCTAAGACAGTCTGCCTTTTGAGTTTTTGCCTTTTGTGATTTCGCCTTTCGTGTTTCTGCCTTTTGTTAGGGTCCCCTTTTATAGCTCATAGCGGCCATTAGCGACATTGAGCGTACTTTTCAACCTTTCAGTCGTCGTGCATTTTGCCAGCACACAGTCGTAGTGTATGATCAGCAAAGTTTTCTATCAGCGTTTTTCAGAATACAACAGCGCGACTACTGGAGTGTTAAAATAAGTGCCTTACCTGGAGTGTTAAGATAAGTGCCTTCGAAGTTTTAGTGAAATGTTAGAAGTTAGATTCCAAACTGTTTCACCTAAAGAGTAGAGGTGGAGGTGAATGTAGAAGATGAGCCGTAGAACAAATATAGTGCCTTGTTATAAATTACTTCAATGCATTACATATACATATGTTGTAGAAAATCTATTTTACCAAAACACTTTTATAGCTCATAGCGGCGAACCTCTTGTGAGAACGAGAGACTAGAGAGCGAGAGAGCCGGGATGCTCGAGTCGAGCTCTCGTTAAATGAGTTTGGAAGTCAGTCTTAAAATCGATTCGCGTGAAGACGGTTGTATCGCTCTGGGTCGTCACGGAGGAACGAAGATGATAAGGCGGAACTATAAACCGGATCATCGAACGGAGCAATCCGTTGATCCCGGCCCAGAAGAGGTCGGAATTCACGACACTGACCACTTAGAAAGATGGCGTCTTCGGCAAAGTTGCTTGGTAACTTATGGACTATCATTGTTAGAGCTAGTTGATTCAAAATTTTGCCACCAGACAGCGCTAGTGAGTATAAAACATTTGTTTTCTCAAATATCTGCAAAGTTGTTCAGTAGTTCAAATTATTTCTTTATTTAATCCTTAAAGTTCGAAATTTTGTAAAATAATGATAGTTCCTGAGCTTCTGAACAACTTTGCTGAAGGTGTCTTTCTAAAAATTCAATATGCTGCAGTATCCGAAAAACAAAAATTTAATGCACACTAGCGCCGCCTAGTGGCAAAATTTTGAATCAACTAGCTCAAACAATGATAGTTCTTAACTTACTAAACAACTTTGCCAAAGACACCATCCTTCTAAATGATCAGGATCCTGATATATTTGCAAAACAAAAGTAAAACTTCCATGCTCACTAGTGCCACCTAGCGGTCAAATTCCGAATTAACCCCTCTACCGGGAGCTTCATTTTTTACCGCAAAATTCAAATTCAAATCGTTATAACTTTTTTGTTTCTCAATAGTTTTGCACCATTTTTTAACAAGCACTCAAAAAACTCTTCTAATTTTAGGATCTGTGTCGATATTGATCATTGGTCATCTGGTTTTGAAGATATTCCAAAATTCCTTGGGGGACCGACCCGTTACTAGAACCTCCCGTTAATTTCTCAGGCTACAGAATTTTAATCGTATTCGGATATTCACTCTTCGGAACAATACATTAATGAGAGTATGTTGTGAAAAAATGAAGCAATTTGGTGCAGACGGCTTCAAGTAATGACCATTTCGATTTTTTAAACCATGCTGGCCAAATACAGATCTTAAAAACTTCAAAAAACATCATATCGTATTTTTCAAATATCTCTTAGAATACTGAACCGATTTGTACATTTTTTTCAGAGAAGCTCCTTATTGCCTGGCATTATATGGCTCACATTTTATTTTTTTGATAAATTGACCAAAAACAAAATGGCCGCCAAAGACATTTTATTTGGAAAATGTCGGTCCCCCAAGGAACATCGGAATATCTTTAAAACCAGATCACCAATAATTAATATCGACACGGATTCCTAAACTCTAACAGTTGTTTGAGAACTTGTGAGAAAATGATGCAAAAATTTTGAAAAACAAAAATGTTATAACGATTTGAATATTTATTTTGTGGTAAAAAGTGAAGCTGCCGGTAGAGGGGTTAAATGCGGTACCATCAGATAGCGCTTCACATCCAGAACAACTTTTCTAAAGACCTCAAGTTTCTACATTATCTGGATTTTGAGATATACCGATTTCAAACTGTGGTTTACTCAAACCGTATATAGTGCGTTCATTATTATGCGACTTTCATGTACATTTGTTGATTTTACCGTATTATAAAGGGTCATACTGTAAATAAAAACCGTCGAGCATTATTCTTAAGAAGATTCTTGAGGAATACATTTTGGTTTGGTGTCGATAGATATCTTTGTTGCAAAATGATAGCATATAAATCACAACTGTTGTACAAAGTACAACAGCGCAACAGC
Source organism: Aedes aegypti (assembly GCF_002204515.2). Taxonomy (NCBI): domain Eukaryota; kingdom Metazoa; phylum Arthropoda; class Insecta; order Diptera; family Culicidae; genus Aedes; species Aedes aegypti. Next base: position 352,091,765 of record NC_035109.1, on the reverse strand, counting down.
CCGAAGGTTAAATGGAGAATTTTGGGGAAATGGGCTTTATAACGATCCGTGCGGTCAGTTTCAACACCTGCACTAACATACTCAGACTATTATCGCTTGGTAAATGTTATTTCAATAGCTCATAAACAGTTTCCCTGCATATGATATGAAAAAAATATCAAAAACCTGATAAACTGGGGTATTTGGGTAAATTGTGTTTGATATCGATTCATGAGGTAAGTTTTAGTTCTTTTTCTTCCTTCTCTAGGCTATAGTTTTGAAAATGTCATGTAAATAGTTAATTACGGTTTCTCCGCGTTTAATATATCATATATCATAAAATAATTAAAAATAAAATAAGGAATTGGAGTGAAATGGACATGATAACTATTCGTGCAATAAGGTCCAACTCGTACACTGACGTCTTTGAGTTCCTATCGTCTAAAAATCGTTATTTCAATAGCTCATACACAGTTTCCCTGCATATAATGTGAGAAATCCTATCAAAATCTAATAAAAGTGGGGAATTTGGATAAAATGGGCATGAGAACAATCCGTGCGGTCATCAAAACCACTTTCATTCAATACCTCAGACAATTTTACATAAGACACAGCTATTTTCTCGAGGATTACTCGATGCGTTCAGCAGATACAGAATTCTCGTCGGTTTGTTACCTTTTGTTTCTACTGTGCGTTGACTGAACCAATTGCCTGATCAAGACATTGAATTAAATATCATTTCAGACTCAGCTTTGTCCACTTTTATAGAATGAGGAGGATTTACTTCCTGCAAAATCACCGAAAACTAATCAGTCATTTAGTCATTTAGTGATAAATTGACCATTTGATGATGCTCGTCTTCTCCTCACCGATATACTCGACTATGGTCATGATCAAACATGCGATTTATAATTACACAGAAAGAAAAATCCATGTAAATTGCAGCGAAAAATCATGCACATAAAGGGAATGCCTGATTTGTCGTGAATTTACATGACAAATCGTGTAAAATTACACCAAGATCATGTAAATGTATGCGAGTTATCGCGTAATCGGTTAGAGTCTTTGCTAGATTACACGATGTATAGCGGAAACTTACATAATGTTATTATAACTTTACACGACGTGACGTGTAAATTTGCGACAAATCTAGTATTCCCTTCATGTGCATGATTTTATGCTGAAACTTACATGGATTTTTCTTTCTGTGTAAATTCCACCGAAATGTATTTCCTGTATCGTACTGCAATTGCACTGCATTTTCCTGGATTGAAACGATGATCATGCAGCATTTGAACATGTCACAACTATAAGTTGATTTGTGCAACAATCCCTTGATTGATTTCAAGTTCAGCGTACCCGGAGAACTTTGTTGGACTCGTTATGAATCGTCAAGCCTCCCGGGTGAGCCATCCTACTTTTAGCAGGCGGATTTATTCTCCTACCACTAGGAGGATAATAGTTCGTCCCTGATCCCGTTCCACAGTTTTCATTCATACGGGGAAATACATTCAGCTCACTCACATGCAACGAGTTTGATTCGTTCACGTTGGTCGGACAAAAGTGGAATGAAATCAAAATTACAGAAAATCCAATTTGGGATCTGGAATCCACCCGAGGTTCAATTTGCGCTCAGCCTGCCAATATTGGAGCTTGGAGCCGCTTTTCTGATTATTGATGTCGTCTCGTGATTGAGAGTGCGTTCCCAGAAGGGCACACGAATCAAGACATTGTAAAAATTATTTTTGTCGGAAAAGTTACATTTTATATTGGGTGCGCTGTTGACATCCATATCCTACATTCACAATAACTTGTGATGAAATTTTTTTTTCTAAATTTCGTTATCTCGTTACACAGACAGAGTAAGATAACAGAATATCTTATCGATGATAGGAATCTCCAATGTGATTCGCAAGCAATCCATATCCTATGGAATTCTACGGTTTTCGTTGTGAAAACATTTTGTCAATTATCTGCAATACATACCACAATTTTTCTTCTGGGATTAGTTTTGAATCTTCGGAAGATGCTACTATAATTTTTAGAAAATTTGTCCTATTTCTCAAGAAGCATTTGCAATGGACCCTGGAAGCATTGATTCTGATAAGCGGTCGTCCATTAATAACGTGGTCATTTATGAAACGAAGGAGGAGTCTGGCCAAAGACCATGGGCCATACATACTTCATAACTTTTGTGTTTGCAGAAGACCACGAGGGTGGAGAACGGTGGATTTTGAAATTAAAAAAAAATGATCACGTAGTTAATGGACAACCCCTAAAAATCTTCTTCTTCATGGCATTACGTCCCCACTTTGACAAGCTTACATATAAGCTAAGCACTTCCACAGCTATTAACTGAGAGTTTCTTTGCCAAAGTTGCTATTTTCGCATTCATGCATCGTGTGGTAGGCACAATCATACTCCTTGTCCAAGGAAGTTATGGCAGTTTTCATTATGAGAGATCCTGGACCAACCGGAAATCGAACTCTGATTCTTACAGCATAAATTTGCTTTGAAGCTGTCCATATAATATACGCCGTGCTGTGTAAATTTGAGAACCCTTAACTTTTCTGAATTTGCACCGAACCAATTTAACATTCACCTAGCCAGCGAACCTTGACCAAAAAAGGGCTGCAGCAGTTTATGTTCTGTGAACTTTTCCGCCAATTTAGGTCGTCTATCGATGACTGCGACCCGGCACACGGTGAAAACTTGAACCTTCTACTTTTTTCCATTCCCATTCTTGTGTTTGCCTAAATCTTCGAGCCACCAAGGGCATAAATCAAAGCGTTGGGTGCTCATAAAAATTTATGAACTGACGGAAAATTTGCTTTGTCATTCTTCGTCCCTAGCGTGTCCTGCCGATCATCGGTCAGCGGGTGGTGTCCTGTGTTCTTGGAATAAAAAGCAGCAGTTCGGATGGATCGGTAAGCGGAAACCGGAGACCTCCAAACGAACGGATGCAGTCACGGCTCGGTGAATCCGTAACAGACTGAATGCCGGCTCCCGATTGTCCGGTTTGGGTTTTTGTTTCATCTTCTGTGTGGGATTCGCAAAGGACTTCGAAGAGCTGCGGGACGTGATGGGTCCGAAGGAAAATATTTGCGTTCGAATGAATCGGAAAAAAGGGCTCACAATGGGAGCTTTTCACAAAAATGACGATCAAATCTTTTGAGGGGTCTTAGATGGTGTTTTAGAGCTCTAGTGTCTTCAGAGAGTTCTTCAACATTATTGTCCTGAAATAGTTTGAAGTTTGGTTACAGGGAAACTTGACTGAACAAAAATGTTGAAGAAAACTGAATTTAGTTAATAAATTTTCGAGCTGTTTAGTAGAATATCTATAAGTAAATGGAAAAACGAATTTGGTACTATACCATTTAATTTTACTAGAGTTTGTATCATTTGACAGATAGGGAAAGTGAACCAGTTATGGTCATAATGGTTCCCTATTTGGCCATATGTGAAATTTCGATTGCTTTCACATTTTTAATATTTTCAAACGTCTTAACATCTAGATACATCTTTTATGCTATTGCTAAAACACACAAAACTTTTCAAAATGTTAAGAAATTCAAGTTATCACGTATGGCGAAATAGGGAACCACTATGGCCATAACTGGTACATCTACCATACTCGTATTTTCAGTATCGTATACTTGATTTAATTTGAAGAAACCCATCACATTCACACGTTTACTACTTAAATTAGGTATAAAGTCAAGATTACCTTGCGAATGATCTTAGACAAATTTCTGGAGTATAGCTTACAGACCCACCATCTGTTAATTAATTTCAAGGCAGCGTACGATTCAGTGAAAAGAAAGGAGCTGTGGCTGAACGTTGTTTTCCAGCGAAACTTATTGAGCTCATTCGTGCAACGCTGGATAGTTTGAAATCAAATGTTCGAATTACAGACGAGATATCCACCTCGTTTGTGGCTTTAGGCGGGTAGAAGCAGGGAGACGTGACTTTCGACGGTGAGAGTTTAAGTAGTTTTCTTTCACTCAGGCCTATACGGGTTAACCTTACTAAGGACCGACCCACTTCAAAATTCAAATCAATGTAACTTTTGAATGACATAACCTAGCAACTTAAAATTTATTGACAATAATTTTTTTTTGTGAGAAATTTTATTTTCTTGGAAACAAAAGTTTTGAATGAGCCCTAGGGGAGCTTCCATAAAAAAAGCTACAAATTCTGACTTAGGGTTGTTTTCGACCCGAACGTTCAAACAGCTCGCGAAAATGAGTGTGTTGACCGAAATTAGTTCTGTCAAATGAATGGCACATATATCTAGTTCCAGAAACCCTCCCGGAGATCCGGGTTTGGTCACTGTTGCCACCGAGAACCTGCTAAATATAAAAACAAGTCCTTCTAGAGATTCTTACCTTGACAACCTGTAGTGTTGTAACCAAACAAGTAATCTGAACCGTCCTCATATTGTTGAATAGGTATTCACTTGGACAGTGAAAAGAGATTCTCAAATCATTTACTTATTCATGCCCGGTTCCATATACCCGGAACAACCGAAAAGTAAGTTTCCATCGCAGTTTTGTATATGTGTAAACAAAAGTTTTATGAACACTTACGCCACCAAGTTCAGAAATTTTGAATCTCAGGACTTGTATAAAGGTATCCCTTGCGCTACTGAACAACTTTGCCAAAGACGCAATCAGTTCTGGATCTCCTTCTGGGTTTACAAAAATCATGCAATATGTTGTAAAAATATGGTTGGGTGCGTTACAGGAACGTAACAAATCGTTTTCCAATAGCTACTTAACGAGTCCGTTCTGAAAATACCCATATGCACAGATTTCCAACAATTTTCATAAACCGGCTGTCGTCATCTTGTTTTCTGGGCCGCCATCTTGGATTCCAAAATTTATTGGAAGAATTGGAAGCAATTTTCAACCTGAACAAACTTGTCGAAAAAATCAATAATCAAGATCTTGAGATACAATGATTTTCATGAACTGGATATCGCCATCTTGCTTTCTAGGCTGCCATCTTGGATTCCAAAATGTTCAATTTGAAGCAATTTTTAACCTGGACAAACTTGTCAAAAAAAATATTGCTGCTAAATGGTCAGGATCTTGATATACAACGATTTTCATGGATTGGAAGTCGCCATCTTGTTTCATTAGCCATTATAGATTCCAAGATGTTCAAAGTTTCAAACTGAACAAAAACTTGTCGAAAAAATCATCCTTTCAAATATGATATTTAAATAGGGGCCTAGATAGCCGTAGCGGTAAACGCGCAGCTTTTCAGCATGACCATGCTGAGGGTCGTGGGTTCGAATCCCACTGGTCGAGGATCTTTTCGTAAAGGAAATTTTCTCGATTCCCAGGGCATAGAGTATCTTCGTACCTGCCACACGATATACACATGCAAAAATGGTCAATTGGCATAGAAAGCTCTCAGTTAATAACTGTGGAAGTGCTCATAAGAACACTAAGCTGAGAAGCAGGCTTTGTCCCAGTTGGGACGTAACGCCAGAAAGAAGAAGATATCAAAATCTTGAGATACAATTATTTGCATGGACCAGAAGTCACCATCTTGTTTTTTAAGGCCGCCAACTTAGATTTTGATATATTCAATTGAAAGCAACCTGGACAAACTAGTCGAAGAAATTATCCTTCTCAATAATTTGTACCTATTGTATGCTCACTAGTGCCGCCTAGCGGATGCATTCCTAAGAAAATAGGCTCAACACGGAGTAGTCCTTGAACTGGGTAACAACATCAACTTGGCACCTCCATCCAGCGGGCGGTGAAGCGGATTTTCGGAGCTTTCAAAATTTTTTACTCGTTTACTTGAAGAGCTACTGGAAAGTTGTGTTCTAACGAAATCTTCACTGACAGACGCCAAGATTATCAGCTTGAGAGAGAATTTTTAGTACATCCTTAAAGTACTTTTTTCTGTTTAATTTTGGAAGGGTCCCTTTTCTCCATAATAAGTAAATCATTTTCCCATACTAAATTCAAGTCGCTTGCCCAGTTGTTAAACGATTTTTTTTTTGATTTTTAAAATTTTCCATGGTTTTGTTTAGACCCATTTACTACCATTAGTGACTATGCAGTTTTTCTATTTCGAAAATTTATGAAAATCGATAATGCCTGATATAGCAGTGTTGTCAATCTTGATGGTTTTAATTGCACTTGGATGTGCTTTCGGGAATTAACGCATTTGTTTCTCCATTGTGCTTCAAGTATGACGTGGGGACTAAATAGGCAATTCTATGAAGGCGTAGTTTATTTTTCAGACAAAGACAATATTGGTACTTCCGACAAGACGTTCTTTAAACCTATGAAAATTGGTTCAATGATATATAAAAAATGTAGCTTCAAATATAACTTTTGGGGGCTTTTTAACGAAGATGCTTTCAAAGAACAACCTCGTTTTGAAAATAAAATAAATGGGAAATCTAATAGTATGCGGCTTATTTTTCATAAGTTCTCAAAACCAAAAACTCGTGTGCTCTTTAGAATTCGATTCACAAAAAAAACTTCAAAATTTGAGCTAAAAATATTAGCATTTAGAGTGCAAGCGACTTGATGGTGAACTTGCATGGTATAAAAAATGATCTTTAGTGAAGTATACATAAATTTGTTATTTTTCAACTACTAGTTAAACTACTTTTAACTAAAATCAAAGCTAGTCTTGGTTAAAAATAGTTTACGCAAATTTTTTCCGCATTTCACTAAAAAATCAATCTATGTTTGACCTTAACTTCATGACCATTTTAGCGATTCCAAATATTTTTACATGCTTTTGAAGTTAATTGGATTGTTCCCAAACTGCCTTTACAACACATTTCACTCAAAAACTGCACAAAAACATGATTTTTAACGAAAAATACCACTTTTTTTTGCAATTTAAACATTATGTCTAAAGCTGAATCTGGGTTTTCTCATTTGTTTTACCTTTGAAATGGACTGGAATGCAACAGTTTGTAAATTATTTTGAAACAATAACAAATATATTATTGTTTCAAAATAATTTACAAACTGTTGCATTCCAGTCCATTTCACATGTTTAAAAAGCATAAGTACTATTCAACTTGTAAGTAAAACAAGATGCTTCATTTACTTAAGTTTAATGGAAAAATGCAATTTTCGGCGAAAAATCTTAAAAAATCCAAATAAGTTGGACTTTTACATTTAAAAAATCATGTTTTTAGGTAGTTTTTGTTAAATAACTAAGTCAAAATCTTTTTTAGGAAGCATGTGTTGTATGGACAATTTGAAAACAACTAAATTTGCTTCTGAAACATGTTAAAATATCTGGAATCGGTTGATTTTTTTTAGTAAAATGAGGAAAAATTTGAAGAAAACTAATTTTAACTAAGGCTAGTTTTGATTTAAAACAAATGTATTGTTCTACAAAGATTTCATAAATTAGTTTTGAAAAAAAAATTAAGCTAAATGTTTTAAAATTGATAAGAAAATTGATGATTCAGTGATTACACTGAAAACCATTTTTATAACTTGGAAATTCACCTTCAAGACGCTTGTGCTACCTCTATATCGGAATTTATTTAGTTCAAACTTTGAAGTTTCTCTTTTAATGTAATTTAAATTCAAAAGAGTAAAGGAATTTTTGGTTTTGAGAACTATTGAAAAATAAGTCGCAAGCTATTTCCAATTCTAATTTCTCTGCCTATTTTGAATACCACTAGGGAACACGTGTTTGTCTCGCCGAGCAGAAGAAAATAACTTCTGAATACCAAACTAAGGTATTCCATACCAGATAACTTCCAATACTTACAACCTGAATGAAATATGAATGAGCCCTGCATAAGAGGTAAAATACCTCAAATAATATCTCAAGCATATTCTACGAACACCAAACTGATAATTAGATCAGGTATTGTAATACCTCAATAATACTTGATGGATTTTCATATAAAAGTGAAATTTTTCAATAGTAGTTCAATACCTCCAGCAGACCTCAATAGCTGTTTAATACCTCAAATAAGTATTTTTTATTGTTTTAAAGATTTTGTTCAATACCATAATAATACCAAATTGAGGTACTGACAACTGAACAATACCTAATTTTGGTATGATATCAAAATATGGTATGCATAAGTTATTGGGGAATTATTTGTTCCTCCTCGGGTCAAGCTGCCTATTTCAGCCAACTTGCATGCAAGTTTGCCTGCTTGGATGGCCTAATTTGCCACATAATTCAACCTTCTTTTTTAATTTCTTTATCAGTATCATTACATTACATTACATTCATTTCTTATACCTAGGTGTTCTGTGTTATTAGACAACACTATCATCCTAATTTGGTAAAACAAATTTAAGATTTTACTAACATTTTGTTAACAGCATATTACATTTCATTTGCCGTAGCAGTTCAGATTGTTTACAGGTGAGTTGATTCCACCTGCTTATAAGAGAAAAACAACATGTTTTCAATTAACTTAACCTAAATATATAACGCATTAATCTTGGCAATAGAAGATTGTAACGATTTTTGCCTGAAATTATTAATTACTTTATTTGACATCTGTTCCAATGTTTCAATATTGAGTATTCTATGTATTAGTTCAAACTTCTTGTGAATAACAATACTTATCAACAAAGTTCATAATACTTTCGATACTCAAATATTATTTTTGATAGTTTAGAAAAGTATTGTATTTTGCTAAGTAGAGAAATGAAGAATTTTTTATGAAGACTGCGAGCATATTCGAAAAAATCTATGTAATTCAAATATAATCAAGTAATTTGAACCAAATTATGTTTGAAATGAAGTTAAAGTCCTATTTGACATGAATGATGGATTAGAGCACAAAAAATATGAAAAATCATACATTAAATTTTATGTAAAATCAGGGGGGGTTGTGTACAAGGCACGACCGCATGACGTTAACTACGCCAAGTGATTTTCTGCATTTGAATTTTAGTCGATTGTCATAGTTGCAGCCTTCCTTTAGTTCAAACTCTAACATAATATCGTAACGGTCGCAACATTGTAGATTTTCAATTGACACCCAGTATATTGCCGTAAGACGTAGTTAACGTCATACGTCAATATATTGCATTTCAACGGCACAGCAGCAGCGTCCTCGGAAACATCCACGGAAATCAGTAGGGGTTGTGTACAAGACACGACCGCATGACGTTAACTACGCCATGTAATTTGCTGCATTTGTATTATAGTCAAATGTCATAATTGCAACCGTGATTATTTTTGAATTTGCATCTTGTGAGAAAAATTTTTATCTTGGCTTTGGCAATGATGGTGCATCACAACGGAAATTGAAAAACATGCGTTCAAATATTACGTAACGCAACAGGGGGAGGGAGAGGGTCTTTCGTAGTGTTAACATAAAAATTTAAAATCTTTCATTACATGGGGAAAGAAGGGGAACCAAAACTAGAAAATTTTGCGTTACGTAATATTTGAATCATTCCTTAACAATAGAAAATATATTGCATCCCAACGGCACAGCAACAGCGTCCTCGGAAACATCCTCAAATTGCCGTATTGTCAATTATTCGTAATAAATCAATTGTTGTATGCTGCTATGAGATGAATTAAGAAATTATAGCAAGTATGTGGTAAACACTTTAGGGAAAATTAAACAATTAACTCTTCAAAACACATTTGTTGGCTCTGGAAAGGGCCGATTGAATTGTTGAATTTGCGTAACACGGACACATTTTGACGGCGCACTGGTTGCGTCCTCCTCGCCCGATGAGATTTACGGTGCGGATGACGATGTGCGCTTCAACAAGCGGCTTTGGTCGATTTTCTTCAGCCATCTCGTACAAACAGCTTGCCTCTGGTAGCAGGTTTGGAGGAGCTCTTACCAGCTCGAAAGCGAAAGCAGAATGAAACCGAATTCAACGAAGAAGGGATGCTTTATACCCTTAGAATAGCAGGTGATGCTCCTCCTTTCAAATTCTTCGTTTTCTCATCTGGGAAATAGGCTATATGAAACTGATGTCTGGGTAAGGGAATTACAAGATTAGCATTGTTATTGCATCCCAACGGCACTGCAGCAGCGTCCTCGGAAACATCCTCAAATTGCCGTATTGTCAATTATTCGTAATAAATCAATTATTGTATGCTGCTATGAGATGAATTAAGGAATTATAGCAAGTATGTGGTAAACACATTAGGGAATATTACACAATTAACTCTTTAAAACACATTTGTTGGCTCCGGAAAGAGCCGATTGAATTGTTGAATTTGCGTAACACGGACACATTTTGACGGCGCACTGGTAGCAATCCTCCTCGCCCGGTGAGATTTGCGGTGCGGATGACGATGTGCGCTTCAACAAGCGGCTTTGGTCGATTTTCTTCAGCCATCTCGTACAAACAGCTTGCCTCTGGTAGCAGGTTTGGAGGAGCTCTTACCAGCTCGAAAGCGAAAGCAGAATGAAACCGAATTCAATTTTTTTTTTTGCCAATTTAATTCATTTTATTCATTCTTGTTTTGGTTTTACAATAATTTTACATTTTAAGTGTTTCTACTCTCAGGTACTTCATCTTTAGTTTTCGATATTTTAAACATGTCTTATGTTAGTTTTAATTCAGGTAATTTTTCAAAATTTACATTTTGGCTTTAATAGCACTGTTTGTTTTAATTTGTTAATTTGATAACCTACCTAATCTTCCTTAGCCTAAAGGGCCAGCTCCGGGGCAGGCGTTCACATTCCTACGAACAGGACCTCTCTAGTTGCCATTTTCAAGAATGAAAAGGCCTAGAGCACAGATCTGCTCGTAGCGAGTTTTGCAGCATCGCAGTCGTTCCGCAAGTTGGTGGAATATGGGCACCAATTGCTCCATCGTATATAGAGGAGAACCCTCCTCCGGGAGGGATTCGCCTTCTTGTTGTTGTCGCCGGAATCCAGGAGGTGGAGGGGGTGGCAGCCACGGATTGTTGAATGACTTCGGTGTGGGATTGGATCTGGAAGCCGCTGATCCAGATGTTAGTTCCGGGAAGTTCAGGATGTCCAGCGCCGGAGGATGGCTTCTTGGTTGGTTCTTCGTCCTTGCTTTTTTGCGGATTTCGATGAACTCCTTACGCTTCAGGCAATCTTTGGATGAAGCTTGATGTGGGCCTCCACAATTGGAGCATTTCGATTCCATTTTCGTGTCCGGAAATTCCTTCTCGAATGCAACACGCATGCATCCTTCGATGTTGTGGTCATCTCCACCACACTTAGCACAGCGGGGAGCCATGAAGCAGTTTCTTGTGCCGTGACCAAAACCACAGCAGTTCATGCATTGTGTCACTTCGCGATGCACTGGACGATAACGCTGCCACTCAACCTGGGTGTAGTTGATGATCCTGATGGTTTTCAGCTCCTTGAGGGTGATGGAGTTTCTCTCGATGTGGACCAGGTAAAGTTGGTCGCGGTATTTGCGTGTTGTGTCACGCCGGGCGATCTTGTAGAGGTTTGTCACCTTCAGACCACAGTTTTCCAGCTCCTTCTCGACATTCTTGATGTCCATGTCTTCGAGTCCACGAAGTACTACCTTCAGTGGCTTGTCCCCGGGAATATCATGAGTAAAATACTCATGTTTTCCCATTTTCAGGATGTCCAGCACCCGATAAAATTAAGGCTTCGAATCAGCCAGTACTTTTAGCCCATCGGAGCACAGCCGTAAGGAACACTTGAGGGTGCCCTTCGCAATGCGTTCTCTGAGGGTTTGACGCAGACCCGGAGGGTCTCCTTGAATATAGATCGGCGGGCACTTCTCCTTCCGCTCTGGGTCAGCCATGCTTGGCACAGCTGCGATCCGTTTCTTCTGCTTGTTGGTAACCGGTGGAACACCAGTTTCGCCATCCTTCAGGGTTGAGAAGGTGTTATTTGCGAGAATACTCGCCTCATACTGACTGGTCGGGAGACCAGCGCTTGCTGCAGCCGGTAGCTTGTTCGCATCGATTTTCGGAGCACCTGGAGTGTTGCTCGTCTGGTGTTTTTTCGCGGTCCTACGCCGGTTTACGTCATCATCGCTCGGTGTTCGTTTGAGCGAGTTACTCACTGCCGCGTTGGCTGCTTGCTTCTCCATCTCGGAATCGCGAGCAGGACTCGCACCGCACGGAAAGAGTTTCGACCGAATCAGTTGTCTGATTTGCACACGCACCGAAAAACACGTCTGAACATGTCAGACACTCGGACTGGAATGGATGATAAACCGAATTCAACGAAGAAGGGATGCTTTATACCCTTAGAATAGCAGGTGATGCTCCTCCTTTCAAATTCTTCGTTTTCTCATCTGGGAAATAGGCTATATGAAACTGATGTCTGGGTAAGGGAATTACAAGATTAGCATTGTTATTGCATCCCAACGGCACTGCAGCAGCGTCCTCGGAAACATCCTCAAATTGCCGTATTGTCAATTATTCGTAATAAATCAATTATTGTATGCTGCTATGAGATGAATTAAGGAATTATAGCAAGTATGTGGTAAACACATTAGGGAATATTACACAATTAACTCTTTAAAACACATTTGTTGGCTCCGGAAAGAGCCGATTGAATTGTTGAATTTGCGTAACACGGACACATTTTGGCGACTTTGGTCAATTTGCTTCAGCCATCTCGAACAAATTAAGGAATATTAAACAATTAACTCTTTAAAACACATTTGTTGGCTCTGAAAAGGGCCGATTGAATTGTTGAATTTGCGTAACACGGACACATTTTGACGGCGCACTGGTAGCAATCCTCCTCGCCCGGTGAGATTTGCGGTGCGGATGACGATGTGCGCTTCAACAAGCGGCTTTGGTCGATTTTCTTCAGCCATCTCGTACAAACAGCTTGCCTCTGGTAGCAGGTTTGGAGGAGCTCTTACCAGCTCGAAAGCGAAAACAGAATGAAACCGAATTCAACGAAGAAGGGATGCTTTATACCCTTAGAATAGCAGGTGATGCTCCTCCTTTCAAATTCTTCGTTTTCTTTTCTGAGAAATAGGCTATATGAAACTGATGTCTGGGTAAGGGAATAACAAGATTAGCATTATGCTGTTATTGCATCCCGACGGCACAGCAGCAGCGTCCTCGGAAACATCCTCAAATTGCCGTATTGTCAATTAATCGTAATAAATCAATTATTGTATGCTGCTATGAGATGAATTAAGAAATTATAGCAAGTATGTGGTAAACACATTAGGGAATATTACACAATCAACTCTTTAAAACACATTTGTTGGCTCTGGAAAGGGCCGATTGAATTGTTGAATTTGCGTAACACGGACACATTTTGACGGCGCACTGGTAGAAATCCTCCTCGCCCGATGAGGTTTGCGGTGGTGATGACGATTCACAAGCGGCTTCAGTCGTGGCGGCGTGTTGTTGTTCCATTCGCGTTCCATTGAAAACTGAGCTGAGAATGCGAAAGGCACTCGAGACTTGCTCGCCGACCATGTTCACAGTCTGACGGCAAAAAGAAGAATGAGCGAAGAAGCAGGAATCGGTCTGCTTTTATAGTGCGAAGCGTAAGGCAAAAGAAGCGTGGAAAACTGCTTGCACGTGATTGGTTGCGTAAGAAAGGGGTCGACATTTTCCAAATTTTCAATAGTTTATTGTCGATATTCAATAGTTTTCTCCATCCGAGGAAATTGCTGTATATATTTCCGACCGATTGGTGGGAAATTTTTTAAAATCTATCGATAAATGACTGAGTTATTAGCGTTCAAAATCTTTCATAATTTCGTGACGATCGCAAAATTTTAGATTTTCAATTGACACCCAGTATATTGCCGTAAGACGTAGTTAACGTCAAAATCAATGAAACCATACAACTTTGACGACCTTCAGCTAAAAATTGTGACGTGCTGGAACATTTCTGAGAATGACATCAGATTCACCAATCCTAAATCTACTAGAATCCCATGATTTGATCCTTGAGACACGTAAAAATGTCCTTTTTGTCACGCTGTTCAATCATTCACAGTGATTGTTTTGATGGCTTTTGACTGTTGACCCGTTCTTAAGCCAACTTGTGACATACATTCACCATTACATTTTATCGAGTTTTTCTAAATTTTATCTAGTAGTTCAGAAATGATGTATGTCGGCCAAATACCTACCTCAGGAATTACAAAGATTACTGTTCTGATATTTTGAAATTTTGGAATAGAATAGCCAAAGAAACTGATTTTGATGATGTACAGGCTTAACTAATTAAATTTCTCATTGAAAACAAAGTCTGATCACATAATTATCTGCAGAAAAGTTGCTTGAAAGCTCTTGTTTCAAAACTTTGCATTTGGTTGGTGTATGCCTCTGAATTTTATATGAAAAACAGTTTTTTTGGCTCAGGTTTACCATGTGACTTGGCTGAAACATTATTTGGTGCAAATATTAAAAGAGAATACTGAATATATTCTCTTAAGACTCCGATGTGGTAAAACGCCATTTGACGATTAGAAATTTTGATCGCCAATTTTTTTTTCCTGAAATAGTCCCATTGTGCGTCTTCTGTCGGAATAGAACTAACAGATGATGGCGTGGGAGACAAAACTATAAACAATACTCGGTAAAAATGTGGCATTTTGGAGTTGAGGAAAAAATGGGCAAAAGCAGATTGATGGACAGCCAGACGGGCTGTCGCCAGTTGGCGCAACAAAATTGAAATCCCAATTGTAGAGCGTGAAGGAAGAAGTTCAATTTTTCACACAGAAAGTCATCAAGAGGGACGCTGACAGAGCGTAGATGGGAGTAAATCAATCAGCACCCCAGACTTCTTGAACATGGCGAGTCTTACTGGAAAATCACATTAAATCAACAGCTCTTCGACCATTTAAGGTTTCCTCGAAAAACGATACCCTTATTTCAGAGGGAGAGAAAAGGCACCCGAGCAGGAACGAATAACTTGTAGCTATTTTTACATACCATATTTTGGTATTATACCTTAATTAGTTGTTGTTCAGTACTCCAAGTATTGTCCAAACTTCAGTTATGTATAATTTGGGGCATTTAAAAATATTTCATCGAGGTATTGGAAAGCTACCAAGAGCTGCTCGAGGTATCGAGCATCTACTGGAAAATGTTACTTCCATATGACAATTAATCATGTATTACTTAGGTATGCATGAAGTGTTATTTGAGGTATTTTTCATCTTATGTAGAGCCCTTTCATACCATTTTCAGATGATTAGTATAGACAATTATCTGGAATGGAATACCTTACTTTGGTATTCTGCAGCAATTTTCTTCCGCTCGGGTACGGAAACAAAAGTTGAAAAGGTCAAACAATTCGTTTCTTCCTCCCGGCAAAGAAAAGACGGTTGATGGCACATTTTTGGGACCATTTCCTCTCGAGTTCACATTTTCGCACCACCACCAACGGAAAAGTCCAGATCGTCACAGTAAATTGACACACAGTTGCTGTCGTTTTTTCACTCCTGCATTCTCCTCTGGCGGAGAAAAACAATCGCCATTGAATGAAAATTCAATTAGTTGGACGATGAAAAAATGCCGCCCATTTGAGGACTCTTTTGGCTCGGCCTCTTGTTCTGATGCTTTGTTAGGGGGCGTCATGGACAAGATTTTCCAACGGACGCCAAACGATGACAAGTTGGACTCGGAAATCCGGCTCGGTGGATCTTCCGCTACAATGTAGAGACTTCGAGGACGGCCATCAGTCAAGAGGAATGTTCGCGTCTAGTCGTGGAGGGAGAAACACGTTTGATGGACCTAATCAAGTGGGTGTTTTTTAGAGGGAGGCCCCATTCGGTGAGAAAATATGAAGTGACAGTCGATAAAAACGCCGGGCTGTTGAGAGGGGGAAAACCTAGGAATCAAATTTTGCTGAAATTTGATCTCAGTGAAACCCAATTTCATGGAGTGTTTCAGGAATTTGAAAAGACATTCTGAATGTTCTTTATATTCTTTAATGTTGACAAAGAATCATCCATTATGTAACTATGATTTATAAGTCTGGCTAACCATTATCTAAATTTATTTATGGAAATCCAGATCAACTTTGAGGTATAAATATTCCACGTATTTTCATCGCTAAGTACAAGAACGTCGATTTCTACAGGAGATATTTCACTGACGGTTCCCGTTTCAATGGATCCACTGGCTTCGGTGTCTTCAAAGAAAACTCTTCCGCCGTCTAAAAACTTCAAGAACCGTGCACGGTTTATGTTGCTCAGTTGGCAGAAATCAACTTCGATTTGGGGATGATCTCAAACATACTCGCAGACCACTTCTCCATATTCTCGGATAGCCTCAGTTCTATTCAGGCCCTTCGATCGATGAAACCTCCAAAGCATACATCAAAATAATAGAGTAGATATGTGCACTGGTCGAACGATCATATAAGATTACCATTGTGTGAGTCCCTTCTCATTGCTTAATTAATGGCAATGGGAAGGTGGACTCTCTCGCAAAGGTGGGCGCTGAGGAAGATGAGATTTATGATAGAAGAATTTCACACGATATTTTTTTCATTTAGTACGTTTAAGTTCTACTCACGGTTTACAAAGCGATTCTTTAAATGGCCGCTAAGGTGCCGCTAAATGGGACGGTGGTTACATTCCATAATTCCTAGAGTTTTCTGCGAGCGTGGTGGAGAGGTTTGGAGGTAAGTCAAGATTTCATTCACGTGATGTCAAGACTTATGTCCAACCATTACTCGCTAGACGCACATTTGCACCTCGCGGTGGGGGGTGGGACCTTTCGCATAAAGACGTTTCACATAAGGACGTGGTAATAAATTTGACAAGGTTGATACTCATGTTGGCTCATAGAATTGTGGTTAAATAAATGTACTATTTTCCGAAAATCATTGCACTATTTTAGCAAAGGCCTTTAAATTCACAAGTGTAGCTTGCAACGATTATTAGATATAAATGAGATTTTTAGCCAAACAGGCTCAATATAATATGATCTGATTTTGGAATCAACGATTGTTTATGGTTATCCAAAAACTTCTTTGAGTGTAATTTGTATCTACGTAACCAGAGATCTACCGAAGGTTATGAGTAAGGTTCAAACGCAAGAAAACTCAAACAGTTATATTCTAACAAGTTTGGAGTCCAATGGTTTTCAAGGGATGTCCAAGAACTAGGTGGAATATATTTTCTTTAGCTTATATGAGTATAATTGTTGTCCATGAAACTCCAAGAGATCACTGGCTACCACTGGCGTAGCTAGGATTTTTTTCTGGAGCGGGCCTAGGGGGGGCCTAGCAAAAATCTGTCTTACAGAAGTAATGTTGGTCACAACCAGTGCTGGGAATGGTAATAGTAGTAGGCTTGAATTTCGCGAAAATCACGTGGCTTTCCCAGTAGAATAAAAGTGGCGATAAACAGGCAACTTTATCGTAGTTCTGCGACCCGGATCATTTTTCGGATTCTACGCCCGTGTTAAGACCAGAACGGGCAAAATTCTGTATGTTGACTTATGCTGCCTATGCTGTGGGCATGTTAACGAGAAAACGGAACACAGTTAACTCCTTGAAAAAGGCACAATAAATGTGTCCGAAACGTCGGATGAAAACATAAAGTCCGTTTTTGAGCATAATAGACTGAAGGCCATAACCTACAACATTTGTTTGGCTACTGTAGAATGAATTTCAGATTTTTTTCCAATCCTGGTCACAATAATAGAGATTTTAACAAATCTCGTAGTTTTAACAGTATTGATTTTATTTATTTGTTATTTTGTCTCATTTCCGGACACATCAGTGATATTTAAAATTTTCAACTTTCGCTACGGAAAAGATCCAGTAATCCAGTCGAAAATTTTTTAAGAATTCTAGCAAAAAATACTCACAAGGATTTGTGATTCTTCCACTATTTCTTCAAGAGCTCCCTTACCAGTTTTCACGTATTAGGTACGTCCTGGGATTTGCACGGAAAACTATTCCCAGACTGCCTGATCTCACCAGAAAATGCTGTCAGAGAATGCTTTAGAACTTCTTTTAACCATTTCTCCTGAAAGGTCCTCTACGTACTTATTACATTTAAAATCCAATTGTAAGTTTAAAACATCCTCCATTTTTTCACTATTAAGTTGTTTATGATTTTCAGGATAAACTGAGGATTTCTCCAAAAAAAGTACAAAAAAAATCTAAGAGTCTCACTGAAAATGTTTTCATGATCACCAAGCCAAAACTCATCCCACGGATTCTTCACAGAGTATTCCAACACTTTTTTCAACTTTGCTTTTGAAGTTCTTCCTAAAGTTTCTATACAGGATTGTTTGAAAAAATCGCAGCAAAAATTATCCAGATTTCCTGCAAAAAAATGTTTTTTCCAGATGTTACTTTAAGGATTTCTCGTAATATTCCACAAGAATTGCCTAATCAATTAAAAAGAACTCAATTGGGAAAATGTTGTTAATGATTTTTCAAATAAATTTTCCGCAGATTTATCTGCATTTCTTCACAGATAATTATTTTTTAGATTTCTCATTCAAAACTCCCTCGAAAATATTTTTTGTTAGTTTTCAAAAATGCTTATCTAAGAGATGATTAAAAGATTCTAAAATTCCTATAAAATTCCCAGCAGAATACGTTCTACTGTTCTTTCAAAAACTCTTCCGCAAAAATACTTAAATATTTCCCGAGTCATTTGTTCAGGGATTTCCTGAGGAATTATATTATTGTTTCCCTGATTTATCTTAGTATTTTCCAAAGTTTTTTTTTTGTTTTCCTTTGAACCGCACTAAAGATTCCTTTGGGAATTTTTTGAAAAAATTTCTCATCAGATTTACGTGGATTTTGCTATTTATTCTTGAATTTGTTAAACAATTTTAAAATAGGGGAAGATCCCCCAGTACCGGACACTTAAGCCACTAAATTCATAATTCGAAAACTAATGATTTTATTGGCTCGTGTTACCCATTTATATATCATTAACATTTTTAAAGTGTACATAAATAAATTTGAAAATATAAATATGAATTTTGACAATGCATTTTGATGATGTATTTTAGTACCAAATTGATCGATCTTGAAAGGTGGCACCCAATACCGGACACGATCTGGAAATGCCTCGAATTCTGCAAATTTGAACATCATTGAATGTGTACACTATAGGAATAGTTCATAATTACCAATTCAATGCATTTGCAACATTTACAAGAATAATTTGGGTTTTTCTTAGTTTGCAAAATGCCTATCAAAAACCTCTTCCATATATGATGAAAAATAGCACATTTTACGATGTCGTTCTGAATGTTCATTCTTCTCAACTTTATTGCATGTTTGATACCATGATCGACGGAACCCATGAAAAATGAAAGTATTTTGGGACACTGACGCAATGATTACAAAGATATCATATAACAAATCAAGCTGTCCGAAACTGAGGGACAGGAGGTGCTTAACAAAAATTGTAATTTGTCCATATTTAGTTCAATTGTGATACAAAATACATTCATACTATCAAATAAGGATTATGTTCGATCATGCTTGCCTGATCCAAAGTATTTTTTCATATTCGAAATAATTACTAAATAGGCTCAAAATTAAGGGAATACGTTAATTTTGTAAAGATTTTCAAATTTTTCTACTTTTTTAAAAAGGCATGCATATTTCAAGGATGTATTATTCTACGCAAACATTCGTCTACATAATAGCTTTCTTTTCTACCAATACACCATCTTGATTGGACCATGATTTCTCAATGTTTCGACTTTGTCCGGTATTGGGTGCTGTCCGGCACTGGGGGATCTCCCCCTACTTGATTTCAATTCTGGCATCAAGTATATTTTCAGGTTCTAGAAATAACTCCATTTTTTCCGAATGGTAATCTCAGGATTCTTCCGAACATAACATTTGAAAATCTATCCACCGTCCATTTTTAGGTTCAAAAACTACTCCAGGAATATTTCAATATTTTTAGAGATTGCTTTACAAATTCCTCTACGAATCACACCATATCAGATTTCTAGAGAAACACATACAAAAAAGATTTGAAAGAACTTTGTTGGTAATTATATGAATAATTGGAAATTAACTATAATTGGGAAAAATTTACTAAATCCCTGTCGTAAAATGCAAAAATTAAACCGTAAAATTTCTGCAACATGTTAACAATGTACCTCACAGAAAACCTTAAATTGTCCTTGTATGATTTACTAAAATGCTTGTTCTTGTTTCTTCGTTTTTCATAGTAGAGAACGATTGACGTTAAAACCGGTGGAATTTTTACTGAAAAACTTTGTAACTAAAAGCAAATATATTTTTTTGTATGAACTCCGAAGTTTTAGTATACTATGGTAAACATATTAAACTAGAAAAAAAAACATTTTTTCCTACCTTTAGAAATTACAAACAAATTTTTTTAATGGTCTTTTATCAATTATTTTGACGTTAACTACGTCTTACGGCAATATACTGGGTGTCAATTGAAAATCTAAAATTTTGCGACCGTCACGAAATTATGAAAGATTTTGAACGCTAATAACTCAGCCATTTATCGATAGATTTTAAAAATTTTCCCACCAATCGGTCGGAAATGTGTACAGCAATTTCCTCGAATGGAGAAAACTTTTGAATATCGACAATAAACTATTGAAAATTTGGAAAATGTCGACCCCTTTCATACGCAACCAATCACGTGCAAGCAGTTTTCCACGCTTCTTTTGCGTTCCGCTTCGCACTTTAATGCCCCCCACAGACGCTCAGATGGTTTGACCAACATTGACTCCGCCCCCCAGGTTGATGCTCATGTTGGTGCTATGATTGACCGTGTGTGATGCTGCTTGACGAACCAATTTGACAGTTTGTGAAACCAATTTGACGGTTGACGAATCGGTCGGCCAAAATCAAACGAGTTTGATTTTGCTCAAACCACCGGTGGGCGGAGCCAAATGTTCGACGAACCGATCGTACCGTCTGTAGCGATGTTGCACGAACGCCGACGTCATCATGTCAAATTGAAGCTTCGACGTCCCATGAACTTCCGATGCAGATGGGTGGAAAGTTAAAATGCGTGAATTTACGCAGAGTCGGTGCCATAATGATCTATCAAATGCACGTTCTTGAGTTGTTTCTATATATTTCACTATCGTTTCCAACTATCTCTAACCGTTTTCTTTAGCAAATTCACCAAGTATTATTTAATTATTCCTCAACCAATTTCTCCAGAAATATCAGCAGTTTTACCTGTGATTCAAAAAATCCATCCATGGATTGTACCTGGATTTGTACTACAGGGACTCCATCAGGAATTTTACCAGGAATTTCTCCAGGTAATCCTCTTGTAATATCTTTAGGTATTCTTCCAAAACTCCTTCATGATTCCACCAGGTGTTCTTCCAGAAATTTAATCAACATTTTGTCCAGTGATTTATCAAGAAGTTCCTGTAAGAATTCTTTTATAAATTCCTTCCGAAAGTTCACCTGGAATTCCTCATGAGATTCTATCAGGAGTTCCTACAGGGATTCCATCAGTGATTCCTCTGAGAATAAGGAGTTCTTCTTCTTCTTCTTGGCGTTACGTCCTCACTGGGTACGAGCCTGCTTCTCAGCTTAGAGTTCAATGGGCATTTCCACAGTTTTAACTGAGAGCTTTCTTTGCCAAAGTTGCCATTTTCGCATTCATATATCGTGTGGCAGGTACGATGATACTCTATGCCCAGGGAAGTCAAGGAAATTTCCATGACGAAAAGATCCTGGACCGACCGGAAATTTAAACAAGAAACCTTCAGCAAGGTTTTGCTTTGTAGCCGTGGACTCTGATCACTCGGCTAAGGAAGGCCTCTAGAATCAGGGATTGCACCTGGTACTCAACTAGGGATTCATCATAAGTTTCTTTCCGGGATTTCAACAGAAATTCCTCCAGGATTCCTTCACGAGTTCCCCCAGGGATTTCATCAGGAGCTCCTGTAGGGATTCTAGCGGGAGTACCTTTAGGGCTTCTGGAGATTTCATCAGGTGGTCCTCCAGGGATTCCATGAAGAGTTCCTTCTGATATTTCACCCGGAATTTTTCAAGAGATTAAATCAGATGTTCCTCGAGGAATCCCATCAATGTTTCTTTTAGAAATATTATCAGGAGTTCCTCTAGGGATTCTATCAGGAGTTCTATCCGGAAACTTATCAGGAATTCTTCCAGGGATTTTATTAGGAGTTCGTAAAAGGATTCCATCAGCAGTCCCTTCAATGATTGTGAGTCCTTCAAGAATATATAAATAGATAGTAGTTCTTCCAAGGATTCCACTAGGAGTTCCTTTAGGGATACTATCTGGAATACCTTTAGGGCTTCCATTAGAGTTCTTCTGGGGATTGCATCAAGAGTTCCTCCAGAGTTTTTTCAAAGATTCCACTTGAAATGCTTCCAAAGATTCTATCAGGATTTCTTCCAGATATCATATCAGAAATTCCTTGAGAAATTTCATCAGGACTCCTTCTAGGGATATTATAAGGAATTCTTTTAGGAATTCTTACAGGAGTTCCATCAGAAATTCCTCCAGGGATTCCATCATGAGTTCCTTCAGCGATAGCAACTGGAACTTCTCCAGGGATTACATCAGGAATAACTCTAGCAATTCCATTAGAAGTTTCTCCAGCGATTCCATCAGCAGTTCCTTCAGAGATTCCACCTGGAATTCCTTCCAGAGATTTTATCAGGAGTTTCTCCATTGGTTCCATCTGGAGCTCCTTCAACAATATACTTAGGATTTCCTCCAAGGATGTCATCAGGAGTTCCTCCAGGGATGCCATTAAGAGTTTCTTCTGAGATTTCACCCGAAATTCCTCAAGAGATTCTATCAGGAGTTCCTCTATAGATACTATTAGGAGTTCCTTCAGGAAACTTATCAGAAATTCCTCCAGAAATTTCATGAGGAGTTCATCTAGAGATTTCATCGGGTCTCTATCAGGAGTTCCTCCAACAATATCTTTATATTCCTCCAAGGATTCCATCAGGAGTTCCTTCAGGAATTTTATCAGGAATTCCAATAGGAATTCTATTAGAAGTACCTTTTGGGCTACCATTAGAGTTCTTCTAAGGATTTCATCAGGAGTTGCTCCAGAAATTCCAGCTAGCATTTCATCCGAGATTTTATTAGGACTCCCTCCAGAGTTTATATCAGGAGGTCAACTAAGAATTCCATCAGGATCTTCTAGGGATATCATAAGGAATTTCTCTAGGCATTCTATCAGGAGTTCCATCAGGAATTTTATCAGGAATTCCTCCAGGGATTTCCTCAGGAGTTCCTATAGTGATTCCATAGAGAATTCTTCAAGGGATTACATCAGGAGTTCCTCCAATGATTTCATCTGGAATTCCTGCAAGAATATCTTTAGGAATACCTACAAGGGTTCCATCAGGAGTTTCTCCGGATTCCGTCAGGAATTCCTTCAGGAATCATCATTAATTCATCAGAAATTTTAACACGAGTTCCTTTAGAGATTCCATCAGGAGTTCCTCTAGAGATTGTACCATGTACCGTGCATGATTTTGAAATTTAACATTATTTTCATAGTAATAAACATTCTTTAACGCAAAAAACTTCACATCACACAATGCGACAATAGTTACGACAAACAGCGTTCATTTACTGCAGCTTACATTGACGCATAAATAAAATCGTGTGATACGATGATCAATTTCATCCTTCTGATCAATTACACCCGATTTTACGGTATCAGAAGTTTCTTCAGAGATTTCACTTGGATCCTCAAGGGATTCCATCAGAAGTTTCTTCTAGGGATAACATCAGGATCTCTTCTGGGACTTACATCTGGAGTTTTTCTGGGGATTTCAAGAAGAGTTCTTTCAGGGGTTTCATAAGCATTTTCTTTAGACATTCTATCTGAAATTCCTTCTGGGATTCTATCAAGAGTTTCTATAGGGATTCTATCAGGATTTCCCCTGAGTCCCTAATAGGAGTTCCCAAGGATTTCCATCAGGAGTTCTTCTTAGGATTTTATCAGGAGTTCGAATAGGGATTCAATTAGGAATTCCTACAGGGCAAAACAACAGAAGTCGTTTTTGGAATTTTCATTTGGCTACTTTTTAATTTTGCGAAAATAAAGCTGGAATTAGATTATTTATACCGTTGTTACAAAAGAGGTATTTCTTATTATGGCAATGTAAGAACCATATTAAAATAAGATTGTCGCCACTTATTTCTACTCAGTGAATCTACTAGTCATTTTCCTCAAAGTAATATTCCCTACGTCGTACATGGTATGTTGAGTGGCGATCCGTAGCAAAAGGCAAACTGATCGTCACCAATAGTATTAATGTCCACTTCGAATTAATTAATTATTTGAGATGGGCATCAATTCTATCAATGACGCAGAATGTCCGTTGGATCACATCCGAGTATTATTGCGCTTATGTCATATGAATTATGACGCGGCTTTAAGCAAAAAATGCCAAAATGTGATACCACCACTACAGATTATGCCTTTGGTTTCCATCATATTGGCTAATGGATTATGCCTTCCCATCGCGGCAAGGTCGCATAACCAAGGGGAGGGTTCAAGAAATACTGGATGGAATTTAGGAACCCTTGGAGAAATTTATATTGAAGTAATTCCTGCAGAAATCCCAGGACGAATGCCTCGTAAGGTTCCTTCAGAGATACAAGGAAGAATCTTTGGAGGAAACACTGGTGGAGTTTACCTAAAGTGGAATCTCTAAAGGAATTCCTGCTGATCAAGTTTTGATGATTTTTTTTACAGTATTTCTCTTGAAATCTTTAAAGGCTTCTTAAATGAAACATTGGATGAACCACTGGAGAAATCCCTTGGGAAGTATTTGTATAGATCTCTGAAGAATACTGTTGAAAAATTCCTGGTGGATTTCCTCTCCTTTTTTGACTCCTTGTGGAATTGGAGAAGGAGGAGTCCTAGGAGCAAGCCCTTAAAATAGTCCTGGTGAAATCCTTGGGGGAAGTATCTGAAAGAATTCGTGATGTGATTCCTAGGTAATAGGTGATGGAATCCTTGGAACTTACCTCTAGAGAAATTTCTGAAGAAATCTTTGAAAAAATTGTTATAACAATCTGGAGGAATTCTAGGAGGCAGCCTTGGAGTTAGCCCTGAAGAAATTCCTTGGGATTTTTTAGGACAGATCTTTGAAAGAATCAGTGGTTGAAATCCACAATAATTTGTAGAGCAACCGCTAAAGGAATCCTTGGGAAAATTCCACCTGAAGGCATGCCTGAAAATTGTTCCCCGGAGGAATTTCTGGTTGAATATGTGGATAAATTTCTAAAGGAATTATTGATAAAATTCGTGGTAGAATCCCAGATAGAGCTTTTGGTGGTATCCTTGGTATAGCTTATGGATTCCTGGAAAAACTGCAAAGCAGAATAACTAGAGGAAACGACTAAAAGATTCTGGATAGAATGTTTGAAAAAAAAAAAATCCCGTGGCCATTCCCATATCGTCATCAGCACCGCAAATCTCATCGGGCGAGGAGGATTGCAACCAGTGCGCCGTCAAAGTGTGTCCGTGTTACGCAAATTCAACAATTCAATCGGCACTTTTCAGAGACAACAAATGTGTTTTAAAGACTTGATTGTGTAATATTCCTTAATTTGATCGAGATGGCTGAAGAAAATCGACTAAAGCCGCCGAAATGTGTCCGTGTTACGCAAATTCAACAATTCAATCGGCCCTTTCCAGTGCCAACAAATGTGTTTTAAAGAGTTGATTGTGTAATATTCCCTAATGTGTTTACCACATCTCTTTATTCATCTCATAGCATCATTCAATAACTGGTTTATTACGAATAATTGACAATACGGCAATTTGAGGATGCTTTCGAGGACGCTGCTGCAGTGCCGTTGGGATGAGTGCTCAACATTTCACAACGATTGTAAAATAGAGTGGCATTTCAAACAGCGTCTTTGTTTTCCCATATTTTATGGGACAACTTCGATGACGAAAACTATCACATGTAACAAAATTGCACAGTCGAGTCTAGTACACGACACTGAAGACGGCCTTACAGTTGAGGTCGAAATACGCGTATCTGTCAAAGGATACAAACTCTAGTGGAATTTAATGGTATTGTACTAAATTCAGTTTCATAATCTTGAAGTAGATTGTAATAATTCTGGCAATTGTAATAATGGATCAGAAATTTACCTTCATAATAAATAAAACTAATGATTATCAATAGCTAATTATTGAATATTTAGTAAATGTCAACCCTTCCAACAAATCATTCATTTGTTACGCATTAGCATTTTCTGAGATTTTCAAGTAATTCTCTGCCCAACACATCATTGGCACATGCCCATTTCCCAGATTGGACTATCAGAAAGAGAAGGGAGGAGCATCATTTGCTATTCTAAGGTAATAAAACATGCTTTCTACGTCAGATTCGGTTTCATTCCATTTTCGCTTTCGAGCTGGTAAGTGCTCCGAACCTGCTCAGCGAGGAGTACCTCGCTGCCAGAAGCCTGCTGAGATGTAGATTTTCAAGTTGCCAATCCAGCGTCTGGTTTGTGAAATCGAACAAGATTTCTAGATTGATCGCACTTTGAAAATTGGACCGTGCAGGAATCAGTGTGCGCTAATGCAAGATTTGTACGAGATGACTGAAGAAAATCAGCCAAAGCCGCCTGTAGAAGCGTTCATCGTCATCGCCACCGCAAATCTCTTCGGGC
The DNA here is from genome assembly GCF_002204515.2 of Aedes aegypti. Classification (NCBI taxonomy): domain Eukaryota; kingdom Metazoa; phylum Arthropoda; class Insecta; order Diptera; family Culicidae; genus Aedes; species Aedes aegypti. The sequence goes on along the minus strand of NC_035109.1, from coordinate 352,065,216 downwards.
GAGGAGAATTTTAGTCTGTGCGCCATCAAAATGTGTCTGTGTTACTCGAATCTAAGAATTCAATCGGCTCTTTCTAGGGCCAACAAATGTGTACTAAAGAGTTAATTGTGTAATATTTCCTAATACCACATACTTGCTGTAATCACTTAATTCTTCTCGTAACATCATACAATATCTGATATGTTATGAATAATTGCAAATAAGAGCCTTCCTTAGCCGAGTGGTTAGAGTCCGCGGCTACAAAGCAAAGTCATGCTGAATGTGTCTGGGTTTGATCCCGGTCGGTAATTTCGTAATGGAAATTTTCTTAATTTCCCTGGGCATAAAGTATCATCGTACCTGCCACACGATGTACGAATGCGAAAATGGCAATATTGGCAAAGAAAGCTCTTAGTTAATAACTGTGGAAGTGCTCATAAGAACACTAAGCTGAGATGTAGGCTCTGTCACAGTGGGGACGTTATGCCAAGAAGAAGAATAATTGACAATACGACAAATTGAAATTTACGTTAGCGATGACGATATCGATGACTGGAGCACTTTTCCGAACGAAGAGCTTCTCACTGTTCTTAAATTCACAAACCGTTACATTCTGGAAGGTTGCTAATATGACAATTGACTTAAATTCAAATGCAGCAAATCACATGGCGTAGTTAACGTCATGCGGTCGTGTCTTGTACACAACCCCCACTGATTTTTTAGCACTGTAGAAGTTTGACGCGAAAATATTGCCGGTATTTTTTAGAAATATTACCGTAGATGTGTTTTGGTAAAATCCGTAATGTAAAATTTGAATAAATTAAAATCTTGAGGAAAAATTTTCCATTACCTTGAAAATTTGTTGAAGAATTTTGGATTTTCAAAAATCAGGAACAATACGTATAACTTTTTAAACCTCCGGTAATTTACCTTTTCTTAGATTCTTTGAAATGTTGCTTTTTGGAGTATGGAAAATGTTTCGTACGAAGTTCTTCAAAGCGTCATTCGAAGGAATGAGAACCTACAAAATGTTGAAGCAGGTAGACTAATAGATGTGCAATAGTACAATAAAAAATAATTTATAATCTATTGGATTAATGGATTAATGGTTTAATGAATTAACGAATAAAACATATTTCTCAAGAAGTTCCATCAGACTCTTCTTTAGAAATTATCCGAGAAATGTACCCTTCTGGACTTCTGGATTTCTAGAACTTTGCCAGAGAGCCTCTAAGAATTCCGCTCTCGTATTGCATCCAAGAATATAAATTTTGACAATTATTGGTAAAACTATTTCTGAAGAAGTGTTTTAAGGAACATCAATACAATTTTTTATGAATATTACAATAAATCCTTTCCCCCTTTTCAGTTATTCAGCTTCATGTTTCTCCACAGATTCCTTTACCGCCATGCTAATTTCGGAAGCAAAAGTTTTACTGGGGTTTTGAACAAATTTCATCTGAAGATTCGAAGGCAAGAGACGCTTCAAAACCATTTTTTTTTTTCAATTCTTGAACAACCCAGGGATTTAAAGCAAAGTTTCTAGAATGAAAAACATAGAAGAATTTTTGACGCAATTTGTGAAGTATTTTGGAAAAAAATCTCAAGGATTTTTGATGAAATTCGCGGAAGAATTTGTAATAAAATATATGGGAAAACTATTTGAAAAAAAATCACAGCAGAATTTCTAGTAGTATTTTTAGCAAAATATCTCAATATTGGATTTGACAAAATTAATGTTTTTTTTGGAGAAATTGCGAGGGAAAACTGAACTATTGAAAGATAGAGTAACATGTTTAGGTAAATCCGGAAACATATTTCGGAATCAATTTTCTAAAAAATAATAGACTTAGAAGGAATGGATGTCCATCAGGAGGAATTCGCATTGAAAGTATTAACAAGTCCCACATACAATATTATTCAACAAATTTCCAAGAGAATTGCAAAACTTCTAAAGCCACCCTTCAACATTCCTTGAGGAATTTGATTGTATTGCAATTCTATAAAGCATATCGAAAACTTATAAGACAATGGCTACAAATCTGTTGGAAATTATTAAAATGACAAATGAAATAATAACTTTTCTTGGAAAAATATAGTTTAAGACAATTTATTGCTGGAATAAAACACTATGGTTGTTTTTGTTACATTTTCTCACTCCATGTTAAATTTCTGCCATTCTGCCATTCACATAGGGGCGTATTGTCTAAGAAATTTCTTTAGTTTTTTTTTTTGCTATTTTTTCAATTATTTTTTGAACATAATACGAGTTGAAGTAAATATATGGGTTTCTTTAGTGAATTCTCATTAGGAAAATTATCATCACTGGACACCTGAAGCAGGGTATCCTCAAAAACAAAAAAGAGTAATCAGGATGCAGGGAATATGCTGCTTTGTGCTGAAACATTTTTCAGAATAAAACAATTTTTTTTTATCAAATCTCCAGAATACTGACGCTTTTTTGTATCATGGTATTTTTTGCAACAGAAATGTCGAAAAATTGCACTTATCGCATACAACAAGAACCTAGTTCTAACAGTAACCAATCGATCGACAGCTAGACGGTTAAGCTTTCGGTTTTCGCGCGATTCACCGAAGTCAGAACCACCACGCTGATGCTGTGTAAGACAAGCGATGTTTTCTCTAAAATAACGTAACTGAAGAGATTTTTTTCAATAATAAGAGTCATTTATATTGATTTCAAAGATTTTACTTCATGTTAAATCGTTTTTTTTAATTTGTATTTTTATTATCATCAAAAATTCTGGTGGGGGGCTGGATGATTCTGGAAGGGGCCAGGCCCCTCTGCCCCCCCCCCCCCTGTTCCTACGCCAATGCTGGCTACGCTTGTAGATCTGAAAGCTTGATTCCCACGTTCTTCATGACTGACCTAGATCAGGTAAAACAGCATATAGCCAACACTGAAGAGACAAAACGTTCAAAGGCCAAAACGTCGAAAGAGAATTGGAACAAAACGAAACGTTTTTTGGAAGAATGATTCCCTTCTGAAAGAATAAATAATTTACCAAATTGAAATCGCTTCTTTCGACGTTTTGTACTGTTCGACGTTTAGGGATTTGACGTTTTGTCTTTAGACATTTTGTCCCTAAACCACTGGTGGAATGTTTTCCTGTATCTCTTTGTCGGGTTTGCTCCAAAAATAAGTTTGCGCTTATTTTCACAAACTGTGTGTATATTGGTCTCTGTTTTACCATCTTGGATTTCTTAATTGTACCAAACAACGATTTCTACTAGATGAATCCTTCCAAGAAATATTCATATGGAATAAACTTCCATTAAATGCCACAAATCGGAAACCACCATCTCGATTTCCGAGCATGTAATTTTGACTTCCAACCATTTTGATTTTTTTTTGTTTAGTACCTGAATTAAAATCTTATTGAAGAATTTTCAAAATATTACTAGAAGTGTTTTGTTACATCTTTACAATCATTAAATCTTTCGTTGATATTTTCTTTCAAATAGAACCTATTTCCAGAAGTTTCCCAATGAACGAGAAGCACTTTCAGTTACTTCCTATTAATGTTGCTCTCGGTCATCTCGGTCCCAAAAACGCACCAACCCACAACAACTCGTCAATTGTGCATTTATTTCCGTCCCCCAAAAGAAGTGGTTTAACTTTTCCACCTACCTGATATTGATTGGGTGCTGAATCGGTTTGTCCCAGTCGGTGTACTCGTTCCGCACGGCCGAAAAGATTTCGTTCAGATGGAAGGTGAACGCATTCCTGATGTAGGTCCGCAGCAGCCGATTGCGTTGCTCTTCCTCGAGGCCATACTGATGTGGAGGTAGGGGAAGTTGTTCGTTTCGATGCCGAATGCACACATATGCGTGGTGGGAAGAAACGAGAATGGAAACGGAACAATGAGCAAGTTACTTTTAGGTTTACAGTTGATGGAGTTTACTCCGGTGAGAATTGAGCAGGTTAGTAGGAAGGGTAAGTTGATTTCCAACAAGTTGGTGTGTACCGTACAGACTAAGCTCTAACGGTGAATTTCACCGTAATCTCAACAGTTGAAAAGTTCGGTGAAATAAAACACCGTAATTCCGTCGAAATTTTACGGATTCCGGTGATTTTCCACGGAATACTGTAAAAATTTACCGTACTCCGTTAATTTATTTCACCGAACTGTTCAGCTGTTGAGATTTTACAGTAATCCGTAAAATAATTTAAGTGTGTAAATTCGGCTGAAATTGATCAGTAGAAAATACGGTACCGAAACTGCCTCTGGCTATAGGAAGTTTATATGGGCGAGAGTCTCACCTGTATATCGGAAGCGCTGAAATCATTGTAGCTTTCGGTTGTGGTCATTCCGAGCATCAGCTCGCTGGTTATGAAGCCTTCGCCGGAGTGTTCCATGGCAAACTCTGGATCTAGTGAATCTTCCAGCGGAAGAAATGGTCCCCAAGACGGCATGAACCGTACGGCGTTCAGTCTTACACCCATCAGGGCCTCGAGTGGTTTGTCCCGTAGACACTCGGTAATGTCGTCGGTTGATGGCTTCCGGGCTGGTTTCCCCGGTGGCGGATCCACCAGCAGATGACAGGCCATCTGCTGGGACACTTCCATCCGTATGGCGTCCGGATCGGGAACCAGAGCCCATGGACTCAGCGCAGATCCACTGAGCAGAATCGCTCGATTAATGAGACCTGGGAAGTAGAAAAGGTTGATGTAGAACTTCAAGTTGAAGTTAGAAGGTAGTACAGTACCTTTTCCCGCCTTGGAGATCAGGACCATGTTGGCCAAAGCCGCACCCGTATCGTGACCGACCACGGTGATGCGCTTGGGATCACCGCCGAATGCGCCAATGTTGTCTCGCACCCATTGCAGTGCGAGGGTGATGTCCATTAAACCTAGGTTGCCACCAGAACCGACCGGTGAGGCAGAGGCACGAGTTTTGAGAAAACCTGGAAACGGTGAAAATATATTGATGAAATTTGTTTTTATTTGGGGAGACATTTTGAAACATTTCGGTCATGATTGTCGAATGCTAAATCTCTGCTGCTGGGGAACACTTTGTTATAAGGATAACGTTGGCGAAAAAGAATTTAGTTAGTTTAGATTGAAGTGAGCGTCTTCATCGAAGTTGATCAGGAAATCGAAGATTATTAAGTGGAACGGTTGATAGTTTTTTCCCAATCAACGTGCACAGCCCTCACGCGCAGCTGGAATGTGAATACGACGGCTGCCCAAGCCATGATGTCAAAATCGTTATCGGAGATCTCAACGCTCAGGTTGGCCAGGAGGAGGAATTTAGACCGATTATAGGGAAGTTCAGCGCTCACCAGCTTACGAACGAAAACGGCCTTAGACGGCCATACGTAGTACCTACTTCCAGCACAGCCTCCCGTATCGGTACACCTGGAGATCACCCCAACAAACTGAATCGCAAATCGACCACGTTTTGATTGATGGAAGACACTTCTCTGACATTATCGACGTCAGAACCTATCGCGGCGCAAACATCGATTCAGACCACTACCTAGTGATGGTTAAAGTGCGCCAACGACCCTCCGTTGTGAACAACATTCGGTACCGACGTCCGCCACGGTACAATCTGGAACGACTAAAGCTACCCGAAGTCGCAACTGATTACGTGCAAAGCCTCGAAGCAGCGTTGACGGAAAAGGGAGAGCTCACCGAAGCCCCTCTTGAGGACTGCTGGAGTAGTCTTAAAGCAGCCATTAATAATGCAGCGGAAGGTGCCATTGGGTTCGTGGAAAGAAATCGACAGAACGGTTGGTTTGACGAGGCGTGTCAGACGGTGCTGCAGCAAGGCACACGTCAAACGTGGAACGATGCAAACAGAAGCGAAGACAGCAAACCCATCTATTCCGGGATGAAAAGCGCCGCTAGAAGAGTTGGAGTGCGAAGAGATGGAGCAGCTGTATCGTTCTCAAGAAACACGTAAGTTCTACAAGAAAATAAATGCATCCCGCAAAGGATGGACGAACGTGAGGTGATTGAAATGTGGAAGCAGCACTATGATGAACACCTAAACGTCGCAAAGGAGGAAGATCAAGACAGCAGGAGGAATGGCTTCATCAGTACGGCGGATGTGGGAGACGTACCAACTCCCACAATAGATGAAGTTAAGGATGCTATCAAAGAGCTCAAGAACAACAAAGCAGCTGGAAAGGATGGTATTCAAGCGGAACTTATTTAAATGGGCCCGGACAGGTTGACCTTTTGTCTGCAATGGTTTTCCCGTGAAAATGACTAGACTGATCAAAGCAACGATGGATAGTGTACAGTGCTGTGTGAAGATATCGGCTGCATTATCGGACCCGTTAAAAACACGTAAAGGACTTCGACAAGGCGATGGTCTTTCCTGCCTCCTGTTCAGTATTGCGCTAGAAGGTGTTATGAAACGGGCGGGCTTCAACATGCAGGGTACGATCTTCAATAAATCCAGCCAGTTCATCTGTTTTGCTGACAACGTGGACATTGTCGGAAGAACGTTCCAAGTATATGAACAGTATACCAGGCTGAAACGTGAAGCAGATCGGGTTTGGATTGAAGGTAAATATGTCGAAGACGAAATATCTGCTGGCTAGAGGAACCGTGCGCGATAGAGCTCGCATTGGCAGACGCGTGATGATCAACGGGGATGAGTTCGAGGTGGTGGACGAATTTGTCTACCTCGGATCATTGACAACGTCGGATAACAACTGCAGCAGAGAAATTCGAAGACGTATTATTGCCGAAAGCCGTGCTTACTACGGACTCGACAAGACCTTGCGGTCTGGTAAACTTCACTTCCGTACTAAGTGTACCATGTACAAGACGCTGAATAGACCGGTAGTCCTCTACGGGCATGAGACATGGACAATGCTCACAGAGGACTTGCAAATGCTAGGAGATTTTGAACGATTCTTCTTGGAATTCCTACACTCTTTGGATATTCCTCCTTGAAATCTGCAAAGCCTTCCTCTAGAAAACCATATATAAATTCTTCCAGGAAAATTTGTAGGGATTTCTAATGGTATTCTTGAACATATTCCTTCAGATATTCCTCCAGATACATATTAAGGGATTCCACGAAGAAGACTTTTTTTTTGACGTTGGATAACGTCTTACGGCAACATATCGTCCCCTTAATGCTACAACTAGATAACTCGAAAATCGACGTTTTGAGATTTAGGACTTTGAAAATTTGACCGTTTTTCAAGGACATGGTCTTCCGTTCCGGAGTGTTCCTTTAATTTTATTTTATGATACATACGTTAATTATCTCATGCTTTTTTCTATCATGTACAAATTCAGGCATCAGAATTATGTTTAACCGAGAAAAAAAATCATAATTTGAAAATTTTGCGAGTTGTCTAGTTGTAGCATGTACAATCATTCAATGTTTTTTTCATATTCCGAGATACCTAGTTTAAACCAATGCATAAAGATAACTCAAATGCTACATAATTGATATCTTTTAAGATGATTTGCATCACTTAAATGGTAATAAGCATTAAATGGAGGATTTCCAGTCACCGGATACCTTCCTGTATCGAACGATGTTCAAAAAATACTTCTCCAAGGTGCTGAATTAGACAAACGGGAACTGTTTTAGTGAGCATTGTTTTCGTGAAATAATACATATTTAACCATGCACGAGTTTAAACAAATACAATGGTTCGAAACCGTTGAACATTGACGGTACGTCAAATTTTTAAACACTATTAACAAAATTTTTGTGAGAAAATTAATTTTGATCACAAAATCATAATCAAAAACAATAAAAAATTGATAGTATGAATGCGTTCGGCAGTCCATTTGAATTGAATGTGGACAAAATATAGTTTTGGTCTTGCATGATTTTGTACTCCAGTTCATTTTCAATGATATATTGCAGACAATCATACGTACTTTCACATTAGTGTCTAAAGCCTGATTTGCTGCTGAACAGGAATCACTAAAGAAATTTCTCGTCGATTCCTTGCAGAAATTTTCTACAGCGGCTGATGGCCCGTTTGAACTGACATCTCTATTCAACTGCATACTGCGATCAGAAAAAGCGCTTTCTTGATCGATTCCTTGCAGGAATTTCCCATGCATCAAGATAGGCCATGAAATTACTTGTCAGCAGCGAATCAGGCTTAAAACTACACTTATTTTTCTTTGTTTTTGCCGACCATACCTTCAGACATACAATAAAACAGGTATGCTGCTGCACGTTAAGACCAGCACAGTAAATGGTATAAGCCTTAGACATATTAAGACGTTTATTAATTGACGTCTAGCTAATCAACTCTAACTCAAATTACCCACATCTATGTCGAAGACGCTCAATTTCATCTCAAGTAAAAGCATGCAATGAAAACAATTATTATCTCTCCGATACATTCAAAGATTGTGTACGGAAATGAAGCACATCTTTCGAAATTGCTATTTTTAGTTCAATGACCGAAACTCATATCAATATATTCAAATTTATGTTTGTATGAATAGTTATGATTTAACTTCTCATAAATATGTAATAAAATAGCATACAATAAATAATTTCGAAGTTTTTCATTCAATTGTTGACCAATTTATGACCATATAGATACTGCAGGAGCTCTACACGAGACTAGTTTTCCATTTTGTTTTCGTAGTAGTTAGTTGTTTCTTAATTTTTTATGAGATATCCAGTTGTAGCACCCAAATGAGCATAATGGTATGAGAGCAAATTTCAGAGCTCAAACTAGGTAACTCGAGTTACCTAGTTTTAGCACAAAATACGTTTGTTCTACGTTGAGATATCTAGTTTTGAAAATATACTATAACTTTGTTGTTTCAAATCACACGATTATGAGCTTTGGATATGTTATAGAGCTAGTTAAGACCAATATTTTGGTATACTCAAGTCAAAACCTCCAATTTTCAAGTTATCTAGTTGTAGCATTAAGGGGACGATATGGGGGTACAATTCAGAAAAACGAAAAATTGAGCATGTAACGAAAAATGGTCAGGTTTTGACCGCTAATAACTCAGTCATTTATCGATAGATTTTCAATATTTATCCATGAATCGATTGGAAATTTATCTACGCGTCGATTCAAATGGAGGACACTATTGATTATTAGCAACAAACTATTGAAATATCGTAAAACGTTGACCCCTTTCTTATATAACCAATCACGTTCAAGCACTTCCCACTATAAAAGCGCACCGCACCCTGCTTCTTCCCTCATTCTTCTTTTTGCCGTCAGACTGTGAACACGGTCGGCGAGCAAATTTCGAGAGTCATTCGCGTCCTCAGTTCAGTTTTCAATAGGACGCGAATACAACACGCATTAGAACCGAAGAACCACGCATTTCGGAGCCGCAGCAACTGAAGCCGCTCATTTGAGTGCACCAGCCAGCATAATCGTTTTCGGCCAGAAATCGTCACTACCAGCCAGTGCTCCGCTGTCATTGCCATGCGGGAGGCTAGCGCGGTCATTCTGGTTCATTAGATCGAGCGGCACAGCCGTCACCGTCCGTGTAATATTCCCTAATTTGTACGAGATAGCTGAAGAAAATCGACCAAAGCCGCTTGTTGAAGCGCACATCGTCATCCGCACCGCAAATCTCATCGGGCGAGGCAGATTGAAACCAGTGCGCCGTCAAAATGTGTCCGTGTTACGCAAATTCAACAACTCAATCGGCCCTTTTGAGAGCCAACAAATGTGTTTTAAAGAGTTATTTGTATAATATTCCCTAATGTGTTTACCACATACTTGCTATAATCTCTTAATTCATCTCATAGCATCATACAATAATTGATTTATTACGAATAATTGACAATACGGCAATTGGAAGCTGTTTCTGAGGATGCTGCTGCAGTGCCGTCTGGTTGCAATAACAGCATAATGCTAATCTGTACATCCCTTACCCAGACATCAGTTTCATTTAGCCTATTTCCCAGATAAGAAAACGAAGAATATGAAAGGAGGAGCATCATCTGCTATTCTAAGGGTATAAAGCATCCCTCCTTCATTGAATCTGGTTTCATTCTGTTTTCGCTTTCGAGCTGGTAAGAGCTCCTCCAAACCTGCTCAGCTCCTCGCTACCAGAGGCAAGCTGTTGTACGAGATGGCTGAAGAAAATCGACCAAAGCCGCTTGTTGAAGCGCACATCATCATCCGCACCGCAAATCTCATCGGGCGAGGAGGATTGCAACCAGTGCGCCGTCAAAATGTGTCCGTGTTACGCAAATTCAACAATTCAATCGGCCCTTTCCAGAGCCAACAAATGTGTTTTAAAGAGTTAATTGTGTAATATTCCCTAATGTGTTTACCACATACTTGCTATAATTTCTTAATTCATCTCATAGCAGCATACAACAATTGATTTATTACGAATAATTGACAATACGGCAATTTGAGGATGTTTCCGAGGACGCTGCTGCTGTGCCGTTGGGATGCAATATATTTTCTATTGTTAAGGAATGATTCAAATATTACCTAACGCAAAATTTTATTTTAAACATATATCTTTTCTAAATTCACAAACCATTACATTCTGGATTAAAACTAAAAGAAGGTTGCAATTATGACATTTGACTATAATACAAATGTAGCAAATTAAATGGCGTAGTTAACGTCATGCGGTCGTGTCTTGTACACAACCCCCACTGATTTTTTGTCAGTACCTAGAAATCTTTCATAAGTTCGTGACGGTCCTAAATCAGGAAATAGAAGAAGCTAACGTTATCCAACGTCAACTTGGCGGTCGTATCTCGGAAACACTTACTTTTTCTTTATTAACTAGATTTTAACCCCGGGGCTAGTTCATCTCGGGACCAACGGCTTTACTTCCCTTCCGATCGAAGTCGTCACCATAACATTTATGTCATAAGTTACTGCCTCGGTGATGGGATTCAATCCCAGGTCCTCGGCGTGAGAGGCGTGTATTCTAACCCCTAACCCAGACCTGTCCCCGAAAATTCCTTCAGGTTGTTTCCCTTGAATTCCTCTATTATTTGCTTCAGGAATTTCTGTAGGAATTACTTCAAGGGTTTTAACAATAATGCCACCAGCCATACGTCCAGAAATATTTCCAGAAGGTACTTCAAAAACTCCTCTATGAATTCATTAGAAATTACTCCAAAGCTTCCACCAGTTATATCCAGGGATCCTCCCAGAAGTTTCTCCATTGATTCTAACATTATTCACAGATTCTAGAATTTTTAAAGGTATTATCTCGCAATTCATAAATCATTCAAGAATTCTTCAAGAATATTTACAAGAATCCTTATGTAACATCATCCCGAACAGAAACAGATGTAACATCAATAGCTAACCAATAGTTTATTGAACCAAGATAAGCTAAGTGCTACTTTTCAGCAAAATTATTCATTGGATTGCTTCAGAAATTCCTCTAAATATTTCTCCAGGGAATGATCCAGAAACTTCTTCATGTTTTTTTCCAGTAAAATAACCATATATTACTTCATGACTCTAACCGGGTATTACAATATTTTTTCCAGCGGTTACTCCACAAACTCCGGGTATTCAAGATATTCTTCATGGAATTCTTCTGGGGATAGATCCGAAATTCCTTCTTGGATTTCTTCCATCGATTTCTCCAGGAATACAGAAATCCCTCCAGAGACTCCTCTTAGAACGTTTGTAACGATTTCTCCAGGAGTTTTTTCAGGTATTCCTCCAGGAAGTTCTTTCGAAATTCTTCAAAAGAATTACTCAATAATTACTTTAGAACTCCTTCCAGTTATTCCACATATTTTTTTTAAATATGGTTATTTCTCTACGAATGTCTCCTGTTTTTTATATGGATTCCACTACAAATGTCTTAAACAATTCCTTTAATAATTACTTCATAGTTTCAGCAAGGAAATCTTCAATAAATATTTTCATCGAATCCTGCAGGAATTATACCAGGTATTCCTTCATAAGTGTTTGCAAAATTTTGTTCATGAATTTTTAGAGGTATTTCTCCAGAATCATCTCAGGAAACTCATCAAAAGATTCCTCCAAGTACGCCACTGCCAAGAAATCCTCAGGAGATGTATCAATGGATGTCAAAGAATTTACTTCAGCAATTCTTTTAGAGATTTTTTCTAGAAAACTTGCAAATATTTCTTAAGGATTTTCGTAAGGAATTACTCCAGGCATTCTTCTGGGGATCCTCACAGTGATAGTTCTAAGAGTTCTTCTCCTCCTTCAGAATTTTCCCCCAGAATTCCTTCGATAAATCTTCCAGGAATTCTTCTAAAAAATCTCCAGCGATTCAAATTATTTTATTTATTAATTTTATTTATATAATTCCTCCAAAGATTCCATCAGGATTTTTTTATTAATTTTTTTCTGGAAAAATGTGTATAAAAGTTCGTTGTTCATTTGTTGTAGGAATACCGAGATAAATTGTTAAAGTTCTGCCTGGAGAATAACTTGAAGATAGAGACAAATGCCCCTTCTGGGTAAAGTCTCTATAAACAAAAAGTAAGAGGTTGTTTCCGAGATACGACCGCCAAGTTGACGTTGGATAACGTTAGCTTCTTCTATTTCCTGATTTAGGACCGTCACGAACTTATGAAAGATTTCTAGGTACTGACAAAAAATCAGTGGGGGTTGTGTACAAGACACGACCGCATGACGTTAACTACGCCATTTAATTTGCTACATTTGTATTATAGTCAAATGTCATAATTGCAACCTTCTTTTAGTTTTAATCCAGAATGTAATGGTTTGTGAATTTAGAAAAGATATATGTTTAAAATAAAATTTTGCGTTAGGTAATATTTGAATCATTCCTTAACAATAGAAAATATATTGCATCCCAACGGCACAGCAGCAGCGTCCTCGGAAACATCCTCAAATTGCCGTATTGTCAATTATTCGTAATAAATCAATTGTTGTATGCTGCTATGAGATGAATTAAGAAATTATAGCAAGTATGTGGTAAACACATTAGGGAATATTACACAATTAACTCTTTAAAACACATTTGTTGGCTCTGGAAAGGGCCGATTGAATTGTTGAATTTGCGTAACACGGACACATTTTGACGGCGCACTGGTTGCAATCCTCCTCGCCCGATGAGATTTGCGGTGCGGATGATGATGTGCGCTTCAACAAGCGGCTTTGGTCGATTTTCTTCAGCCATCTCGTACACAGCTTGCCTCTGGTAGCGAGGAGCTCCTACCAGCTCGAAAGCGAAAACAGAATGAAACCGAATTCAACGAAGAAGGGATGCTCTATACCCTTAGAATAGCAGGTGATGCTCCTCCTTTCAAATTCTTCGTTTTCTTATCTGGGAAATAGGCTATTTGAAACTGATGTCTGGGTAAGGGATGTACAAGATTAGCATTATGCTGGTATTGCATCCCGACGGCACTGCAGCAGCATCCTCGGAAACATCCTCAAATTGCCGTATTGTCAATTATTCCTAATAAATCAATTATTGTATGATGCTATGAGATGAATTAAGAAATTATAGCAAGTATGTGGTAAACACTTTAGGAAATATTACACAATTAACTCTTTAAAACACATTTGTTGGCTCTGGAAAGGGCCGATTGAATTGTTGAATTTGCGTAACACGGACACATTTTGGCGGCTTTGGTCGATTTTCTTCAGCCATCTCGAACAAATTAAGGAATATTACACAATCAACTCTTTAAAACACATTTGTTGGCTCTGAAAAGGGCCGATTGAATTGTTGAATTTGCGTAACACGGACACATTTTGACGGTGCACTGGTTTCAATCCTCCTCGCCCGATGAGATTTGCTATGCGCATGACGATGTGCGCTTCAACAAGCGGCTTTGGTCGATTTTCTTCAGCCATCTCGTACAACAGCTTGCCTCTGGTAGCGAGGAGCTGAGCAGGTTTGGAGGAGCTCTTACCAGCTCGAAAGCGAAAACAGAATGAAACCAGATTCAATGAAGGAGGGATGCTTTATACCCTTAGAATAGCAGATGATGCTCCTCCTTTCATATTCTTCGTTTTCTTATCTGGGAAATAGGCTATATGAAACTGATGTCTGGGTAAGGGATGTACAGATTAGCATTATGCTGTTATTGCAACCAGACGGCACTGCAGCAGCATCCTCGGAAACAGCTTCCAATTGCCGTATTGTCAATTATTCGTAATAAATCAATTATTGTATGATGCTATGAGATGAATTAAGAGATTATAGCAAGTATGTGGTAAACACATTAGGGAATATTATACAAATAACTCTTTAAAACACATTTGTTGGCTCTCAAAAGGGCCGATTGAATTGTTGAATTTGCGTAATACGGACACATTTTGACGGCGCACTGGTTTCAATCCTCCTCGCCCGATGAGATTTGCGGTGCGGGTGACGATGTGCGCTTCAACAAGCGGCTTTGGTCGATTTTCTTCAGCCATCTCGTGCAATAGCTTGCCTCTGGTGGCGAGGAGCTGAGCAGGTTTGGAGGAGCTCTTACCAGCTCGAAAGCGAAAACAGAATGAAACCAGATTCAATGAAGGAGGGATGCTTTATACCCTTAGAATAGCAGATGATGCTCCTCCTTTCATATTCTTCGTTTTCTTATCTGGGAAATAGGCTATATGAAACTGATGTCTGGGTAAGGGATGTACAGATTAGCATTATGCTGTTATTGCAACCAGACGGCACTGCAGCAGCATCCTCGGAAACAGCTTCCAATTGCCGTATTGTCAATTATTCGTAATAAATCAATTATTGTATGATGCTATGAGATGAATTAAGAGATTATAGCAAGTATGTGGTAAACACATTAGGGAATATTATACAAATAACTCTTTAAAACACATTTGTTGGCTCTCAAAAGGGCCGATTGAGTTGTTGAATTTGCGTAACACGGACACATTTTGACGGCGCACTGGTTTCAATCTGCCTCGCCCGATGAGATTTGCGGTGCGGATGACGATGTGCGCTTCAACAAGCGGCTTTGGTCGATTTTCTTCAGCTATCTCGTACAAATTAGGGAATATTACACGGACGGTGACGGCTGTGCCGCTCGATCTAATGAACCAGAATGACCGCGCTAGCCTCCCGCATGGCAATGACAGCGGAGCACTGGCTGGTAGTGACGATTTCTGGCCGAAAACGATTATGCTGGCTGGTGCACTCAAATGAGCGGCTTCAGTTGCTGCGGCTCCGAAATGCGTGGTTCTTCGGTTCTAATGCGTGTTGTATTCGCGTCCTATTGAAAACTGAACTGAGGACGCGAATGACTCTCGAAATTTGCTCGCCGACCGTGTTCACAGTCTGACGGCAAAAAGAAGAATGAGGGAAGAAGCAGGGTGCGGTGCGCTTTTATAGTGGGAAGTGCTTGAACGTGATTGGTTATATAAGAAAGGGGTCAACGTTTTACGATATTTCAATAGTTTGTTGCTAATAATCAATAGTGTCCTCCATTTGAATCGACGCGTAGATAAATTTCCAATCGATTCATGGATAAATATTGAAAATCAATCGATAAATGACTGAGTTATTAGCGGTCAAAACCTGACCATTTTTCGTTACATGCTCAATTTTTCGTTTTTCTGAATTGTACCCCCATATGTTGCCGTAAGACGTTATCCAACGTCAAAAAAACCTATTATACAGATATTATTAGATGAATCACTAGAGGATCACTACTGAAGGAGTTCTTCGAGGAAATTCTGTTAAAATGTCTGGACTCCAGAGTTACATATTTCTCAGGAGCACATAAATGTACTGACGAGCCTCCAACCAAACCGTCTCTCAGCTCACCGGAATCCTAGTGTGCTGCGCTAGAAGGAGGCTCACGAAAATTCTAAAAGCGCGCGCTAGGTGATGTGCTCTCGGGGAGACTCGTCTCATGCGCTGCTCGGCGCTACGTCTCGCCATCGGTATCCAAGTTGTGAAACAACTGCTTAGTAACGAAGAGCCTCTACAACTATTTTCGCCTCATTATGCAGGTGTCTAGATGCCCTACATGATATGGTCGTAGATTTGCGATCCAAGAATTACAATTACGATCCTCGTTGAAAACTTTTGTAATCACTTCAATTATTGCGCTGAATTTTAAACAGCACATGTGACGGAGCGCATGAGACCGCGGTGAGACACATCTCAAGAAAAATGAGGCGCACCAGAAAAGGTCTCACAATGTACAGAGCGCCCGTGCGCTTGCAAACAATGAGGCTCCTGCACCTAAGGCTACAGCACGTGCACAGTAACTCTAGTCTGGAGTAATTTATGAAAGAAACCTGTGCATGAGTTTCTGAAGAAAGCATTTGTAAAGGATTCCCTGTAGATTTTTTGGGAGAAATTTTGAAAGTAATGCCAGAAAGAATTTGTGGATACATTCCCAAATAAATTTAAGAACGAATTCGAATAGGAATTTCTGGAGGAATATGTCAAGAAATGTGATGAAGAAATCTTTAAAACAAATCCGGAATATTTTCAGAGGCAATCCCTGGAGGATTGTACATGAATGGAATCAATAAGAACTTTCTGGTGAAACCCATGAAATAATAAACGATTTTTTGGAGGAAGTAGAATTCCAGAAAAGAGGAATACCTTGAGTAATGTGTTGGGGAGTTTTGAAGGATTTTGTAGAAATCTTTGGAGAATTTCCTGATGAAATCTCTGGAAAATTTGCTAAAGAAACATGTAAGGGATTTTCTTTGGGAATTGCTGAAGGAATCACTGACAGAATTATTTTAGGATTTTCCTGAGGAAAAAAAGGTAAAATTTGTAGATGTATTTTTTGTGTCATATCTGAGAGGAATTCTAAAAGAATATCTTATGGTCCCTTTGGGTGGAACTTCCTAAGGAATTCCTGGCGTTATTTCGGGAAAAATTTGTGAAATAATACCTGGTTGAATATTTTCAGCGAATTTCTAAAATAGAAAGATTTTTAGGAAGTTGTTTGGGAATTCTTGAAAGAATTTGTGAAGAAATCTTCTATGTTTATTTCTAATTTGCAAGATCCCTGAAGGAATTTCTGCTGAAATCTCTGAAAGAATTTCTGGAGGTACCCTGTATTTCAGGAGAAATCTATGGAGGGTTTCTTGAAGAAATGTTCAGTAGCACTGCGGAACACGTTTTTGTCTTCAGAATCAAAATACCTCTATTTACATAATTAAGGGTTGCTGAATCTATTGCCGTTTACAGAAATATCATAGCACGTCTAGTTTTTGAGATATTGGTTGTTTGAAATGCAAAAATTGACTATTTCAGCCAACTTGCATGCAAGTTTGTCAGCTTGTACGGCAATTTATTTACTTAATTTGCCACAGAATTCAAACTTTATGTGTATAACAATACCTATCATCAAAGTTTATAATATTTTTGATGCGGAAAAGTTATTTTTTAATGGTTTAGAAAAGTATTGTATTTTGCCATATAAGAAAAACGAAGAATTTTGTATGGAGACTGCAAGCATGTTGAAAAAGATAGGTTTAATCTAAATTTAATTATAAAATTTCAACCAAAATATATCTAAAACGAAAGTTTAAGTCCTTTTTTGCATGCTTGGTGGATAAGATCACAAAAAAGTTTGATAAATTATACTTCAAATTTTAGGTAAATATCAATAAAACCAATGTTTTATACAACTTTGGCGACCTGTAGCTAAAAATTGTGACGTGCTGGGAAATTTCTGAGAACGGCATCAGATTCAGCAACCCCAAATCTACTAGAGACACATAATTTGATCCTTGAGACACGCAAAAATGTCATTTTTGTTGCGCTGTGTAGTTCATGGTGGAGACGCTTGTGGATTTTCAGGAATATTTCATAGAATCATTGCGGAAGGAATCTTATACTTAGTGTGGTAATCCCTAGTGGAATTTCTGAATGAATCGCTGAAGGAAATCCTGGAGGATTTTCTAGACGAATTCCTGGTGTAATTTTTGAAAGATTTTCTAAAGGCAGAAGAACTTGAGAAATTTATTTAGGATTTGTTGTAGAAATTTCTCGATTAATTTATGATGCAAACATCGTAGTGAAATTTCTGAAGGAAGTTTTGGAAGAACCTATGGAAGGCTATTTAAGGAATCCATGGTGGAATTTGGAGATTTCCTGGCGGAATTCTATGTAGAATTGCTGAAGTAATATCTGATGTTAACTTCTTGAGGAGTCCATGAGACTGAGTTATTGGGTCGCCAAGTGGCTCAATAGTAGACCTATTCATATTTTCAAAATTGTCTGTAAATTCGTCAGTCAACCAATATTTGGATGTTTTATGTTGAAATGAATTTCTGGTCAAAATTTCAGTTAATTCGGAGAAAATTTAGGAGTGCTTCAAGTCAATTATGCGTTTTTGGGCTATTTTCAAGCTTTGAAAATTCATAACTACTGAACGGAACACCAAAACTTATCGGAAATACCTCTATAGGAAAAGCTATAGGAGGTTCTTGAAAATCACTATTTTTGGGGAGTTTTCTGTCTAAAAAACATACCTGTATGAAAATTTTGGATTTCAAATTTCTAGAACATGATGTCTATGCATATCAAAAACCCAATCACTATTAAAGTTACCTTTTATCTTACGAAAATAAATTGTAAAAAATAAGTAATTAGGAAGCACATTTGTAAATCCGCTGTGGGTGAGTTAAGAACACCACCATGTGCTTCAAAGAATGTAAAAAATGAACACGTTAGCACTGCTTTTTCCTAGTCGATGATGATGATTGTTTTCAAATCGTTCTGAATAGTCAGTGAAATGCGATCATAACAATCATCACTCGGAAAGAAAAAGCAAAGCTAACTTGTTCAATTCATTCATTCGTCGGTACATGTGTCATACATGATAGAACTATCATCAGGTTGGGATGGGTTGTTCGATCTTTGGGCATTTTTTGTAATTTATTGCCTAAAGCAACATGTGATCTGTTAATGATTAATAAATTCATAGATCTATTTTGTTTGATGCCCGTTGACTAGGGCCTGAAAAAATAATGTCAATGTGTGTTTTATACACCATACATATTCGGAAAACCGTGATTTATGGGTACTGTGGAGAACAAATCTCGATCAAACAATATTTAAACTTCATGTAATCATATTGGGGTGTTCGACAAACTTTAACAAAATAGAATGAGCTTTCAATTGGTGGTAAAAGCAAGTGGTTTTGATTTATGAGTTTTGAGCTATGATTTTTCAAACCTTAAAATAAGCCTAAAAACACATTTTCAACTTGAACCATACTGAAATCATTATCAAATGAGCTGAAAATTTGACCAGACATTGTTCTTAGCATGAGAATTCAGAATATTGCTTGACCGGAAGATTTCCCGACATGTTTTCAAATATGAACAGGTCTACTCAATAGCTTAGTTGGTAAAGCGCTCCTCTAGCATACAAGAGTGCTGGGTTCGAATACCAGCCGAGCACGTGATTTTTTTTTTCAATTCACTGCAATTTTACCCATACTTTATCCATTTAGCACGCGTAATGAGTTAATTTAATTTAATACAGGAAAGTATTTAAAAACTCCTCCAGCAAATCCGGCTGCGGAACCAGTCAGACACAAAATTTGACTTTCTGTGTAGAATTTATTCCTGATTTTTGTCGGATTCAACCTCCACGTTTTGGCTCTAGATAAGCTTTAGACGTAAAATTTGTTCATTCCAAAATTAGAACCTCAGTGGAATCCACTAAAATTCCAGTGTAAATTCCAACAGTTCGGCATCGAACGATGGATGAGCCTACCCACTTGCCTAATATGGCGAGCCAACCTAAGCCGTTCGCTTGTTTGTCCGTCACCAAGTCGAAATCCAAAGTCCAAAGTCAGTTGATGTTTATACACTCCACGCCACACAAATATTTACCGTCAAGATTTGTGCAATTCGATATGCGATTAGGTGGCTTATCGAGCGGCCGATGCGTTCCTAATTCGACTTCAACGAGACCGAGATGCGTTACCGTCGTTAGTTTACCGGGAAATTGCACTCCACTCACTCTCTTTCGCTATAAGGCCGGAATGCTCAAACTGTCGACGAAGAGAAAGCCTTCATACACAGCAACAAATAAATTGAAATGTCACATTATTTTACCTACCCAGTTTTCCAAAGGTAAAGAACTGCTGCAAATCATGACCTAACAATCAATAGAACCGTTTCGAGAAGTTAACTAAAAATATCAATAGTTTGACTGGGATTCGAACCATGATCTTGCGAGTGAGAACCGCGCCTAATACCTCAAGTTCATCTCGGCACGCTGAAAGAAAGTAATGTAATTTTCTACAGGTTTTGGTTTATTACTAGAAATGGGTTTCTTGGAATTTTCTTTGATCGAACCTAGTAACGTCGACAGATATTAGTTTATTTTTGCTGTGCACAATGCATCACGTAAGAGAGTCACGGGGAACACACTTTTCCGACAGGACGAGCCCAATTTCGAATCAAATGAAGTTGCTCGTTTCCCAGGGCTTAGCATACCTAATCCATTTCGAATGCGAAAAGTCACAGGACCGAGTTTAATCAGATGGAAATCGAGCAGCAATTGGAATCTTTTGACAAACAGAAATGGAGCACTTTCGGTGCGGTATCCGAGGAACGTGTGCTCTTGTAGACCTTTTGTGGCAGTCACAGTTACTACTTGGAAAGGAGCTCTGGTAGGTATATCGACGGAGATATCGAATTTGGCACTCATTCAATCATTCCCATTCATGGGATCGGAACGTATGCTGTCTCGCTTCAACATGCATCAGCAATGGATGAGACGTATATTTGTATCATGCAAAGTGGTTAACGACGGATTTGATGTTTCCTGAATGCATCATATATGTAGGAGCGCAACTGGTGTTATACAGTCCAAGTTTATTGATATACTTTTTTGTGTAATAGCTGTTACATCTTTTATTTTTTGTTAAATTGCTTATTGGTTGATTTAGGGCAAGTAGAAGAGTTCCAATAAATTGGTCAGATGAAGTTAAGTATTAAGGGCTCATGCTAGATAAAAATTGTACTTTCAAACATCGCATTCAAGCCAAATGTAACAAATACATTATATGTCTTATCCACTTATTAACAGAAACTCAAGAACAACCTTTTGATCTTCAAACAAATTTTCAGGCCAGCCATGTTGTATGCTGTACCAATATGGACAAGCTGTGGTTATACCAAGATAAAAGCTCTGCAGAAGTTTTGAAATAAAATCTTAAAAATGATTCTTCAGCTCCTTTCTGGTAAAGTATTAATGAAATGCATAGAAAATCTAATGTTGAAGCATAAGAACAATTGGCGAATAAAATTTTAAATAATTTTAGGCAAAACCGTTGTAATATTTCATTGATACATTTTGATATATTTATCAGAAAAATACCCTTCTTTCAAACGTTCTGCTCTTTTTTTCTCAACATAAACATAATTAGAGGTATGAAAACTGTTGATTTAAATTTAAAATAAATATCACCATCTTTTATACATAGGCTGACAGTTCTCAAAACTGATGTCTGCCGAAAGAAGATATGCCGTGCTGTCAGTAAGACTGGCAGCCTAATGAAATATTCAAAATTATAGTAAATTTTATAGCTCGTTCAAATTGAATTATTTCACACAACGTAGGGTTAAAAGACGATGTAGAAGAATAAGGAGGATGACGTGTTGAAGATTGGATTCGCTACTGGTTTGTTTTGGATCGCCGCCACCATCTTTCGCCGTTCCAGAACGTCTTCAGGTGCACTCAACTGTCCCATTGTAACTGGCCATGCTGTTTCAGGATATTTCAGCCACGATGGTCCACAATGCCACAGATCGCTGTTAAGGAAATCGTCCATCTTCATTCCTCTGGTGATAAGATCAGCAGGATTATGTTTGCCAGCGACGTGATGCCAACTAGATCCCTGTGTGGTGTTCTGAATTTCGGAGACCCTGTTGGCAACAAAGGTGTACGGAGGTGAGCGTAGCCATTCCAAGGTGACTGTCGAATCGGACCAAAAGAAGTATGCGGAGATTGTCATATCGAGTGCTACGAGGAGGAAGAATCGTCCGGCAATGTCGCCACCTTCTGTGCTAACCAGGGCATCCAATGACACATGACTCCACCGAAAGCCCCGCACTTCGGTGGGTTATGGGAGGCGGCAGTGAAGGTTGCCAAGAGACACTTGCACAGGCAGTTTGGCGATACAAGACTTTCCTTCGAAGAAATGTCAACAGCACTAGCAGAGATCGAGTCTGCGATGAATTTACGTCCTTTGACACCGCTCACCGAAGATCCGAATGATTTGGTCGTCCTCACCCCGGCACACTTCCTCATCGGGACAACGCCGTCTGCTATCCCCGAAGATGACTGCAGCTAAATTCCCATCAATCGCTTGAATCATTACCGAGGTCTTCGTCATCGTGTCCAACAATTCTGGCACCAATGGCAAGCGGAATATTTACAAGAGCTGCAAAAAGAGAGCAAACGAATCATCCCGAACACAAAGATACAACCCGGAAGAATGGTCGTCGTTGTCGATGAGTTTCTCGCTCCTGTGAAGTGGCCGTTAGCGAGAATCGTCAATGTCATCCCTGGACCAGATGGACTCATCCGATGGACCTGCGAACCAGCAGAGGGATTATCCGTCGCCCAATCACCAAGATCTGCATGCTGCCATTTGAAGATGTTTATGAATCCTGAAAATGTTTAGTTTTGATATGTCAACAAAATGTTTGCCCATTGATATGTAGATGAATTGGTTTGTTATGATAGGAGTCAGGTAGTGAAATTCAGGAATTTCAGGTGGCGGCGAAGACAGTTCTCAAAACTGATGTCTGCCGAAAGAAGGTATGCCGTGCTGTCAGTAAGACTGGCAGCCTAATGAAATATTTAAAATTATAGTAAATTTTATAGCTCGTTCAAATTGAATTATTTTACACAACGTAGGGTTAAAAGACGATGTAGAAGAATAAAAATGTGTCAGTTGAAATCGAACATTCGAGAAATAAAGTTATCCTTTCTAAACGCAAATAAAGTGAGTTGAAGTGCCAGAAAAGTTAAAAGTTGTTTGAGTGGTGATTCTTTTGGTGCCCAGTTCCGTCGATAGTGACCACCCCCGGTAGTGTCCAACCCTGTCCGTGTGTGAGGCCAATCCCAGCCGGAAACCACGATCCTGCCCCAACATAGGCTGTTCTTTGGAGCTAAATTTTTTTTAAATATTTTATTGTTTACAACTGACAAAAAGACATTGATCTGCTCAAGTTATCAGCGAAAAAAAACATCGATTACTGCAGTTACTTCGATGGGTTGTGCTAATTTTCCGCGAATGTCGTTTCCCCGAACGGAAGTTCCCCGAGTATCCCGTTTCCCCGAATATCCCGTTACCCCGATTAGCCCATTTCCCCGAAAAGCTTTAGCACTCATAATTCTCGTAACTTTATTTATTTCAGGGTGGTGAACGAACGTGCCATCTAACATGCACCCTCTTTTATTATATTGGCGGTTCTTTCGACTTTTACCGTCCTCAGTATTTTTGCCAACAGAATACCTCCTTCTTTTGATTGCTTATCGTTCTTTCACGTTCACTATCCAACCAATGAAGACTATTATAGCCCCTGTTTAGTCTGAACCACTTTTGCGGGGAAAATGGTCATTCGAGGAACTGGCATTCGGGAAACCGACATTCAGAGAAACGACATCAATGATTCTGAACGCAATTGTTGATGTCTTTTCGTTTGATTACGCCGCAATATTTTTTGGCGTCTAATCTTCTATTGGTTTAATCATAAATTCTGCCTTCTTCTAAACATAGGCTGAACTCAATATTCATACTGTTTTAAGTTTTATTATTTAGTAAAGCTAAATGTTTATTTATTTTTTATTTTTTATTTATTTAGTTGGTATTACATCAATTAAGTTGATAAAACCTCGTTAACGATGTTACGCCAATTTACTCGGTCCATGGCTGTGTCTCTCCAACTTCGATTTTGGCCCACGTTTTCCAGATCCTGTTGCACCTGATCAAGCCACCTCGCTCGCTGTGCTCCTCGCCTTCTTGTGCCAACCAGATTCGACGCGAATACCATCTTTGCAGGATTGTTGTCCGGTAGTCTTGCAACATGCCCTGCCCAGCGCACCCTTCCGGCTTTCGCAACCTTCTGGATACTGGGTTCGCCGAAGAGCCTAGCGAGCTCGTGGTTCATTCTCCGCCGCCACACACCGTTTTCCTGTACTCCGCCAAAGATCGTCCTAAGCACCCTTCGTTCGAACACTCCAAGTGCTTGCAGGTCCTCTTCCAGCATGGTCCATGCTTCATGTCCATAGAGGACCACCAGTCTTATGAGCGTTTTGTACATGGCACATTTGGTGCGAGGGTGAATCTTTCTCGACCGCAGCTTCTTCTGGAGCCCATAGTAGGCGCGACTTCCACTGATGATGCGTCTCCGTATTTCACGACTAACGTTGTTATCAGCCGTTAACAAGGATCCGAGGTAGACGAACTCATCAACCACCTCAAAAGTATCCCCGTCTATCGTAACACTGCTTCCCAGGCGGGCTCTGTCGCGCTCGGTTCCGCCTATCAGCATGTACTTTGTTTTTGACGCATTCACCATCAGGCCGACTTTTGTCGCTTCACGTTTCAGGCGGGTGTACAGGTCTACCACCGTTCCAAATGTTCTGCCGTCAATATCCATATCATCCACGAAGCAAACAAATTGGCTGGATCTTGTGAAAATCGTACCTCGGATATTGAACCCGGCTCTCCGCATGACACCTTCTAGCGCGATGTTGAACAGCAGGCACGAAAGTCCATCACCCTGTCGAAGTCCCCGGCGGGATTCGAACAAACTGGAATGTTCACCCGAAATCTTCACGCTATTCTGCACACCGTCCATCGTTGCTCTTATTAGTCTTGTGAGCTTCCCGGGAAAGCTGTACTCGTCCATTATTTTCCATAGTTCTTCGCGGTCGATGCTATCATAAGCCGCTTTGAAATCGATGAACAAGTGATGCGTTGGGACTTGGTATTCACGGCATTTCTGGAGGATTTGCCGTACAGTGAAGATTTGGTCCGTTGTCGAGCGGCCGTTGATGAAACCAGCTTGATAACTTCCCACAAACTCATTTGTTATTGGTGATAGACGACGGAAGATAATCTGGGATAGCACTTTGTAGGCGGCATTCAGGATAGTGATCGCACGATAGTTTTCACATTCCAGTTTGTCGCCCTTCTTGTAGATGGGGCATATGACCCCTTGCTTCCACTCCTCCGGCAGCTGTTCCGTTTCCCAGATTCTGACAATCAGCCGGTGCAGACAGGCTGCCAACCTCTCCGGGCCCATTTTGATGAGTTCAGCTCCAATACCATCCTTACCAGCGGCCTTGTTATTCTTGAGCTGGTTGATGGCATCCTTAACTTCCCTCAATGTGGGGGCAGGTTGGTTTCCTTCATCCGCCGTGCTGACGTAGCCACTTCCTCCGCTGTCGTGACCCTCGGCGCCTGTGTTCTCCGTGCCATTCAGGTGTTCATCGTAGTGCTGCCTCCACCTTTCAATCACCTCACGTCCGTCCGTCAAGATGCTTCCGTCCTTATCCCTACACATTTCGGCTCGCAGCACGAAGCCTTTTCGGGATGCGTTAAGCTTCTCGTAGAACTTTCGCGTTTCTTGTGAACGATGCAGCTGTTCCATTTCTTCACATTCCGCTTCTTCCAGGCGGCGCTTTTTGTCCCGGAATAGGCGGGTTTGCTGCTTTCGTTTTCTTTTATATCTCTCCACGTTTTGTCACGTTCCTTGCTGCAGCATTGCAGCCCGCGCTGCATCCTTCTCCTCCAAAACCTGCCTGCATTCATCGTCGAACCAATCGTCACATGTCCTCCTTTCCACGTACCCGACGATGCTCTCGGCTGCGTTGTTGATGGCTGCTTTTATGTTGCTCCAGCAGTCCTCAAGAGGGGCTTCGTCAAGCTCGCCCTCTTCCGGCAACGCTACCTCGAGATGCTGCGCGTATGCGGCAGCGACGTTCGGTTGGGCCAGTCGCGCTAAGTTATACCGAGGCGGGCGTCGATACCGTACATTGTTAATGACGGATAGTTTTTGGCGCAGTTTCACCATCACCAGGTAGTGGTCGGAGTCAATGTTAGCGCCACGATAGGTTCTGACGTCGGTACTATCGGAGAAGTGCCGTCCATCGATCAAAACGTGGTCGATTTGTGATTCCGTCTGCAGTGGTGATCTCCAGGTGTATCGATACGAGAAGCTGTGCTGGAAGTAGGTGCTGCGAATGGCCATGTTCTTGGAGGCGGCAAAATCTATCAGTCGTAGGCCGTTCTCGTTCGTCAGCCGGTGGGCGCTGAACTTTCCAATCGTCGGTCTGAACTCCTCCTCCTGGCCAACCTGAGCGTTTAAGTCTCCTATGATGATCTTGACGTCGTGGCTTGGGCAGCGGTCGTATTCGCGTTCGAGCTGCGCGTAAAATGCGTCCTTGTCATCATCAGTGCTTCCGGAGTGAGGGCTATGCACGTTTATGATGCTGAAGTTGAAGAACCGGCCTTTGAGCCTCAACTTGCACATTCTTTCGTTGATCGGCCACCACCCGATCACGCGCCTCTGCATATCACCCATCACTATAAAAGCTGTTCCCAGCTCACGTGTGTTGCCGCAGCTCTGGTAGATGGTATGATTACCTCTAAACGTTCGCACCAATGCTCCTGTCCAGCACACCTCCTGCAGCGCTACGATGTCGAAACCGCGGATCTTCAGTACATCGGAGAGTATGCGTGTGCTTCCGATGAAGTTGAGAGATTTGCAGTTCCACGTACCGAGTTTCCAATCGCAAGTCCATTTTCGTCGCTGTGGTCTTTGCCGATTGTTCCGGTCCGTATTCTCTCGTTGACGTTCCTGTGCTGGTGTATTTTTACGGCTGGCTTGCAGGGCCTGACACCAACCCCCTAGATTTCCGGAGGACCATTCCCCCTAAATGTTCGGAGGGCCATAGTGCGCAGTTTAGCTTAGAGTCCTTCTCTGGCACTCGGACGATGATCAGCCGCCCCTGACATGGGGAACAGACGCTGTTGTGAGCCGCTCCTAACATGGAGTACAGACGCTCAAGGTTTGCAGAAGCAAACCCCCCCTTCCCTGTCAGCATACGACCAAAGTTCCCACCAGGGGTTGGTTACCCGATCTTCCCCAAGGTTACTCGTACCCCGGCCAGTACCACGAGGAGGTAGGGATAGGAGTTGCTGGGCAAGAGGCTAAGGACCACACAATGGGGTCTATTTTATTCCTGTAGGTACACGAGGTACCAATGGTACGCCATGCCCAGCCATTTACCGTGCCAAGCTAAAAAATGTAAACCATTTCAATATTTTGCTGGTTTATCAATTCTTGCAAGACGTGCTGTTATAATGCTAATTACTTAGAAACCTGCCATTATTCAACTTTTTTTTTTTTGAAACGCATGATCTCCTTTCGAGATATGCTGTTAAAAATATTAACTCAATCACAAATTTTCCCTTTTTACGATAATAGACGATGTTTTTGATGTACACTTCCCAAATTAACATTTTTATTGAATCGATGAAAAGTTTTGACCCAAATATATTCTTTTAAAAATGTGTTGTCCATTTGAGTTATGCTGTGAGATTTTTTATTTGCGTTAAAGCCTTAAACATTTAAAACTAAAATGAATCTGCTCTCGTTTATGGGCTATTTTTGCATTATGCTGCAGTAATAGATCTTTGGATAAGAGCTTTTAATATTTTGCAAATAAATTTACCTTTCCTTTATCAAGTGAATTCCATCAAATGTTACGTTCAAACTGGGACAGAGCTTGATCTGCAGCGGAATATTCTATGCGCGTTCCCTTTATTAGGCTGATACAAATATAAATTTTCTTTTATGTCCGAGACGACTTGGAAGGTACGAGGGGGGGGGGGATAAAAATAAATAAGGAACAAAAAAATACAAATGAAAAAAAAAAGTTTTTATTTTGAGTTTTTATTTTTAAAGATAGTTGTTGAACTTTTTGCAATTCACCCCTGGATCATTATTTAACCTGTTTTTTAATTTAAAATTGAAAAAACCTAACTGTTGTAAAAAAAGGATGAATCTTTTTTTTTCTCCCCTTTAAAATTTTCGGATTTTTGAAGGGGGGGTGACATAAAAGAAAATTAATATTTGTATCAGCCTTACTAACTGCGATTTTTTTTTGCCAAATTACTATTTTGAAATTTGTATATCGCAACAAGCTCAAAGAAACTTTATGTTCTGGGATTGCGAGAAAATTATTATTGCGAAAAGATCTTGCAGCAGACCCGTCACGAGTTTTTTTAGTAATGCTCTCTAATGTCACAACAATTTTAGACATTCATAGATTGAAACGTCTCTGAACGACTGTTGAGAATCTACCAAAAATTTTTGCTATGGGCTCGGTGGAGTTGATCTCGGTAAAAGCTTAAAAAATGCCGATTTTAATTCTAAATCAATCATTATGCCAAATGACCTTATGTCAAACGACTGCATGCCAAACGGGGTATCTTTGATAATGCGGGTAACTTTGATAGTGCGAGACCCACAACATATTGCACGAAATAACGAAGTTTCTGTTAATCAGTTAAGAAAAACGAATGCAAAAGCAAAGAGTATTAGTAGGGCACTTCATGTTAAAGATGTTTTCGTCTAAATCAAGTGCATTTGAGGATTTATATGCAAATATGAAAAATTTACAAGATTTTAGCATTTGTGCAAAGCTTACAAACAATCTGTTGGTTGGTTGGTTTGACGTTATTAACGAGATTTTTAGCCCTGGGCTAGTTCATCTCGGGACCAACGGCTTTACTTCCCTTCCGAAGGAAGTCGTCACTATAACTTTTTACGTCATAAGTGACTATGTCGGGGATGGGATTCGATCCCAGGTCCTCGGCGTGAGAGGCGAGTGTTCTAACCACTACACCAGGTCCGTCCCCCAAACAATCTGTTCTACGATCACTATTTGATAAAGTCGTAATGAGTTTGTCACTTATCCATGACAGCCTAGTTATAGTAAAACATGAATTCGGTCTCTGTTATCTAAGTCAGTAATTTCCATATAACGTTAATAGTTTAGAGGTATGCAATGCCCTACAAATGTTACGTAATTCATTCAATCTTGTTCGATTTGTACTCTATTATCGAAGTTACCCCAGAACAGAAAACCGACTTTCGATTATATGAAAAATAATATATCCATTCTGAATATATCTTTTGGCAATCTATCAAGTCCAATCAATAGCTAGGATGTCAGTACTTGTTTTAAAAATAAAAAATGGTAATTTTTTGAAACAGCATGCATAAATATTGAAGGTTTCTTCGAAAAAACTATCAAACTTATCCCGTTTTACGGTACAATCAATTTAAAGGCCTCAATGTTTCGAGTATTTTGAAAGATTAATCATTATTCAAACTCAACTCTGCATCTCTCGTAATCGTGATTGCGTCATAATCTGGCGTGAAAAATGGAAAACCGTCGGTCATAAATTCAGCAGATAATCACGTAGCGCAGGGAAAAAATAAATTGCTACTCACGGAATTCACATGTAGGACACGTTTTAATTTCTCCCTCCGAAAAGTTCATCTTTTGGTTGATTTTCACATTTTTCCCTGCCATCGCACAAAAAAAGACCAGAGTGAAAAACGCGCGAAAAACGACCGAAGCAAGGTGGGCTGGCTGGCTGCGTTCTTCAAACATGTGTTCGTGCGTCTGTGTGAACGGAGGGACTGTAAAACATAAAATTTTCCACTTTGGTGGGAAAGTGGGTTAGCAGTTACCGAGAGTGGAGTGTTTACTTTCTGAAGCTTTTCAGTGGCACTTCGCGGGATGGGGGGAAGTGCTTCCCGAAAATGAAATGCACATGAAGGGAGGCGCGAAAATGGAGGAACGCAATTTATCGCAAACTTTTTTCGCAACTATAATGTAAGGGATTTTTTTTCTCCGGGAGCTGGGCATTTTTAGGATTTCTGTTCACAAACAAGAAACGCCAGCTATTTGAAATAGGGGTCTGATGCGCCCCCGGTATCTGCAGCCAAAGTACTCATTGAGATGCATGTGTAGTTGTGGATGAAGTATGGAGCCAAAATAAATAAAACTTGTCACACGTGAAAGTCGTTGTCGGACAAATGAATGGTGCAGAAAGCGAAGGGGGAAAGGAGGTTGAAACAATTTTGTATGAATTGTTTTCTCGTTGATAGTTGTGCAGCTTCTAGGGACGGGAATGGCAAACAGAAAGAAACAACGTGAGTTTAAAATGGAATTTATGAATGCAGAGTATACAGAATGCAACAAAGCTTGAAGTTGCAACGAGATTTTCTCATAACTTTTCAATGACTCTT
Organism: Aedes aegypti; assembly: GCF_002204515.2. Lineage (NCBI taxonomy): Eukaryota > Metazoa > Arthropoda > Insecta > Diptera > Culicidae > Aedes > Aedes aegypti. The sequence continues at coordinate 352,035,015 of NC_035109.1, read as the reverse complement.
GCTTTTCTATTTCTACCTAACAGATATGCAAAATATTAGTACATTACATGTATTGTATTACTTTCTCACGATCTAAAATCAAATTCAAATGTGTTTTTTGTTAAAGCCTGTATAGGCAAAGTGTCAATTAATAACATTCAATTCTTATATATATATATGTGTTCTGTGTTGTGGAACACTGTACCGATAATAAAATAATTAATTTGAAGTCGCTTCTAGAACACGACACTGAAGACGGCCTTATAATTGAGGTCGAAATACGAGTATATGTCAAAAGATACAAACTCTAGTTAGAATTGGAGGGTAAAGTAGGGAACGGAACCGTAGGTTTGGTCACATCGATATTTTCCATTTCTTGAATGAAGCCCTCTATTGTTTTCAGACATGTAAGTAGTATAGTAACCTTCAAACTTAAAGGGGTATTAGGGAATATTTATAAATATTGCTTATATGGCACCCCAAAGATGGTGAAAAAAGGTGTCATCGTAATAGGCTGTTTTTCATATCGCAAATCTTAGCTACTTTCCTGCACTGAATTATAAAGTGTCGTTATAGTAGTTTACGGAACAAGTTGCAGAATGATGATTTTTACAGCACGAGTCCTAAATTTATCCTGCGAGGCTTGCCGAGTGCTGTAAAAATCGATTTGCTACGAGTTACGTACAACATATTTTGCAATTTTGTAGAAGACCCCTTGAGGATATCATGAATTATATCGGAAAGCATTCACCATTATTTTACAAATTCTGAAAAATTGTGGTGTAATTATTCATTATGCAACTCAAAAAAGTTGCGTAATGAGAAAGCGTTGCGTAATGAACCATTACAGCACTGATTTCTGTTGCAATTTATCATCGAAATAGGCTGATTTTCATCACGCCAATCTGTCATGAAATGGCCTACTTTCCTGCACTGAAGTATGCAGTGCGGGAATAGTCATTAAGCAAATAAAACCAGTGCTGTAATGATTCATTACGCAACGCTTTTTCATTACGCAACTGTTTTGAGTTGCGTAACGAATCATTACACAACCATTTTTCAGGAATTGTAATATGATGGTGAATGCATTCCGATATTATTTCTGATACCCTCAAGTGGTCTTCTACGAAATTGCAAAAAATGTTGTACGTAACTCGTTGCAGAACTCGATTTTTTCAGCACTCGTCGTAATTATCCTACTCGACAAGCCTCGTAGGATAAATTTACGACTCGTGCTGTAAAAATCATCATTCTGCAACTTGTTCCGTAAACTACTATTACGCAACGCCATTTTATCACGCAACTGTTTTGAATGGCATTACAAATCATTACAAAACTATGTTCAGATATTTAAAAATAATGTTGAATGTATCCTGATATGATTTCTGATACCCTAAAGCGGTCTTCTACGAAATTGCAAAAAAAAAAAAATGAAAAAAAAAAACAGTTTTGCTGTGCACGATAGCACGATGCGCACTGTCAATTTCTAAATGGTATTCTAATTACAATAGCAGCTTTTACTTACATTCACTCGATTTATAATCTCAAACTCAGAAATTCCGCCCAACGCCCACACACGCGCGAAATCCCACCAACCGAACCGCATAAATTTTAGGCCACATCAGCCCAACCCTCGAAGCTGCCCCGGGGCCAAACCGAACCGCAATTTGCTGACCTTTGCTGCCTTCGAATGGGAAACCCGGGAGCCATCGACCGCAAAACCGAGTGCCTGAAATTCAAACAGTATGCTGCTTGCTGCAGCTAAATACACTTTGTAAGTAGATCCAATTCAGCATCATCGTCGCCGCCGCCGCCACTAGCATATTTGCTCACCAACCAGCCAGCGTGCAAGATAACCAACCATTCGTCATTTTTATGCCATCTCACCAAACCAACCGACCGTCCGTTCGAACCTTCTAAGCATAAAGCGAACGTCCGGTTCGACCCATTCGAACGCCGATGAAGAATTGGCATTCCGATTGGAACCAACTCGACTTCCCCTTCGCGGTGTGTCTGAAACCGAGAAAAAGTCCACTAATTCGGCAAGGCAAATATTTCAAGGAGAGAAACAAAAGTTCCCATCAAGGTTCTAAGATTTTGGGCTATTTTGAAAGGATAGTCACATGAGGGGGCTTCGTGGAGTCCTAATAAGCACGTTGGTGTCAATAGTTCTGCTCACAGATTTGCACTACTATTCAATCAAGATACAGTCGCTTCTCCACATCTCGATATCGAAGGGACCATCGAGATAGGGAGAGATCGAGACATAGAACAAATGTTTAACGAATACTAGATTGAAAATCACTCCGTTGCCAGGAAAATCAAAAACAAACAGATGTCATTTCGTCTTCGCAAATTGTTTTGAATCTCTAAAATCTAGTCTAGTAACCTTTGATAATGGGCACATCGACATACGGAGAGAAAATTGGGAACGAAAATCACATCGAGATAGGGAGATATCGAGATAAGGAGGATATCTAGATATGGAGAGTGAAAATGTATGCAGAATGAAGGGACCGAAAAAAACATCGACATAGGGAGAGATATCGAGATGTAGAACATCGAGATGTGGAGAGTCGACTGTAATATCAAAAGAACAGTTCTTGAATTCAACGTGGCATATCATGGTTTGAAAATTAAAAAAAAAGTCAAAATGAACGGTCCACCCGGTTTAGATTTGAACCTTCATCTTCGGAGTGTAAGTGTCGGAGTTAAAGGTAAGCTGCATTGAGCATCCCCTCGATCATTGGCTACTAATCGATCGTTACCACTCACAGTGATCAATGGGCTACTCGCATACGTGGGAATGTGCTAGCAATAAGTTCTTTGTATAACACAAAAGACAAGCCGTTTGCCAAACCCCAAATTGCCCAATTTACCAGTTCAATAGAAAATTGCTTCAACTTCCTTCAACGCTTTACAATAAACAAATGTCACGTTCAGTGTCAGAAGGGCGTAATTTTAATCATCCATTTTCTCATTAGTTAATTACTTGACCGAGTAAGTGTTTCCACTGTTTTTTTTTTTTTTTTAATTCAGTGCAAAGCATTCTGGCAGGCAAAAGGACTATCGAAATACATAGGAACCACTTATGAAAATTCACCACAATAAATCGGGTTGAAGCTTTACCTTATGAAACCAAAATTTGAAAACAAATTTTTTTTCCGCGGCAATCTGGAATCGAACCAGCGGCCATGCGATCGATAGGCCGTGCGTACACCACGCGCCTATCGACGCCTTGATGTGAGTTGATGCTAAAACGATACATAAAACGTTCGTATTGCAATAACCGTTTCGCCTTTCATAAGACAAAATGTATGCATTTCGATAGTCTAGTTCACTGCGTGTTCGTCATATTGCATCGCGGAATGTAACGAAAATCGATTGAATTGTATTTGCCGACCTAAACATAAAATTGACGAAGAAAAATCAATCGCTACAGATACGCCTGTGTTATACTAATAGCGAGAAATACCAAACACGGATAGGCTGAATGTTAACTTAAAACGTATAAACTCAGTTGGCGATTGCTAAATAATTGGATCTAGCAATCGATAGAAACCGATAGAAGTTAACAAAAGAGATGAAAATTTTTTAGCGGGACTCGAACCCTGGTCTTGCGAATGTAAGTTAAGCACGATACCTTTCGGCTATCACCACGTTGCTACAAATTTTGTATCACTAGTTAATGGAAATGGATTCCTTGGCATTTCGACAATCGAGTCCGTTTTGAGCATAATATTGTTGTAAATGGTTGTGATTGAGTTCACTTACGTCCGATTGTTTATGGACCGATGCACGAGTTCACTATCTGACGTTTGAGCGGTGCCGTGTGATTTACGTGACTATGGCAACTAGTGAATTCGGCACCACTCAAACGTCAAATTAGTGAACTCGTGCATTGGTTAATACTTAGCCAAATATTACGTCAGCTGATACTAATTATTTGTTGTGTTGTTATATTCACCAAAATGGCTTTAATGAGTGAATTTGAGGGATCGCGCCGACAATTTTTGTTGCATGGAATTCTTCGAATGTGGCGTGGTTGTTGCACCATGGCCAGATTCATTTCTCGAACACGTGCACGATAAAAAATAACAATTGTTTTTGCACACTAAAAAAAAAAATCATCGAACTACTTAAGTGCTTATGCATTAATGATTATTTTTTATTCCTCTTCCATTAACTCTGAGATTCTTTAGGAAGTTCATATAAGATTATAAATTGAATCACTTTAGGATTTTTCAAGAAATTCCACAGGTCTCTGGGATTCTTCTGAAAATCCTTCTGTGATTCGAAAAATTTCACTCAGATTCTTTCTTGAACCTCTCATTAATTCTTCCGTAAATTTCTCTGGAATTTTTCAAAAAATCTCTGAAATCATCCGGTAAATCTCATGGAATCCTTTATATGAAATCCTTCTGAAATATACCAGGAAATCCCGCTGTAGTTCTTTTTTGGATTATTCCAGAAATACTTCTGGAATTCCTCTTGCAATTTCTTTATGAAACTACAGAAAAATCTTGCAAGGATCCCTGTGAGATTCTTCCGAAAAATCCTTCTGGGATTCTTCCAGAAATCTATTGGAAATCCTTCGGGGTTTTTCCCGTAAAATTTCCATGGATTCTGCCGTAAATGTTTTTATGATTGCTTTCCTGAGGGATGGAATTTTTTTTGAAAAGATCTATTATTCTGAAAACCTTTTGAAGATTTTTTTCAGAAATATTTCAAGGTTTCTTACAAAAATCCCTCAGGATTTCTCCCGGAAATTCACCCGTAATTATTATATCAAAATCTCTGAAATTTCATCAGAAATGTTTCAGTAATTCTTTCGTGTATGTCCCTGGGACATTTGTGGATACCCCTCTTAGATTCTCTGGATTATTCCGATTCTTCTGGGATTCTATCAGAAGTCCGTCTGGAAATATAATAAAATATCTATTCTTTTACTGTTGTAATCATGTTGGGATTTATTTGACAATTTTTTTTATGGTAATCCAAAAACCAATAAAAAAATTACTCTGGAGATTTTTTTTTAGAATTTCCTCAGAAATTCCGAAAACTTCTCAGAAATTATTTGGAAATCCTCCTGGCTCGTTTCTAGAAATCCTTCTTATATTCTAACGGAAATCCTGTTGGAGCTTTTACAGAAATATTTGTGGGATAATTTCAAACATCACTTTGGAATTCTGATATTTTAATATAATTTCCCTGTAATTCTTCGGGAAATGTACTTGATTTTGTATTTATTAGTTGATTTATAGTTTTAATTTATTACTTGTTCTTCAGAAAATCACTCGCGAATTTAAAAGTAAATCCCTTAAGAAAACTTCCGGACAGCCCTCTGGAACTCTTAAAAAAAACCACTGAGATTGTTACGAAAATCTTTGTAATACTGCGTTTGAAATTCTTCCGTGAACCTTTCTGGAGGTTTTCCGCTAGTGAATTCTTTCAAGAACCCTGGGTATTTTCTGGAAATCTTACAGACATTCTTCCGAAATATCTTCTGCGATTCTTTAGGATAATACTATGAAATTCATTCAAAAACTAATTTGTTATTCTTCCATAAATCCTCATTGGACTCTTTTAAAATTTTATGGAAATCCTTAAGTAATTCCTCCAGAAATAGCCCCTAAAAATCTCGCTATGATTCTTTTCCAAATTATACCAGGATTCTCCCGGAAATAACAGATTTCCGCCAAAGAAATTGCCAAAGAAATCCTCACGCAGATTTTCAGAAGAATTCCAGAAAGATATTCGGAAAAATCCTAGATTTTTTTTCTGAGGAATCCCAATCGTATTTCCGGAAGAATACTAGAACAATTCAAGGTAGAATCCCAGGAAAACATACGTTAGTATCCTTGAATGATATCTGGATGATATGGTACTTCCAGATTAATCTCAGAAGCTTTACGGAAGGGTAGGAATAATTCCCGAAAAAAAATTCGTAAAATCTTTGAAAGATGTTATGAAGCCTTCCAGCAAGATTTCCGGAAGAAATCCAGCTGTATTCCAGAAGAATTTCCAAGAGATCCTAGGGATATACTCTATAGAACATTCACCAGGAGATCTTTTGGAAATCCAGAAGGAATGCCTAGAAGCATCCTAGAAGTAATTCCGGAAGAACCTTCGAAAAAAAAGTAGGAAGTAATCAGAGGATCCTCAGAAATATTTCCGAAAAAATCCCATAAGGTTTTACAAAATATTCAATCGAAGAAATCCGGAAAAAAATTCAACAGGATTTTCGAAAGATTCTCAGAAGTATTATAAGGATATTGACGAAAAAATTACAGAGGTATTTTGGAATAATTGCAGAAGGATTTCCGAAAATGTACCAGTTGATTTTCATTAGAATACAGTGACATTTTTGTAAGAATCCCAGGAGTTTTACCGGTATAATCAAAGAACATTAGAGTTAGGGATTCCAGAAGAATTTCTATTAGAGCCCTAGAAAATCCTTGGAAGAATCCTTTAAAAATATGTGATAGAATTGCATCAGGATTTTCGGTAGCAACTTCCGTAATATTTCCGAAAAACAAATTTCTAAGATTTTAATTTTTATGCTTTTAAAAGAAATTCCGAGGAGATACACGCAAAAATCACATAGGGATTTCTGCAACAATCCCAAAAATATGTTCTGAAGAAATACAGAGGGATATCTAGAAGAATCCTAGGAGAAATACCGGAAGGGTTCTATAAAATTGTTCGGAAGAATCTCAGAGTGATATTATCAAGAAAACTGGGGTTTTCAGTAGAACTTATAGTTAATCTCAGAAATAATCCAAAGATTTCCAGAAAATCACAAAGGGGTTTAAGTGAAATTCAAGAAAATCCCAAGAAAATTTTCCGAAAGCTTCTAGAGCAATTTCTTCTAGAATAGTTGAGGATTTTTCCTAATAATATATAACAATACAAGACCAAGCTGAGGGTCGTGAGTTCGAATTCCACCGGTCGAGGATCTTTTCGGGTTGGAAATTTTCTCGACTTCCCAGGGCATAGAGTATCTTCGTACCTGCCACACGATATACGCATGCAAAAATGGTCATTGGCACAGTAAGCTCTCAGTTAATTACTGTGGAGAAGCAGGCTCTGTCCCAGAGGGGACGTAATGCCAGAAAGAAGAAGAAGAAGAAGAAGAAGAAGATATAACAATATTATGATTCAAATCAATTTCCTGTGTAGCATTGGATATCATTGTAGAGGCACCTTGTAACATCAATATTGCATTAAATCTATTAAAACCTATTTAGGTGTAATAAGAACATTATAATTAAATAACAGATCAGAGAGTAAAATCCCATTCTAATTAAGAATATACATCAATTTGTTATTTGATAATAAATACTTGAACTATATTGTATCAAAAATTAACAATTTAAATTAAAAACTTTTAATTATAAAAATATGTATGTATGGAACATTGACAATTTTAATTTGTCTGCATAATTTGATGACAATTTTAATTTTGATGAGCCTGCTCCACATAGGGATGATTTTGTTGGTTCGAATGATTGATTTTAGGAGGATTTTGATCCTCTATTAATAATAATTTATTAATAAAATAACTCATTACTTGTGGTAAAGATGGATAAATTATGGGTGGTATTATGAAAAAAAATCACGTGCTCAGCTGGGATTTGAACCCAAGACTCTTATATGCCAGACGAGAGTCCTGGGTTCGAATCCCAGCCGAGCACGTGGATTTTTTTCATAATTTATCCATCTTTATCACGAGTAATGAGTAAAATAATTTAATAACAATGCGGATTGGATTACCGGACACCTCAATATAAGCTTTAATGTGTAATAATTTAATATGTTTTCGCGGTAAATAAGGATTGAAAATCTGCCCTCTGTAATCAAACTTTTGTTGAACTGCATTAACTAGAGATATTTCAAATAAAATTTCTTAAGCCGAACATGAACCTACAAAGAGTATTGTTTTAAGTTATAATATATTTTTGTATAACACAATCAGCATAAACATCCTCCCAGTTTTGTTTATTATGTACTAAAAAGAATTTCAAATCATTCCAATTAAATTAGTGTTGTTGTCTTCTCTTGGACACGGCAACATGTTACAAAATAAGTGGAGCTGCTTTTAAAACAAAAGCAGAATAATAGTAATAATAACTGGTCAAATCAAATCGAGTGTCAGTCTTGTTCTGTGCGCGCGCTCTTTCTGCGTAGCCGTCAACAGACTTTTGTGCGCCTTCTTCCTTTCGCTCTCCTTTACAACTCAACAACTCAGCATAATCCACTTCGGGATGGATTGGTGAGCTGTCTGGTTGTTGCAGATGAACAACTTATCATGTAGCACGACATCGCATCTCAACTCATCAATGAAACGGCCAGTTTAGATTAAGGTGAAGATGAATCGAAGCCAAAACTCAAATTTTCAAGAGCACAAATCTAGAATACTAGACATCCGTTTGAGCCGTTTGAGCTGAAAACTTAATCGATCGGTCGCCACCAGCTAGTGACCAATCGATTAAGTTTTCTGCTCAAACGGATGTCTTGTTCTCCAGATTAGTACATTTGAAAATTTTAGCTCTGGCTTCGATTTATCTTCACCTTAACAACAGCCCTTATGTGTCCATGGATATTAGTACTATTCTGATACTGTTAGATACATTAAATATAAAATAAGTAGATGAAAAACCCGAATTTAGTACTATACCATTTAATTCCACTAGAGTGTGTATCCTTTGACAGATACGCGTATTTCGACCTCAGCTGTAAGGCCGTCTGTCGTGTACTAAACTCTAGAATTAAATGGTATAGTACTAACTTCGGTTTTTTCATCTACTTATATGTATCCTACTAAACAGCTCGAAGATTTATTATCAATCAAAATAAGCTTCTTCTTTGTCATTTCAAATCAGAAGTCTCAGTAATTAGTTAACGATTTACAGTAAAACCTCCATGAGTCGATATTCCATGACTGAGGCATGATTACTTCAGTCCTTTCAGTCTGCATACATTTTCGCCTCCATATCTCGATATTCTCCTTATCTCGATATCTCCATATCTCGATGTGCTCCTGTTGTTTTTTTATTTCAAATTTTCCCTTCGTATGTCGATATTACCAAACTCAAAGGGGACTAGACTAGATTTTAGGGATTCAAAACGACTTCAGAACGCGCTTGTCTGCTTGTTTATTATTTTCCTGGTAACGGAGTGATTTTCAATCTAGTGTTCATAAAAAATGTGTTCTGTGTCTCGATCTCTCCCTATCGCAATGGTTCCTCCTGTATCGAGATGTGGAGAGGCGACTGTAAAAACAAAAATTAATGGTTACTATGATGGTCTCCTCAATTAGGATTTCTATTCTAAAAACAAACACATTCATCATCAAAATGGCCGGACTGAACAATGTGATAACAAGTAATCAAATCAACGAAGAACATCAGACTTTAATTAATTTTATCTTCCATTTGTGATCTAGATCTGATAGTCAAGGGTTTGTTACTGACTTGTTGTTTTCTTTTATTCTATATCAAATCATTTTGATATTTATTTATTGATCAATCAATAAACTTACCAGTAATTGTTTTGATCTTATAATAATTTAATAAGATATGGTTCAATACTCTTCCATACTAATTTTTGATCCTATATTTTATCAATTTCTCTCATCTCTTAATCCAAAATCAATAGCTGATTATGAATGCCAGTAATTTACTTTAGAACAGTATTTAATACCTGCTCATCTCACCTGTGTAATTTTGAGAACCATCCAAGTAATTATCAGGTATGCATAGAGTATTCAAAATCGAAATATGACATTCATGTATCATCTCTGTGGATTTGAAATCATTTCATCAAGAGTAGTATAAGTTACAGTGTGTTCAACATTCAACATTATGTCCATGAAGTACAAATAAAAATGTTCATGAGATGGCCAGTTGGCATTCGAAAGGTATAGTGTTTGAGCATCGTCTCAGTTGATTTGAGAATGTTTAATCTAAAAAAAAAAACAAAGCAATTTAATGTGTTAGAATTTTTCTAAAGCAATTTATGGCGATTGGATATAACAACGTTCTTGATTATTCCAAAATAGTACCAAGCTGATGCCAAACAAATCTTATAGAATAGGGTAAAATATTTAAATTTTCGAAAAAAATATAAATTCAACTTCTCAAGAATACAAATTTAACGGGTTTATTCGTGTTGCAATGATGAATTACGTGTTGTGAACAATTTTTAGGCACTCTACTTCCTCACTATGGTTTTAAAATTTCGAATGGATTAAATATTCTCAGAGAAAATGCATACCTTTTGAATGTAAATTGTCAATGAACAACAATTATATTTAACATTAGCGTATAGAAGAGCAATAAATTAAACTTCATGGAAATAATGTACATAACAGTATAACTTCTGATTCACTCGATTTTCTTTCCTTCTTGGCATTACGTCCTCACTGGGACAGGCCTACTTTCCAGCATACTGTTTTATTTGCAGTTCCACAGCTATTAGCTGAGGCCTTTCTTTTCTAATGTTGTCATTTTTGCATTCGTATATCGTGTGGCAGGTACGACGATACTCTATGCTCAGGGAAGTCAAGGAAATTTAATTTTAAGAAAATATCATGGATCGGCCGTTATTGAAAAAAAAATCTAAATTCACAGAGAAGATGTTCCCATATTACTTAATTATCTTTCAAATAGTGGCTGCTGAATTAGTGGACATTTTTTTCTTCGTTCAAATCGGCTCCCAACACACCGTGTTCCCTCTTCGAAGCAGCATCCAATTGTTCGCCAGTTCCCCGGGTCGGAACGGTGTACAGGCGTTCGACAGCGGCGTGGTGGACTAATAGAAGAATAAATATTAGCCATTGGTTTATTGCTTTTATTGAGCTGCCGGGTTAGGGCATTTCCTCTCGCTGTGGGTTGGGATAAAATCGGAATCGGTTAGCGGAATTGTTTATTTATCATTATAGCGGGTAAACGTTCGCTTGTTTCTGTTGTAATTTGTTTTCTTGGTAGTTGTTTCCATGTTTGTTTCGTCCCCGAGGGCTTTTTGGATGTTTCTTGCAGGATGTAGGAATGAATGGGCTCTTTTTGTAAGCATTTCAGCGAAATTGTAACTGCAAACTAAGTTTGTAATAGCGAAAAAAAAAAATGATTTACATGTCCTAAGAACACTTGGATCATGTTGCAGTTTCACTGACTTTGAATTATTGAACGGTCTACCATATTCACATCTCGCGTTCCACATCATAAGAGCGTACCTGCAATGATCGAATTCTCTCCGTCGATTTTCTCATTTACAAATTACTTGACCGAGTGACTCCAGTTTTTGTTTTAAAAGAAAGTAATCATCGTCCTTCGTCATGCAGCTTAGTAATTGTTTCAAAAATCCATTAATTTTCGTGTGCTAAGCCAAACATAAACTCAACGCGAGATATAGAATGCCATTAATCATCAAAAGTCGTACTTGCAAGTTTAGTGTGTGCAAGTTTTAGAGTTCCTATTTTTTGCACTGAGCAATACCTGTGCCAGCTGTCACCAAATGCAAATCAATTTAGAATGGGCAGGAAATGCTAGCAAGTTACTCGCTTTAAAGAAGCCGTTGATTCCTCTGCACTTCCACGAGAGTGGGGGGAAGTTTAGAACAATAAAAGGGTATAATTAGAGAATTCTTGTAGGATAACAACACGCTTTATTGGGCGCTGTTTAATGATAACCAATATAAGAGAAATGAAAACCGAATTTAGTTCGATACCGTTTAATCCCACTAGAGATTATATCTTTTCACAGATACTCGATTTTCGACCTCAAATGTAAGGCCGTCTTCTGTGTCGTGTACTAAACTAGATATGGGATTTTGTTTGGATAATGCGTGCACTGTTTAAACACGTATCAACAAATCACTTTATTATTTGTTTAAGTTTTAAATTTGAGTAGCTCTAACGATTCCCACTCTCAGTATAAAATATTTGCTCTTAAATTGTTCGTTCCCAAATTTATGCGCTAATTTCATCCTTTCAAACATAAAACTATCTCTCACCCTCAAACTGCACAGGTATTCCAACGTCAAAATATTCTCACCAAGTTAAACAACAATTTCAACAACCCCAAATCATCACTGCATGGAAATGCATTTCCCGTGAAATGCTTAAAATACATTCACCATAGCTCGCTGTTTACTCTGGGAACTGTTGAATTTAAAACGAACAACTGCCGCTGAATGTGGTCAATTATGAAATTATATTTAGCCATTGCACTAAAGTCCCTACGTCCCTACTCTCGTCTTCCACTAACCCTGCCAATCCAGGATCTGCCAAGCGCTAAGCACTCATAATTCTCGCCAACCAAAAATTCATAAACAATTCGAGTACAGGACGAACGGTAAACAGCAATAAACTATTCGGAACACGTTTTTCGGTTGGTTGGGTTAGATGGTGGCGTTGCACCATATACTAGTGGCGAATGGCGAATTCCTGCAGCTCCCATCCGCGAAAAATGATCCTCATTCATAGTTTTATTCAGTAGTGGTTGCCTCGGAAAATTGAAGCTTTTGTTTGTTAATTGCATGGGCATATTTCTCGAAACTTCAAAAATATGATATAAATACTTTCACAAAATACAATTTTAAATGGTAGACTAACTGAACCGTGAATTTCCACGGAAGTGGATGGAATTCTTCTGTACCCAGAATCTATTACCCGGATGTTCACTACGAATGATACATATTGCAAAACACGGCTCGAACTTTGCAATATTTTCGACATTAGATAGTTTTTATGACCGAAGAATACGATGCTTTCGGCACAGCTCTGATGTCTCTCTTCATCAACTAGACAACACTGGTTCACGCATTTTAACCATTTGCAATGAATTCATTTAGGCTCGCTGGATTTAGAATCTGTTTTCCATAAAAAATCTATTTTGTGAATGAAACTCGTTTGTCGTAAAATCTGTACGTGTTACGAATATTCTGAGATTCGAAATCAGCGGGCTAAAATCTAAAAAAGGTTTCGATTTTGTCGCCCACCGTCCCCGCCCACTATCTTGAAATTCAACCGAGAGACAAATATGTTGGCTCTCCATCCTAATTGAATGTTTGTTTTGAAATTGGAAAGATATTTCAAATTGTCCCGCAGCCACAGATAACAACGGTCACGATGCTCTCTCTTTCTGCACAATGAACCAGTCTGTGTGTTTCTCCGGCGGGTAAAAATTCCCGACAATCGTCCATCCCAGAGCGCTTCGACAGTTTTTCCTCTGCTCCCGCTCTCTGCTCTGTCTGCCATTGTCAAGTGGGGTCCGATGCCGTATCCGAAAGCTTTCGTTGGTTTGTGATACCACAGACAAACAAACGTAACACTTAAAACAATTTATTTTGAAATTCCTTCGGCCAACTAGCACTGTTTGTGCAACAACCCCTACAGATGGCGGTAGTGTTGAGTGCAAAACACGCGCCTCTGGTTGTCAAATTTGAAACAATCGTTAAATGAGTGCTCGATAGAAATTTCGTCCGTTTCACATCTGGTCGGCGTTAAGTCAGAGTGGACCAAGTACAAAACTTGGGAAAATTGGATTATTTTGCCATTCGATGCAAAATAACGTTATCTCCATTTCACTTTGATCCGATTTGATGAATGTTGAAAACTGGGAGAGATATGTAACAAATTTACTCTGGATGATCAATAAAAATCAATAAAAGTATGCAGTCAGAGTGGACCAAGTGCTTTATACCATAACAACGAAAACGATCGATGCGCTGAGAAAGTCTAGAAAATGCAAGACATTTCAAGTTATTTTCCAGATTTTTTGACATGGAATGATTCTTCTTCCCATCCATCCATAGAAACTCATAAACATGTCATAATTCGATGGATCTTATTTTTATATCTGGCCATTTACCGTATTTGAGTAGGTGATCAGAAATTGCAACAATTTCTGTGCAGACAGAGTGGACCAAGTGTCAAAAAGCAACAAACTGATTGATTATTGCATTTTTCGAGTCGATTTCAGAGTTCGATAGAAGTTTATGGTAGTTCTATGGTGTATGTATGGCATGTCCTAGAACCCGCTTATTGGACCAGTATATTTTGGTCGGTACTCAAGATTTTCATGAACTATGTGCACTTGGTCCACTCTGACTGAACGCATATTTGAATATTTCTGGTCTTCAACGCCCTGACCCTTCAAAACCTTAATTTCCAAGGTATCGTAATGCCACTGATTTTGAGATTGAAGATATGGATTATTGAAGAATTTACGATACTGATGTCGAAGGGTCTTAATAATATGTTCAGCTTAAAGATATGCACCCAGTTTGATCACGCAAGCATTAAATGATTGTTCTTTTTCTTGAAATTGTTCAGTCAGAGTGGACCAAGTGCACATAGTCCATCAAAAAATCGTTCTATCAGAGTTTCGGATTGTGATTTTTCATGTTTATCACTTCACATTATATTGTTTTAAAGTAACACAAGGATGGGTAGAAATATTGAACCAAAATTTTACTGAGATAAAAAAATACAAAGCGTTAGACTTTGAGCCCGTTTTTCTCAAAATATGAAAAATGTCACTTGGTCCACTCTGACTTAACGCCGACCATCTGTTCGTCAGTGGAGATACCTTGTTTGTTTGGATGCCAGTCCCGTACGGCCCCAGTCGTACCTAGTGCAATGTGTGTTTTGCTTGAATTAAGAGCGGTATCCGTAGCCGGCCATAAATCATGACCGAAATGGTGATGGATTTCTCAGATATGCGGTGTCGAATGGCCGCAATGGACAATGCGCTGGATCGAAATGGGGGGACTTACCGAGAATTCCTAAACGAAAATTGACTGTCACAACGATCACGTGGCCATAGCTAGCCAGGACGGAGCCATCGTACGGATTGCCGGAGCCCCAGTCGTACGCTTCGCCGTGGATGTAGAAAAAGATGGAGTACGGTGCCTCGAGGCCGCGGCTTCCTGAAAGTGGAGAAGAATTGGGAGTGTTGTTGTTAAGTGGAGTGCTGCTTAAAACAATAGTGTCAATCATTATAAAACTTTGATAATTATATATTTGGGGTATGAAAAAAATTTATTCTGAAATGAGTCTATGGATGGAGTATGATTTTTATCGAAAAATCAACATCAACGTATTTTTGCTTTCCTCGTTCAAGGGAGGAGATGACGGCGTGTTGTTATGTGTTCTCATAAAAACATTTCAACACTGGTTATTTTGTCCAAACACTCTCCAAAAAACCCTGGGCCTAGCGCTGGGCTAGTTCATCTTGAGGCCAACGGCTTCACTTCCGAAGGAACTCTCACGTCATAAGTGACTACCTCGGGGATGGGATTCGAATCCAGGTCCTTGGCATGAGAGGGGTGTGCTCTTACTACTACGCCAGGAAGGTACCCAAAACTTATTATAAATTATTTTGGAATTTCTCATATTTTTCAACAATTCCAGTTTTGTCAACCCAAATAGCATTAGGCTCTAAACAGGGACCTGTCAATTGATGCTGCAGTGAAAGAGAAATCCATACAAGGGGATGTCAGATTTGTCGCATATTTACACTACAAATCACATGAAATTATAAATATTATTCATGAAAAACCGATCTAGTGGCTCACCGAATCCCATGAAAATGTGCTATTTTGTTACTTATCCAAAGTAAGGATACACGTGTTTTAGATTTTTTTTATTAGGATTTCCAAAATAGGGTGACCAGAAAAATCGCGACTTTGCTAAATTTTTATTTTTAAACTATCATAACTTTTGAACCGCTTGACCGATTTTCAATTTTCTTGGACGAAATGAAAGCTAAAAGTTTTGACTCTTCAAGAAAAATATAAGATTTGCGAAAAATTGTTTTTTACATGAAAAAAAATAAAAATTTCCGTTTTTTCGTGTTTTTAAGGTCTTGGGAACAAAGGGGCTTTTGCTGTTCTCATTATTTATTGAAAGTTCATAAAATTTAACGTTAACTGTCAAATTTTCAGCGTTGTATGTTTTTAATTTTTGATATATGTTTTTTTTAATATAAAAAATCAGTCATTTTTTATAGGCACACACTGTATTACCCATAACTGCATATTAGTCACATTCTTTGACATTTTTGACGATTTCGAGTTAATACATAGAGATGGTCGGGTCTCGGGTTTACAAACTCGAACCCGACCCAAACCTGAACCCGACGGGTTCGGGTCGGGTTCGGGTTTGAAAGTTTAAAATTTTTCGGGTTCGGGTCGGGTTTGAAGTCTACAAAATAATTGGATACGGGTCGGGTTCGGGCTCGAAAAAAGTCGGGTTTAGGTCGGGTTTGGTGAGAAATGTGATCAGAGTAACAACCTGAAAGCTTCCTTATGCATCAGAAACAATGAATTTATCATCTTTTCAAACTCGGGTTTTGTTAGGGTTTTTCTTAGAAAACTTTTTCGGGTTTCGGGTCGGGTTCGGGTTCGATCTACGAAAATTTTTCTTTTTTTTTTTGCTTTTTAATTATTGTCTCAGGTTCGGGTCGGGTCTGGGTTTGAAGAAATAAAATAAGTCGGGTACGGGTCCAGTTCGGGTTTGGAAAATGTGAAACCCGACCATCTCTAAACACCGTGGAACGTCATCAAACCATCAATACTTTCGACTAACTTAAGAAAATCTATGAGATTGTTCTAGAACATTCGAAATAATACCAAGTTGTTTTGCTATATATAACCTCATAACAGTCACTTCGATATCATACATGGGGCTAATAATTTGGTGGTAATGAAATATCTATCAGAGTTATTTTCTGTCTGTTCACCTAACATGCGATATTAGCTGTACAAAATTTCAGCTTCATATAAGTATTGTTGAGTCCTCAGTTAATTTTGAAAGTTTAGTTTCTTCCCATCCTGACGAAAAATGCACACTTGGTACTCCATTTACTCAATGCCTACTATTGTAGAATATTGCAAATATGCAGTTATGGTCAGTTTAGGTCTCAGCGCATTGAATCTTTATTTAAAAAAAAATCATAACTTTTGAACAGCTCAACCGATTTCCATTTTTTTTTATGGAATGAAAGCTTAAGATTTCAACTTTTCAGAACAAAAATATAAATATAAATACAATTTTTTTTTACATGAAAAAATATAAAAAAATAATTTATTATTTAATGCGCTGAGACCTACAGTGTGTGCCGATAAAAAATGACTGATTTTTTATTTTCAAAAATATATATCTCAAAAATTAAAAAACACACATAGCTAAAAATTTGACAGTAAACGTAACATTTTCTGAATTTTAATGAAAAATGAGAACAGCAAATGCCCTATTGGTCCCGAGGCTTTCAAAACCAGGACTGGCATCTGCTCAGTGCAAACAGGAAAACATAAAGAGCTTACACTTTGTGCTTATCATGAATGTGAGTGCAATGCGGCAGCTACACTTTCTCACTGGTTCTTACCTCTTTGCGGCCTCTTTGTATTTCCGCTCTCGCTGCAATGCAGCCTTCGATACAAAGTGATGAAGGAAAATGGTGAACACACACTTTTTGTGTGGCTCATTGAGTATCTACTAAATGGGGCGAGTTTCTATAGGAAAATATGGGAGAATATTTTAAACGGAGCCGACGAGTAGATGAAGGAAATCGATGTCCAATGCCATTTTGGAATCCAAGATGGCGACCTCCGGTTTTTTAAAGACACTTACACGTTAATGCTTCCAGTGGGCATTTATGCCCTTTGAAGAAATCACCACACTAGACAACGGACTAGCATGCAACGCCCAGTGGCACAGTCGGAAAACGTTCCTCCCAAAAAGTTTACCAGCCTAAGGATGGAGTCGAACCCACACTCCCTAGCACGATGCGCCCAAGTGCCTGGTGACTCTAACCGCACGGCTACCAAAGGTTTGTGAAAACAGACCAGAAGTCGGATTCCAAAACGACGTCGGGCATCGATTTCACCTATCTACTCGTTGGTCCATTCAGAAAATACCCATGGTATAGGTGAGAAAAAGCCAAATTGTGTACAATTTGAGCATCTTTTGCCAAGCAACACTCTTTGCGTAATCGCTTTCACTCTCTTCCCTACTGCGCGCCCTCATTGTGTTCGTGTTGTTACACTTTGCGCGCGTCTGTCTCATCTTTGTGCAGTGGTTAAATTCTGCTCTTTGCGCGCATTGTACGAGTTGATGCCAGCCCTGTTCAAAACACGAACAAACGGAAGTTTTTGACTTTTTTTCATGTAAAAAAAAAACAATTTGTGAAATTTTAAATTATTTTTGAAAAGACAAAATCTTTAGCTTTCATTTCGTCCAAGAAAATTGAAAATCGGTCAAGCGGTTCAAAAGTTATGATTTCTTAAAAAATAAAAAATTAGCAAAGTCGCGATTTTTCTGGTCACCCTATTTTGGAAATGGTCACCCTAATAAAAAAATCCAAGAACACGTGTATCTTTATTTCAGATAAGGAACAAAATAGCAAACTTTCACGGAATTCTGTGACCCACTAGATCGGTTTTTCATGGAATGGCTGTATTACCACATTGCCACTTTACATCGCAGAATCGAGTATGAACTTTAACTAATTAAACGACCATTCACACAAATTCATGTAGGTTAAGTAATTTTATACGATTTGGTTTTCCGTCTGTCGATGACGTCCTGTGTGTGATGATTTTTTGACTTTGACTGGAAATCTGTATCCTTACAGCAATCATAAAATTATAAACTTTCTAGAATTTCTTAGGTTCCAGTGCTGCGATTCTGATGAGTAGAGCTTTGAGGTCCAGATAGCCGTAGCGGTAAACGCGCAGCTTTTCAGCAAGACCAAGCTGAAGGTCGTGGGTTCGAATTCCACCGGTCGAAGATCTTTTCGGGTTGGAAATTTTCTCGACTTTCCAGGGCATAAAGTATCATCGTACCTGCCACACGATATACGCATGCAAAAATGGTCATTGGCATAGTAAGCTTTCAGTTAATAACTGTGGAAGTGCTCACAAGAACACTAAGCTGAGAAGCAGGCTCTGTCCCAGTGGGGACGTAACGCCAGAAAGAAGAAGAGAAGAAGTTTTGAACTTCCTCTGAATTCCGATGACGGATAAGGGATTCTGAGTATTTCTGTGTAATTTTAGTAATTTCGATAGGTCTTCTGGTAGTGTCCCTGGAATTCCTAGCATTAAAAATACATTCCCACAGCAGTGGTTGAATATGAGTCCAGTAAGATTGCGGAGTTTTTTTTATTAAACTCTTGTATTTTATTCGATTCGTTGAATGACTGTTGGGATTTCATTTGGGAAGAATAGATACTCCGGTAGTAATCGTTATAATTCAACGGGGATTCTTTTTGAAACATCGGGGTTCTCATCGAAATTTTGAATTTTCTTACCGATATCACAAATATTCAAAAGTAACATACTTCAGCTGAAAATACTCTCTGAAACCCCAACGAAACCGGCAATCAATGGAATTTCAGAAGTTCAGACCAGTGTTTTCGGAGATCCACTGAAATCCCATAGGCTTTTACAGAAATACCGTATCAAAGATACCCAAACAATTCCGAAAGATTAAATACCGGATCAAACACTGAAGTTCGTATTTTTCCACAAGAACCCCAAAATCCCAAAATTGTTATAACAATTTGCCTAGTAACAGAATACCAGGATTTTTACAGGAAATCCGAAATTCCGAAGCTTATCCGAGAATCTGGGATGTCAGATATCTCACGTGAAATTCAGAATTAATTCATAAATACCTGAATTCCTACCTTCATCCGAGGATTTCTAGAAAACAATATAATTATCGTAATGCCTGGATTCACTTGGAAATTCCAAATTCTATAGTAATCTTACAAGAATATAAAAATTATTGTTTTGTTAAATCTCGAAAAACCCTTCAAAATATCAAAGCTGACATCGTTTTGTCACGATTTTCACACAAATTTTAATAATTTAATTCAATATATGAGAAGCATCAGGAGCAATCTCTGAAGTTAAGTACCATTAGCTTTATAATAAATACTATCTTTACTCATATCAACGCGTTGTTTGAAGGATGTTCGAAAGATGTACTGAAGTAAAATGACACAAACATGTTCTACTAGCATTCCACATGTTACATTTACTATCGAAATTATGTCATAAATTCTCGTAATTTTCGTAACCTCATATTCTTATGATTCACAAATATTGTTGTAGAAGTTTTAGTTTTCAATGAAAACAATTCATTAACCTTTCGGTTGTCGCGCGAATTTTGGTAACGCGTGTAGTTGCGGGTTGTACGTTGTACAACACCCTTGCTTTTTCATGAAATACCTCGCGAAGTAGATTAAATATAGAAAAACCATGTTGTTAAGGAGATCAAGGGCTGACATGCGGTGATTATTCAGTTTTGGAATTCCACCGCCAGGTGGCGCTAGTGTACATGAAAGTTATGTTTTGCAAATATCTCCGGAGGCTGAACACTTACAATGATGGCTTCTTCGTCAAAATTGTTTAGTAGCTCAAGGGCTATCATTATTTGAGCCAAGAAATTCTAGATTTTGCCACCAGGCAGCGCTAGTGAGCATGATACTTTTGTTTAACGGATATTTGAGGATCCTGAAAACTTAGAAGGATGGAGCTTTCGGCAAAGCTGTTTAGATATTTAAGGGCTATCATTATTTGAGCAAAGAAATACGAAATTTTGCCATCAGCGCCACCTGGTGCGCATGAAACTGTTTTAGTGCTATCTCAGGAACCTGACCACTTAGAAAGATGGCATCTTCGGCAAAGTTGTATAATATGCCAAGTGTTGTAATTATTCAAGCGAAAATAAATTCACCAGGTTTCAATGGATTTTGTTACGTCTGTTTGTCTGCGATGAAACTTTTGCCTTGCAGATATCTCAGAATCCAGATCGTTTATAAAAATGGCGTCTTCGGAAAATTTGTAGAAAAAGCCAAGCGCAATCATTGATATAGTTGATTCTTAATTTTGTCACCGGGTGACGTCAATGAGCATGAAACATTTGTTATGTAAATACCTCAGCAGCCCAATCACATAGGAATATAGCGTCTTCGCTAAAGCTGTCAAGTAGCTCAAAGACTATATTTATTTAGGCCTTGAAATTGAAGATTGACAAAGTGTTGATTGCCTTGGGCTATCAAACAAGTTAGCTGAAACGTCATCTTTTTAAGTGGTCAGAATCCTGAAATATCCATAAAACAAAAGTGTCATGCCCACTAGCGCCGCCTGGTGGCAAAATTTTGAATCAACTAGCTCGAACAATGATAGTCCATGAGTTACCGCACAAATTTTCCGAAGACGATACGAATACGATATACGAATGCGAAAATGGCAACTTTTGAAAAAGAGCTCGCAGTTAATAACTGTGCAAGTGCTCACGAGAATACTAAGCTGAAAAGCAGGCTTTGTCCCAGTGAGGACGTTAATGCCAAGAAGAAGAAAATTATACAAGTTTCTTCAGGAATTATGTTCAATGTTTTTACATGGAATGCCTCCAGAAACTCTTGCAGGATTTTGTAAAGGGATTCAATTGTTATTTTTTTCAATTACAGTTTTACAATTTTATCTAGAATTCCATAGAATTTAAGGAGTTTGCCAAAGACCCTCGCAAGAGTTTATCAGGAGTTTCTAAAGAATCGTCATGAGCGATTACCATAGAATTTGTTATACAGATACTGATGATTTAAAAACTCCTGGGTATTTTTTAAAGAAACTCTTACAGAAGTCCTGCAGTACGTCCATATTAAATCATATGACCGTTATTTGGAGTTACTTGTAAGGTATTCTGGTAGAAATTTTGGTTCATATCTTTGAAAAATTGAACGAACAAAAAACATAGAAGAAATCCTGAGTAATCAGTGACGACATCGCTGAAGAAATTATTGCTTAAGTTCGTGAAAACGTCCTATACGGAAATCTGGGACGAATCCCTACAAAAATCGGTTGAAAATGGCTGGATGAATCTCAGGATTTTCTTGGAAAATTTGTGAAAACATCTTTCGAGGAATTCCAGAAAAAAAAAATCATGGTGAAGTTTTCACTTATTACAGAAAAGTTCATGTTTTGGATATATAAAACGACATTTTATCGCTGTCGAATTATAACTCTTGGCACCAAGCGCAATTTTGAGACTTGTTCAAATAGGGCACCAGACGTTCAAGAGAAAACCTTCAAAGATTCCTTCAATAATTATTCTTTTAATATCTCTCCATAAACTCTTCCATATAATTCTCCTAGGATTATTTCGAAGATTCCTTCAGCGATAATCTCTTTCTTTCTAGGGTTTTTGCAGAGATTCCACAAGAAAAACATTTTGTTCGCCATGATACATTTCAGATCGGTTCCGATAGGGCTCCAAGAATATCTTAGCAATTCATCCTGGATTAATGCAAGGATTCCTTCAAAAAATATTTACAACAAATATTCTCATATAAATTTCGCAAAGAATTCCTGCAGGAATCTAGAGACATGATTTTTCCAATAAAATTTTTACTGGGATTCTTCCAGGCATTTCTCCCAGAAATCCTCCAGATCTGTTTCAGGACAGTTCCTGAATTACTCCAGAGATTTCTCTTCTGATATCTCTTCAGAGGCTTCTCTGGGATTCTTGCAGATCTATCTTCAAGGCTAGACTTTTTATATTTTGTGGAGGGATTATTAGAGTATGTTAAATTTCAATTAGTTGTTTTCATATCCTCAAGGTTTTCTCCAGGAGTTACACTAGGACAATTTCTTCAAGGATTACTTAAGATATTTCTTTAGTGATTTCTTCAGAATTTCCACCGAGGATTCCTGCACGGAAACATACAAGTAGTCTTCTCAAGATTCTTCCTGGAATTATTCAAAACATTTCTTCCGGGATTCGACACCGGAACGCTCCAGGGATTCTACCAAATGTTTTCAGACACTTGTGTTTCACAATTCACAAACTCCTCAAGAATTTATCGCAGGAATTCTCCCAGAGTTACCAAGATTGACTTATTCTAATGATTTCTCTCAATAATAATTCAGGGATTCTCCAGGATTTTATCCAGGTACTCAATCTGGCTCTCTAAAAAAAATCCTTCGAGAATTCCTTCAAGAGTTGTTCTTAAATTTCCTTCAGAGATTCTGCACTGAACTCCTGCAGGGATTTCATCAGAAATTATCCTAAGATTTACCTCAGGGATTATTTTAGAGAAATCTCTATACAAATTGCTTTAGTAACTGCTATACACATTGATTCCTTTTGTAAAATCTTTCATGAAATCCTTCATTAATTTCTCTTGGAATTTCTCCAATAATTATTCCAGCAATTTCTCAAGAAAAATCTTTCCAAGGGTTTTTGCAGGGACTTCTCTACAAATTTAACCAGCAAAATCTCTACAGTTGATCCTCATGGGATACCTCCAATGATTCTACAGAAATTTCAGAAATTCTCCCAGAAGCCCTTAAGAAACTCCTACAGAGACTCATCCGGGAATTTCTGTAGTAAAATCTCCAAATCGATTCCTGCAGAGATTTCCGCAGCTTTTCTTCAGGAATTTCACACAAGGTTGCTTCAGAAATATCTCCAAATGATTTCCTCTAGGAATTGTTCCAGGGATTAGCTGGTAGCAAAAAGCATATTTGATGTTCCAGGGATATTTTCAGAAACACAGATATTTCCTCAAGAATCCCTCGAATTCTGCAAGAATGTCTCCAGGGATTCTTCCAAAAAACAAATTTTCCACTGGAAGCATTTACGTATGGGTGTATTTTTGTTAAACAAGGTTTCTCCAGGGAATGCTCCAGAAAACTCTTTAGGAACTTTTTTAGGATTTTTTTTTTAATAAGCTTCTTTAGAAAACAAGTTCCTAGCAGAATCTTTGAAAAATTAAATTCTGGATGAATCCTTATTCATTTAGATGAAATTCCTGGAGGAGTTCATGGACAAATCTCTGTAAGAATATCTAGAGGAATTTTCCGGAGGAGTTTTTGGAGGCTCAGAACGAATATCTGGAGAAATTTCAAGGGGAATCCTTGGAAGATTACCTGAAAAAATCCTTGGAATAATTTATGTAGCGATTTTCCTGGATGCATGCCTGAGAGAATTCCCAAATTCCTCTTGATGAGTCCCTTAAAGAACTCATGAAGTTATTTCTTGTCGAATTCCTAGATGAATATCCCCAGAAGAATTTATGGAGTGTTCCCGGAGGAATTCCCAGGAACAATTCTACAGACATATCTGGAGTTATCCTTGAAGAAATCGTTGTGCTGTAACTTGTTGAAAGCTTTGAAGACACCTCTGCATAAATCCCTGTAGACCACGAGCAGACAGAGGGAACAACATTATAAAAGAATGTGTGGCTTTGATATGATTTGTTATATCACCAGTTGATAAAAAACATATACCGTTAGTATTCTAAATAACAAAAATAATAGAAATATTTACACCAAATAACTTATTAGTCCTATTAAAATCATAGAAAATTTATAACAGAACGTATTTCAGACCTGTCACAACATAACAAAATTATTGAAAATATTATTACTGTTCACAACTTAAGATATTATTTACAACCAACTCACAACAATGCAATGCAATGTCAAAAATATATTGTAATAAATCTGTTACAAAAACAATGACAAGTTGAGAACAGCGCCATCTTAATAACAAAATTATATCAACCTCTGATATTTTTAACAGCCTTCGTTACAATATGTATCTAATCTGTACTGGAAAAATCACTGGAGACATTTCGGCAGAAACTCTTGGCGAAATATTTGTAGAAATATCCCTGCAAAAAATCCTGGAATAATCCTTGGAGAAATCCCTGGAGGAACTCCTGGAAAAATTCCTGAACGAACTGCTGAAGGTATTTCTGGGGCCCTATCGGAACCGGTCTGGTAGCGAACAAAATTCCGTCCAGGAGGAATCTCAGGGAAACTGCTTGTAGAATCCCTGGAGGAATCGCTAAAAGGATTACAGTAGAGGTTATCTTGGATCTTGTTGCTCCTGCACATAAGGCTACAGCACCTGTACAGTAACTCTATATTTAACTGTATAGCTCCTTTACTCTATGGTCTCTTCAATATTGAGTTATGGAGAGTTGACTGTATTATCATCTTTTCTAATTCAGCCGTAACGGAAATGAAATTCGAATATAATAGTTTTATGTTCAGGAGGCCCAGCGGTAAACGCTTTTCTGCTAGACCAAACTGAGGGGCATAAGCTCGAATCTCACCGGTAGAGGATCTTTTCGGGTTGGAAATTTTCTCGACTTCCCAGGCATAAAGTATCTTCGTACTTGCCAAATTATATACAAAGGCAAGAATAGTCAAATGGCAAAGCTCTCCGATAATAACTGTGCTGAGAAGCAGGCTGTGTTCTAGTAGGGACGTACCGGTAGGTGTTTGGCATTGTGTCCATAGGTGTCTGGATAAAAAAACCGTGTAGTTTTAGCCGTCGCATGATGGTCTGAAAATGTGCACATCACACCCTAGCGGAACCAGATCCGGAACTCTTCGACCAAATCCGTTCAAATCTAAATGTTGGTCCTCTTGGTGCTCTTGTAAATCGTGTATGAACTGCTGAATATGATATACGTCAGTTCTTTCTCTCTACAAAGTATCAGTTCATTTACCGTACCGATTGGCCAAAAATGACCCCAATGCATAAGGCAGATACAGACATTCCATATTTTAGATAATTGGGTCCCAACACGACTACAATGTAATAATTTCGACTGAACTCATTATCATAACTCCACAACATCCTTCAAGAGTTCTTGTCGTCTGGGGTTTTCTCATGGAATTGAATGAAAGCAGTTAGGAAAGCAGGCTCAGCTGATCTGGCGATAATGAAGCAACAAGCTGGTTGTCGGAGCTCAAGTACCTGCGCTATAGAAATCTCAGACAACAAAGAGATACAATGGGTTCTGGTTATAGGGGAGCATGACAATTATTCGTAGAAACGTTTAATCCAACAAAGGGTTGACGACAGTATGTAGGACACTATTGGCTAGTTAAATTAAGATAAGTAAATGTTCAACTTACATAATCGAGCTCAAGTTTGTGATCTTTTTTCTATCGATAAGTACGTTCAGATATCGAACCGTGAATTCCCGTTACTTAGGTTTAAGCCCGTAAATAGTATGAATCTAGTAGTGTTTTTTTCTTCAAACAGGTTTTATAGT
The DNA here is from genome assembly GCF_002204515.2 of Aedes aegypti. Taxonomy (NCBI): domain Eukaryota; kingdom Metazoa; phylum Arthropoda; class Insecta; order Diptera; family Culicidae; genus Aedes; species Aedes aegypti. Next base: position 352,008,946 of record NC_035109.1, on the reverse strand, counting down.
GAATTATTTAGTGAACGGTTCTTGATTACCAATGCATTTGATCATGGGTTTCCTGTTGTTGGACAACACAAAAACAACAAACAATATTTCAATTAACATAAACAATACTCTATTTGAATTCAAGAATTATGAGACTCTATGATATATATATATGCATCCAAATTGAACTCAAGATTTTCACAACATTTATTTGTTGCCACACAAATTAGCACGCACTTTCCAAAAATGCAACTGACTCTTGCACAAGAAAAAATTGTTACTTAAATCGCATTTTTGAAAGTAATATTTATTCAAACAATTCCTTTAAATCTACATAGTAATTAAAAATAATTATTAAGGTGATTTTAAATTACAAACAGAATCGGATATAAATTCTGAGTTTTCAAAATTGTTTGCACTACAAACATTACAAACAATTTATACTTCCTTCCACAGTACCAGCTGCGTAACAATCAAATCAAATGATTGTATTTCAGTAAGCATCTCTACCTCTAATCCTTTTGTGCTCTGGAAATCGTTACTGTTTGATCTGTATGCTTACAGCGTTCATGCAACCGTAGCTGCTTGGTGAGATCCAAGAACTATGTTTGCAATTCTTATTTCAATGAAGAGAAACTGGAAACATTTTGGCTTCTAGATACTCCCATGAGAAATTCACCGTCATTATTGCAGAATTTACTTGTTACGATGTACATCTAAAAAAAGGGTTTCAAAGGGTTGTATATACATCATTGTTAAACTAACCTCAAAGGTACATTTTGAATCAATATCAACTAATGCTTTTCGATCCGAATACAAGCATTCCATAACGAGAAAAACTTACACAATACCAGTTGAGCATCGAGGATAATTCATGGATTAACTTTCAGTATAATTCAAACCAATGGTCTTCCGAACGAGCATCATCATGACGACTCATCCCAAAAACCAAGGATAATTGATGGTCTCTTGCTGCTGCAAACCATCCGTAAACATCCTTTAATCCCTGCCGCCATAACAATAAGAAATGCACGAAAGCTCCCAATCTCTCGACCGCCACCTCCGCAGCTGGCGTTATATCGCATGTTCCCATCATGTTTCGATCATCAAGGACTTGTACTTAATACCCTGATCTGACCACAGACGCCTTAGCTTTTTCGCTTTCTCTTGACCAAGGCCCCCTACCCAAAATTCACATCACGTTCGGTCTATCATCGCTAGGGGAATTTCCTCACTTCGTCACAATGCTAGGGCTGCCTAGCTTAGGTGCAGGAGGGCATCATAATCGTTCAGACTCTCTAATCCATTATCCGGCTATTAGCATTTAGAAAACCGCAAAACCGTATCCTGCGCTTTGGAAGGCAAAGGCGAGAAAGCTGGCCGTGGTCGTTGCTCATCATCAACTTGCTCCCTTCCACACCACGGCCAGGGCGAAGTCTTATCAGATGAGCCGTAGCCTACATTCGATGAGTTTATGTGTGCTGTTTCTCGGTTTAATCTGTGCAAGCTGTATTTGCGCCGGTTCCTCCATCCAACACAACGGGTCCCAGGAGTGTGAAGGATGATGTTCGAGCAGAGTACAATGTCGGTGGTAGATGGCGCTCTGCTTGGGTGCTCGAGATGTGTTGCCTTAGCTGCTGATCCTAATTTTATTGCGAACAAACAGATTAGCGGTTAGGCAAAGAGTTTAATATCCACCGCAAGTTGGATCGATAGTCGTGTGAACAGTTAGAGTGTAGGTAGTTACGGGTTTAAACGTGCAGCTGAGGATGTGCTCACATACGGAAACGAATCCGAGTAATGACTGCTAATGGTGGAATGAAAATTTTATTTCATTTAGAATATAGACGGAATTACTGGTATAATCACTATAGGCACCATTGAATCAATGCAGGTATAATGATATCATTATTAATTCAATTAAACTTCACAGCAGCCTTATCTGAGAACAGTATAGGTAATAGATGATTACAACGATTTTTCAGAATTTTATTTTGAATCCTCTGCAGTGCTTTCTTGGTATTACAACAGCTGGTTCATATTGGGTCAGCATATAACATGGCTGGCCTAAAAATTTGTTCTTAAGACAAAGTTTAAATTTTCTGGTAAAAAGTGGTTACAGACATTTTATAACAAATAGGGTAATTCGCCAATTGTTGACAGACTAAAGTGTACGCCAAAAGGTGAAATTTAAATTTGTATCCAACATGAGCCCTAGATATTAATAGTATCGGATATAAACAATGTAGCAAAGCTATTTTCCCATACAAATTGGTCAACTTCAAATAGCTGTATTCAGGCTTGAAAATACTCCTCAACATCTTCAGAGTTCAATGACTTACTCTAGAGCAGCGTGCTGCCTTAGCCTCTTTGCAAAGGAGCGAAAAAATGCTAAGCAGAGAGGCAACGAAAATTGAGCGTGGAAGATGCAGCACAAAACACAACATAGTAAAATTCCATCAAAGAAGAATGCTCTCTCAACTCACCGAGGACTGCCTTGTTCGGGCGGGACGCTCAAGAGTTCTTTTGAAGCGTGAGTAAAGGTGAGCATCGCAACAAGAGAGAGTACCTGAAAAATCCTCGCAATTTATTGCACTTTCACTCGAATCGTGTGAGTACCTGTGTTTAAAATTTTGAATTAAGTTTTTACTCCTCAGAAAATCGGTAAAATCGACTCATCTTTGCATCACAGAGGAGATTCTATCAAGCTTGGCTGTATCTCCGTTGATAATAAATCTTCGAGCTGTTTAGTAGAATACCTATAAGTAGATGAAAAAACCGAATTTAGTACTATACGATTTAATTCCACTAGAGTTTGTATCCTTTGACAGATACGCGTATTTCGACCTCAACTGTAAGGCCGTCTTCAGTGTCGTGTACTAGACTCGACTAGACTCGACTCAACTCCATTGTTTTTCAACCGATTTTTTTTCTGTGATGAACTAGAAATTTCCTCAATTTTCGATAACTATTGAAAAGTTTTGAGAAAACTTTTCATTCAGAAGTTACAGATAGGTTTCATTTTGACAAAAAATGCACAAAGACACAATGTGATCAGCAGAAAAGCTAAGAATTGAAACAACTTGATGTCTTTGTTCATTAAGTAAGTAATTGAGTAATTTCATTCATTTTGAAAAGTGATTGGAATAATAAATATGACACACTTGTGATATTGTACTACGGTACAATTATCTTGAAATGAGGTTCATATTGCTGTGTGCATTGGAAACGCAAATAATAAATGCATCAATGCCAAACGCGGTAAGATTTTTCACAAGAACGGCGAAGTCAAAGACCAATTTTCTTTGCTTGGTTGGCGGTGATTTGAATCATGGTCGCTAAAAACTTCTCTTAACCTAATGAATTAAAATAAATGAGATACCTTCATAAATTACTTCAGAGATTCCTTCAAGAAATCATCCAGGGATTTCTTCTGGAACTTCTTAGTCATTTCTAGAATAATGTCTCCATGAAATTTCAAGGGATTCATGCAGAGATTCCTTCAGGGGATTTTTATATAAATTCCTCAGTAGCAAATATCCCATTAATTTTTCCAAGAATTTATTTAGGAAGATCTTTCGATCGCAACCGTATTTCAAAAATCAGTTTTGGTAGAATTTCATTGCATTATTCCTGGAATTTCTCAAGAGACACCTCCGGGGATTCCTTCAACTATTTCTCAAGAGAATCTTCAAGAGGCTCTTCCGGATATTCCTTCAGAATACTTTTTACAGGACTTCTTCCAGATTTATATACAATTGTTTCTCCAGCAACTTGGCAATTTCTGCATTATGTCAGTTATATCTCTAGAGTTGTCCCCAGCATAGTCTGTACAGTGAAGAAAATTTCCAGGAATTTCTCCAAAGCTGCGTCCACAGATGTTACCGAGGATTCCTTCAACAAATTTACTCTAGGAATCCTTCAGAGATTCCTTCACAAATTTCTACAGAGATTCCTTTCGGGATTTGTGGCGATGATAATAAGTGGTATTAATAAACGATTAATATTTAAACGAGAATATGTAAAGTATTAAAATATGATTTTGTGTTTTGTTTATTTAGACATATTATTTGAATATCGATTCTTTCTGTTGTTTTCTATTTCGGCCAAACGGCATTCGGCCAAATGACCTGGAACCTTTGGAAAGGTTCGGGTTATTCTTATTCTTAAAGTAGTGCCTATCTTCCGCGCCTTCTCTGGATATTCCGTTTCGGTTTTCGGTCGCTTCCAGCGCGCCGCTCAATGGTCTTCATCTCCTGGAATATCTTCACAACACGGGCCACTGTGGAATGGTGGATTCCAAGCATTTTGCCATTCCATCTATGCGACTGATCTGAATTCTGAATTATCGATCACCACGCCCTAGATTTGCTGGCGTAGCTCTTCTTTTTTCGAATGCATCTTGAAAACTACTTGACAGATCGTAATAAAATTTTGCACACATAAACATAACACTCTAAACTAGTATTACCCAAAAAAGTTACACCTAAAACAAACTGTCGCATGTTTACACGTTTCATTCTAATCGTGAAATACGAAAGAGAGTCAAATCTCTGTAGTAACTTAGGTAAGTCAGATAAAAAGTGGTGGTATTATTCGATTGAGTACAGAGGAGCAAAAGTTCTTAGTTATATTTAATTTCAAAGGTTGTATAGTTGTACATCGTATGAAAAGCAACATCATTGTTCTTCTTCGTATTAGAAAGTATACGTAAATTTTAATAGAAGCTGTAATTTGCATTGGGTGTAGTCTGTTTATATTCATATTTCGATTTCATAAATGATGATTGAAGGGAAAATGTGCGCCGATATTTAGGCATTAACCTTCGATTAACATCGTATGAAAAGCAACATCATTGTTCTTCTTCGTATTAGAAAGTATACGTAAATTTTAATAGATTTTGTATTCATCATAATGATATGTTAGACTTTTTTATGGAATGACAATAGCAATATTGTTAATTTTGTTTATTAAAATGAAGTACAAAATATTTTATCGGGAAAATCAGTATATTTCCTTAAATATCAAAACTAATCAGAACGCTCCACATCAAATCTAAAATGAGGACATGTCCTTCTAAATCAGGACGGATAACAGCCCTGATTGCTATGCCTAATAATTCAACAATAGGATCTGTTAGAATATTCGAGAGTATTTCTAATCTCGTTTGTAAAAAAGTATAAATGTCAAGATGACTATTGATGGCTCACTGTGATATGGTGGAATGTTTTACACCACTCCAACGTTATGACAAAATGATATACTAGATTATTTAATTCTTCTGACATCCCTCACCATTCCCACAGCATAATGAAATTGTGGCTTTACCTTAAAATTCTTTGGCCTCATCAAAATACAGCTCAAAGATATAGGCACAATAACTTCTGGCCGAACAAATGCATAACGGCTTACAAAAATAATTACATTCAAGGGAATTGTTTTCTACACCGAACATCACGCATCAATAGTTCTAGTTTTTTTCTTTCCTTAGTCCGGACGGATGAAAAACTTTGTTTACGATCTCAAAGACCTCACGACTTCCAACCTCACCTTACGACTCTTAAGATTTTTTTTGATTTTTTTTTTTCAATTATAGGAATTTTAAGGCTTGTGATTGGAATAAAACCCTTCAGGGATGATGTATGAAGATTTTCCATAGTGTAAATAAGAAGGAATTTGAATCATGATTGTTGTGAACCCTATTAGGATTGCAGAATCCATCAACTGTATACGGTGGTAAGTTAGCAATAGTAGTAGTGTATAGAAATAGTTATGACCTTGAACGTACAGTCGGGTCTCCTATTAAACGCATTCCTATAACGTGCACTCCTATTACGCTCACTCCTATAAGACACACCAGGACGTTATAGGAGACCCAGGGCTTATGGGATTTCATCACTTTGGGGGTGTCGTTGAATATCTCGTATGCCAAAAGAGATAGTACAGTACTGTCTTCGGCGAAGTTTCAGTGCTAAGTACGATCTACCTTTAGGAGTTGAGGATCATCCTTTTAGTTGAGAACTTGACCGGTAGGGGCGCTTTTTCTGATTTGCACTATATGAACCATGAGGGATAAGAATGCAAAATTTTGTAACATATGATATCTCTGAATCCTGATGTTTTTGAAGGTTGGTGTCTTCGGAAGAGTTGTTCAGTAGCTCAAGGGCTGACATGTGGTGGCCATTCTGATACGGAATTACGCCACCAGGCGGCGCTAGTGGGCATGGAATTTATGTTTTGCGCATAGCTCAGTTGCCTGACCACTTAGAAAGATGGCGTCTTCGGCAAAGTTGCTCTGTATCACAAGGGCTAACATTATTTGAGCCGAAAGTTTCGAAATTTTGCCACTAGGCGGCGCTAGTGAGCCAAGAGTTTTTGTTTTGCGCATAGCTCAGTAGCCCGACCACTTAGAACGATGGCGTCTTCGGCAAAGTTGTTCAGTATCACAAGGGCAACATTAGTTGAGCCAAAAGTTTCAAAATTTTGCCACTAGGCGGCGCTAGTGAGCAAGTAATTTTTATTTTGCGCATAGCTTAGTAGCCTGACCAAAGTTGTTCAATATGACACTAGGCTATCGATTTTCCTCGCATTGTCACGTTTAAGTAAAAGTGCCTGGAGAAAAATATATACATTATTTATTCGGATAAAAGTATGGCTAGTATCCTATTATTTTCGACGGATTGGGAGAATTTTTGATCAATAATTTGATATGAGAATGAGTGAGGATCCGTTTACTTCTCAAATATGTGGTCATTAGCTTTACATATGAACCAGAGAATATGTATGTTTATTTTTATTTCGTCATTGCAAGAACTTTATTTCTTGAACATTTTCCAAGGTATGGATTGGATAGAAATGAAGTTAGGTTGGAATGTCAGTCATTACTAATACTCACTAGCGCCGCCTAGTGGCAAAATTTCGAAAATTTTGGCTCAAATAATGTTAGCCCTTGTGATACTGAACAACTTTGCCGAAGACGCCATCTTTCTAAGTGGTCAGGCTACTGAGCTATGCGCAAAACAAAAATTCCTTGCTCACTAGCGCCGCCTAGTGGCAAAATTTCGAAACTTTCGGCTCAAATAATGTTAGCCCTTGTGATACTGAGCAACTTTGCCGAAGACGCCATCTTTCTAAGTGGTCAGGCAACTGAGCTATGCGCAAAACAAAAATTCTATGCCCACTAGCGCCGCCTGGTGGCGTAATTCCGTATCAGAATGACCACCACATGTCAGCCCTTGAGCTACTGAGCAACTCTTCCGAAGACAACAACCTTCCAAAACATCAGGATTCAGAGATATAATATGTTACAAAATTTTGCATTCTTATCCCTCATGGTTCATATAGTGCATATCAGAAAAAGCGCCCCTACCGGCCAAGTTCTCAACTAAAAGGATGATCCTCAACTCCTAAAGGTAGATCGTACTTAGCACTGAAACTTCGCCGAAGACAGTACTGTACTATCTCTTTTGGCATACGAGATATTCAACGACACCCCCAAAGTGATGAAATCCCATAAGCCCTGGGTCTCCTATAACGTAGATTCCTATTACGCCCCCCAACCATGTGTCTAATAGGAGACCTGACTGTAGATTATTCCCGCACACTTTCCCCACGCTCAATAGATTGTAAAACAATGCCTTTTGTTCTGCACCCTATAAAAGACCATGCGTCCCCATGATCGGTCTCTTTTACCGATCGACCGTATAGTAAGTATCACGATAGCCGTAGTAATAAATTAGTCATAGTGAAAGTCCGGTGTTTCATTTCTGCACGACATTGCAATGATGTGGTGTCGCCAAGTTGGTCGCTCATCAAATTTTGCTCGGTACGTCTTCGTTTATGCGATTTCGCGAAAAAATGCGAAAAAGGAAAATTGAACGGAAGTTATTTATTGAAACACACTAGATTTATTGCGTTTTTGGTGTACAAGAGAAGAACCATAACAGCACAAAATGACACTTGGAAAATAAATTTATATAGTAGGTAAGTTAGAATATCCGCCGTAGTGGAACATTTCAAGTATGATACGACGAATCATAGCGGCAACAAAATTGGCATGAGAAGTTACGTCATATACTCCAAAAAACGGTCGGAACAAAATAAGTTATTTGATGATCATAATCATTTTTTTCCCTGTGATGATTGTGATTGTCCATGTAGCGATCACTAATCAAAAGAAGAAATTCTACGTACATAATCAAGGGTACGATAAACTTTGAACGATTAAATTATAAGACTCCACTCCTTTCAGCATCAGTACTATTTTTTCAAAGTTGTTTTTGAAAGAGCTGTCCTAAACAGGAACCACTACCCCAAATCATATTCCACAACTCTACAAACCTGAAACGCATGCTGAGTACGAAACATATCCATTGCCGACATGGAAACCACGCCCGAGCTCGACGACTGCTGATGCGTGCATGAAAAAATATGCTCCGAAGCAGAAAGGCAGAATTATTCCACGCGAAACAAAAAGTCATCATATCATCATCGACTTGTGAGATTTTGCTTTCCTTCCGCTCTGTCTACCGTTCCACTTCTGGAAAGAAAGCTTCTCTTGATCTGCTTATCGTGTCGGATTTTTTTTTGCGTTACTATGCCTCACAGTGGTTCAAACGGATAGGAGAAGAGATATTCATGAATTTGTTTGTTATTGTTTAGCTAAATATAAGATTAAAGCCCTCCGAACATCTTAAAACATCCCAAACAAATTAGCTCGAAAGGGATTTGTTTCTTCAGCAACATCCTTAATTAAGGTTTGAAGAATGAGCAATTTGGAATGATAAGATTTAACTTACATTCCAGTATTTTTGTATAAGACATATATTTCAAAATATCTCCATAGTAGTTTCCATATAAACCTATATTGTCTTTGGGCCACCTATAACTCACCACCGAGAAAGCTTAAAATTTCACATAACACTATTTTTATGGTAAGGATGGTAAGAAAGATGTAAGAGATTGGATTTTTAAACATTTTTAAATATTAAATCGCACTCGTGTACAGGTCTGCCATGTTTTCAAATGTTTTGCCGACAATGTCCATATCATCTGCGAAGCATACAAATTGACTGGAATCTCGTGAAAATCGTACTTCGACTCTCCGCATAACACCACCTAGTGTGATATTGATCAACAGGCACGAACGTCCTTTTTTTTCTTTTTTCTTTATTCTTCTGCTTTACATTACGTCCTCACTGGGACCAAGCCTGCTTCTCAGCTTAATGTTCAATGAGCACTTACGCTTTATTCGCAAAAATTGACATTTTCGCATTCATATATTGTTTAGCATGTACGATGATACTCTATGTCCAGGGAAGTGAAGTAAATTTCCATTACGAAAAGACACTTTCAGTATGGCTTTGCTTTATAGCTGCGGACTAGACTGGCCCAACTCAGTATGGGAGAAAAATAAAGTTTTATGATTCCACGAGGCACCCTCCAGGATTATTCTCTTGGGTTAGGGGAAGACTTCCTGAAAAATTCAGCTCATTTGGTTGTTCCATGAGCTGGCGCATTTGAATTGAAGTTAATATGGGATTTTCAGCTCAAACATATGGGAAACAACGCATCATCTACTGTTTGGTTGAGGAAAATTGTTGATCGCGTTCAATTCAACCCAGAATCTCAAAACCACTACTTGATATCATAGCAAACAATATTGTAGAAGATTGTATCATGATTAAAATTGAAAAAGTGGGTGTTTTAACTGTCTGAAGAAGATTTGCTGAGCTCATGCAATACTGCTTTGTATTTGGTCGGCGTTAAGTCAGAGTGGACCAAGTGACATTTTTGATATTTTGAGAAAAATGGGTTTAAAGTCTAACGCTCTGTAATTTTTTCACTCGTTTAAATTTCGGTTCAATATTTTTACACGTCTTTATGCTACTTTCAAACAATATAATGTGAAGTGATAATCATGAAAAATCATAATCCAAACCTTTATAGAACAATTTTTTTATGGACTATGTGTACTTGGTCCACTCTGACTGAACCAAAAACCACCGTTCAGTGAGCTGGTTCACTCTGACTGAACAATTTCTTGAAAAATAACAATCATTTAATGCTTGCATGGTCAAATTGGGTGCATATCTCTAAGATAAACAGATTATCAAGACCCTTCGACACCAGTATCGTAAATTCTTAAATAACCCATATAGTAAATACCAAAATCAGTGGCATTACGATAGCTTGAAAATTAAGGTTTCGCAGGGTCAGGGCGTTGAAGACCAGAAATATTCAAATATGCGCTCAGTCAGAGTGGACCAAGTGAAAATCTTTAGTACCGACCAAAATATGCTGGTCCAATAAGCGGATTGAAGGACATGCCATACATACACCATAGAACTACCGTAAACTTCTATCGGACTCTGAAATTGACTCAAAAAATGCAGTAATTAATCATTTTATTGCTTTTCAACACTTGGTCCGCTCTGTCTGCACAGAATTTGTTGCAATTTCTGACCACCCATCCGAATGTGGTAAATTGTCAAAAATCAAATTCAAATGCATCAAATTAAGCAATATTTATAAATTTCTATTGATGGATAAGTAGAAGAATGATTCGATGGCGAAAAATCAGACAAATCTCCTGAAATATTTTTCATTTCCTCACATTCCTCAGCGCGCTGATCATTTTTGCTGTTATGGTAATAATCACTTGGTCCATTCTGACTGCACACTTTATCGATTTTTATTGATCATCCAAATTAAATTTATTACATATCTATCGTAGTTTACAGCATTCTTCAAATCTGATCAAAGTGTAACGGAGGTAAAGTAATTTTGCATCTAATGAGAGAATAATCCAATTTTCTCAAGTTTTGTACTTGGTCCCCTCTGACTTAACGGCGACCATTTCTTCAACATAGCCTCTAAGCGCATCATAGCCACCTATGACGCAGGACGAGCTGCTGCACGAGGTGCATGCATATAAGTGACTGTACAGGAGTGCTGATCTAAGGCTTACATTCAACAACTGAAAGGGTAATGAAAAAGAGATTGAATCCAGGTACAACCTTCTGCAATTATGTTCATTAGGGTATCAACTAGTGTATTTGTCATTCTGGGCTCCATAAAACGCTTTCAACTAGTATACGGAACAAGACAGTGACGTAGAGTCAATTTTCAATATATTTGGAACGAATATCTCATACAAACTTCAAACTGAATGCGCCAGCTGGTGGAGCAACCAATTGAGTTGAAATTTTGAGAGAGCTCTTTTCTTATCATAAAACTCATATCAAGGGGGTGCCCCGTTGAAATTTACCACTTTTTTGTATAAGGGCCAGTCTACTGCGGACTCTAACCAGTCAGCTAAGGAAGCCCTCACGAAAGTCCATCACCCAAAGCATTACGTTGGGAAACCGTCATCGAAACCGGCTTGATAACCTCCCATGAACACGTTTACTACAGGTGATGTAAGATAATCTGGGATAACATTTTTACTATTAACTATCGGATATTGAAGACGAATGTTTGACTCTATTTTTAAACTAAAAGTGTGTTTGGAAATGAGGTTTTCGTCAGCTTTTTTGAAAACTGGACCTCTGTGTGCCTCTCATCGCTGTTTGAAGATAGGTAGGTTCACATTTCCTTGCCTTTCCTGCGAGCAGTGTCGTCGTGGAAACGCACAAATTCCCAGGGAAAAAGCTTCAAAGTGAAACGATGATCGGAACCATGGCCAAGATGAGATGACGGATGGATGGCTGCCAGGCCAAATGAATGAATGGATGAGAATGTCTGGAAACCGATGGAAAAGCAGCAGAGTATGCTGTACTTGTGGGGCATGTTTTTGCGCTAAGATGATTTTTTTGCTACGCTTGCAATATGAAAATTAGCTTTGTTCGATATCCAGCCCAGCACTCGGTCTTGTTTATGGATGGTCTAGCTTGGTCCAATGTGGACAATCTCTGCCATTGAGTGGATGGAAATCCGATTGACAGCAAGGCCGAAACTCTTCAAGATTTGTTTGACGAAGGCTGTAATGCAAATTGGTCTCCATTGGGTGTAGTCTGTTTATATTCATATTTCGATTTCATAAATGATGATTGAAGGGAAAATGTGCGCCGATATTTAGGCATTAGCCTTCGATATTTGCTTGCAATACTAATTCTCCAATTAGAAGTGGGAGAAAGGACAAACATTTTCTTGAACAAGTGTATAAGTAATGTAGAATGACGTATGATTCACATGTTAGAAATTCACCTGTAGAAGCCTTGTTCTATATTTTATGCGTGTTTTTATCCGTATTGGATAGTAATCCTTTCTAGAATTAGAAGAATCCTGCTAAAGATTCTGTAAGAATCATGTTTACGCCTTTCGTAGAATACCATGTACGTTGTGATAATTCTTCCCAAATTTTTGAAATAAATAAGTTGAGGCCCAGATAGCCGTAGCGGTAAACGCGCAGCTATTCAGCAAGACCAAGCTGAGGGTCGTGGGTTCGAATCCCACCGGTCGAGGATCTTTTCGGGTTGGAAATTTTCTCGACTTCCCAGGGCATAGAGTATCTTCGTACCTGCCACACTATATACACATGCAAAAATGGTCATTGGCATAGTAAGCTCTCAGTTAATACCTGTGGAAGTGCTCATAAGAACACTAAGCTGAGAAGCAGGCTCTGTCCCAGTGGGGACGTAACACCAGAAAGAAGAAGAAGAAATTTGCCTAATTTTTATGTGTACCTTGCCCAAGATTGTTTGTTAAAATCCTCCAAGATTAAGAAAAAAAGGTGACCATGTATCTTTCCACATTATGAATCATTGAGATTGTGTTTGACTGGTCTTTCAACAAGAAGTTTTATGCAAGCTTGATAGAAATTCACTTTTCTCAGTCAATAAGTACAATAAGCAGTTAATAAAATTCATCATTTCAAGCTAGATATGTGCGTAGAAAAGTTATAACGGTTATTCAAACTTCAAGGGAAGGTAATTATTATCTGCGGATAACTATGTAAATGAAAACCGAATCTAGTACTATACAATTTGATCCCAACTAGAGTATGTATCCTTTGACCAGTACACGTATTTTGACTTCAACAGCATGACTGTTTTTTTTTGGATTGGAAGGATTCCTGATGAAACTCCTAATACATACAATTCCTGAAAAGATTCTTTTTGGAAAAATTCTAGAAGGTACGCAAAATAACTAAAAACGTAAATTACTTACATTAAGGCAACTTGATGTGCAAAATAAGAAATCAAGCGTAATGTGAAACTATAACTGTCACTGAAAACGAGCCATCTATTGCCTGTTATTAGTCATTGGAAAATTGTGCTATTAACACATTATAAAAAAATTAAACTCGATTTTACTTCACTGACTGTATCCAATAAAACTTGCTCCACTCCAAGTACCTATCTCAGAATAACTAACGATTCGATTGTTTTCCCATTAGCCAAGCACACACCCTGAACCAGAAAGTCAATCAGATTTCCCTCCGGCGCTCGGAACACCCCGGCATAAAATCCCACAGGCCATTATGAAACTAATTGAAAACTTAATTAAACGTGTAACAGCGGGTGTCAATCTCCAGATCATTTATTTATTTTTAATTAAGTTTCTTGTAGAACACACTGTGTCCCTCTCCCTGCCTTTCACACACACATACATGTGAGCGTTTCCATTCACTGGAATAGGGGTGGCTTTCGCATTCGCACATTCATTATAACTTCCGTAACATTCCTTTCTTTCCGTTGATCACAAGTACTAAAACGATGAGGAGAAAAGCTTTCCTTGATGAACTGAGACCGGTCACTTGTCGTCCACCTCCCTGGAAGACGAGATCGCGGTGCTCCTCTGAACGTTCTAACCAGGAAAAAAACTAAGTCAAATTTGTGATCATCAGTCAAATTCTATGGTAAAAATGAATGTCGAACTAGCTCTAGAATCTTTATTCATTTTCCAAGTGTAATTTTGTGAAAACTGTTATGGTTCGTCTACTTGTACACCAAAAATGCACCAAATATACGAATGCGGGAATGAAAACTTTGGCAAAGAAAGCTGTCATTTATCACTAAGCTGAGAAGCATACTTTGTCCCAGTAAGGACGTAATGTCACAAAGAAGAAAAAGAAGAAGCACAAAACTTCGAAACTTGCCGATACATGCGATTTAGCTGTAGAAATTGACTGGTGAGCCATTGTTCGATGGAGATATTTTTCTACTACTAACGTTCCGGGAAGCACCGTGGAGGCAGAGTTCCTCATACGACCTCTGCGCCAGCGGGAGTTGCCCTTCTTTTAAACGAATCTGGCAAAACTGGCGAACAGCACCATAAAACAACAAAACACTCGTCTACTCTCACTCGTTTGTTACTCGTGGGTCATAGGGGGCCCACCGACACCGACCGGAAACTGTAAACTGACCATCAACGGACACAGCGGGCAGAACTGCTTCCGGACTGAGGTGGACGACGATGATGAGCTGTTGGCCGGAGACTAGATGAGCGGTTGGTATCTCACCATAAACTTAACGATTTTTTTCACAGCTCTTGTGCAACGGCTATGGGCGTAGACAGGATCTTTATCAAGGAGGGAAGGGGTGGCAGATAGCAGTAGCGCCGAACGCTCAGCTATTCAGCAAGTCCAAACTGAGGGTCGCTGCAAGCGCTTGGAGTGTTCGAATGAAGGGCGCAGGAGTGCATGAGAACGGTGTTTTGGCGTCGGAGAATGAACCACTAGCTCGCTAGGCTCTACGGCGAACCCAGTATCCAGGTTGCGCTGGCCAGGCATGTTGCAAGACTACCGGACAACAATCCTGCAAAGATGGTGTTCACGTCGAATCCGATTGGTACAAGAAGGCTGGAAGCACAGCGAACGAGGTGGTTTGATCAGGTGCAACAAGAGAGCGTCGGCCAAAATGGAAGTTGGAGGGACACAGCCATGGACCGAGTACATTGGCGTAACATCGTTAACGAGGTTTTATCAAATTAATTGATGTAACACCAACTAAATTAATAAATAAATAAGCTGAGGGTCGTGAGTTCTAACCATACCGGTCGAGGATCATCTCGGATTTTAAATTTGCTCGACCTTCCAGAGCAGAGTATCTTCGTACCTGTCAAACGTTATACGAATGCAAAAATGGTTAATTGACAAAAAAGCTCTCAGGAAGTGCTCAATAAAACCCTAAGCTGAGAAGCACATTCTGTCCCAGGTATTGACGTAACGCCAGAAATAAAAAGAGAAAAAAGGTATTTAAATGGCTGAGCATCCACCAAACTGTGAATGCCGGATGCTCGCCTTTTGAACTGTATTTTTTTTTTGGACTAAATTTCAATGTTTTTGCTTGGCATCCACTCTTATATTTCACATTCTGCCTTCATTAACGTTGATAAAACAATATATTTGTGTTTATCCATTTTTAGATGTTTTGGTCAATTATTATAATTAACATGTTTGGTCAGCATTACAAGATACTACATTTATTTAATTTATTTTAAAATGTTTTTTTTTTCTGATCTGTATTTCAAACAATCTTTATTTGAGCCTCTAGTTGTATTTAATACAATCGAAAAAGAATAAAGATGTCCCATTTTGCTTCAAAATGTTTTGCATGGGAATGTTTCACATAAAATTAAAGATATCAGCAAAAATAATTTTTGATATTAGTCTCAACTCATGATTTTTTTTTTTCATGAATCTCAATAGAGCGTCAGAGTTCTGTGTTCCCCCATACAAAAACAAATGTTTATAATATCCTTTGCTTTTTGGATTTTAGGTTAAGCCTCCAAATATTTTGATAAAATGAAATGTTGTGACGCCCTGATGAGTAGCGGCATGGATAATTCCAGATAGGAACATTTTTGGGAATCCGTTTGCATGGATCGGATTTTTTTCCATCACCACTTTGACAGCCGAGATCATCCTGACTTGCTATCTTCTTCTTCTTGGCATTGACGTCCTCACTGGGACAGAGCCTGCTTCTCAGCTTCGTGTTCTTTTGAGCACTTCCGCAGTTATTAACTGAGAGTTTTCTTTGCCCAAGTGCCCATTTTCGCGTTCGTATATCGTGTGGCAGGTACGATGATACTCTATGCCCAGGGAAGTCAAGGAAATTTCCATTATGGAAAGATCCTGGATCGACCGGGAATCGAACCCAGACACCTTCAGCATGGCTTTGTTTTGTAGCCGTGGACTCTAATTACTCGGCTAAGGAAGGACTTGCTCTACGACCGTTGAATTACATAAAAATTTTATACAAATCCTCCAAGAAATCACTAAGACAGATTGCATCAGCACATTATCGTGAAATAAAGCCCGCATTTTCAAAGGAAGAATTTTTCGATGTATTTCTCCAAGCAATCTGACGGAAACTACAAGAATTGGTCTTGAGATTTCTGTAGAATTTCGTAAGGGACTGTCCATTAACCACGTGGACAGTTTTTTGGGATTCCAGACTACCCCCCTCCGTCATCGTGGTCATTTGTCCATACAAAAATTGTATTATTTGACAATTTGTATGAACCGTGCTCTTTGGCCAGAACCCCCTCCCCCCATGAATGACCACGTGGTATATGGACGACCCCTAAAGGGTTTTATTTTATCAATTATTGCCTTCGGCACTTTGCATTGCATTCTAAAAAAATTGAATGTATTCCATGAAATGTGTAGCTTGGAAACCACAAAGTTCATGAGTTTCATATTCACTTTTTTCGCAAAGACTCTCCCATAAGTCCATAAACTACCCCAAGGAGTTTAGCAATCAGTTATATCTCCTAGAGTTCCACAATTCACACACCCAGGAGTTTTTTTTAATAGATTCCTCCGAATATTTTTTCTTGAATTCCTTTCAAAAATAACATTCCAAGAATACTAGTTATTTTTTTGGGAACCAATCTATTTTTCTCATTTTTTTTTATTCAATCTTTCTTTTTTCTCTCCATACATTATATCGTTTTGATTCATATTACGGACACTTAAGGCCTTAGTGAAGTATGGTTCAGCATAGAGCATACAAAATAAATCACTCTGTATGATTTCTCAGCGTTATCGAGCATCAGAAATCCTTAACTTTCGAATGATGTGTAAAACATACGCTTCCACAACTTGAATAATTTAAAATAAATTGAAATGTGTGGCCTTTTCATGATTCTTATTCCGGACGCTTCCTCACTTTTGCCTCATATTCCGGACACTTTGATTCGAATTCCGGACAGCTCATAGAAATCATTAATAGAAAAGTCAAACCATCAGTCGAAGTCGTCAAGCCACTAAAGTGACTAAAGTGAAGTTTGCATAGATTTTCATGGAAAAAGCTTATTAAAACAAGCCTCGATAGTGAGAACTTTTGAACTGCAAAAATTGAAACATTTCGTGTGAAATGTTTCCCATACTAAGTAGAGTGTCTAGAATTTGAAGCTGTCCGTAATATGATTCAAAATGGTACTTGGTTTTTCTTTGAGGGCCCTTCCTTAATAATTTACTCAAGACTTTGGAACTTTTTTAAAGCTTTTCAATGAAATTATAGATTTTTTTTTGAAAGAAATGTCTTATAGAAGACATTTAAAATTATTTCAAAATCAAATCCTTCAAAGCATACCTTATGCGTTTTTTCCACTTAAAACTACTCCAAGTATCAGAGTTGTTTTCGGATCACGAATATTTTTAAAAGAATCATATTACATTCTTCAAGGGTTTCTTTTGAAACTCCTCCAAAATAATTTCAATCATTATCGCCTCAGAATCATTTTTTAGGATCCCTTTATGTTGAATCAAAAAATTTTCTCAAAGAACCATTTTCAATGCACCTTGGCCTTGTGCGGGAAACTTTCCTAAAAAATTTTCTTTCAATATTTTTTTTTTTGATTCAGTAATTTGTGGCACTATTTTTTAAACTTCGTTTGAAACTCGTATATTTCATTTAGTATTCCTAGAAGCATTCATGGATTCCAAATCAAAATATAATTCTCAGTATGCTTGAAATGGTACTTGTGGTTAAATTTTTATTTTATTCACTGAAGAAACTTTTCAAAACTGCTGAGATCTTGAAATATTCAAAAATATTTTAAGGTACCGGAAGATACATTCTTCAAGATTAAATTCTTGAATATCTCAAGCGACATTCGAGACATTTGCCTTAAATGCAGTTACTGCTGGAGGATTTTCAATACAATTCTTGGAGATTTCCCTGAATAAGTATTGAAATTTGAAAAAAATTTGTGAAATTTGTGGTCGATTTCTAGAAATACTCGTAAGCAGGCATTGCAGAATTCGCTCTCATTTGAGTATGAAGCACGATCAAAGCAAGCAAAGAAAAACATCCCATCTGTTGCGGTCCACCATCGTCATTGTATTGCAAGGTGTAACAAGCCTGATAGATGGAAGCAGCGAGCGAGAGCCCCAAAGAGAGAGCTATGATAAAATCCATTTTCTCGCTTGTTTACCGTTGGGGATAGGGGTTTTTCTTTACTGGCACGATAAACAATCCACGAACTTCCAATAGCAATAGTGCCCCCAGGCTTGGAGCATGTTTAGAGGGGTTTTATCATGCACTACTATCCCCCCAATCTGATCAAACTTGTAGCAGTATACGATAAACAGTCTCTCATAATGTGCAGCATGTTATGATAATTACAGAGAGCGATACGTGAGAGAATCTCTCAATTTTCTCAGGATTCAATCCCTGCTCGTAAGATAAATCCTGCTGAAATCTTTCGATGATCTTAGCAATTCTGTTAGTATTCCAGAAGAAAAATGAGAAGAATTTTTGAAGAATTTTCTTATTAAGTTCATGAAGAAGTTCTCAGAGCTTTCTCAGCAAAAAGTATATATTAGCTCTAAGACTTTTTTATAAGTTTTTTAAGAAAATTTTAAGAAAATGGATTTTTGTCGGGTCTTTAAAGAAGTTCGTAGAGTGATTCATGATAGAATCTCAAGCGAACTCTTGTAACTAAATGGCTAAAAAACAAATATAATTTCTCTATAGGAATTCTGGGTATGGGATGGTACACAAATTATGTCACGCTAAATTTCGACTTTTTCGAACGCCCCCCTCCCCCTTTGTCTCACTTTTTGTATGAGCCCTCCGAAAATTTTGTAAGGCTTGTCACACTTGGCTTGACCAACTTCCCCCCCCCCCCGCTTGGAGCGTGACGTAATTTGTGCATGACTCCTATTGGTTATGATGCAATTTTTTGTGTAATTTTTAGGTTAGTCTTGATAGAAGTTGTAGGAGGACTTTGGCTTAGGGAAGAAATATCGAAAAACAAAACGTCTGAAACAGTCAATTTTTGAAAGTGATATGGAGTCGTTTTAAGATTTAGGGGTCTATTTTGTAATTCGAGCGAATTCACGTGACTCGTCAGTAGTCATTGTTGATCAAAGTAAGCATGCATATTTCAGATGTCACCCGTCGACTACCATAGTAATCCAGTCACATAAAGTGACAACTGTCGATAAACTCGAGTGACAGAGCCAAGTCGAGCGAAATTTTTGGTCGACAGTGACTCCAGTCGAGTCGTTTTTGATCGACTCGACTTATAAAATAGGGCCCTTAATTACATCGTTTCCGATTAGAGATGCTATGCATAGCATTCAGGCACATAATGAATGATTTATTCTTTTGGAAGAAAAAAATTCTATCAAGCAATTTTCTTTTCCTTCTAGAGATGTGCAAAACGGGTCATTTTAGTGAATGTATTCGATCCGAATCACTCAGTGTAGTGAACTGGATCTTTTGAACGATTCAGTGGCACAGCGAATACCGAAGAGCGAACAGAACCGAACGAACGAAAAAAGAGCGGTTCTCTCCCTGTTGCACGACATGCGTCGTACCTTTCGTTCTCTCATTATTCGTACACTGCTCCCCAGAAACTCACGATCTCGGCCGATTTCCCCTACCCGAACCCAAGGCGGGTTCACTTTACTACTCTGGCTACAGAGTACATGCACACACCTTGCCCGAACCAAAAGAAAGAAGCAAAATGTGCTCACTTTCTCTCTTTTATCTACCTGTATGCAAGTAAGTGGAGCAAATTAGTAACATCTGTTGTTTGGCTGTGTAGGGGAACTGGGGGTAATTTACCCATAGAGGGCAAAACGCACCACCCTCGATTTGGATGAACAATGTGTTTTACAATGCTCTTTTTCATACTAGATCATAGAAAACCGATAAAAATGACGTTCGACATGTCTCGTAATATATTTTTAAGTGTTTTCTCAAGAAAATCGTTAAAAACGTATAAAAACGTTTTTTCGCTGTTTTCATTGCAATTTTGTGCGATTTTCGAGGTCAATTTTTAGGTCGATAGATAACCAAATTTCTGAAACTATCGCCGATAGCCAACTTGTGCACTGTCATAGTTTGTATTACATGCAAATGGGGCAAAACGCCCACCCCTATTTCATAACACCAACACAGCGGTTTGAATTCAAATTCTACCAAACGTAATGCCACGTTGAAGTTACGCACAAATGGGAACCTTAGAAATGCACATTTTTCGCATCAGCATGATTGTGTGCGTTCGTTTACAGCACAGCTTACGCTGAACTCAAGCGGGGCAAAACAATACACATGCAGTAAAGCAAGCATTTTTTTAAATTGATTTATAAACCCCAGAAAAGCGAAAATGGATAGCTGTTTCTACTATTTGAAAGAAAACATGTTTGTTTATCCGACCATAATTAAAAAAGAGCGTAAAATAATATTTTTCACCACTTAAATCGCTGTTTTCCTTAACGTGGGCAAACTACCCCCAGTCCCCCTATGCTGAGAGTGCGGGGCTACAGCAAATTAGGTTTGCATGGGTGCCGGGGCGCGCAAAGCAAGG
Organism: Aedes aegypti; assembly: GCF_002204515.2. Taxonomy (NCBI): domain Eukaryota; kingdom Metazoa; phylum Arthropoda; class Insecta; order Diptera; family Culicidae; genus Aedes; species Aedes aegypti. The sequence continues at coordinate 351,988,195 of NC_035109.1, read as the reverse complement.
CACGTGTCAAGCGTTGTAATAAAGCTGAGAAACTAACGGTGGAGAATAGGGGAGAAGAATCATTTCGATCTTTTCCGGGTCACTTTTTGCCTGATCCATGCTTATCAAATGAACCGACTCTCGCAAAAAAAAAGAGCCACGGATCCCTCGTTCTTTTGAGTGATCCGCATGTATTGAACGGCTCCGATTTTTTTGCCCATCTCTATTTCCTTCTAAGTGGGGGATATCGATATTTTTTTCTTTCGACGTTTTGTCCTTTCTTTGTTTTGTGTTTTCGATGGGGTTCTGAATATGAAATTAAAAACAGTTGTTATTAATCCATTATTTTTGTTCTATTGCTGTATCGGTCATGCGATTAAAAGGTAAAGGGAGTCTATAGAAGCAAATGATGGAAATGAATAGTTGCATAGGCGTCGCAAGGGAGCAAAGCTCAAGCTTTGAGCCAACCCTTTTCCAGTAGAGAAGCTAGGCAAAATACAGGACGCTTCGATGCTTACTGACTTTAAAATGGCTTGCTCAATTTTTACAACCTATTTAAATTTCAATCTTGTCGCACCATTGCCAGGTTTAATACTAAATGATTCCGATCAGGGCCATCTATCAAAACAATATGATGTCACTTGTGATTCTTCCCAATTATAAAAAGCCACTTTCAGTGATAATCATGGAGATGCATAGGTATACGCGGCCTCTAATAATAGTTGATATCACAAACATTCCTTTTATCATCTAACGACCGTTAAACGAAAACACAACGCACATGTCTGTTTTTGTATTAACAAAATCTCTGAATGCTTCGTCAACATAGGTGTCGACATATCCTATATTTATTCTTCATCTATACCAATAGATGACTTATTTCAATTTAGGTTTCATAAATCGTATCACTCGCTAATGTGCATCTAGATTGTGTAGCTTCCGAATCCTTCCCATTAACAAAAACTCCTTCCCGTGACAACCATCGATTTACTGATGGTATACTCGGTCTTTAGTAACAATGGATGTCACACTTACATACCTGAGAGAGAGGAGACAGCTGGCTTAGATTGCGAGCTCCCAAAAGTCATGGGAACCTGTCATCAACTGTCACTGAAAAACCGCACATTCGAAGAGCAGAGCGTGAAAAACCGTCAAAATTTGGCCAAACTAAAACTGGATGTGATTGAAAATGCAGGTTGCTTTCCTGTGCTCTCGCATATAAAATCGTTGAAAATCGCTATTAAAATTTTTCAGTTTATGATCTTCTTGATAACAAATGGGATGTGAAAATGCTTTTGAACCGGTTTGTGCTCTCCGAACCATTGTGCACAACCCAAATATGAGAAGAAGAAATCAAAGAAGCCAAGAAAACAAGCCAGTTGTCAGTGAGCTGTCTCCTCTCTCTTAGTTACATACCTTCCCTTCCCCTTTGATTTTTACAGGCCATCACACACATCACATCAACATCATGCTGTCTACTCCATCACCAGTGCATTGATAGCGATAGACTATGGATATCACTGATAGACTAAGTTTAGCCTTAAATTAAGAAAATAAAATGGCAATTTATCCGTACGATATTTTTGACAGTGCTGCAGATGGATTGAAACTATGTGTTGATCACTGAAAAACATTGATAGCTTGCATAATTACAACGAGACCACTCATTTTGCAGTGATTATGATCTAGAGTGTGATGTAGCATCACTGCTTTGGTTGTCAAATCAAAGTGATATTGATAACTCGCAAATGATATCGATAGTTTTAGAACATCAGGTATCAGTTGATATGACTGATATTGAGCGACTCTGCTCTGTTATGCTTGGAATTCTCCAAATTGTTTACTGAGGATGGTGAGCTGCTCATGCTTATGATCGATGTTTTATGTTTTCTATGTTTTGGCATTCGATGTTTGGTTTTTGACGTTTTGTCACCCAGACAAAACACAAGCTTAAGACATTCGAGGAACTCCTAAACGAAATTTTAGAAGATTTACTAAATAGATTTATACTAATACATTTTCCGAATCTGCTTTCAATATTTTTGGCGGGTTTTTGCAATATCTTTTTTGAATAAAAACTTCAAATAATTTTCGGTCGACTCCCAAAATTCTCCTATAAATTTATCATGACTCAATTGTATTACCCGACAAGTGGACTACAAAAGCATTGTTACAGAGTCTGGTACTCAGATAGCACGTATTTTCAACAAAATATGTTACAAATTTTGGCTGCTTTTATATATAACAATAATTTAACTCAACTGTTATTTCTCAGGACTTCTAACTTTTTTTTTATTTTCATGGCATGATATTAAACGAACCATATACGAGCAATTATTTTCAGATTCTTCATAACAAATTCCGTTTTAAATTTGTTATGAACGCAAACTTTAAACTAGATTTATTACAGAAATGAAACAAACTTTTTTATTTAAAAAAACTGCTATAATCATGATACTATTTTGTTGTAATTTATGGTGTGGGAGAGCTTGAGATAATCTTTGTAAAACTTAAACGCAAACATTAATGTCCATAGCGAATTTTTTTTTGTCATTGGCCAGTGGGGAAGGAACAAGGCCACCTTTCTTCTATAACAATCATTTTGAATGTAAGCTACACTAGAGTAAATTTAAACACAATTCACATTAAGCCATTCATTGCACACGATCTTTGCGGTAAATTTGACGTTTGTCAGAAGTAATGCCACTGTAATAAAAACAAAAGTGCTTCCGTGAAGAAAAACGTTCATCGGCGACCAGCCTATGGACATGCCTTATATCAACTGCAGCGATTTGCAGTAGAATCTGCAGTACCATCCAGCCTAGCGAGCGTTGAATTCGTCGCGGAAAAAGTGAGTGCTAGCGGGAAGAACCGGGCACAGCCGTTTCAGCTCAGGAAAACGATCTGCCGCCGTGCGAATAACAACGTTTCGGTGAATCCATCGCGGCTGGTTCGCTGATCCAAAAGATGTTCCGCGGAATACGATTGTCGTGAGCTGAAAAGACGCCATTGCATCGGAGGGAGTGTCAAGGCACGTGGGACTTGGTCCGTGCGAAGGACTACTCAGGATTACATTGGCCCAGATCGCGCAAAGCCCAGCCCCATAATCAAGGTTTGAAAAGCCACCCGCAATTTGAATCCTTATGGGAAGTATGCACTTCAACAGAAAAGTAATCGCCTATCTCGATGCGTGGGAAATTTCTTGCAAGAAATGCTCAAGAAATGCATTTTTCTTTGATTGCAGTATACAGTTGAAAAGAAATGTCAATTCAAATGGAGCTCCCTGTAGAAAATTTCTTGACCATTTCTTGCGCAGGAATTTTTACTTTTCTTTAGCAGAACAGCATACTTAGCTTTACGCTAATGCGGCCTGCCTTCTTCTTCTTGGCATTGACGTCCTCACTGGGACAGAGCCTGCTTCTCAGCATAGTGTTCTTATGAGCACTTCCACAGTTATTAACTGAGAGCTTTCTTTGCCAAAGTTGCCATTTTCGCTTTCGTATATCGTGTGGCAGGTACGATGATACTCTATGCCCAGGGAAGGCAAGGAAATTTCCATTACGAAAAGATCCTGGACCGACCGGGAATCGAACTCAGACACCTTCAGCATAGCTTTGCTTTGTAGCCGCAGACTCTAACCAGAGAATTTGTTTATTATAGAGAAGCGCGAATTCTGAAACCAAAGGTTCCAATTGAACCGCCAAACGTGGTTCCAATCGAGCAAAATCAAAGAAACTCAAAGAGATGTTATGCAAAAGATCCGATGGATGTGTGTTAGTGAAAAGCGATACGTAAGTGACGTCATTGGTAAGCTTGGTTTCTTATGGCGACTGACAGGATGACACGCACACTAAAACATTGTTTGAATGACCTCAATTTTTGATAATCAATGCAAATGTTGTTTATAAACAAAGTCAAAATTATCTCCGCGTTTCTCTAGTATAATCATATTCTCTGACTCTAACCACTCCGCTAAGGCGGCCTGTCTTCTGCTCCCAACAGGAAACCACGAGATTGCAGACGAAAACAAAGCCACAAAGCATTCTCCGAACAGGATAAACAGCCGGTAAGTCTCAGTTTGGCTGGATATAGCTATAAATCACTTACGGATTCCATTTTACCATAGAAACCTGTCATCAGCCGTACACTGAAATGAATTTTATTGTAGAAACTACTGAATCCATGGTAAAATTAAGAACTGCACCAACGATTTTCAACCGACTACATTAATCTGTTAACTCTACCATAACATAGTCAACAAGAAAATATATTCTGTTTATTTAACCAGAGTTGTAGTATTTATGACTAGAAACATTCTAGATTTGACAAGTTTGGCATTGCAATTTTCTTCGTACTGTGTTGTACGGTGGGTGTCACGGATTGAAATACAATGCTTTGTAGTCGAGGCTACTATGGACATAGTCACATTTACTACACTGCTCAGTGATTTTTACCAGATTATAGTAAACTTAACAGATTTTTGTAGTCGGTTGAAATTTGTTGGTGCAGTTCTTAATTCTACCATGGATTCGATAGATTATACAACAAATTGTTGTTGTGAGCTGCATTGTGAAGATATTTTGCTTGAACTTTTCCGTTGATTATACGCGTATTCTGTTGAAAACATTGTTTTGGACGTTTCTAATTGTGGAGTTCTGAATACCACACTTTGTTTTTGTGGAATCTTCGTGAACTATTGCTGATACGATGGCTGAAACTAATTCAACGATTTTCGATAAAACTGTGATCTGCAAAAAATGTACACATTGCATCAACACGGAATTGAATCTGTTTGTTGTGTGTAACGGAATATGCGGCAATTCTTTTCACATTTCGTGCATTGGTATGAGTAGAAACCGATTGCGAGTTTTATCGCGAGCTGTACTATGGATATGTGAAGATTGTTTACCGGCCTTCAACGATTGGAAGCATGCACAACAAAAATCTTCGTCTCCTGCTGACATGAATCATATTGTTTCCGAAATTGCTGAGTTGAGAACACAGATATCCTCAATAGTTAATAAATTGCAACTAGACTCCCCGATTCCGAATAATGAATCTGTTTCTAGAGCATTTCTGTGTGATTCCACTCCGATCGCCTCTGGAACAAATATCTACGATATGCAACGTAATCAAATAGAACGAAGTGATGGCATTGAGACTATATTGGATGACTCGAAAAATTTGAATGATCGTTGCTTTTCTCTGTTGTTGTCTAATATCGACAACGCAACTTCTGAGTGCGATATTGAGAAGATGGTTAATCGATGTCTGGGAGCACCTGTTGAAGACTGCGTTAACATTGTCAAATTGGTTTCAAGGCGAATCGACTGCAGGCTACTCGACTGTATTTCGTTCAGAGTCGCACTGAAATGGAAGTGGAAAGAACTGGCAATGGATCCATCAACTTGGCCAAATGGTATAAAATTCCGTGAATTTCAACATCGTCATTGCAACATCTGGAGACCGAGACCATAAGAACGCACTGGCATGCTTGTTTGAGTTTTTGTTATGTTTGTTTCATTTTCTTTGATTTTCTGTTTAATTTGAAATTTGCAAATGAATGTAAAGTAAATGTATCGTTTATGCTGTTAATGAATTAAAATATTTAATTAATTACCGATAAAATGCTCATTAATATTAAGCGCAGTCAGTCTGTACAACATTGTAAGTTGAAGACGGAGTAAATAAATAAAAAAAAATAAAATTTGTTTGCGTGTACTAGGTGCAACGCAAGCACCCGGGAAACCGGAATCAGCTGAAAAGTACACGGGAAGAAAAAGCATGCCAAAAGCAGTAAGTTTAAAGCACTGGCTAAGAAGCACAGAAGGCTAAGTAAATACTTCCCTCAGGGCTTTTTCTTTTTTCCTCTTTCTTGGTGTCATCACAATAAGCCAATCACTGGGCAAGCCGAAACCCTATTCCTACGGAACGGGGACAGCGTAGGATCCAACGTAGGAACGAGGCCACAGCGGAGCATCAAGCCACCGGCGTCCGCGCAGGGCATAAGGCAGTCCATGAGACAGCTGCGATCAGCTAGTTTTTTGTTTACCATGAGCTTTTGACGTTTCGTGATCAGAGTGACTGATTCGATTACAAAGGAAAATGTTAAGTTCTGATTACACTCGCTTGTTTTGTTGACAATCTCGTTTTGGTTGCATGCACACTTTTAGCTGCCAGTCCTATCGTGAAAAGTCCTCATGGATAGCCTTATTGCGGGAAAGGCATACCGACAAGGAACCACCATCAAGCAGGCAACGGCCACGGCATTGGCGGTCGCGGAATAGCGGGGCGCACAGCGTGCCAGGCGTGCTTCGAAGCGAAGGGCGCTATCGACGCGAAGACTGCGACGGCTGAACAACACGGCCCGCCGAACGACAAGGCGCGCCACTACACAAAGCCCTCAGCGGACCGCGGTACCGGTCGCTCTGCCGGACGAAAGGCCGGCGAAAGCAGCAGTGCGAAACAATTGCGATCAAGCGACCTACTGGGCGAAGGGCTGGAAGCGCCTGGCAGGTTTCACCGTTATCAAAGGAAAACCGTGAGTAGCTTCGAAAGCATGATGGGGTTGAGACGGCAGATTCTTTCTGTTTAGACGAGGAGAGAAGAAGCATAGAGCCAGACTAGGGCAGGCAAAGAAGCGTAGAGATGGTCAGGGAATGCATGTGGCATGTGTGCTTGGGGCAACTGGGGATAATTGTAAACGTACGCACACAATCATGCTTGCTTATATGTTGCATACATCCGGGTGTTTGTTCAGATGGTATTGCTCAATAATAGTACATATACTGATGCGAAAAATGTCGATTTGTAAGGTTCCAATTTGTGCGTAACTTCAATCTGGCATTACGTTTGGTAAAATTTGAATTCAAACGACTGTTTTGATGTTATGAAATAGGGGTGGGCGTATTACCCCCAGTTCCTCTACTGCCCCTATCTGACTATTAAGAAAAAGACAATTTACACCGTCTTCAGCACATAGGCTGCACAGACTGAACGAACACTAACATTAGGCAACGGACAACACGAAACACCCAGTAGCTCAGCGATGAATTTTTCATTTGACGAAAAGTTTTCACCGACTGGAGCGGGAATCGAACCCACACCCCATAGCACAATACGCCTAGACGACTGACGCCGCTAACCGCAAGGCCACGAAGCCCACAAGCCCCCCCTATCTGACTATGCCCATGACAACAGCGCCGAGCGAGCGGTTAGTTTTCTTAATAACATTTCCCTGTCTCCACGGGGAGCTTCCGTTTGTTGGAAACTTCGTTACTGTTACAGTTTACCCATTAACCGCAAAAGATAACATGCCGTACGGTTCCAATTTCGAGTTCAAAAGTTATTAGCCGTATCGCGAGAATGCACTCTGTGTAAAAAAAAAAAACAAGATTTGAATCTTATCTCATACGGTTTCCGACGTTTCCGTAAATTGGTTACAGCGCGGTATTCCCATCCTCCACGTTGGTCAACTAGATGGACCTTGCCCGAGTCCGCAAAACTTGTCTCTCCTAGGAAACACGTTGAGAGGGGTTGGAGTTGAGTGTTCATTAAATTCAGTGTTTTCTTTCAATGGCTGGCCGCACTACCGTACCGGCGAGCAGGAAGTAGCAATCTAATTTCCTGATGCAAGCAGAACTGAAAACAAGCGGCCGTGATTAAGCTCTTCTCATTTGGCCTGCCCTGGTGGTGGTGTTCTGTGACCGCACTCGGGTCGTCAATTCACCGGAACTGAGATTTCAGCTTCAAAGCAGCGGGATTTAATTCCGTTTATTGCTAATTTTGCGGTGAAGGTTGTACATTGGGCAATGATTGTAGCTGAATTGCATCTGGGATACAGGGTAACAATCGTAAAATTGAAACAAAGTAACATTTTCCAAGTTAGCCATCTGATTGCTTCTGATGTGGTTTTGATTGTTGAATGCTGTAGAGGGTTCTCTAGCAATTTAACTTATTTTTTAACAGTTATAAATCCTTCAATTAAAAATGTTCCCTAAATCGTCTAAGAATAACACTAGCAACACATTAGCAATTTCTACGGTTAATTCAGGTTTATTATAACCTTACAGTGACCCTATAGGGGAAGTGGTGGTAAAATGAACAGGGGTGGTAAAATGAACACCGTGCCTTTCACCGAGAAAAAACAAATTTCGATGAATTTTTATCACGCACGGACGATTTAGAGCATAAATCTGAGTGTTCGAGTTGATACTCAGGTCAATTAAAGTGAAAATATCAACGAAAACTAAGATTTTAGAAAATCACGTTTAAAAATTAGAACTGACGTAACTTTTAGCTCGGAAGACTTGAGGTTTTTAGTGAGGTGAATATCGTTATGATATGATGTCAAATCTGATAGCTTTAGAATTCTTTTTGAATGGCTTCCAATCATTAATGGATGTATTTTCGGTGGGACAATGAAATTTTTCAAAAATATTTGTTTTGCTCACGTTTTTTTGCGTGGTGTTCATTTTACCACCAACCGCTGTTCATTTTACCCACATAGTGCAGGTAAAATGAACATTTGCATCCCTCTTTGATAGCGATGAAAATATGTGAAAATTTAGCTATTTTAGTCTGAATCCTTGTCGTTGCTATAGATTACATCCCTATTTTTGATGTTGTGCGATAGATCTATAAAAAATCCTCGTTTTTCTATCAGAAACAAAATGATTTCCTTAAGGTGTTCATTTTACCACCCCTTCCCCTATATCTCCAACACTTACTTACTTACTTATTTGGCTTTACATCAATTATCTTGATAAAGCCTCGCCAACAATATTTCGCCAATTCCCTCGGTTCATAGCCGCTTCTCTCCATCCTCGACTGTGACCCACGCTCTCCAGGTCCTGGTGTACCTGGTCAATCCACCTAGCTCGCTGCGCCCCACGCCTTCTTGTTCCGACCGGATTCGTGGCGAACACCATCTTTACAGGGTTGTTGTCCGGCATTCTTGCAACATGCCCTGCCCAGCGTATCCTTCCAGCTTTAGCTACCTTCACGATACTGGGTTCGCCGTAGATTTGAGCGAGCTCGTGGTTCATCCTTCGCCGCCACACGCCGTTCTCCTGCACGCCGCCGAAGATCGTCCTTAGCACTCGGCGTTCGAAAACCCCAAGAGCTTGCAAGTCCTCCTCGAGCATAGTCCACGCCTCATGCCCATAGAGGACTACCGGTCTTATGAGCGTTTTGTACATCGTGCATTTGGTGCGGGGGTGATCTCCAACACAGTCTTCCCAAACGAACATCAAACACGTTGGGTACTGGTGTTTTCATACTCGCTTCGAACCCTGTCTTCGTGTTTAAACCGAAACCAAGAAGCAGCTCACGAACCAGTACCTAAACCCGAACTTATGTTTGGAGTACCAAAGTTCAAACCGATGTTTAGAAACCGGTACAACCACACAGTACACCGTCACGACCGTCACGAGTACGCGGCTGCATCAGTGTGTTTTGTTTTGCTTTTTTTTCTCCCGTAGCAACGCGTTGTTTGCTCAGTTTGCTAGTGCTTTTTGAGTTTAGTAAGCCTTGCATTCGGCTTTAGTCAGTTCGTACGCACGATTATAATTTTCTACCTAAAGCAATGATCTGTGATCTGTGACGAGATTCTCCTCACGAGAAGTATCATTCGAACTACTTTCTTTCGGATTGTACAAATGGCTACCATGGTTTGAACCAATGTTTCAAACCTCGGTTCAACCGAAGTTCAAGTGTACCGGGTTCAATATGCAACGCGAGTTTTTTGCCGTCGTGCGTTTGCTGTTAAACACGAGTAGAAATATGCGAACCCAAGTTGAACATCGGTAATGTTCATGGGAAGATTGTACTCCAACATACTCGCCCGCTTCAGCCTCGAACTCGAAACTCAATAAGAATAATCTTCACATACAATAAAAAAAATCATGCGTTTTCCGCAGTGTACTCTGTACTACGTTGTCTTTGGTGTCTCTTGAACGATACCAATTTGGATCGCAATCCTATTTTATTCTGTAATTGTGAAACCGAGAGTGGTCTTCAAATGCTTCGATGCCTTTTATTCTTTCCTTATATATGTTGGACTAAACGTTCAAAACTGAAATTAATTCGTTGAAATTGTGTTCACTGTACTTCGGCTGGAGAATAGAATACAGTGAACAAATGTTCATGTGAACTTTCCTGATTTCGAAGGAAAAAACTGCTTTTGAAAATTTTCAAATTGATGACGGATCCTGGTACCTTAAAACTTTTTGACATAGCAATTACAAGTATCCGCAACCCCTTCAATGCTGTTCCGCATTTTATATCCAGCCAATAAACAAGCAAAGTCACATTAAGCTTTCATAAGCATCAATTCACCCACACTCATGCATCAATAAATACTGGAAGCTTTCATAACAACAAGTTAAAAGCAAACAACTATGATGATCGTTCCACAGAACACAATCTCTCGCATGTCTGATTCAGAAAAAAAGAGAGCACACAGAATGGATGCCTGCCATGGTGACGATAACTTTTCCCGAGAATTAGTATCACCACTCTGGGAGTGCGATAATCTTTTACGATGCAATGTCAATTTGTTCAATGTTGATTGTCACATGAAATAGGTATGTCGCGTTGAAGTACAAAGCTGCACTTGCTGCACAGCTACGGATTAACGTTCGGTTAATATCCGTCTAAAAAATAAATAAAAGCAAATTTAACGTTGCTTTGAACGATAATGGAGTCATAATAAAAGCATTCCTGCATAGTGGTTTGATTGCGGATTATTTGATGTCTAGAATCCACCATGCATCATTTGAGCTGCTTCGTTCGAGGAATCTTGTAGAACATAAACTTTTAAATATAAAATATCTATCATCTAACGAGCCAGAAAGCATTTCGTTCCAGCGTTTGATCTCTACACAGAACAGGAAAGATGAAAAAAAAACATCAAATCAACATGTTATTACACTTTTGTTGGCGCCACCGGCCATCATCTCCCGATTGGTATCCAATATTCAATACTCGCATAATATTTGGCGAGCAAAAAGCTTTCGGTGTTCATTCTGGCCCCAAAGCTAAATCCTTACCGTACATACAGGAGCGGAATGTTGCTGCAACTAGAGTAGGTGTACCTATTATGGATACAATATTTCATAAACCATTTTTATTGATTTCAAAGGAGTGTACGATTCAGTTGAATGAAATGAGCTGTGGCAGATAATGCCTCAACATGGTTTTCCGGCAAAACAAATAAGTTTAATATGTGCTACGCTGTATGATTCGAAATCAAATCTTTGGATTGCAAATGAGAGGTCAACCTCATTTGTGACGTCAGCCGGCACTGTCGTTACACGGTCGCACATGCTTCTTGGCTTGGCTCGCAGGCCAGCCTTCGTGCCTCTGAAGAGGGAGACAGCGAGGATAAGCCTGACCATTAATTCTACTACACTTTTTTTTATTCAATTTAGTGAAGGGATTATGAGAGTATGTTTACAAGAAAAAATCCGGAAATACATCTGGGATTCTTACGAGAATGCCTCTGGAATTCTTCCGGAAATCATCTGAGATGCTTTAGGAAATCCTTTTGTAACACTTTCGGATATCTTTCGAAGATTCTTCTGAAAATCTTTCTAAAATTCTTATGAAAATGCCACTGATTTTTACGTTAATATCTTTGAAATATTTCTGGGACTCTTCCAAAAATCCTGTTGGAGTTCTTTCGGATATCATTGAAAGATTTCGGCAAACTATCTGTGATTCTTTCGGAAATCTTTCTGAAGATCATCTAAATCCTTCCTACTAAAGTTTTTGAGGATTCTTGCAGAAACTCTTCCCGAATAACTTCCAAGATCCAGAGCATCCTGAATTTCGAGTATCTCCCAAGGATTCTTTTGGAAATTCTACTGGTATATCCCTAGATTGCTTTCGGGAATCCTGCTGGAAGGCTTCAAAATACCTTTCAAATATTCTTTCAGTCATTCTGGAATGGTTCAAAAAATTCTGCTGGGATTCTTCCTCCGTAAAACCTGCCGAAATTCATTCGGATTTATGACTGGAACTCTTCCGGGTATCATTCAACGATTCTACCGGAAGTTTCTTGAGATTCTACCATATATCGTTATTTTTTTAGAAATACCATTGGGATTTTTAGAAAAATATCTAGAATTCTTGAAAATATCATTCTGTAAATTCTTCTGGGATTTTTTGGATTAAAGAAAGATTTCCGTATGAGTCCTAGGTCGATTTGTAAAAATATCACGAATAAATTACTGAAATACTTTCAGGGGGATTTCAGTACAGTTCATGAATATTTTCCAGAATAATTCTGGAGCGATGTCTAGAAGAACTCCAGAAAGATTTACGGAATAAATTTCCAACGGATTTTCAGAAGATTTGACCAAGGGTTTCAGATTCATGTCCAAGGAAATTAATGATAAATTCCTTGTTCCAGAATTGAATTAAGAGATTGTTCCAGAATTTTCCAGCAAGATTGTTCCAAAAAATCTTCGAAAAAAATACCTCTAGATTCACAGAAGGATTTCCAAGAAAAAACCTTAAGAATATTCAAATTTATCCCAGAAAGTTTTCTGGAAACAAAAACAAACCGATTTCCGTAAGAATTGAAGAAGAGTTTCTCTAAGAGTGTGGAGGATTTCCAAACAATTTAAGAGGAATTTTCGGATGAATTTCAAATAAATTTCCCGATAAATTTTGGATAGATTTCATTACAAAAAGTTTTTCGAGGATAAACGAGAGATATCTGGAAGTTTTTCAACAGGATCTTCGACAGAATTCCTGAGGAATTTCCAGAAAAATCCCAATAATTTGAACGGGAGAATCGGGCAGTGAAGAATAATTCTTCAGAAAAATCAATTATTGAGTTTTTATTTAATTCTCACTAGGATTTACGACAGAATTCTAGATCGGAATGTTTCTGAAAGAATCTCAGAAGGATATTCGAAGACATTATGCCCAGGGAAGTCAAGGAAATTTCCATTACGAAAAGATCCTGGACCGACCGGGAATCGAACCCAGACACCTTCAGCATGGCTTTGCTTGGTAGCCGCGGACTCTAACCATTTGGCTAAGGAAGGCCCTTCAGATATCGACTCGTATAAGTTTGAGGTTTGAGCCATAATTGGTACATCCACCCTATTCCATGCAGCGGAATGTTGCACCAATGGGACCGCACAGCCGCCAGCCACCAGCCGCCACGATTGGACAGTTGGGGATGCTTTTTGGCTTTGGCTCGCGATTGCTTTGGCTGCCACATTTTTTATTAGCCTTGTATGTTTGTGTTCTATACAATCGCCATAAAGTGGTCCAACATGTGTGAAAGTATTTTTTCGGTTGGCAGCCACCTCGGGCAAAGAACTCTCGAATTTGGGGTGCTTTTCTGCTTCGGATGTACCGAAACCTACACGCATCGAATCAAGCTCCGTTAGGGTGGCCCATAGTACAGTGCAACAAACAAAATTTGAACAAACATTTTGACTGCAGTTCCTGAAAGTACACACTCATATTAGAAAACCCTTATTTGGGATTTGGAAATTACGTTTTAATTTTGTTTTTCATATAAAAATGGACCCCCTTTAGCTTCATACTTTGTCCAACCTGAACTCCAGGCCCTAATACAGAACGCCACTCACTTCTGCTGGACACATGGCTTTAAGCCAAACACATGAAATAATTTTCTGGCAGAATTGCGCACTAAGCGGTGGTATACAGTGAAGGGAACGTGTACGAAGCTTAAACGGACGAACCGCCTAACATGGATTTGCATGTTCAGTGCTGGGAAAACGCTTCAAGAGTGAAAGCGGACAGCAAACTCGACTGATGGAAAACTGTGAGCAGCCACAGTGGGGAGTTCTGTGATGATGTTGCAGACCAAAACGATAAAACGATGAAATTTACGATCACGTTACTCCAAAATACACCACATAATCTCACTGATCCGTGTCTGGATGGCTCCGTATAAGGTGTTGAAGCTGGACAGAAGTGGAATTCTGTTAGTGGTAAGCGAACAAGGGTTTTTGGAGTCAATTCTGATGATGCTTGGTTTTGTGAGATCGGTTCAGTAGAGATTGATAATTGATTATATGTTAGTGCTGTTTATTTGTAATATGGATATGGAGTTGTAAAATTCAAATTCAAAAACTATATGCAGCTTTGGTTGCTTGTAAATTGAATCAGTTCTTAAAACGAGTTATATTAGGCCTTCAACTAAGTTTTGCCTTTCGGAATCTGTTTGGTTGAAATTGATTTTAAGTATATAAATTAATTATGACGATAACATGCTAAGCATGTATTTTTTTTATTTTTTTTTTATATATGGTAGTTTTAGATTAATAAGTGAGAAAGTTAAGGTCTCCCAATAATGCCTTGAATTCGAAGCAAATGAAGATTTGTTCACAATTTCTCTATATAGCAAAATCTCGTATATTTGGACACCTAGAAAATTGATACACAGGTCTGTTCCGTTTTTGTCATTTTCTGATTTATTCAACAAATTATTCCGTTTTTATCAACATAATACAATTATTATTTTTCAATAAATCCGAATTGGTGGAATGACCATTTCAAGTATGAAAAAGTATAACTCACAAATAAATTGTAAATTGAACAGTGAAGTTTATCCATACACTTCACTTCCAAAATTCTCCATTCGTTAGAATTTAATCTTCTCTCATATTTCCCATGCATCATAAATAAAACATATTTTATCGTTTGCACAAAACTGTCAACCCCAAACGCTTGAAGCTTCACCGGGTTTGTACCACCAATGAAAGCCGAGAGAGATGGCCTCAACCCTTTTTGCACCCGGCCTGTGTCGCTTCTTCAGACTTCTGCAAATCTGCAAACCTCCCTCACAGCGAAATGATAAACTGGGTCGAAATTGAATTTTTCCTTTCCAATATTTATTCGGTTAGACGTAATTTAATTTTTACTTTCGACATGAATTTATGCAAACTCACAACAGCAGCAGCAGCCCCCGACGAGAGAGGAGTACAGCCCAGGCGGCAAAAATCTGTCCGGTTGAGTTTGTGTTGAAATATGTTTGTATGATGCGATGCGCGCCTCTTTCCTATCCGACTCAGATATAATATCCGCCACGCTTTCACTCTTCTTGTGTTGCTGCCGCTGCCCTCGCCGATGCGATGCGATATATGCGCTCAAAGGAGTAAGCCAGGGTTTTCAGACCTTGTGGCTTACGGAGCACTTTTCGAATTTGAGTGCACTTGGTAAAACCCAAGGAAGCCGATTCGTTTTTTTCTGTGTCGCTGGAGCAGAATTTTTGTTCGTTTTCCTGTTTTGTCGGCAATGCCCTTTCTAAAAGAGTGCGCTTCGTAAAGCCAAAGCAAGCGGATTTGTTTTTCACGCTGTCGTATTGGAATGTTTATGAGCAAAAAGTTCTTCGAAAAAGGGGCTTACAAAATCGGGACAGTACTGTAGTTTGTTCATGAGATTTTGTATACCAGCTTTTGCATGTAGATGCTGAGAATCTGACTTCAGTCGAGGATGGATTACCAAATGGTGAGTCAGTTTCATGCTTGTGATAATACAAATGTGTATCGTGGCAATGTTACATTTGTTTAATCGTCAAACAAACTATGGATGGTTCGTCAATATAAGTGTCGCAATAAGCCCTTATTCCTTTTTTATATTAAAAATTAGATACATGTAACTCTTCTTTTATTTCTTTGTTTGAATCACTAAAAATGATCTTTGAATAGTTCAACATTTAAAATGTCGACGCATTGATTGATGATCTTTTCAATTTAAGCTATATGATCTGCATCAACAATGTGAATCCTGATTATGTAGCTTTTGAACCATCCCACTAATAAAACTCCTTGCTGTGTGTTGTGTAGTAAGAACAACTGCTTAGTTTGGAGGTTGAACAAAGAATGAATATATTTTCTAGTTGTCATTATTAGTATAAGAATCATGGCTTGCTTGGCAGTTCAAGGGTTACTGCTCTAACATCTCCCTCCTCAGAAAAGCTCATAATATTCAAAATGAGAAGGGAGCCAACGTTTCCTGCCTGAAGGTCCTCGGAAGGGTAGTGAACGTTTTCTGAACTGGATCTGTGGTGATTTGATTTATCTGCGATGGTCCAGGTACAGCATCTTCCATTGGATTCTGCATAACGTCATCAGGAAACGTACCAGCTCTTGGGGATCTGGGATCAGGAACGGGGTTGTCCACAAGAATAGGAAGATTCTCGATGTTTTCGACTTGATTAAGTTGACCTGGACAGTTGAACTCTTCTAGCAAGATTTCCAAAGGCAAAGGCTGTTCTGCTGTAGGTTGATGTTCACCGTCCGGTGTGCGTCTTCGCAACTGGTTCACATGGGATCTGATTAAACCTCGACGTCTTTTGTCTTCGAGGAGAATGTTGTACACCACGCTATTCTTCTTTTCGATAACGGTTCCTCGCGCCCAATATCGTTTGTGTCGAATATGAATTTCAGTGAATACTGCGTCTCCAGCTTCGAAAGACCGGTGTTTAGCGTCGTGCTTCTTATTGAATTTCATGTTCTGTACTTCATTGATGTGAGATGGCTCTGGAACCGATGGTTTCATCAAATCTAGAACGGAGCGGGGTTTCCTTCCCAGTAAAACTTCAGCTGGCGATTTGTTGTCCGGTAAAGACGGATTCGGGGTGCCACGATAGGTTTGAAGGAAAATCTGCAAAGTGTCTTCAACATCTTCTCCGCCTATCTTCAAAAGAGCTCTCTTCAACGTATCCACAAACCTATCGGCTTGACCATTAGACTGTGGATGAAAGGGACGAGTCTTCACATGATCGATTCCGAAATCTTGACAAAACTTTGCAAAGGCTTCCGAACTGAATTGTGTGCCATTGTCCGTCACAATTGTTAGTGGCATCCGAATCGAGACACACACTCCTTAAGCTTCTTAATCGTCGTTGTTGCGGTGGAATTGTTGGTCGCAAACATCTCAGGCCACTTTGAATGCGCGTCCACGATGACAAGGAAAAATTTTCCCCGTACTGGTTCAGCATAATCCACGTGAAGACGAGACCATGGCGTGGATGGAATCGGCCACGACGAAAGCGTTGTTTTCACAGGAGCTTTCGATGCCGAAGCGCAACTTCCGCATTTTCGAACAAAGTCTTCAATATCAATGTTCGGCCAGTACACGTAACTCCTTGCAAGGGATTTCATTCTCTGCATACCAGGATGACCAACGTGTAACTGCTTGAGGACAGGTGACTGCAATGACTGTGGAACGACAATTCGGTCCATGAACATCAGGCATCCGTCTGCTTCACAGAATGATTCACGTCTTTTGTAGAACGATGATACTGCATCCGGAAGTTTCACAGAAGGCCAGTTTTCACGTACTTGTTTGAGAATCGTCTGGAGAGTTTTGTCTTTTCTTGTTTCTTGCACGATCATTTGATTTGTCACCGGAAGAGCTGATAAAACTTCGGATTGAATATTACGGATATCTTCCTCGATTTGTAGACTTGCGATCACGTAACCTTCATCGGGCTTGGAATGTTCTCCAATCAAACGAGAAAGGACATCGGCATATCCAAAACTTTCAGTCTTCTTGAATTCGATCTTGAAATCATATTGTAGCAGTGTGAGCGCCCATCGCTACAATCTGTTTTCTGTATGAACAGGAACCCTTTTTCCGAACCAAATATACCAAGGAGTGGTTTGTGATCGGTCTGCAGGGTGAAACGTCTTTCAAATATCATACGGTGGAACTTGGTACAGGCAAAAATCAGAGCTAGTCCTTCTTTTTCTCCTTGAGCGTAATTCCGTTCAGCATCCGTCAACGTGCGAGAAGCGTGACAATCATCTTTCACAGAACCATCCGGGAAACGGTGAAGTAGGACTGCTCCTATGCCATGCTGTGATGCATCCGCTGCTACTATCATCTTCAAATTCGGATTGTAATGGGTCAACAGCAGGCCCGATTGCAAAATGTTCTTGAATTGCTCAAAAGACTTCTGGCAGGCTGGACTCCAGTTCCACTTCACGTCCTTTTTCAGCAAGGCATCCAAGGGTTGACGGAGATCGTGTATGGTTCATACAAACTTACCATAATAGTTAACTGCTCGAAGGAACGAACGTAGCGTCTGTACATCGTGTGGGGCCGGCATATTGACGATGGCCTTGATTTTCTCTGGATCCGGACGAATCCCTTCTTCATCTACTATCAACCCGAGGTACTTGATCTGCTGCATGAAGAAATTGCTTTTTTCGATTTTCAGGTGGAACCCATATTCTTCAATGCGCGCCAACAGCCGGTCGAGTTGCTCAAGATGTTCTTCTAAGGAATCACTGGCTACAATGATGTCGTCCAAATAACCGCTGGTGTCTTCCAGGTCGGCGATCATGCTGTCCACGATCTGTTGAAATTCGCCTGGTGCTGTTTTCACTCCTGGAGAAAGTCGATTGAATTGATATATCCCTTTGTGCGTGTTGATGGTCAGTAATTTTCTGCTTTCTTCGGAGACTTTGACTTGCAAATAAGCATCCGAAAGATCGATTTGCGAAAATATCTTCTTTCCAGCCAATTTTGCGAATATGTCTTGAGGCAACGGCAACGGATGGTGATTCGACTCCAATCTCTCGTTCAATCCGGTCGAATAATCTGCACAGATCCTCACTTTGCCGTTTGGTTTCCGAACTGCTTCAATAGGGGCGGCCCACTCGGAGTATGTCACAGGAGATATGATTCCCAGTGCTTGAAGTCGATTCAGTTCATCTTTAATCTTCTCAGTGGATGCATATGGAACTGGGCGTTTTTGACGATAGACTGGTCTGTTTCTTGGCTTGACCGTCAGCGATACTTGTTTCTTCGTGCACAGTCCGAGACTTTCGTTGAACACGTTGCTGTACTTCGCTTTCAAACTATCGACCAGACCAACAGCGTTTGGATGAAGCTTCATGGATACTTGGTTGCACACTGCGTTGAACGGTACATCCCATAGTCCAAAAAGTTCGATCCACTCAGCTCCAAATAGATTGAGATCGTCTGCCTTCGATACGAAGCATCTTCCCTGCTTGGACATGCCATTCAATGTGATTGAGCACGTTAACTCCAGAATGAGACTCATATCGTCACCGGAAGCATTTACCACATTGATAGACGGTTGTTTTCCGGTCGGGCAGCCCAATTGCTGGTAGACTTCATGGGAAATTACGCTGATGTCCGCTGCACTATCCAGCTGCATTCTGACTGGGCTTCCGTTGAGTTCGACCATAGTGAATTTCCGATTAGCTGCAATACTGACTTGATTTATGGAATAAATTCCGTGGGCTTTTGCTGATTGATTCTTCGAACCTCGATTCTTCTTCTTCGGTTTCGCCTGGAAGCTGCTGCTGCTTGAATTCAGGCCGCAAACGAAGAGTAGACATTTGAACTGGTCAGTCGTGATTTCCGGTAGTTTGAATTTTTCACACTTCTCGTTCACGATGCCAACGTACGTGTAGAAATCATCCGACGGACTCTTCTGCTGCTGTAGACACTGGTACCGCAAGTTGAACAATGATGTGTTCCGACCGAAAATTGCTTCAAGGTGTTGATTGTGTCTTCGAATGAAACGTCTTTCGGTTTCTTCGGTAGGATGTAGTTCACATATTTCTTGTGCGCTACAGTGCTGATGTTCCGAAGCAAGAGTCTGACCTTGGCCGGTCCATCCAATTTCCGGGCGTCTTCTTCAAACAGATCCTCGTATTTTGCGAACCAAGCTTCAAACGTAACTCCCGCTTCAGCGTCGTAATGGAATTCACTGATGCTGCTTGACAAAGACTCCATCAGGAACTCAGTCTGGTTTTGTCGGCGTGGATCCTCCGGATGCTGCTGGTTGGGCTGCAGATTACCGTCACCACTTCCAACTTGTTGACTTGCTGCGGCTCTTGAAGCAGAAAGTTCTTGAAGGATTCGTCCTTGGTTCTCCAGAATCCGCAAGAGATTTACCTTGAACTCGGGACTCATTTCGCTGCCGTAACTGTGCGTGACTTCGTAAAAATTCTCGTCGCCAAAATATGTTGTGTAGTAAGAACAACTGCTTAGTTTGAAGGTTTAACAAAGAATGAAAATATTTTCTAGTTGTCATTATTAGTATAAGAATCATGGCTTGCTTGGCAGTTTAAGGATTACTGCTCTAACACTGTGAAAACCAAGGAGGCAATGTTATGCATTCAGGTGGCGCAGATGCGTGCCACCAGTTCTC
Organism: Aedes aegypti; assembly: GCF_002204515.2. Classification (NCBI taxonomy): domain Eukaryota; kingdom Metazoa; phylum Arthropoda; class Insecta; order Diptera; family Culicidae; genus Aedes; species Aedes aegypti. The sequence goes on along the minus strand of NC_035109.1, from coordinate 351,968,031 downwards.
TCTTTTACTCTCCCGTTGTTCTTTTGCAGAGCAAATAGTGACGTCACTATTTTCGCTGCGCCACCTGAGTTAAGTCCATAACATTGATGCAGAGGTGATCTCGGTCTGTAGTAGCAATAGACGACACACTTACATTTTTTCCATCCTCGATGACCGTAAGGACGTGACCGGCGCTGTTATGGACTATAGAAAGTTTAAAGTGCTCGAAATTGTACATTGTAGATGTTATGCTACTCCCAAGCTTGTTTTGCTGATTCCCTGTGCAGTTTTGATTATTTTGGTCAATCACGAAGTAGCAACTACGTATCAATGCCTATATGCATGCGGTCATCAAAACTTCAAATCCCAAAACGTCGAAAGGGACAAGAAGGCGAAAGCTTTTGTTCCTTCAATTTATTTCTTTTCGCCGTTTTGTCCCTTCGACGTTTTGGCTTTTCGATGTTTTGGCATTCGACGTTTTAGGATTCTTTTGTCAACCACCCTTGTTGATTCGTTGATAAGATAACTTTTTTATTGTGGGATTTTCTGCCGAAGATTGTTAAATAACCTTATCAATAATATGTTTTTGGGTTTTCGGCTTTCAGTCTCTAGGGATCATAAACGGATTTCCGTTCTACACCTGACGTTTCGGTCACATTTATTGTGCCTTTTTCGAAGAGTAGACAACGATCACTCCGTTCACTCGTTTTATGTATGCTTAAACATAATTGTACGTCGGACCATAAGTGTTTTGAGTTCCCTTCTTCTACGCTCGTTTTTAAATCTACCGGTTGAATTTTGGTGTACCTCCTACGATAATTCACTACCGTCACTTTCGCGCCAGATGTCAATTTAGCAGAAATTCAAACGTACTTGAAAACATCTTCTATATATGAACACTTTAGAAACCCCATGGATAACTATTATTCAACGGATATCCAAACTATACATATTTCAAAATGGAAGAACATACATTTTAAGCATTGAGAACAAAACAGAAAAAAAACATTGAATAGTTTAAGTTGTTTATATGGTTCGAATTGGGTAGAGTTTTTCAGAGCAGCTTTATTTCTTAAAGTTTCCATCTGATTTTTAAAATCCTTTATAAATGGTTAACAGTGTTTAAAAAATATAAAAATCGATAAACGGTAGTTTTATTTTGCTTTGTAAAAAGAATGATTACCACTAAGATATGCCATTATCGCCATTAGCATAGTTTACTGTTACAGTTCTTATACCTCCTAAAAATTTAAAATTGGATATCGGTTCTCTGTGATTTGATTTTTTTTTATTTGTTAGCTGATAGAAATTTGATTTTGACTTTTTGTCCTCCCTTTCTTAAACAGATGGAAGCTAGAATTTTGTTTTTGATGTATCTGGAAACTTTATTAACAAATCTATTTTGTTTTCTCTTCATTAAAATTATTTCTTTATTTTTATCATCCTTCCCTCGACCAGCCTAATATCATCAGTAGGACAAAAAATCGAAAGAAAAATATTTGTTGGCCGATATAATACTGCATACCATATCATATTAAATTCTATTTTACTGCGTTATATTTTATTGTTACTACCATTTTATTCTCATATTTTATTACCATATTATTATATATATTATAATCTTTTCAACTATATAACATTTCACTATAAGTGAATTCAACATGTTTTGGGAAGGGAGGGAGCACCAGGGCATCATTGAACTTACAACTGGACAATGAAGTGGAGTGCCAATCGGAGTCAGGAGGAAAAATGTTAGTCGTTCGCGTCTAATACTTTTCTCTCCAACAGTTGTAAAAGATTTGACGCGCCATTCTTCTAACAAACCATTCCGTGGAAAGCTCGACAAGTACTGCAAATTCTAATACTCAATCTGTTGGATCATATGACTGGAAGGAGATTCTCTTTTTCCCGCGAGTTTCGCGTAAGTGTTTCTGCTTACGAATCCACCACCCCCCTTTTGGCCCTTCATACAGCGGTATGTTGAATTCAGATTGGTAATAAAATTTGACCTTACTGTTGGGTGGAACCGCTTGCAGAGCAAGACTCAAGCAAGGATTGGTGGCTACCTACATACATACATACATACATACATACATGTTGACTCCCATAGTAAACCGGTCACATAGAGTGCACTTATAGAAAATTCAATTTTGTGATCAACAGTCGATCTAATAAACTCGATATTTTGCGAAATTCAAATTCATTTTGCAGGATCAAACATGTCGCGCGTCGGTCAAGTAAAGTGAAAAAGTGCCGCGATCGATTAGTTCTGTTTGATCTTTCGACCTTCACGCTTGCTTCTGCGGAGGCGAGTGACGAGGGCAGAATCAAACATATCGCGCGTCGGTTGAGAACTGAAATGAAAAAGCGCCGCGGATCGTTAGCAGTGTTTGATCTATTGATCGAGTCGCTTGCTCTTGCGTGGGCGAGTGATGAACACTTGTTCGGGGAACAATAAGTTTAGCGAATTATATCGCGAATCCAAATAGGCGTGATTATATCATGGATCGCATCACTCCCAGATCTTTACCTAATCCCACTAACCCAATTATCCTTTCCATGACAACTGTGGAGATGCAGAGGTATACTCGGTCTTTTGTAACAACGGTTATCTAACTAACATTCCTTCCCTTCCCCAATGACCGTGAAAACGTGCACCGATATTGACCTTTGAAATTAGAGCTCTCGATTTGTGCACATTGAAGAATGGTAAGCTGATTCCATGCCCCATTCATAAATTCCCTGTGCAACTTCGATTCTTCTGGTCAATCACGGAGTAGCAACAACAAATTTTACGGTCATCTATGCTCATGCTCATTAAATAGTTCTGTTTTTCGTTTTCTGAAAATAAGTAATACGCTTGAAATAAATGTTTGTTTGTGTTTTTTATTTTCTAATGTAGGGTTGGTTGGGTACAAAACGTCGTAAGACAAAATGTTGAATTTGCATAGCATAGACTGACTGTACATGTCAATGGTTGCTACTCCGTGATTGATCGGAACTGGTAAGAATTGCACTACGTTCCAAATGAATAAGGGATGGGAGTTTCCGCTTACTCTCGAAGTGCAATTTTTGCAGATCTAATATTGTTGATCAATAACGGCGCCGGCCAAGTCCTTACAGTCAGTTGGGATGGGGAAGGAATGTTAGGGTGTAATGACTGTTGTTTCTAGAGACAGAGAATACGACTGCATCTCCACAATCAACACGGGAAAGGTGTTTATTAGTGAGGGAGGAAAAAATCTGGGAGTCTCATTTGGTCGGTGATGCGATCCATGGACAAGAGGGAAATATACGACTTATATTTAAAGCTTGTTTTGTATTTTTGTCTCGAGAAGTTTTTGGTAGAGGATTTAAAAAAAAAATACGTCAACATTTATAATATCGAACAATTAAAAAAAAAAATAAATAAATAAAATAAATTAAATAGGAATAAGGCCGACACTTAAAGTGACGAACCATACATAGTTTGTTTGAAAATTACATAAAAGTTACGCTTTCAAGAAAAAATGTGTTATTAAAGCATGAAACGAACTCATCATATGGTAATCTATCCTCGACTGAACACAAATATCTCACACAGTGCTAACAGCAAAGTTTCTTGGCGTCCCAAAAACAAACAGCCTTGCTTGGGCTTTCCCAAATACCTACCCAGCAAGACGCGCGAAAACAAGGAAAAAAGAAGATCTCCGGCGACGAAAACACGCGCGAAATCGTGAGCAAAACCTATCCGACGACGCAAAATCGAACCGTCCGCTCCGTCGTAAGACAAAATGTTGAATGCCAAAAAGTCGAAACGAAAAAACGCTGAAAGACAAAATGTCGAATTCCAAAACGTTTCATTCCAAAACAATATGTCGAAATCCAAAGGGGCGGTGATTTTTTTCCTTAGAAACTAATTCCAAAAACCTGCGCTAGAAAAATTGCTTCCTCCGACGTTGTGTACCTTTCCACGTTTTGGGATTTGACGTTTTAGCATTCAACTTTTGGGGTATCAACGTTTTATCTTTTGACATGTTGTCCCTAAAACATTTAGTAGTACTGTTTTTCGCTTTCAGGAAAAAACTAATACGCTTAAAATAATGTTTTATTTAAGTTCTTCTTTTTTCAATGTAGGGTTACATATACTAAAGTGAGGTGGGTATCTCCCTTTGGAAAAATCAATATTTCCAGAAAATTAAGTTGCTAAGGAGGGAATACCGCTCAGTGGACTTTTAACATATTGGCTATAATCTCGCTTACCAAATTTTGGCTTGAAAATTTTTGAGCATTCGATACTATAGACTGTTTTCTGGGTTAAAGAAGGTTTAGGATTCCGTATTTTAATTGATAAGAATCAAATCTCAAAAGAAACTTTAACACTTCACTTTTTGCAAAAAATGTGTCAATACATGTTGCATATTATACCTTTGCCTAGAGCTATACGTTCTTCAAAGCAAAATTTTGCACTGTAAGCATTAACATGCAAAAAATAATCAATGATAGTTTATTACATCGTGAAAAAGAAAGTCTTACAAATCTTCAGGAAGAGAGCCGGATGAAGACTGACATTCGGAACATTGACGGCATTGTTTTTCAAAAGGCAATTGATCGCAGCAAGTAAGCACGAGGCTTTGCTAATGTCAATTAGTCTTTAATCAACATATGTTCTAGAATCGTTTGTTTCATATTTGAACAGGTACATCTTTTCTTAACATATCTTATTGTAGTATGCATAGTAATAAAATATTGACGACACACATTCTGTATGTCAGCAACGATGAAAAAAAAAAACGAGGTAGTAGGATGGAATCAGATTTGGACACTCTTAAACAATTGAGATGTGTTCACTTAATTGTTGATCTAGTCTCCGTGAAGAATTATTGTGCAATTGATTTTATATGTGACAACTTAATTTTCTCTGGGGAAGAAAAAAGGATGTGAAATGGTAAATGATCAACATCGTGTAGCGTTATACCTTCTACTCCTCGGGACGTTACGGTGTAACAGGTCTGTAAACGCAGGGATTTCTGAAACATTCACAAGAGAAGTTCATGTTAAACACTAAGCAAAAACTTTTGAAAAGTAGCGAATAAAGATAGTTTTTTCCACAACTGTTGGTAATAATTTTAAAACTTTATTTTTATAGAAATCGTTCTCAGCAAAATCTCGTGAAGATTATTTATGACACCTCCAAAGGGAGTTTTTGGTATAGACCTTAGGAAGCTTTACATGATGCAATTATTTAATTAAAATGTTTAAGAAAATCTTTGATTAACAAAAACGTGTCAAAAAACTTCTTTCAGCATTCCTCCGGTAAGGCTAAGAATTTGCACTAGTATTTCTGCGATAATTGCCCAAGGATTGCTTCACCAGTTAAACTGCATGCTTTAAATGGAGACGAAAGTGAATTGTGGCGGCTCAGTCAAGGATAAAAGTTCAACTGGTGAGCTCGTTTCATGCTTTTATTTCAAATCTGTTGAATATGTATGACTAAGTACACAATTTATCGTTACAACGGTGGGACATGGATATGATTTATAAATGGTTTGTCAGTATGAGTAACGGCATAATCTCTTATGAATATATTTTTAAGATTTTTTCTAAAACACGCCTTTTTTTTACTTTATTTTTGTAATTAAAAAAACATTGAATGATTCAACACTATACGTGAAGACTTGCAAAAGGTTCATTTTATTCATCAAACTTTAAATGGTTCGTCATTGTAAGTGTCGGCATAAGAGTGTTCTGCAGTGGTCCAGAAAACCGAGTTCGTTTTTTTGTTCATATGAGTAAAATATGATAACACATGCCTTCGTCCCGATAGCGGTAGGAATACTCCTGCTTGGAAATTTTCATTATCAATTGAAAATATCATACTTAAAAGCATGTTTATATCTCACGAACAAATGTTTATTATGGTCTCATCACTCACCAAAGTGAATTATGTGACCCGAAGATCTTCCTCATTAACAATCATTCATCCCACTTACCTTTGTGGAGATGCAGAGGTACACACGGTCTCCAAATAGCAAAGGTTACACAAAAACTACCAGTTGATTCTTTGTGCATCTACTGTGACTTCTGTCAATTACGGAATAGCAACCATTGATATGTGTAGTCAGTCTAAGCTAAGCTAAACTAAGTTAACTGCACAAGTGTTGCTTTAATCAGATTCCATCTGAAGTATTCAAAATATTAAAAGGATTCTTCTGGGAACTCTGTCAAAGTATTCTTGGATGAATTTGGAAGAATTCTGTAGAAAACATTCAAGTATAATCCTTTAAATATTCTATGACGTATTGTCAATTTTTTTTTAAGATTCCTGAGTGTTTTAAGGAATTTTGGAAGAGTTCCAGGAGGAATCAATGAAAAGTGAAATCGAAAGAAATCTTAATCCAAAGAAATCGCATGTAAAGTTTCTGAAGGCATTTCTCAGCCCTTAAAGGAAACCCAGGAAGTACAAGAAATACTTCTTCTTGAATCCCCGTGAGCATTCATAGAAATTTGATGGAATCCCTGTAAGAATTTTCAGAAGAATATCTGAAAGGAAACAACGGAGTTTTTTTTTGTGCAATAAGGGGGATTACCAGGAATCTTCTAGAAGAGTTCATGTAATTTACAACAAATTTGGTTTATTGTTTAGCCTAGAAAACATAAAACTGTCTTTCAAATATCTTCAAAAATTCTGAAATATAGTCTTTCACACAATTCAAATGTCTTCCAATGGAAAACATGTCTTCCAACTTGGCATCCCTGTGTCAACGCCTTGTCAGCTTACTACTACCAACCGCATGGATCTGTCACTATTCATGTGAAGGGGGTGCGAGATTTTAAGAGAGAATGAAACAGTCTCTTCATTGTGTGTACCGTAGGAAAGGCAAAGCACTATTTGCTCCGGGGATCACAACCTGAAGACCGCCGGAGTAAGCTAACCAGGCAAAGTAGCATCTTCCTAACCCTCTGAACCAGATGATGCATTAAATATGGAGGGTGTTTGAATGGAAATTTATTTAAAGCAGAAGCCACTAGCAACGGCATCTTCTTCCGTTTTCCAGCTACGCCCAGATTCTCGTCCAAGTTCAAGGAATGGAGGGAAGCTTTTTCTAAACCGATTTTCTGCATTCCGAGAAAAGAACGAATCTTGTTTTGCTATATTTGCGTTTCCACTTCTCTCCAATGCGTTTCAGTCATGGGAAAATTGCTATAGACGCGTCGATATTTTTCCGCTTGGCGTGGTCCCAAAGCGTTCGTCGCATTTACGGCGAAAATAGATGGCACCTCTGTCCTCGTCATCGTGCTTGTCGTTATCAATAATGACAAATGACTTTTTAAATTTCTTCCTTCCGGTGTTCAAACAGCCAGCATTGACGCTTTCAGTGACCCTGTCAAGAAATTCTGTTGAATTTTATTCTAATTCAATTTCATTGACGAGTGTTGCTCTTCTTTTCTTCTCAAGTAACTCAATACAAATTGCATGGATTTGAGGAGGAGGAAAAGTTTCAAAATTAAAGTTTCATGTAAGTATTATGTAATCAGTGGAAAAATGGTAACCCAAATATCTTCACCATGGTTTTGCCCAGTGACCAGTAAAAACGAGGTGAACCCCTCTACCAGCAGATTCATTTATTACCGCTAAAAAAGTACTCAAATCGCGATAACTTTTTTGTTTCTCGATATTTTTGCACCATTTTTTCACAAGCTCTCAAAAATTACTTCTAGTTTAGGAATATGTGTCGATATTGATTATTGGTCATCTGAATCCGGAGATATTCCAAAATTCCCTGGAAGCTTGAAGCTTTCGGCAGAGGGGTTGAAGGAGATCCTAGGTCAAAGTCTCAGAGGGGCCTTCCTTAGCCGAGTAGTTAGAGTCCGCGGCTACAAAGCAAAGCCATGCTGAATGTGTCTGGGTTTGATTCCCGGTCGGTCCAGGATCTTTTCGTAATAGAAATCTCCTTGACTTCCCTGGGCATAGAGTATAATCGTATCTGCCACACGATATACGAATGCGAAAATGGCAACATTGGCAAAGAAAGCTCTCAGTTAATAACTGTGGAAGTGCTCATAAGAACACTAAGCTGAGAAGCAGGCTCTATCCCAATAAGGACGTTAATGCCAAGAGGAAGAAGAAGAAGGTCGAAGTCTCGATGATTGCAGATATTAATCCATTTATGCAAAGCTTCTTAAATCCTTGTCGAGGTACATTTTTTAAAACTTCAACATAAGTCGATCCTATTATAAGCCATAACCTTATTCTCAAAGGAGCGTTCCTCTTTTTTTTTCTCGTCAAACCACAACCACCGCACAGTAGTTGCAGCTCAAATTTGCTCAGACGAGGGGACCAATTTAGACTCATTTTTCAATCATTACCCGTGCACTCTTTCATCAGCCGGCTTCCTTTGGATTCCTCTTCTGAGCACCATTAACCGGTGCCCGTTTCGTGTCCTTTATCCTGACTTCCCAAGAGCCGAGCATGAAGAACTACCCTTGTCGTGGTGGTCATGGTAAGCCAATTTATATTTTTCAACTCATGAAACTATAACTTGATACCTTTTCGGTCGGTCTTTCCAAGGTTCAACTTTTCATTCTTCTAGTCCTCTTCTGGAACGAAGAAGACGGCCGAAGGAGTGGAGCTTCTCAACTTTAGAACTCTTCTCAACCCTGGTGCCTCACCCCAACCAACCACCCACGATCGAATGATAAATGATAATTGAATTTCAACTCTCACATTTTCGGTGCTCCATCATCATCTTTTTCGTTGTACCCTAGCTCACATCCCTAAGAGCAGCTGGGTTGGTTGGGTAGGTTAGTAAGTTTGGTTGGAAACTCAAGTGATTTGTATTTTTTTATCGTACACCTAAGATAATACCTTCGACTTGGTTCTCCAACTGCTGCAACACTGTTCTTAGAAACCAGAAACGTGCTAGCTCAAAGTCAACCAGCTAGAAACGAGCTCAAATTTGTAACCACAGACTTTTGACGCTGCGTTTGGGTGGGGAGCTGCAACAGCTCTTTTGAAATCGTGGAACCGGAAGAAGGAGACGTATAAAATTACTCTTCTTGCCATTTGAAAGATGAGTACACTGAAATCTCGTGTTACGATCCCAAGTAGCACGCGAAACATCTTTCAAAGAAATGCTTCCCAAAAATGGTTTCAAAGATGTATCAATAAAAGCATCTGTAACTTTTCTAGTTCTAGTTCCGTTGCATATTAATCAAAGGCTCATAAGGTTTCATTGTCGTTCCAATGAACTTGCATTTTACCCCGTGTTTGACGTCTAAAATCATTGAAACGACGGGATTTGTTGCAAATGTCCTCTGCAAGCATCAATGAAGTCAAGTTTATCAAGATGTGTTCTGTAACTTTTAAAACAAACTCTTGCAACTTCTTCAAAAATACCAATTTTAATGTTATGTTTCAATATACTTTCATTAAGAGCATTCGAAACATAACTTCATTGCATGCAAGATGCGTTTCAATACCCACAACTCAAGAAGATTCATCCCAGTTGCGTGAAAGTTGCACTAAACTACGTTTTTGACAGTTAAAAGTTTGTTTGTTTCCATCAAGTTGTAGTATAGTTGAGTTGCACCTCACGTATCATGTAACAACGAAAACATGTTCTAGCAACAGTTTGTTTGCTTATATAGTGTTTCTCATATGTTGCGCGAAAGTTTTTGCAAAAACTTTAGCTCTGTTGGGCATGTCCATATGTTGCCAGTAATGAACTTGTATTCCGAAGGGTGCAGTAAAGTAATAAGCAACAAATCAATGTGGTTGCTTATATAGTGCATTGGTGAGGCAATTTTTCGAAGAGCTGCTGGAGTAGTGAGTAGAGGAGAAGATTTATGATCTAGAAGTCGGGAGTTCAATTCTCGTTTATATTTTTTGTTTTTATTTTATCCCCTTAAGTATTTTGCAACAAATTTGGATTTTCTCCTTAACATAAATATGTTGCAAACAGGCTCCGCCTCTTGCGCTTTTTGCGTTGCTATTCAGTGCAATTGTAAGTAATATTTTCAACGATTTTCAACTCTGACTAGTTTCAAGAGATATGTTTATTTTTGAGTTGAAACAAACTGTGTTGCTTGGGAAGTCTTTTTGAGCATGTTCGCATACGCGAAGAGGATCTACGCGACGTGTATGGGTGGCTTGATGAGCACCGATAGCATCAACCATCATCGTTCATCGATAATGGATCCCTGCAGAAATTTGCGTTTTCAACCATCTCGCTCTATCCGGTCAACCATGTTTATGGTGGAGCGACCCATTATAAAAGCCGAAGAAGAATCGTGTTCGGTCTCTTTTTACGACGACAACTCGACACCGACTACAACCATCATCATCAGCAAACGAGAGTGAACAGTTTCCCACCCACTAGAGGTGAATTTCGTTATTTTGAATTATCAGTGCTAAGTTACGTAGTTTTTAAGTCAAATTAAATTAAACCAAGTTAGTAAAATAAAGTGCATTTGAACTCAATAAACTTACCTGTGTGAAAGTGAACCCTGGTGTACCTGTAAGAAAAAGAAAAGAAAAGAAACGTTGGACTTACCTGCAGTTGAGAATTGTGTCCCCGTCGTGCGGTGTGGTGAACAGAAAATTAGCACAGAATCGCGTTTCAAGCTGAGTTAATCGTACATATGGTCCTTCGAACCGGATCTCGGTCGTCGAACTCCGTCCGTTCCGGTGCTTCCCGCTCAGAAACCAATCGCCATTGCTGATACCACACCTACGTCCGACCCGCCATCATAGAGTTCGCTGAGATCGCCGTTGTTGAACGCCGCCATAGCTGAGATACTAATACAAGGCACTGAACTGCCTTATTTAAGGTAATTAGCGTTCCATTAACAGTGCACTTTCTCCTTTGAGCTACGCGGTCTTTCGCTTTACAGACCCCGCTCACCTTCAACCCGTGATCTATTTCTACTCTATCAATGTCCGTCCCGTCCGGAGATCCTCCGGAGAATTTCCGCCAGCCTTTAGACACCAGCAGTGTCAACGGAATCTGTTATACAAGGCATAGCTTTGCCTTTTCAAAGGTAATAGAATTTCCTATCCGTCCTACTCTTTCTCGTGTGATCTGCGCGGTCTTTCGCTTTGCAGACCGCTCCTCATCAACATGTCCACGGAACGTCGCATCAAGGGCCTAAAGACCAGAATAAGGAGCCTCCTTGCCTCTTTCAACATCATCAAGGCATTCGTTGACGAATATGAGGAAGAAACAGATGCATGTGAAGTTCCAGTGCGCCTAGAGAACCTTAACAAACTCTGGATAGACATTCAAAAGGCTCAGTCCGAGCTGGAATCCATCGATGAGAACTCCGTCGATGAACAAATCAAAGAACGGATCGACTTTGAAACCGCCTACTACCGAGTGAAAGGTGTGCTTCTCGCGATCAATAAACACCCAGTAAATTCTTCCGTCCAAGTGTCACCTTCTTCAAGCTCGCAAATCCCTGTCCCGTCTTCGCACATACGCTTACCCGACGTCAAACTTCCTGTGTTCAACGGAAACATCGACACCTGGTTGAATTTCCATGACCTCTTCGTCTCACTGGTGCACTCTTCCGTCGAGTTGTCGAATATCCAAAAATTCTATTATCTTCGCTCATCCTTGGCTGGGGAAGCACTTAAGCTAGTTCAATCTATCACTATCAGCGCAAACAACTATCTCGTCGCATGGAATTTGCTGGAAGAGCATTACCAAAACCCTTCTCGTCTTAAGCAGACGTATCTGGATGCCCTGTTTGAATTCACCAGTCTGAAACGTGAGTCAGCAGCCGATCTACACTCACTCGTAGAGAATTTTGAGGCCAACGTCAAGGTGTTGAAGCAAGAGAGAAACGGTTTTTTGTCCGTATCTGGTTCTAGCAAATGCTATGAACGAATAGTTTAGTGTGATGAATCAAGGATGGTAGATAGAAGCAAGTGAAAGATACAACAACAAAGTACAAGGAAAGGGACGGGCTTGGGATTGAACCCATGATATTTTGCTTATGAAGAAGAAGCGGTAGCCATTAGATCACCATCCCCTTATTTCATTATTTTTTAATGATATGCCTAAACTCCAAGAATGTTTTGGAGGGACCTTAACTTGCATACATCTTAAACTGATTAGGAATTTTATAAAAAAAAAATTAAAAATAATATTCTCAGAATACTAAAAAGCATAATTTACTGAAATAATCACAATGAATCTCTAACATGTGGACTCCAAACGGCAATTTACAAAGCCGATTTTAGTCGTAAATTGTGGTTATAATGTACAGGAAAAGTCGGTCGATGATTTTGAACGAATACAGTTATGAGTCGTCGTCAGGAGTGTCGTAGAGTATAATTGCTGTTTACTTTCGACAAGTCAACTTGCAGAATTGGAACCTACCCCTGTCAGTTGTCAGCTTCGAATACTCTTGGTCAGAGGGGCCAACTTCTACAGTGACAGTCTAAAGCAAAAAGTTTGGAAAAAAAATCGAATGAAAATGGAAAAGTCAAATCGAAAAGTTTTTTCCCACCGTTGAGACGAAGCAGGACGATGGTGAGAAAAGTTGATGTTGTCTCCATCATCGGTTCCGAGTCAGTAATTATGACATTCAAGCGGGAAATTTGTTTGTCTTCGATTGAGTTTGCCCTTTTCGTATTCCTGGCGTTAGGGGAACTGGGGGTAATAAGCCCATAGGGGGCAAAACGCGCCACCCTCGATTTGGACGAACGATGTGTTTTAGAATGTTTTTTTCTATCCTAGATCATAGAAAATGGATAAAAATGCTTCTATTAATATATTTTTATGTGTTTTTCCCAAAAATATCGTTAAAAACGTATAAAAACGTTTTTCGCTGTTTTCGTTGCAATTTTGTGCGATTTTCAAGCTCATGTTTTAGGTCGATAAAAAACCAAATTTTTGAAACTATCGCCGAGAGCCAACTTGTGCACTGTCATAGTTTGTATTACATGCAAAAAATATGTTAAATTTGTCCTAAAAAAGCTTTACGAAGGACCTAAACTTTAATCAACTCTGGGGGCAAAACGCCCACCCCTATTTCATAACACCAAAACAGCCGTTTGAATTCAAATTCTACCAAACGTAATGCCACGTTGATGTTACGCACAAATTGGAACCTTACAAATGTACATTTTTCGCATCAGCATGTATACTATTATTGAACAATAACATCTGAACAAACGCCCGGATGTATGCAACCTATAAACAAGCATGATTGTGTGCGTACGTTTACAGAACGGCTAACGCCGGACTGAAGCGGGGCATTTTACCCCGCAAAACAATACATATGCAGTTAAGCAAGCATTTTTTAAAAATTAATTTATAAACCCCAGAAAAGCTAAAATGGATAGATGTTTCTACTATTTGAAAGAAAACATGTTTGTTTATCCGACCATAAATAAAAAAGAGCATAAAATAATGTTTTTCACATCTAAAATCGCTGTTTTCCTTAACGTGGGCAAACTACCCCCAGTCCCCCTACTCCTAGTTTCATAGGTGCCAATCTGGAGCTATCTTCGTCATTTGTACCATTTTTGCCTTCATATATCAGTAGGGGGACTGGGGGTAGTTTGCCCACGTTAAGGACAACAGCGATTTTAGATGTGAAAAACATTATTTTATGCTCTTTTTTAGTTATGGTCGGATAGACAAACATGTTTTCTACCAAATAGTTGAAACAGCTATTCATTTTAACTTTTCTGGGGTTTATAAATTATTATTTAAAAAATGCTTGCTTAACTGCATATGTATTGTTTTGCGGGGTAAAACGCCCCGCTTGAGTTCGGCGTTAGCCATGCTGTAAACGAACGCACACAATCATGCTTGTATATGAGTTGCATACATCCGGGCGTTTGTTCAGATGTTATTGTTCAATAATAGTATACATGCTGATGCGAAAAATGTACATTTGTAAGGTTCCAATTTTTGCGTAACTTCAACGTGCCATTACGTTTGGTAGAATTTGAATTCAAACGGCTGTTTTGGTGTTATGAAATAGGGGTGGGCGTTTTGCCCCCAGAGTTGATTAAAGTTTAGGTCCTTCAATAAGCTTTTTGAGGGCAAATTTAACATATGTTTTGCACGTAATACAAACTATGACAGTGCACAAGTTGGCTCTCGGCAATAGTTTCAGAAATTTGGTTGTTTATCGACCTAAAAAATGACATTGAAAATCGCACAAAATTGCAACGAAAACAGCGAAAAACGTTTTTATACGATTTTATCAATTTGGTTGAGAAAACCACATAAAAACATATTAGGAAAAGCATTTCTATCCATTTTCTATGATCTAGGGTGAAAAAAAGCATTCTAAAACACATCGTTCGGCCAAATCGATGGTGGCGCGTTTTACCCCCTATGGGCATATTACCCCCAGTTCCCCTATGTACGAATGTACGAAAGCTGAAGCTTCATTTTTTTAGACTGAGATAAGGAATGTTTTTTAGTGTCTACTGTGGAGATTTTTTATATTTTTTGCTCGTGAATGGTGTAAAAATGCTCAATTAAATTATATCAAAATTTGAAATTTGTATGAGCAAGTTAATTTTTTACCAATTTTTTGGTGAACATAAGTTTTTAAAACAAAGACTAATGTTTTGAGCGATTTTGCTTTTACCCAGAGCATGTCAATACTGAGCTAGTATGCAAATCAAACCGCGAAGTGTTCAATGGAGTCGATTACCACTAAATTGCTTCCCAATTGATAGATCATCACTACACGCCTACGATTCTTCCGTCGCCCAGAATCAAAACATATTTCTGCTATGTACCGTTGGAACCAATCAAGTGTAGGTGCTCCCGGTAATAAACTTTGCACCACTCTCAATAACCCCCGCCAGTATGAATATTCAAATTTGCAGCGGAAAACGTGTGTTCCGGGAAAATCAACTTTCAACCAACCGTAGCGCAAAAACCGGGTCTTAACTGAATCTAGAAGATGATAGTACGAAATGCACCATTTATGGTGCTAATCCAGACATTTTGTTAACTGCTATGGCAGTGTCCACTTCGGAAGCACATTTCCTGCCATTTGGAAGGATGTTATTTTGTGCTGCTTAGTATCACCAGGAGTTAATTTCAACTTCATTTTCCCGATCAGCCTAGATAGCCGCGTAGTGTCGGTAGCGGTTTTTTTTCTATCTTAATTTACGAGATTTTTAGCCCTGGGCTAGTTCATCTTGGGACCAACGGCTTTACTTCTCTTCCGAAGGAAGTCGTCACTATAACCTCAACGTCATAAGTGACTATCTCGGGGATGGGATTCGATCCCAGGTCCTCGGCGTGAAGGGTGTGTGTTCTAACCCCTACACCAGGTCCGTACCCAGTCCCCGGTCCGTGTCGGTAGCCATTTCGTATCCTTTGTGGTCCGGGAGAGTTTCAGAAGTAGGTTTCCTCAATCAATGGAGTTCATGATCGTAGTATTGCGTCATGAATTCCTCAGCGTCCTTTCTAGTAATTTCCGGCTTCCTTAACACCGGCTGGGTTAGCGCCGTGTCGAGACCTCATATTATGTTTCACAGCTGGTTTGTCGGTGTTCCTTTGCAGTATGCCCTTTTGGCTTTGCGAATGGACCTCTTTAGTTTTGCTCTAGTCTTCTGCAAGCTGAGTTGGTTTGTGAGAATCTTTGATCTGTTGTACTCTCGTAGCGACCGCCGTTTTACTTGGTAGGCCTCTTTTATCTCCTTTTACCACCAGCGTTTTAGGCAGCTCTAACTCGGTTACTTGAACTCTTTGCGCGACCTTAACGCGCAGATTCTTTAACGCCACTAGCCATTTTTTCGTCCTAGCTTCCTTCAAGAATTCCTGCCTCAACCAAGAGATGAGTCGGTCGAAGTCAGTAGCCTTCATGGAGTTTTCCGGGCACCGACAGCTCCGGGTGTGACGATCCTCTTGTGAGGTGCAAGGTTCGTCTTCGTTGGACTCCCTTGTTTGCTCGGTGTTTCTCTCGCCTGTTGGTTGTGCTGGCAGATCGATTTCGCATGCAGCGCAGCGAGTTCTGGATGTGCAGAACTTGGCTCCGTGTCTGTATCTCCAGAAGTTCTTGCACTGTCTGATCGGGAAAATGTACAGTTCTGTCCTAAAGCTGCAGCCGTACACTTGGATCCTGTTCGGCACTTGATGTCCTTCAACCGTTACTTTGACATTGTAGGTGTCCAGCAGTTTCTCGTTTCTTCCTTTTCTCTTTATCCTTTGGACCTTCACCGGGATCTCTTATAAACGCTATGGTTTGGTTCATGTTTTTCCGTTCGTAGATCCGCAGGTTTCCTTCGTCCAGTTTCGTCCTTGTGAGTCTCTGCTCCTCCGTGGTGGTGGTCCGTGGTCTCCGAGGTCCCGGAACCGGAACTTTCCCAGCTTCTCGATTTTCGTGAAGTGGTTGAATCCCTGCCATTTAAGGAACTTTTCTACTTCTGCTGAATGTTGAGGCGAGTTCCTGTCGGTGTCGATCAGCTCCAGGACCATCTTCGAGCATTGCGTCGATGGTGCGTCCGTGTGTACTACCACTGATGGGTATGGTACGCAATATCGAGAAACCATTCGCTAAGAAGCAATCCTGTTGGGGTGTCTTCTTGGATATTGAGGGTGCCTTTGAAATCGTGTCATTCGATACCATATTGAAGCTGCACGAAACCATGGGCCACTTACAATGATTACCAATAGGATGTACCAAATGCTCAAAATCTGACATCTCTTCTCGATATTTTTTCTAGCAGCGGTTCGAAAATGAAATGTTTGCGGATGCCCCCAAAGGGGAGTCTTGTCACCACTTTTGTCGTATCTCGTAGAAGCAACTCAATAATAGTGGGTTCCCAACTTATGGATTTGCCGACGACTATCTAGCTTTGATAGTTGATATGTGCATAAGATCCCTGTTCTTCCTAATGCACAGTGCTTATGACAATGCTCTTCAGGTAGTCGAGAGTTGGTGTCACCAATATAGCCTTTTGGTTAACCCGAATAAAACATCTATTGCTCTCTTTACGGAGAGGTGAGACCGCGTTGGAATTGGACTTATACGTCTCTTTGACTCAGAGATTAATGTCATCACTTAAAGTATGTCAGAGTAATTCTAGATTTCAATCTTTCTTGGACACCTCTCATTGAATTCAGAATCATCAGTAGTCTGACTCTTCAGGACATTCTGTTATTTTTTTTAACTCCTTGTAGCAAGGAGCTGCATACTATCTTTAGGCTCTTGCGGTTTACAGAACATGCTCTCTTTTTGCTTAACATATGAAAAACTAATTGGTACACATAGTTTCGCACCACACGATAGGTTCGTCCATCTTGTCCCACATATACATTTTAAACCACTCTTCCCGTGCGAGATCGGCATCCTCCAGATGCGGTTCTCGACGTCAAAAGCAGAAACTCTCCCACTTGAGCGGGTGGGAGTTGCTTTTCTTAGATTCACAAATGTTTTCGCACAAGCTTAAACACACCGAGCAAGAAGAAGATGTTTGCATACGTTCCGAACTAATATGAACCCGTGAGGCGATGAATTGTTCGATTCGGCTTGCTATCCCACGTACCACAGGTTCTTACGGTTTTGCGATCGGAACGTTCTTCGCAGCCGTGTGGACAGGATAACAAAGCTGTTCGAAACTGACGGCTTGGCGGTGTGCGGTGATGCGTTTACTTAGCCATGCCTTCTACACAGTATCCTGGCACAAGATAGCGGCCAGGGGCTGGAGGTTCTTAGCATTTTTGCTTCCGTTGCTGATTTTGATTTTGGGAGTATACTTTTGTCGAAGAATATTCCAATTTATTCACCTTTTTTGCGTTCGTATGTAGATATTTGAAATGGAATGCGTTTAGTAGGGGCTTAGAAAGAAATGTGCCCTCATAAATATTTAAATTATATCAATCATACAGAACCGTATAAGTGGTGTGCTCTAATTGGTATGGCTTTTTTGTGCGGTGGCAAGTGGCAATGGCAGTGGCAAAAATTCTGTATAAAAAGCCTTCTTCTGCGTTAAAGTTATGTTAGTACAATTAACGTATATTTTCATACGATGTTGATAAATTGAGATAAGATGATTCATGGAAAATAATGTATTGGAAGATATTTATGAGGAAATATGGTCGGTGTTAAGTCAGAGTGGACCAAGTACAAAACTTGAGAAAATTGGATTATTCTGTCATTAGATGCAAAATAACCTTGCCTCCATTTCACTTTAATCTGATCTTATGAATGTTGTAAACTACGAGATATATGCAACGAATTAAATTTGGATGATCAATAAAAATCTATCTAAACAAAATGGCTGAGAAAAAAAACCATGCTTGAATGAATCATGGAAGTGCCCAAGTGGTTCTGTATCCTTTAAATTTTTGAGTCCATTTGAATCCGGATATCCGAAACAGATCATCACTAAAGGAAGCCTATAGACAGCTGATCGAAAAATATCAGACAGATAGCTGATAAACGGCTATAGAAATTATGTAATATATTTTAAATAGATGAAAACAACGAATTTAATACTATACCATTTAATTCCACAAGAGTTTGTATCTTTTGGCAGATACGAGTATTTTGACCTCAACTGTAAGGCCGTCTTCAGTGTCGTGTACTAGACTCGACTTTATCATAATAGATTTTGTTGTTGGTTGCTGAATGCTGAATTTCAGATTAATATATGGTAGCCTCAAATCGTATTTTGTTCAGCCATCGTATCCCTGGGTATTTATGTAAGGAGTTTGTCTAACTGAAATATGGGTTAACAGTTTTTTTTTGTTTGCAAACAAACAGCTTAGAACTGCTTCATTTCTCCACCATTATCGCTGAAAGAAACAACTCCAAACAGGCAACCCATTTCGAAAAACCCACCACGCCCGAAGAAAGTGATTCCTTCCATTTTACGACCAAACCTTTACCTTGCCTTTCACCCCAGAGGAGCCGTATGGGTACTTGCCTGTTGTTATCGCACTATTATGTCGGGAATAAGTAGAAATTTTAGCACTTTTTATATCGCCACCACAGTGTCTCGTGGTCCGTCGAAACCATCGTCAGCAAACCCGCCAACTTTGCGATTCCTAATACCTAAACACCACCGATGTAAACCCTGACCTCATCCACCACTATACAGTGAAACGGTGCCATTTGGCAAACATCCCCCTCGGTTAGTCGCGCCGTCGTCGTCGTTTGTTGATCAGTGGCTCAGCAGAATTGTAACCAGCTAAGCGCTCCGTTGTCGTCTCGTCGGAGTTGAGTTGTAAAATTTATATGTTTATTCTGTGTCATAAAATGAAAAGTTTCGATCCGCTTGGTTGGCGGCATGGCGTGTGCACGGACTGGCTCAACGAAACACCGGCCATTCTGGTGTCCGCCGATTAGGGTTAGGCGGATCGTGATGGCGCAGTCAGAACAAAAGGGGGTTCGATTCGGGGGAAGGCGATTGTCTCGAGGAGATTTGCTCGGTTGACGTCGGTTATGGTCGTCGTGCCGTCTTGCACAAATGACGATGGCGAGTTAAAGCTTTTGGGTACGACCTTTGTTGCGATGTAATGTTGGCAATGGGTACTATTGGGGTAACATTTTTCGGCACCTAAATGGCTGTCCGTCACTCAAACAACGGCAATAAAGTAGGATTATTGGTGTGCAACCGGTTCTGTTTGAATTGAATTTTTATTTGTTCCGCCGATTTTAAATTAAAAGTTGATGGATGTTGCTTTAGAAACGATCCACTTTTAGCAAAAGTAGTTGTGAAGAACCATAATTTGTTTCTCAAATAAACCGTAAGTATCGTAAAATCAATCACTCATTCGATCCAGTGTTGCGATGGATCTTCTTCGTGAACAATGATCGACGCATCTTCGCGATCCAACATTCGCCAAAATTCATTTTTCATTTTTGAGTCACGAAGAGCATCGCAAAAAGCGAACGGATGCAACGCCGAAGAAGCAAAACGAACACACCGATAAGTGGTTCGCGAAGCCATTCCACTCGTAGGATTCATTTATCCACGCGCTGTTCATTCTGGTGATTCATTGCAAGGTTGCTTCTTCTCGTAAAGTCAAGCAAACACTCCACGCTAAGCCAGCTCCACGCAGCGCCATTATTAAAACTACACAGAATGAGGCAACCAATGCAGAACTGGCTGACTGAGTAAAAATTCTGTGTAGGTCGCACTCATTCTGTGAGTTGCCGACGTGTTGGCCTTCGGTTGTGCGGGATCGATGGAAACGGAACTGTCCCGCGCGGCAGCAAACAGTTGACCGTTGATGGGGAGTTTTCTGATATGTTTTCTAGCGAAAAGCCGGAAGATGATCGCAAATGCGAAAGGGTTTTCCCCATTTGCTTCCACTTCGGCTATTCAAATGAAAAAATCTCTAAAAAACTTTAAAATTGGAATTGAATTCCGCATTCCAAGCGTTCCTCCTCTGTGCTCATTTCACTCATTCAGTATTGTTTACCACCGTTTGCACAAAACTGTGTACAGCCCCTTTGTACAGAATCTGTGCTGCACGAAAAGAGGCCAATTTTGTGCGCGCGGCACTCATTTTTGAGCGGAGCAAGTTTAGCGTGATTGTTGCGATCCCGTTTGAAGGTGATCGAAATGAATATTTTCTTGCTCTTCGCGAAGAACAGGCAGCGTAGATCGTACCGTTCACATTTCCGAGCGATGGAAAATCACCCGATGATACCGTCGGGAGAAACAGCGATCCGAAAATGAAACACGAACGAATGAAGCGCCCGAACGGTTGTTAGTGTTGATTCGCAGATTCTGTTTTGATGCCTACGAAAATTCATCGTGCTTCGCGTTTCCGATCGCTGTTCAGCAACATTGATTCGATCTCACAAAACCTGTTCAGGTTAAAAAATGCATTGTTCAATCATTCATTGTTTTGTGTAAATTGTTTAATTTAATTTCGTAAAAACTTATTGACAAAAATCGGTAAAACGTACTCTCTTAACCATTTGTCTGTTTTGCTGTCAATATGATCTCAAATTCTTTTAAGAACTGTAACTGACACCAAGGAAGGATGACTTTTGTTGAAGGGTGAAAATGGAAATATAGCGAGAAACAGGATGAACATTGATGATGACGATCAAGCTGTGCACCCACTGACCATAAGAGCGGTTAAAAGGTTAAAAAGGCTATCAGCGAGCTGAAGAACTGTGCACTTGTACCTAGGCTGCTGGGAAGGACGAGATCCCTGTCGAGCTTCCCAAGCACGGAAATTAGCAGCTATATCAATTGATCCACCGAGTACTTCTGAAGGTTTGGGAGGACGAAAAATTACCCACCGGCTGGTTGGATGGCCACATACGCCCAATCTACAAGAAAGGGCACAGACTGGAGTGTGCCAATAAAAAGGAATTACTCTGCTGAATTCGGCGTACAAAATTCTGTCGAGCATCCTGTTTAACAGTCTGAGACCGCTCGAGAAGTCCTACGTCGGCGAATACCAAGCTGGTTTTCGTGAGCAGTGCTGTGAAAACTCAATTTCTCACAACTCACGCTTGAGATTTTTCATGCGTGAGTTGTCAATCATGCAACTCAGCAGTCAAAAAATCATGGATGAGTTGGCTCACCTTTTTAACTCATTGTCTCGTATTTCCACAGTTAACTCAAACACGGCAATAATTTCTTGTTAGTCTAGTAAAATTATGTTAATCCTTTCTATCGTAAACAACAACATTCGGGTTTCACGAGTTTTTGCCTGGTTTTGCGACTGAATCATTTTTTACGGTTTGAGTTGATTGAGTTGATTTTGCATCAAAATCTCAAGCGTGAGATTTGCGAAGCAGATCTCTAATGAGTTTGCTCTCACGGGAGAGCGTATTGATTGAGATTTTGAGTGTGAGTCTATCAACACTGTTCGTGAGGGCCGTTCGACAACGAACCTTGCGAATGGTCCTAGATAAATTCCGGGAGTATGACTTGCAGAACCACCATCACCATGATTTCAAGGTGGCGTATGAATCAGTGAAAAGAAATGAGCTAGACAATGTCTGAACATGGTTTCCCGGCGAAACTACGCTACGCTGGATGGTTCGAAATGAAGTGTTTGGATCGCAGACGAGGTGTCAACCTCGTACGTGACGTTAGACGGATTGAGGTAGGGAGACGCATTTTCGAATTTACTGTTCAACATTGCACTCGAGGATGCTATTAGGAGATCTGGCATGCAGAGAAATGGAACTATTATCACAAGGTCGCACATGATCCTTGGCTTTGCGGACGATATAGACCTAATTGGAATTGATCGCAGGTCAGTGGAAGAGGCCTTCGTGCCTCTGAAGAGGGAAACAGCGACGATAGGCCTGATAATTAATTCTACCAAAACGAAGGACATGGTTGCAAGTAGAGATAGAGTCAGGCTTGGTGGTGTAGGTGCTTAGATAGTGTTTGATGGGGATGTGTTTGAAGTTGATGAAGAATTTTTTACCTTGGAACACTTGTGACTTATGACAACGACGTTTCCCGCGAAGTGAAAAGACGTGTTGCAACTGCGAATAGGGTCTTTTACGGACTACGCAACCAGCTTAGGTCCCGCAGCGTGCAAACGGAAACAAAATTCGCCCAATATAAAACATTGATTCTTCCGGTGGCTCTCTACGGGCACGATGTTTTCGAACGTAAAGTGCTGCGGACAATACTCAGTGAGAAACTCGAAAATGGTATGTGGCGCAGACGCATGAATCACGAGTTGTATAAAATGTACAAAGATGCGAATATTATCAAATGTGTAAAATACAGCAGACTTCAGTGGGCTGGTCACTTCGTGGTGGGCGGCTTCGGGGAAGACTACGAATACGCTCGCTGTACGCAGTGGAAGAGGACCTGGCGACCCTAAAAGTTCGGAACAGCTGGAGAAGTTTCGCCCAAGACCGACGAAGATGGAGCTCTACATTACGCCCGGCAATGGCGCGACGCTAAGCTGTAGCCATCAAGGTATCAAGGTAGGTAACTGACACCTAAACGACAAATTTAATTGATAACTCTGAAATCATTTTTTTATGTTATATTGTTAATTATTTTTAATTATATGATAATTTTAATAAAATTACGCCTGCTAGCGTAACAATTAGCGAAAATCCCACTTTTTTATAAATCTGAATAGCAAATTCAAATGTATCGTATAGAGAAAAATATAGCTTCTATATGAAGCTAAACATATTTTGGCGGACATTTTTACTTCGGCCGCCATCTTGAATTTCGTCAGAAAAACCGTTTTTTCTTTATTAGCACACCGCTCGTTTCGAATTCTGAGATTACCAGCAATTCATATGATATAAAAAAAATTCATTTCAATCAATCGTTTCAGATGGTTTCCATTTTTTGAATTCACTTATTCATTATTCATGAATTCAAAGATGCCGATGAATCATTTTTTCAAAATCCTTTTTTTTTTAGTTGCAGCATGAATCATTATCGAGGAAGAAGTACCACACCCGAAGACGGTAACGAAGTGCTAGTTATTTTTTGAATCCTACTACAGTCAACTCTCCCTAAATCCATATTGTAGAGCTTAGCTTAGCTTAGCTTAGACTGACTACACATATCAATGGTTGCTATTCCGTGATTGACCGAAGTCAGTGAAAATGCACAAAGAATCAACTAGAAGTTCGGCTGGGATTGGCCATAATCTTCTTCAGTGTGCATAATTCAATGCCTCTATTTATACAGGGTCAATAACGGCGCCGGCCACGTCCTTGCAGTCAGGTGGGATTGGGGGAAGGAATGTTAGTGTGTAACCTTTGCTTTTTGGAGACCGTGTTTGCCTCTGCATCTCCACAAAGGTTACTGGGAGGGATGTTTGTTAATGGGGAGGATCGTTGGGTCATGGGATTCACTTTGATAAGCGATTAGACCATGATAAACAATGATTTGTGAGATTTATACATGCTTATACGTGAATATAATATTTTCATTTGATATGAACAATTTCTATGTAGAGGAAAATTATGCCGATACTTGAGGTGACGAACCATTCAAAGTTTGTTGAACAAATACCTAAATGTAACAGTCCTACAGCTGTCAGGACGAAAGCATGTGTTATTATATTTTACTCATTTGAAAAGAAACAAAAAACTCGATTGGTTGGGACATCATAGAACACTCTTATTCTTATGCCGACACTTACAGTGGCGAACCATCCAAAGTTTGTTGAATAAAGTGAACCTTTCGCAAGTCTACACTTGTAGTGTCGAACCATTCAAAGTTTTTTTAATTACAAAAATAAAGGTATTTAAGAGGTGTTCTGAAAAAAAAAATGTTAAACATAAATAAATCATGAATCAGAGTTTGTGTCGACACTCACAGTGACGAACCATCCATAGTTTGTTGAAAAATCATATTTACATCCCACCATTGTAACGATTGAATGTGCAGTCATACATATTTTATAGATTAGAAATAGTAGTATGAAACGAGCTCACCAATTGATCCGTTATCCTTGACTGAGCAGCCACAATCCACTTTCGGCTTCACTCGTTTGCTCGGCTATAAAAAAGCACTCAGGAAAAAAAAAAGCGCGCGACCCAAAAAGAATAAAAAAAAAACTGTTCGGGCTTTCTTGACGCACTGCCCAGGAGCAAGCGTCAAGGTCGAAGGATCAAACAGAACTAACCGATCGCGGCGCTTTTTCAGGTACTCCAACCGAACTCACCGATCACGCCACTTTTTCACTTACTAGACCAACGCGCGACATGTTTGATCCTGCCCTCGTCGCTCGCCCCGGCGAAAGCAAGTGTCAAGGTCGAAAGATCAAACAGAACTCTCTCCCTAAATCCATATTGTAGAGACCATAAAGTTACTCAAGTAACAATGAAAGCTGAATAATGAGAATAGTTGCTGAATAATAGCTGGTTAATGGTGTCTATGGCTGAACACTGATATGAACTGTAGCGTAATCAGTTCTTTTATTGAGCAATACACTCAAAGCTGAATATCAAGCTATATAACATTTTGTCCATCTTCATCTTTCACTTCAGTTCAGCTCACCTCAAAAAAACTGTTTACGGGTTGTTTAAAAGTGTAATCAACCATTATCAAACCAATGTATCATCATAAATAAATCACCACACAGGATATTCAACGAGATACCTCAGCTATCGAAACGCACACCAAAGCTTTGACCCTGAAGTCTGTTGATGTTAATTTAAAACAAGTTTTATTCAGTTTTCATAAATTGAATTACAAATTTCGATATAATAAAGCGGGTATTCCGGAAACTTTAACCTTTTTTTTTCCAAAACGCTTCTATTATACACATATAATGATTGATTCCACTCCTCATTTCAAGAAAACACACTTGTAAATAAAACAAATACACTTCACGAGATTCCGGTGATTCTTAGGAGTTGTAGAAATTAGGAAACTATGAACGATTTTTCAGTTTACACTTTTTTAAACAGGTCACAATTACATCGATTAAACACCAATTGTTGAAAACATAATTAAGATCGCTAGTTTGATTTGTACAAACGTTGTTTTTCTGCATATGATATTACAGAAACACAAATCAAAACATACTCATGACAGTTAACCACAGTGTGTTCGCTTAGTGTTAGTATCACTTCTTCAGCCTTATTGCAACTTCAAATCAAAAAGTGTACAGCTGCTGTTCAAATAAGATACGTCATGCTCTTCCATTTAGTAATTTACATACATTCTCAGGAGGATCAGATGCTAAGGAGATCGGCTGTAAATCAATGAACCTTCGAATCTCAACTATTCATAATTATTAATCAGTACATTCGAATTTCAACGTACATATCTATAGAGTGTATACAATCATTACACAATGGTCGGAAAAAAAACGAAGTTTGGCCAAAACTAATTTTATCGCCTTAATCGATGAAATATGTAATCTGAATATGTTATTTGGCGTTTTTATTGTTTCAGAAGGGCTTATTCACATATTACGTAACTTTTTTATTAGAAATGCTATCAAATTTGGCTGAAAGCACAAATTTTGTTTGTATTTAAACGAGTTTGATCAAAATATGTATGAAGAGTGGTTAAATATATTTTATATAAACTTTGTATGAAAAATATCGTCAAAATGTATGAAAATATTGAATTATTCAAATAGCTCTAACTTGCAAATCAGTAAATTTCTGCAAAAAATTTAAACGTTTTTTGTAAGATCTAAGGATGTATTTTAAAGTGCAATATTTGAAATCGCGGCGACATGACGCGACAAGAGTTGTTTTTCATGTTCAAAATCATAAAAATTACTAAAGTGTAATATTGAACAGTTTTAAAACTTTAACCAAATATTTTTTTCCATCCTCATGCTTGATAAAAGTGTTGAACCATAAGCTTTCAGATAGTGCGTAACTTTGGGAAAATATTGCATTCCTTAAATACGAATTTTGTACTTTATTTTATTGTTAAATTTTTCATTTTTTTGACTTCAGTCATTTTGACGTTTTAAAAGTCAAAGAAATTTAAATTTTAATACAATTTAAATTAAGAATCATAAAAATATAATACATGAGGTATATTTTAAAAAGATAAAAACCATAAAAATCTCAAAAAAGTGTTTTGGTAGTTTTGGCCGCTCCTTTATATGGAGCCCGACCATTGTGCATTAGCTGGGTTAACACCCTGGATGTTAAGAATTCGTAAATATTTTGAACATCTTTTGATTTATTATTGAATTAAAGCTGAATAAGCGATTCTTAAGCTGCCTATTGTTGCTTCATGTATAAAAATAGAATTAGCTACATTCAAGTATATTCCGTAAAGCGTTTGCTAAGCTTTTATTCAGCCTACCAAATTGCTACAAATAAGCTTCAGGCTGAATAAAATCGCCAAAATCAGATGTTTGGGAGCTGAACAAACGGTTGTAAGCGCTATGCTCAGCTTTTGTTCAAACAAAGGCTGAATTCGATTAGTTGAGAAAGCGTTTAAACAGCATCAAAATGTTACCTGTAGTACTTCAAAACCCTAAATATATGTAGTTAGTTTAGTTAAATAAATCTTGTAATCTGTGCGTAATAGATGTGTTGAAATATGTAATGGACTGTGATAAATTGTGAAAGTGTTAAATCGATGTGCTGAGTGGATAAAACCCCGAGAAACTCCATCGAAAATCGGTCAGCTGTCCGTCCAATATAATCGCTGGACCTCCACTTCAGCCACCCAAGGAATCGCTTATTGTAGCCACCAAAAAGACAGTCCACTAGGAAGGAAGGTAAAAACTAGCTGCCAAACACGCATCATAAAAAAAAAACTATTTAATAAGCTAGTAATAGCGTTTATCTGAGAAGCAGGCTTTGTTTTATTAGGGACTCCAGGAAAAGGAAGAAGTATAAGAAAGGTATGCATAACCTAGTATGGTAAGGTGGAAACCTCATTTTACTATTTAAAATCAAGTTGGCGTCAAAATCCAAGATGACCTCCCGATTTTTTCATTTAAAGCAATGCCATTATTCATCATACAGTTTTAAGAAAACACCAACGGTTCAAAACTTGTTTTTTTTTGTTGTACAAAAAAATATGTTTGTATTGATTGCACTCGTATATAACAACCTAGATCATGATTTCAAAAATCGTTCATTTCATAGGCTAAATACCATTGAATACCTGGCTTTTGTAACCTATCCTTATTAGTTTTTTCTCAGCTTTCTGATGATGATCTCAAAATTCAGAACTAGCGATGTGCCAAAGGTGCAAAAATGTTTTTTCAAGCAATGAATTTCATAATGGCCGCTAACATTTATTTAGCTTCAAATGAAAGCTACATCATTCCTCATAACACGTCAACATTTCCCTCCTATTCCCAAATTGACCTGCATTCGAACGCAGCCGGCGCCGGTACTGTTCGTAAAAATGATGAGAGCACCAGCACTTACACATTGAAGATGCTACTGATCCTGAGTAGCATCTGTTGGTTCCCAGCGTAAGTACAGCAAGAACAATAACGGAGTAGCAACTGCGGGCGGTCAATGCTCATGCTCAAACGTAGTTTTAAAGCAGTGACATGTAGTTCTTTGGTATAAACCGAATTGTACGTGTCCAGTGAAAATAATTGAGCAGATACAGTAGAAGCTCGTTATAACGACAACTTTTATAGCGACAAAAGCTCTCTATAGCGACATTTTTCGTTCCCTTGAAAAATATTTCAATGTCAAACTCATTCTTCATAACGATTTTTCTCTATTACGACGGTCCCTTGCGATGTCGTTATAGCAAGCGTCGACTGTGTATATATTTTGTATTACATTCAAAATTGTTTTTACTAAAATATCAACAATGAACTCTAAATTTTCCTCCTGCTTGTCCCTAAATCAATTTTCATAAATGGTAATTTTTGGATATACTCAAAATTTATTTTGCTTAAAAACAATGGAAATACTTATTTTATTATAACTATTTGCCTTTAAATCGAGTTTCGAGGTGATGGCATGTAACTTTTCTACATGATTCGAAAAAATAGTGCGTTTGTTTCAATAGAATGATATATGTTGGATTCAAAATGTTTTCTACCTGAAAACATAACAATAAGTTTCAAACCTGATTCCAGTAAATAAAAATTAAAAGCAATTGTATTAATGCAACCTTGTTGAATAAGTTCGGTGTACATTATTTGAATAAAATAGAAATTTGTGATTACACTTCAAACTTGGTTTATAGAATAAAAAACTTAGCAGGCCCCTATTTTCTACAATTATCTGCTTGTAAATAAAAAAAAATCAAAGACATGACATGTAATTTATTTTTAAATGAATTTTATAGTAGAGAATCATCGGACATGTTTGAGTAGATATAGTATTGACTGAAAAGCCCCATAACTTTTTAAAATTTTAAAACTATGAATAATCCTTGTTTTGTAACCTGTTTGCCTGACGATCGAAATTGTTTGCTATGACATGTTTTTTGTTATATGAAAGTGATTGTAGAGGTTAATTTAACATGCTTAAGAAATAGATGTTTTTATAACACTGTGGTGGATGCACCCCCTGTTTACGCCTATGTGCGGCATGAAGGAGGTCGTGGAATCGAACGATGAGTGTTATGCTTTGTAAGCATAAACATCCAGCGTTCGAGAACGATAACCTACCGTAATGCACACGCAGCGAAATGGGCTGTAGGATACCACCTCGGTAGAATGCTAGAGTTAAGTAAGAATGAAAAATAAATGAGAATGAAAGTAACCATAGACCAGACCAGTTCATTGGCTATCACTCACCCAGTCATTGGGACTTAACATGGCGATCCTTTGCCAGTGACTACACCAAACGAATCAATCAGTGCAAGTTAATTATGTGATTAACCCCGCAACTACACCAACGAATCAATAAGTGCAAGTTAATTAATTGATATAGTGATCGGAAAAGTGCAGCAAAATGGGTTGGTTTTCGGCGGACGAAATCGTCGCCCCAGCCGCAGTGACTACAACAGAAAGTCATCACACAGCACAGACCGTAGCGCTATGTCTTATGGCTGGAGTAGCCGTGGGATATCTACTCGTAAAAAGTCTGATGAAGTGTCACCGGCAGCAAACGGAGCGTGTTGCGGAGCGCACCGCACGGTTGGCAAATTTGCCTGCCTAATGATTCACATTCACATTCGGCGCGAAGAAAATTAGTGCCAAAAAGTGAACGAAAAGACTATGAACTAAGTCGTTAAATTGGAAAAGTGCACAGAGAAGCAAATGCTAGTGACCACGGTATACAAATTAACAAGTGATCAACGAATTTTAAGAACAATCATACATGATGGGAGATCGAAGAACACTAAACGAAGAAAAGCTGAGACAGTGCTACCAATTTTTCGAGCGAGAATTGATGCATTGGGAACGCCTCGCTAGGAAAAGATTGTTAATCACCATAGAGGAATTTGAATCCAAGAAGGCCATCATTGAAGCAGTTCATCGCGTGGCAGCAGTAGCAGCCATCGAATGTGGACCAGTGGACGTACAAAACCTTCAGTGGAACTACGGTGAATTATCCATGGCGATGGAGGCATATCGACAAATGGATTTATAAGGGAAGTAGCTAATGAATGAACCACATATAGGATAAGATACTGATAGAAAATTACAATTTTAGGTAAAAAGTACGAATGGGTACATGTATTCATGGACGAACATGGACGAACAAATGGCACAGTGGTGAGTGAAAAGTAGATGTAAAGCAAAAAAAAAAAAAAAATGGAATGGATAAATTTTTCAGCATCGAAGATGCTATTTTCAAACTGCATCAAAGCTTGAAAAAATATAATACATTTAAAGTAGAGACACGAGACAAAAAGGTGCATACATTGATAGCTCTTAAAGAAGATTTAAAAGCAATAGTAAAGAGCAGCTCAATTGACTATGTAACTAGGCAACATTTGTTTGCCAGGTATAAAAGGCTAAGAGCAGTTATTTACGATTGTCTAAATCTTTTAAAGTCACCTTTGGAAGAATCGATACTGGGAAATTTATTCACTCTAGAGTTAGAACAGGAATCATTAGATAACAATAATTGTAAAGATTCTACAGAAGGCTCAGAAACAGAGTTTGAAGAAGAGTTTGAAAACATGGCCACGAAACTTGATCTCAGTTTAGGCCTGAAGGTAATTCAGCCGTTCGATGGAACAGTAGCTAAGCTAACTAGTTACATCGAAGGAGTTGAGCTCTTCCAGGACTACTCTGAAGGGGTGCCAGAAGACAAAATAATAAAATTTCTAAAGACTACGCTAGTAGGTTCTGCGCACGGTGCGATCGATGGATCTGTAACCGTTGCGGATGCCCTACAGGCTTTGAAAAACAAATTCGCGATCAGAGTAACACCAAGAGCGGTTCAGAACGAAATGAGCGCTCTAAAACAAAGCCAAAAGTCAATATCTGACTTTGGTTCTGAAATGGAGAAATTGTCGGCCAAACTGGCAGCAGCTCATGTTTCTATGGGCACATTTGCGCATGAAGCCGCCGCTGTAAATATTGTAGAACCTATTGCGGTTCAATCATTTATTGATGGATTGAAAGATCCGTCAACTAAATTTTTTCTAAAGGCCCGAAACCCAACAACTTTGAACAAGGCAATCTCTGATGCCTTAGAGTGCCAGGCAACGCCCAGCACAGACAATATGAATGAAAACATGATGGCATTATGGTGTACATCAAACCAACGCCCGTACTACTATGCGAGAGGTCGCAGAGGTTATGGTGGAAACCGTGGGTATCAAAATACTCGTGGTAGAAGCTATGGCCGAGGTAGAGGCAATTACTCAAATTACAACAACCCTAGGAATGACAATATGAATTCACAACCCCAGTCACACAATTATGGCAGAGGCCATAGAGGAAATAGACCACCTCGAGCTAACCACAACGGGAACGATCACAGGGCGCATACAGCAAATATAGCTGAGCAAGCACCCGAACAACCACGTCAACGTCAACCTGTGAACCAGGAGCAAAACCAAGCAGAGGAAGCGAACTTAATAGATTTTTTTCGCTAATTTCAGTGTTAAAAAAGCACTAAGAGCCAAATTTGAATTATTTGGAAGGAGTATAGAATTGATAGTAGACAGCGGAGCATCCTGTTGTCTACTGGACAAAGAGTATATTCCGAAAAATTGTAAAATAAATAAGTCATCAACCATTGAAGTCAGAGGAGTAAATGGAATAACACATACATTGGGATATGTGGATACATCTTTAGGCCATGAGTTGGCAGAGTATCCTGTTAGATTTCATATACTGGAGCAATTACCAGCAAACGTTATTGGTTTGATTGGTACAAACTTTTTGAAAAAATTTGGAGCAAAAATTGACTTTGCAAAAATGAAGATGGAATTCACAATTCCGAGTGGTGAAATACATTTCACAATACCACCAAGATATGAATATATTACATACATAGAAACAGAATTCGCCGAAACATGTGTGGTACTGAACCAGAAAGTTCAGCCAAATGTGTTTGTGGCCAATTCTATAGCAAATCCCGTGAATGGTAAAATACCGGTGCGATTGGTGAATATTTCAAATAAACCAGTTGTTATTAAAGATTTGAAACCAAGGATAGCATTAGCTGAAAACTACAATGTTATAGAATTGAAAAAGGATGATCAAAAATACGACAAAATTCGAGCGAGCAAATTATTGGAAGAATTAAAATTAAATCACTTATCTGGTAGTGATGAAAAAGCTATTAAACAAATTTGCTTGAAATATTCCGATATATTTTGTTTAAAAGGCGATAAGCTTGGTACCACCAATGTTTATTGCCCGTCATTAACGGTCAAGCCAAACATCCAACCAGCATTTAGTAAACCTTACAGGCTTCCTTTCTCTCAGAAAGAAGAAGTCTGCAAACAGGTGGAAAATATGCTTAAAGATGGTATCATTGAAGAAACCAAATCTGAGTGGAACAGCCCCTTGTTGCTAGTTCCCAAAAAATCAGACAATGATTCAAAGAAATGGAGATTAGTTATTGACTATAGGAAAGTCAATACAAATCTTCAAGACGATAAATTTCCATTGCCCAATATAGAGGAAGTAATCGATTCCCTCGCAGGTTCTCAATATTTTACTCATTTGGATTTGTCACAAGGTTATTACCAGTGTGAATTAAAACCGGAGGACAGACCCATTACAGCGTTTGCGACGCCATCCGGTCAGTATCAAATGACCAGGTTACCGATGGGATTGAAAACAAGCCCATCATCTTTTTCTCGATTAATGACAGTAGCAATGTCAGGATTAAATTTGACTAAATGTTTGATTTACCTCGATGATATTATTGTGTTTGGGAAAACATTTGACGAACACAATAAGAATTTGATTTCTGTTTTTCAGCGACTACGAGAAGTCAATTTGAAACTCAACCCCGCTAAATGTAATTTCTTAAAGCAGGAGTTGATATATTTAGGACATTTTATTTCAAAGGAAGGTGTACTACCTGATCCACAGAAAATTGAAACTATTAAAAATTGGAAGAGTCCTTCATCCTCTGATGAAGTTAAGAGATTTGTAGCTTTTGCGAATTACTACAGGAAGCATATACGAAATTTTGCGAGTTTGTGTTTACCATTAAATTATTTAACTCGAAAAGGAATAGAATTCAATTGGAGTGAAGAATGTGAAACTGCATTTCAACAATTGAAAGAGCGGTTCATCAAACCCCCCGTGTTAGATTATCCAGATTTTAGCGAGAAAAACACATTTAAACTACACACTGACGCATCTGGTTACGGAATCGGTGCAGTACTAAGCAACAAAAATGATAAACCAATAGCTTATGCCAGCAAAGGTTTAAATAGCGCTGAGAAAAATTATTCAACAATCGAAAAAGAACTTTTGGCCATAGTCTGGGCAATTCAGCATTTTCGTGTATATTTATATGGACGAAAATTTGAGTTGTATACCGACCATAGACCTTTAGTTTACCTTTTCACATTAACGGATCCTTCGAGTAGGCTGACAAAATTCCGTCTTGCCCTCGAGGAATTCAACTTTGACGTCTTCTACAAAAAAGGTTGTGAAAACGCTGTGGCGGACGCGCTATCACGTATTTCAACAACCGAATTGAGAGACATGCAAGAAAAACTCAGCAATGAGGCATTCGTAACGACCCGAATGCAGTCGAAGAAGGAAAATACTAATTCTACTAAAGAGGTGATCAATGGCCATGACGCTTCAAGTGGAAAAATAGTTCAACTGAAAGTAAAAACAAATAATTTTTCTGATAACGTTACATGGATTCCTGAAAGAGAAGAAATTATAATTAAACCAACAGATACCTTGGTCTCGTTACGACGAACAATGGAGGAACTTGGTTCAATATGTAAAAAATATGGTGTCGGAGAACTATACATTCAAATAGACGATGATTGTGCGCACAAATTTTATGAAAATATTATGCAAAATGATTTAGCAAAAAGGGTACCCTCAATTTTAAAAATATCAAATAAAGTAAAAATCATCAATGACGACACTACGAAAAAGTTAATCCTGAACGATTATCACATATTGCCTACTGCAGGTCATGCAGGTATTAAACGAACAATTAACACCATTAGGCAAAAATATTATTGGAAAGGCATTAACCAAGATGTAGCAAAATTTATAAAATCTTGTGAGAAATGCCAAAAATATAAATCAATTAATGTTGCGAAACCACCGATGATAGTAACCACTACAGCTGAAAGTGCATTTCAAAAAATTTATTTAGATTTAGTGGGTCCACTTTTACCCTCTGATGGATATGAATATATATTGACAACGCAGTGCGAACTGACAAAGTTCATTACTGCAACACCAATTAAGAACAAGACAACGGAAGCTGTAGCTGAAGCTTTTATGAAAAGTATCATACTGAAGTATGGTGTGCCAGATAGAATTGCTTCAGACAGAGGAGCAGAATTCATGTCTGAATTGTTTACTAAAGTCGCACAACTTTTGAACATTGAAAAGCTGAACAGTACAGCATATTATCACCAATCAATTGGAGCATTAGAAAATACTCATAAAAGCCTTGGGAATTTTCTAAGGGTCCAATGTGACAACAAGCTCTTTTCATGGGCAAACTGGGTGCCGTATTATGAATTTGCATATAATAATACGGTACATTCTGCAACCAAATACACTCCGTTCTTCCTAGTTTTTGGGAGACCTTCAAAAATGCCTTCTAACTTGGTGGACAGCCGCCCTGAGCCTCTGTATAATTTTGAAGATTACTGTAAAAGAATAAAAGCAACATTACAGATCAGTCATAGCGAAGTTAGAGACAGACTTATTCAGGAAAAGACAAAAAGGATAGTAGGCATAAATACAAAATCAAAGGAAACAACTTACCGGAAAGGAGATTCTGTTCTCATTAAAAATGAGACAGGGAAAAAACTAGACCCGAGATATGATGGTCCGTACCACGTAGTGGAGGACATGGGTACAAATGTAAAAATCAGTAATAACAATAAAGAAGACATAGTACATAAGAGTAGGATTAAGCTTTTTATTGAATAGGAATACGCATTTTTAAACATTTTATTTGATAGGATTAAACATTTTAAACAAATTTTTGGATAGGATTGAACATTTATTCATTTTATATAAAAATATTAATTATTTTAAACATTTTTTTTTATGGAAGAGGATTGACAATTTTATAGGACGTGTGGTGGATGCGTAACCTTGAGAAGGTCAAGTCCAAGATACGAGGTATCGAGGATTAGTGTGTATCATCACGTTACTGTAGGATTGTACCTTTAGAGTGAAGGAAAACAAATTGTATCAGATAGGTTTAAATTTTTAACTGTAGATAAAAATTTAAATAAAATATGATAGGGCGTGTGGTGGATGCACCCCCTGTTTACGCCTATGTGCGGCATGAAGGAGGTCGTGGAATCGAACGATGAGTGTTATGCTTTGTAAGCATAAACATCCAGCGTTCGAGAACGATAACCTACCGTAATGCACACGCAGCGAAATGGGCTGTAGGATACCACCTCGGTAGAATGCTAGAGTTAAGTAAGAATGAAAAATAAATGAGAATGAAAGTAACCATAGACCAGACCAGTTCATTGGCTATCACTCACCCAGTCATTGGGACATAACAACACTTTAAGTTTCTTTTAACCTGTCACATATTCAAATCAATCTGTAAGATGTCCGTGAGCATAAATATTAATAGTACTTTTTGGATTACATTCAAAATTTCTAGTGCCTTAGAAACATTCTTTTTTTTTTCAAGCCTGTTCGCTTGTCAATCAAAACACAAAACGATAATATGTGTTTTTTTTTTTTTCAAATAAATATGTCCACATGTCATTCATTCAACCACGTCAACAATTCCACGCCATAAATCCTCAGCTGCGGCCCACACTTGTCGTATCTTGCAGCATCTGGTCAGTCCACCGTGCCCGCTGTGCTCGTCGCTTTCTTGTACCTGCCGGATCAGAAGAGAAAACCATTTCTGCAGGGTTGTTATCCATCACCTTGTCTAAGTCCCTGGCGGGATTCCAACTAACTTGAGTGTTCACCCGAAATCTTTACGCAGTTCAGCGGACCGTCCATCGTCGCTCTTATCAGTCTTGTGAGCTTCCCAGGAAAGCTGATCTCGTCCATGATCCTCCATAGATATGTGCGGTCGATACTGTCGTATGATGTTTTAAAATCAATGTACAGATGATGTGTGGAAACCTGGTATTCCCGGCATTTTTAGAGGATTTGCCATACTGTAAAGATCTGGTCCGTCGTCGAGGGGCCGTTCATGAAACCAGCTCAATAACTTCCCACGAACTCATTTGGTATGGCTGACGGTCTGGGATAATATTTTGTAGGCGGCATTTTGAATAGTGATAACTCAATTGCTCTCACATTCTATCTCGTCACCCTTTTTGTATATAGGGCATAAAACCCTTTGCTTACACTCCGCCGGTAGCTGTTCTGTCTACCATATTCTGACTATCAGCCGATGCAGACAAGCGATGAACTTCTCCAGGCCCTTCTTAATGATAATAAATCTTCGAGCTGTTCAGTAGAATACCTATAAGTAGATGAAAAACCGAATTTAGTACTATACCATTTAATTCCACTAGAGTTTGTATCCTTTGACAGATATGCGTATTTCGACCTCAACTGTAAGGTCGTCTTCAGTGTCGTGTACTAGACTCGACTTCTAGTACTATCTGTCAAAGGATACAAACTCTAGTGGAATTAAATGGTATAGTACTAAATTCGGTTTTTCATCTACCTTCTTAATGAATTTTGCTCCGATATTATCCTTCCCAGCTGACTAGTTATTCTTGAGCTGTAGATCGGCTCCTTAACTTCACTTAAAGTGGGAGCTGGTTAGTTGCTATTATCCGTAGTCATTTCTTCCGTTGCTTTGACCCTCCGTGGCTGTGCTCTTAGTACCATTCAAGAGCTCATCGTAGTTTTACTTCTACCTCTCAATCACGTCGCATCCGTCCGACAAAATGTTCCTATCTTTATCCCTGTACATTTCGACTCGCAGTACGAAGCCTCTGCGGGATGCGCATAGTTTTTATAGAACTTTCGCGTTTCTTGAGTGCGGTGCAACAGCTCCATTTCTTCGCATTCCGTCTCCTCCAGGCGGCGTTGGCTGCTTTCTCCTGAAACAGATGTGACTGCTGCTTGCGCTTCTGTCTATAACGTCCCACGTTCTGTCGAGTACCTTGCTGCAGCATTCTGTCCGCACTGCGTTTTTCTCCTCCAGAATCATTCTACACTCCTCGTTGAACCAGTCATTCCATCGTCTCCGTTCAGCGTACCCAACAGTGCTTTCGCCTGCACGTTGATTTGCTGCTTTTATCGTACTCCAGCAGTTCTCGAAAGGAGTTTCGGCGAGCGAATCCTGTTCTGGCAACGTTTGTTCTAGATGCTGGGCGTATGTTGTGGCGACATCCGACTGCTTCAGTTGCCCAAGGTACCGTAAGTTGTTAACGACGGAGAGTTTTGAGCGCAATTCTACCATCCAGGTAGTATTCGGAGTCAATGTTAGCGCCACGATTGATTCTGACTTCGGTTATGTTGGAGAAGTGCCATACATCGATCAAAACGTGTTCGATGTGCGATTCTGTTTGCTGTGGCGATTTCTAGGTATATGGGTACGGAAGACTTTGTTGTAAATAGGTGCTACGAATGGCCATATTCTTGGATGCGGCGAAATAATGTTACAAATTTGCAGTTATGGGCAGTATAATGCGATGAAATTCTCGACTAATCAATATGCAATGAAGAGCCTCATTCCCTGTTGAAAATCTTTACGAGTAAACGAATTGTATACAGCGTTTGGACGTTTTTGAATTGCGCTGTGTTTGGATTTTTTTACAAAAACACCTCCCTGCGATGAACCATCTTTTTCTGAATTCTCTCGTATAACCAAGTTTTATTTTCTTTCCAAAGTAGCAAACATATAAAAAGAAATTCCTTTAAAATTTGCGCAATAATAGCGATTTGAATTTGGGTTCAATATGAGCTTCATGTACAGAAAACATTTATTTTTGTTCGGGTCATTCAGAATGTTTTACTTACCACTTCCGGGGACGTAGATATTAAGTGTCAAGCAATCCTCGCTCTGGTTGGCAAGCAGTGGCTGGAGTCGTTTCAAGTGCTGATAGCGTCCCTTTGGCATCGAAAGCAGGGCAACCGTACGGTTGCTAATGTCCGGGAAGCTCTGCGGAAAGACAAGATGCAAAAACAAATATTAGCAAATCACCATCTGTCGGCTGTCATTATTGTTTCCGGCAAAACCGAAAAAAAAGTCT
The DNA here is from genome assembly GCF_002204515.2 of Aedes aegypti. Taxonomy (NCBI): domain Eukaryota; kingdom Metazoa; phylum Arthropoda; class Insecta; order Diptera; family Culicidae; genus Aedes; species Aedes aegypti. The sequence continues at coordinate 351,929,891 of NC_035109.1, read as the reverse complement.
GCCCACTAAATTTTCCCTTGTCATCCATAATAAAGTTATAGCAAAAATGACTGATTGGATGGGTTTTATATAGCCACCAGGAAAACAAAAGATCCTTTTACGACCAAAGTTGCCCATCACGACATGCAGGAGCTTGGATCCTGGCTCATCATTTATGATAATGCAATTGTTCGAACCTAGCAGTAGCGCATTCAACTTGGACTAAAAAGTGTGATTTGTCGGATAATGGAGCTGTAAAACATTTCGAGTCATCATTGGGCAAAAATGGATTGTTTTATTATCTTCCCTAATGGTACCTCGACAGATTGATTTGATGACTCAATTGCCTATCCATTAGTTGAGATATACATCTTCATTAGCTATTAATAAGTATAACGGCTCAATGATTTCGAATACTCATTAGTGAATTCATTATGGACATTTAAGAGGTTGGAAAACATCTTTGTTTTCAGAGGTATTTCGTTTCTCGAACAAAAGAGTATGATTTTCTTGAGATGGCATTGATGATTTTTTTTAAAGTCATGTACTGGATACAAAACTCCATGGCTTTTCTAAGGCGACAACACATTGATTTAGAATCCTGCGAAACAAAAGTTCGCAGCGGATCTTTTTTAACACACCTAAATGCAAATTCGAGCAGCTATTCAGCAAAACCAAGCTGAGGGCCGTCGGTTCGAATCCCACCCACCGGTCGAGGACCGTTTTGGGTTGGAAATGAGAAGCAGGCTCTATTGCAGTTAGGATGTTACGCCAGAAAGAAGAAGAAGCATGATTACCAACCCGAAGAAAATATGGAAAATCGCAATGCATACCTTAGAAATTGCAAGAATGTTTTCAAATACAAAGCTATGCAATTCAATTACATCAGACATCCCGTCTCTACTTCGGTCGGAGAAAATGTTCGGAATGTTTCTAACCAGAAGGATGAAATAAAAAAAGGCTTCCCAAAACATGTGAACGTTCCGGCACTGTACAGTAACCGACGACGAGCCTTTTCATCGTCCGCTTGAAATGAATGAAAACGATGCTGATGATGCCATCACTTTTTTCCCGGAATTAAACTCCAATCAAATTAGAAAGATGAGTGAGTTCTGTCTGGCACATCACCGTATGGTTTTGACCGGTTTGGTTCGCCTGGATGGATGCTCAATAATTCAAGAGGACACAGATGGATTTTGCATGTTTTCGGGGTTGCTTTCCTGTTGCGGCGACGGAAGGAGACGATCAGAATGAACGAGCCAAATGCATCACAAATCAAGTGGCCAAACCGCAGATGCCGTTCGTAATGATAAATCATCATCATCATCCATCGTCGTCATCGTCTTCTACATCGGGATACGGTTCCAAATAGCAGAATCTGTCAGCCATGGGTATCTGTTTTTAAATTGCAAATGATTCACCTGCAACCCGATATAAGCAAGGTATTTTCTGTTGTCTGGCCTTTCATACCAACTGAAACCTAACCTAGGAGCAGCTAAATGTTCTATAAAAACCCTACAATAGATAATATTAGTCAGTAGCGATGTGCTTCAGTGCTAACATTTCTACATTTGTATTTGACTAGTACATAGAGTATTTGGAATGGAGTTAATGAAACGATTTAATCTTTTATATGTTTTCCTGACAAAAGGAAAAATGCCAAGGTTGTACTAATTTTAAAACCAACCAACAACCTGCGGAAGCCTCTTGTTATTGTCGGATTCCCACATAGACATTCTAACAGTCATCAACGAACATATTTTGTACTCCCTCCCTTGACCGATTACGTTGGTTTATGGACGGCTTCTAAATAGATGCAGTACATAATGGATAAAAACAATCTTCAGAGGCAATGGCGAACTCGCCAAGGGTGAAATGCCACTCAATTAAAAATAAATAATAATCTTCAGAGGCAGAGTGGTGAACTAGAAAAAAAAAACAATAAAGAAAACAGGAAAAAATTATAGGTTATGATAATGAGTGCCAAAATATTTTCTAGAAAATACGCCACTTGAGAAAACGAGGTATTCAGGGAACTGGTGTTCGGGGAAACGACATTCTGGGTATACTCGGGAGAAAGTAGCACAACCCCAATAAAATGCCCATTGAAAAGCAAAAAAAAAATTGTAATTGTACCAGAATTTCTTTACAATACAATATTCTGATGAAGAACAGTGCGCGATAAAAGTAAATACAATTTTCTCGAAGTTAAGACTAAGTAAAACAGCTTAGAATATTGTATCAAAACCTTAAAGGCAAAAATCTCGCAAGAGATGTAGAATAAACAGTATTACAGATTGTGCGATATTTGCCAGAAAACTATTCGCCAGAATGACATCTGTCAGAAAAACCAATCGCTAGAATGTACCATTTACCAGAAAACCATTCGCCAGAAAGTACCATACCCAGAATTATTTTTCTTGTCGATTTTCATCATGAAATATCTCGGAATCCAAAGATGGCCGTCACAATATTCTACTAGTACCACTTTTCACATCTTCAAGAGCACTAAATTAAACTAAAAGTACGGTAACAATCTTGCTCTACTCATTTTAAGCTTTCTGTTAGTGCACAGAGCAGAGACAATATAACACTGTTATTCTTCATCTCTAGCGACAATTTTGCCTATGAGATTTTGATACAATATTACCTAGTTTAAACTTTGAGAAAAATACATTTCCTTTCCCTGCTATCTGTTTTTCATAAGAATATTGTATTGTACAGAATTTCTCGTACAACTACCATATAATTTTTGCTTTTCAATGGGCAGTTTATTGGGGTTGTGCTACTTTCTCCCGAATATCGATACCCCGAATATCGTTTCCCCAAACACCAGTTCCGCAAACGCAAGTACCCTGAATACCTCTTTTTCTCAAGAGGCCTATTTTCTCGAAAATTTTTTGGCACTCATAATTATTATAACTTATTGTATATTTCAGGGTGATGAACGGTTCATATGACATGCGACCTCCTTTTTTGATCAGCGGTTCTTTAATGTTCCTCCGAACTCAGCATTTTGACGTAGGACTACGTCTTTGTTTTCTATATTGGGGTGCACTTTAAAAGTACGGAAAATGAGACATGTAACGAAATTAGGGGAGATTTTGAACGTTAATAACTCAGTTGTTTATGAACCAATTATTACGATTTTAGTATCATTCGATCAGAAATGTATCTACGCATCGTTAGTAATATATCCGATAAGTGAATTTTGTTGTTAAACTATTGAAAATTTGATAAATGTTGACCCCTTTCTTATCCAACCAATCACGTTCGAGCACTTTTCGACGGTGTCGCTTCCCACTATAAAAGCAAATGGTCCCTGCTTCTTCCCTCAGTCTTCTTTTTGCGGTCGGACTGTGAACACGACCGGGCGAGTCATTCTCGCTTTGCTTTTGCACCCGCGTCACAGTCCAATTTGTGTCGTCGGAAGAGGAAGACGCAATATTGATTTGCGGTGGCGATGACGATGGCTTGGGCGCCATCGTCATCGCCGCCGCAAATTTATCCGCGCTCCCAGATTTCGACTCGTGATCGGTGGTCCAGAAGCAAGCCCGTTAGGAACCAGAAACCAGAAGCCCCCAGAGTTGCTGATCCGAGGAGTTGCTACAATCGAGCGTCGGACTGGTGAAATCGCTCAAGCTTTCAAGAGTGAGCATCGTTTCCTGATTTCGACTTGTGCCCGGGGATCCAATACCCGTTGCTGTTGTGCGCCATCCACGTCACGAACCATTCAGCTGGTTCGTCGTATAAGCAAATTCCCCGTTTGACCATGGCAATCAACTGATAACTTCCCGTAGTGCTATTTATCTGTAACCGTATCGAGGCTAAGAAAGCCATCGGCCCTTGTCAGGGCCATAATATTTGTGGAAAAGAGTTGAAGGAATAATATTTCCAACCTTATTACATCTTATATAATATCAATCAATCTCGCAGCTTCGTACAAAATTTAATTTGTCATGAATAATTGATGGCACGACAATTTGAGACTATTCGTGGACGCTGCTGCAGTGCCGTCGGGGTGAGTGCTCAACATTTCACAACGAATTTAAACTAGAGTGGCACATCCAACAGTGTCTTTGATTTGCCATATTTTATGGGAGCACTTCGATTATGAAAATTATCACATGTAACAAAATTGCGACATGTTTAGAATGGTTTTGAACAGAAATTTTGATAGAACAATTTTCATCATTTTGGCACGCATTAATCAGAAATTCACCTTCATACTAAAGAAAACTATTGATTTTCAATAGCTAACTATAGAATATTTAGTAAATGTCAACCCTTTCAACAATTCATGTTTGATCAATTTCTCACGCATTATCATTTTCCACAATTTTCAAGTAATTCTTAGCCCAACACATTATTGGCACATACCCATTTTCCAGATTGGTCGATTAGAAAGAGAAGAGCACGAAAGGGAGGAGCATAATCTGCTAATCTAAGGGTATATAGCATGCTTCCTTTGTTGGATTCGGTTTCATTCCGTTTCGACTTCCGAGCTGGCAAGAGCTGCTGTGATCCTGCGCAGCGACGTCCGCACCTGCTGATTTGAAGCTAGCGATCCAGCGTCTGGTGATCGGTGGAAATCGCTCAAGATTTCAAGAGTGAGCATCGTTTCCAGATTTCGCCTTGTGTCCGGTGATCCACTACCCGTTGCTGTTGTGCGCCATCCACGGACCGTGGCAATCAACTGATCAATCCCGCAGTTCTATTTATCTATGACCGCATCGAGGCTAAGAAAGCCATCGGCCCTTGTCAGGGCCATCAAATTTGTGGAAAAGAGTTGAAAGAATAATATTTCCGACCTTGTTACATCTTATATTCCTCAATCAATCTCACAATTTCGTACAAAATTTAATTTGTCATGAATAATTGATGGCACGACAATTTGAGACTATTCTTGGACGCTGCTGCAGTGCCGTCGGGGTGAGTGCTCAAGATTTCACAACGATTGTAAACTAGAGTGGCATTTCCAACAGTGTCTTTGATTTGCCGAGCATTTCGATTATGAAAATGATCACATGTAACAAAATTGCGACATATTTAGAATGGTTTTCAAGAGAAATTCTGATTGAACAATTTTCATCATTTTGGCACCCATTAATCAGAAATTCACTTTCATACTAAAGAAAACTATTGATTATTAATAGCTAACTAGAGAATATTTAGTAAATGTCAAGCATTCCAACTATTCATGTTTGATCAATTTCTCACGCATTATCATTTTTCGCAATTTTCAAGTAATTCTAAGCCTAAAACATTATTGGCACATACCCATTTTCCAGATTGGTCGACTAGAAGAGAAGAGCACGAATGGGAGGAGCATCATCTGCTAATCTAAGGGATTAAAGCATGCTTCCTTCGCCGGATTCGGTTTCATTCCATTTTTGCTTTCGAGCTGGTAAGAGCTTCTCCGAACCTGCTTAGCGAGGAGCACCTCGTAGCCAGAAGCCTGCTGAGCTGTTGATCAGCATCTGGTTTATGAGATTTCGGCTCGTGATAAACTCATCTGTGGTGCAGTCAAGAATCAAGCCCGTTAGGCATCATTACTACTATTATTAGACAAATCGAGCTTTCGGCTTGTGGTATCGCTCAAGATTTCAAACTTAAGCTACGTTTTCAGATTTCGATTTCAGCCGTGTGATCTAATACCTGTTGCTGATGTGTGCCATCCACACCACGAAACATTCACCTGGTTCGTCTTATAAGCTGAGAACTTATACAAATTTCTACACTTGCGTTGGGGATTCTTCGTTTAACCATGGCAATCAACTGATAACATCCTGTAGTGCGATTCATCTATGACAGCATCCGAGCTAACAAAGCCTTTGGCTCTTTTCAGTGCCACCAAATGTGTGTAAGAGAGTTAACAGACTTCCGACTTTATTTATAACATTGCCAAGCAATGAATAATATTTCTCTCAAACAAAGCGATGACTGAAGCTTTCATTATAATTCTCGAATAACTTCTTTCCAATGCTATCATATATTTCAAAGGAGGTTACTAATATAATTTCAAAATGATCATACAACCTGAAGTGAAATTTCACATTTTCATAGATAAATATGACGAATTCATCGGATAAAGATAATGTATATTTGGGACATGATTAAACGTACACTTGGCTGCAAATGCATAAATATTCACGAAAGTTTCGAGCACTGAAAACAATATGAAGTCAAAACGAGCAACAAGAACGACATCAAATTCAGTTAAATTAACCATCGTGGTCCTACGTCACCAGTTCGTACAACCCCATAGGGATGTACCCTTATAGTTTTTTCTTTATTGTTCTGTCTAGTTCACCACTCTGTCTCTGAAGATTGTTTCTGATCCATTTTGAACTGCATCTATTTTAGGGCCGTCCATAAACCACGTGGTCGTTCAAGGGGGGCAGAAGGAGGTGATTCTATCCTAATACTGCGATCCATACAAATTTCGGTTAATTCGGGAGAATGGATTGCGGGGAAAAGTGTCATACGGGTAACTAGCTTTCGGGGAAATGATATTCGAGGGAACAACATTCGGGTAAAAAAACCCAAAAGGTTTCGAGTGATAATGGTCACCCATATTTCAGTACAAGAAAAAGTATTCAAAAAAGAATCATTGCCCCTATCACTACTTGATATGGTTTAGGGCAAATAAGAATTCTCCATTCTTCATATGTAGGATTATTTTATTTGTCTGAAAGCTCCTGAAAGTTGTTATAGTAAATGTAACTTTGGTTTGCGAGTGGGGGCATAAACGAACAGACGAAATGAATAGTTGCAACAAAGACAAATTAAAGACCTCCATGTCCCTTGAGGTTGCCAAAAATTTTGTGGCTCATAAGGTAATCTAGAATGCCGTGAAAAGTGTACTGCGATCTGTCAAACTTGGGTACCTTTTGCACTACCGAGGGACCAAATGCAGTACTAGAAGTGGTACCCAATCTGAGCCCGAGTCGAACGGACCTGGTTGCAACGTATATCGAAATCTTGTAAATATTCAATGAACTAGCCCTTAAGAAGCAACAAAACTTTTAAGAACAGTTTATGATGAACAGAAGGGAGAACCTCTTGTGAAATATTCCAAACTATAATTCCTCCATAAACTTAATAATGTTTAAAAAAACATTTAATTGAAACTGAAAAAAGGAAAGGATATTGTATGGAATTTACCTATTATAAAATAATAAAATCTCATGCTATGACATCTCTATAAAAAAGTTGCATCGTTTAATGAAATCTCGTGAATATTCGATGAATTTGTCCATAAGAATCAACAAAACTTTGAAGAACAGCTTATGCCGAAAAAAAGGGTGAATTTCTAGTGAAGTCTTCCAAACTATAATACCATTTTACAGGGACATATATTGAAAAAAAACCTTACTTCATTATTCGTCATGCTGATTTTTCATACATAAGTAGTGGAGCAGCTTTTAATGAATGCAATTGTTATTTTATTGTACGTTTTCTTCTTCCTAGTTCTACGGTTCCTCATGTTTAACGTTCAAGGATCCGTCATCGTAATCATCATCATTATCGAAACTTCAACAGCAGTTTTTTCTGCTCAAAATTGAAATTTATTCGTCGAAATTGTGTTCACAGTGTTTCGGTTGGAGAATAGAATAAGGTAAACACATTTTCATGAAAATGTTTATGTTTCAAAAACCTGCTTTTGAAAATTCTTAAATTGATGACGGATCCTGCCCCCTTAAACGCTGTCTTTTCAATTCATATTTATAAAGCTTCAAATGTTGATATTGATCGTTGAATGCTCGAGGAATCGATATATTTTGAACCGGAATGAACTCATGTGTACCTAGTCCAACAATTAGAATACTAGAACCACAGACAAACAGACGTCACACTCTCATCATTGTCCATCGACCACCTTTTTAACGGTCGATTCAAAAATATTGAAGGTGGCCAATCCGCCACATGCAGCACTCGCGTCGTTTTTGTTCGTGTTTGATGTTTACACACTACCGCCATCTGTTGGCCTGTCGGCCAAACACACCAATTTTAGCATTGGGCGTATATGTCCTCGTGACTATGATTTTGATCGAAATTCGTTCTAAGTGTTACGTCTGTTTGTCTGTGCTAGAACCACAATACCCAAATCGGATATTCGAAGCTGGCTCATTAGGTCAACTGGAGATAGTGTTCAAGAGACCCTGTACTTTTTTGAGTATACTAAAAAAAATAATCGCACAAATTTGTTTAAGGCTTTGGCTCGATTATTTCTCTTTTAAGGGATGGCACACAAATTATGTTACGCTATATGTCAACTTTTTCGACTCCTTCCCCCCTTTTTGCATGAGTCCTCTGAAATTTTTGTAAGGCTTGTCACGCTTGACTTAACCCCCCTCCCCTTGAGGCGTGACATAAGTTGTGCATGAATCCTAATTGCAAACTTGATTTATCTGAAAAATAAAGTAGAAAATCTAGGGGAAGTTCCATTCTGGGGAATAGTACATTCTGGCGAATGGTTTTCTGGCAAATGGATTCTGGCGAATGGTTTTCTGGCAAATGGTTATCTGGCAAATGGATTTCTGGCAAATGGATTCTGTGCACTAGCAGAATGCTTAATATGAGAAGAACGAGATTGTTCGATTTAGTGCTCTTGAATATAAGAAAAGTGGCAGAAGTCGAATAATGTGACGGCCATTTTTGGATTCCAAGATATTTCACCATGCATTCATTGATCAAAATCGACAAGAAATATTATTCTGGGGAATGGTACTTTCTGGCGAATGGTTTTCTGGCAAATATCGCGCAATCCCCATCAACTTCTACGTTTAACAAATTTTATTCGTTCCAACAAATTTGAAAGCTATTCTTCTGGTCATGCAATTCTAGACAAAAAGTCATATTCGACAGTGCTTGAAATGGAGGCTAGATTGTAAAATTGAAAAAAATCCTAAGAGACGAACCAGCCAATGGCTGAAAGTCTCTTTAATAAAAATAATAATAACTTTAATTTTCCAACATACATTGTTAGATTAATCCAAAGTTATCTATCAAATCGTATATTTCAGTTTATTTTTATCACAACTCCAGATCTAAATGAATTTCTGTAGAAGCTGGTCCTCAAGACAGCACTTTGGGACCAATAGTATACAATATTTTTACACCTGACTTATCAGAGTTATCTCAGGAATGTCAACAATCTTTGCTTGCGGGTGATACAGGTATCTCTACCAAAGTACAAATGTGTCATCTGTAGTGAGCATGAGCATGAGCATGAGCATGAGCATATATGACCGTACAATTCGTAGTTGCTACTCCGTGATTGACTAGAGCAATCGAAGTTGCACAGGGAATCAATGAATGGGGCTTGGGATTAGCTAACCATTCTTCAATGTGCACAAATCGAGAGCTCAAATTTTAAAAGTCAATAACGGCGCCGGCCACGTCCTTACGGTCATCGGGGAAGGGAAGGAATGTTAGCTAGACAACCGTTGTTACTAGAGACCGAAGAATCTTCTGCATCTCCACAGTTGTCATGGAAGGGATATTGGGTTAGTGGGATAAGGTAAAGATCTGGGAGTCACCAGCGATTGGTGATGCGATCCATGATACATTCACGCCTAACCCGTTTAACGCCACTATTTATTCATGCCGCGCGAGCGACGCGCAATACGATTGATCCTGCTCACATCACCCGCCCCCGCAGGAGCAAGCGACGCGAGCAAAGGATCAAACACTACTAACCCTATCCGCGAATCACGCCACTATTTATTCATGCCGCGCGAGCGACGCGCAACACGATTGATCCTGCTCACATCACCCGCCCCCGCAGGAGCAAGCGACGCGAGCAAAGGATCAAACACTACTGACCCTATCCGCGAATCACGCCACTATTTATTCATGCCGCGCGAGCGACGCGCAACACGATTGATCCTGCTCACATCACCCGCCCCCGCAGGAGCAAGCGACGCGAGCAAAGGATCAAACACTACTAACCCTATCCGCGAATCACGCCACTATTTATTCATGCCGCGCGAGCGACGCGCAACACGATTGATCCTGCTCACATCACCCGCCCCCGCAGGAGCAAGCGACGCGAGCAAAGGATCAAACACTACTAACCCTATCCGCGAATCTCGCCACTATTTATTCATGCCGCGCGAGCGACGCGCAACACGATTGATCCTGCTCACATCACCCGCCCCCGCAGGAGCAAGCGACACGAGCAAAGGATCAAACACTACTGACCCTATCCGCGAATCACGCCACTATTTATTCATGCCGCGCGAGCGACGCGCAACACGATTGATCCTGCTCACATCACCCGCCCCCGCAGGAGCAAGCGACACGAGCAAAGGATCAAACACTACTGACCCTATCCGCGAATCACGCCACTATTTATTCATGCCGCGCGAGCGACGCGCAACACGATTGATCCTGCTCACATCACCCGCCCCCGCAGGAGCAAGCGACACGAGCAAAGGATCAAACACTACTGACCCTATCCGCGAATCACGCCACTATTTATTCATGCCGCGCGAGCGACGCGCAACACGATTGATCCTGCTCACATCACCCGCCCCCGCAGGAGCAAGCGACACGAGCAAAGGATCAAACACTACTGACCCTATCCGCGAATCACGCCACTATTTATTCATGCCGCGCGAGCGACGCGCAACACGATTGATCCTGCTCACATCACCCGCTCCCGCAGGAGCAAGCGACACGAGCAAAGGATCAAACACTACTGACCCTATCCGCGAATCACGCCACTATTTATTCATGCCGCGCGAGCGACGCGCAACACGATTGATCCTGCTCACATCACCCGCTCCCGCAGGAGCAAGCGACACGAGCAAAGGATCAAACACTACTGACCCTATCCGCGAATCACGCCACTATTTATTCATGCCGCGCGAGCGACGCGCAACACGATTGATCCTGCTCACATCACCCGCCCCCGCAGGAGCAAGCGACGCGAGCAAAGGATCAAACACTACTAACCCTATCCGCGAATCACGCCACTATTTATTCATGCCGCGCGAGCGACGCGCAACACGATTGATCCTGCTCACATCACCCGCTCCCGCAGGAGCAAGCGACACGAGCAAAGGATCAAACACTACTGACCCTATCCGCGAATCACGCCACTATTTATTCATGCCGCGCGAGCGACGCGCAACACGATTGATCCTGCTCACATCACCCGCCCCCGCAGGAGCAAGCGACGCGAGCAAAGGATCAAACACTACTCTACAAATGTGTCATCTGTAGTAGATTGCAAAAAGGTTGGATATATTTTTTTATACTTTCAAAAATGAAAGATTTCTCCTTATGCTTCCAAAACATAAGTTATATTACTCCCACATAAACCAAAAGCTCTTTATTTGAAACCAAATAGAAATTAAATTAATTAACTCATTACGCGTGGTAAAGATGGACAAATTATGGGTGAAATTATGAAAAAAATCCACGTGCTCGGCTGGGATTTGAACCCTTGTATGCTAGACGATAATTGATGTAGAGTAGAAATGTTATCCCGATGAGTGTGGTTCCAATTAATTGGTCAGATAAAGTTAATTATCTAGGACTCATTTTAGATAACAAAAAAACTTCCATATAAAAAATTGAGAGCATTCAAGCCAAAAGTAAAATGTAGTTGTCCCTTTATTAAGAGACAATTTTAACTTTGTCCAAGCTTTTGATCTTGTAAAAGCCGAAATACGAGTTCATTTAACTTAACCTAAATCAATAACGCATTATTTGTGAAAATAGTAGATTACAATTGGTGCAGGTCGTTAGGCCGAAGACCATTAGGCCGAATTCCGTTTGACCGAAAGGGTCGTAAGGCCGAAATAATATATGTAATTTACTTCTGTTTCAAATGGCTAACATATTCATTAGTGTTTTTTTTTTCTTCTTTTATTAAGAAGCTGTTCTTTCTAGTTATATTTCACAGCTAATTTTGTGGGCTTCTAGGTAATGCAAATTATCCTGACCTATCCCTGTTAGTAACCGTCCAATGAACTAGTTCTTGCTGTACGATAAATCCACCAAAAACGATAAGAATTCCAGGTTACAATGATCGTTGACTCGTGCAGACTCGCGAACAAGCTTGGTAGAAGTAAGTTCACACCCGCCTGCTCGAGAGAACGTAGCAAAATAAACAGCAAAACTATTCGCGAACATTCATTCGCGAGTAACCGAACAAGGTGTGATTTATTTTGGTTTTGTCAGTTGAATGAATTGAATATCCGTCAAACCGACTGTAAAATACCAGTTTGTAGTAGACATCTCTTGAAAATCTTAAATTTCGGAGGGAAAATATCTAGCTTTTTTCCCGGAAGCGCAATTGACTCTGAACAGCTTCGAACACGTTCACGAATCACTTTAGCTTCGTTTACTCTCGAGCACGACAGATGCAAGTAAATCAGCACTTGGTTTTGTTTTTATTTCAGCTCAGCAGACATGTTCGTTTCATTCCTTAATTAACTTGTGCTCAGTAGCGTAGCTAAGGGGGTTCGATAAATACGACCCGCACCGGGCCTTGGGTTCTACGGAGTCCAAAAATCATGGAGAAAATTCCTCATAGCAGTGTAAATTGAGTTTCTATCAAATCATCATTTATATTATATAGAGGGGACCCTCTATAACTTCAGCCCAGGCTTGATAGAAACTCCTCTGCGATGCAAAGAGGAGGTGATTTTGCCGTTTCTCTGAGGAGAAAAAACTGAACTCGAAATTTTCATCACAGATCCTCAAGCGATTCGAGTGAGAGTGCAAACAAATGCGAGGATTTTTTCAGGTACTCTCTTTCTCTTGTTACGATGCTTACCTTTACTCACACTTCAAAAGGACTCTTGAGTCTGCCGCCCGAACAAAGCAGTCCTCGGGGAGTTCTGAGTGCACACATTTTTGATGGAATTTTACTCTGTTGTGCTGCATCTTCCTCGCTCATTTTTTGCTGCCTCTCTGCTTACTTTTTTTTCGCTCCCTCAAAAAGAGGCAAAGGCAGCACGCTGCTCTAGAGTATTTCACCAAACTCTAATGATGTTGAGGAGAATTATCAAGCCTGCTTAAGCCTAAACAAGTCAGAAACAAGTTTGGACACATTTTATCATAGGCCATACCCTGAACCAAGCCGAAATGAATGTTTGTACACAATATTTCATACATTTTTGAACAGTACAAAAGCTCTAAAACGGCCTCTTAAGTCTCTTATTTACGTAAACAGTATGTAGAGTCCCTTTTTACGTTTTTCGCAATGCAATTAATTTTTACATTCATGAAGTTCCAGAGATACTACGCGACTGTTCCATAGGGTCCCAGATGTTTCGTGAAAAATCTTCAGAAATTTTTTGAAAATTTCTTCAGAAATACGTATAAAGATTTTTAATTATTTTTAAAGTGAATTCTCTATGGATTAATTTAGGGTTTGAAAATTATCCCAATAATTTCTTCAAGAGTTCCAATCGAGATTTTTCAGGAATTTCCCCTAGAAAATCTTGCGGTGCATCATGCTGGGTTTCATTTGGTAAATTTGCCAATAATTATTGTATAAGAACCATACATCTTTGAAGAACTAGTGACTTGATATGGCACAAATTGTATCAGTGATATCTTGAGAATTTCGTTGAAAAATATCTACCAAATTTTTTTTGTTTCAGGAATTTCCGCAAATTATTTCTACAAAATTTCCTTAGCATCTCCTAGGATTCTCGAAGGCTTAGTGGAGTTTTCATGAAGTATCATTGGAAAAAAACCTCTCCTGAACGAAAATCGCTTCGGAAACCGTGTAGACAAATTGCTCAATGAACTCCGTTAAATAACATCTTCGAATTAGTGCGCATCGTACCTTCGTGCTGTGCGTACACGAATTCTCTCTGCTCTTGGAAGTTTTCTTAAAAACTACCTAAAGCATTAAAACAGTACTTTTCAGTGCTAAAATTAAAAACGGTACTTTTCAGTGCTACTTAAACAGTACTTTTCAGTACTATTTTTTCTACTATTGATCCCTTTACGATCCTTGTTTGGACCCGTGCCTTCGATTTTTCGTTGGACCCGTTGGCGAAAGCTAGCGGTGGTAATCCTCTTGGACACCGTCATGAGAAAAAACCTCTCGAAGGTCACGTCTTATTTCTTTTATTCACTAAACATGGTATCAAAAACAAACAAAAGGAAGGGTGAATCTTTGAATCCACAACTTTCTTCCAAAAAAGTGGGTTTTAAAACTGTCACTACACGTGGCAAGAATGGAAGAAAGGACGCTTCCCCGGAATGCGAAGTTTCTTCCAAGGGTGAAATGAATAATTGTATCGAAATGAGCAATCAGTTCGATGCTCTAGACAAATTTTCCGAACACCAAATCGAAGCAGCCTCTAGCCCAGGCTCTTTGATTCAAGTGAGGAAGCAAAGAGTGCCGCCTATCGTGGTCAGTTGTTCCGAATTTGGGGGATTTAGGCAGGAGATCTTGAACTCCATTAGGGGAATCAAGGTTTCCTTCCAAATCGCAAAGAAAGGAGACTGTCGCGTTTTGCCGGAAACTATTAAAGATCATGAACTTCTTCTCAGACATCTTGAAGAGAAGAAGCACACATTTTTTACTTATGACGACAAAACTGAACGTTTGTTCAAAGTTGTCTTGAAAGGTCTCTCAAGTGACTATAAGTCACCTGAAGAGATCAAAAATGGAATAAATGATTTACTTGGATTTTCCCCAGTCCAAGTTATCATTATGAAATAGAGAACCCAATCTGGCATTGTTCGGAAAGGGCTTTCTCAAGAATATTATTTAGTTCACTTCAACAAAAAAGAACTAAATAATATTAAAGCTTTAGAAAAGGCTAAACTTATGTTCGATGTCCGTGTGACGTGGGAACATTTCCAGAAACCTGGAGGAAATTACCAGAACCCCACTCAGTGCCGTCGGTGCCAAAAGTGGGGTCATGGTACAAAAAATTGTCGCATGGATGCTAAATGCATGATTTGCGGAGGCTCTTCTCACGCTAAGGACGACTGTCCTGTGAAAGAAGATACCAGAAAGTTTGAATGCGCCAATTGCAAGGGCCCTCACAAAGCTAACTTTTGGGAATGCATTTCACGCAAAAGAGTCGTTGAGGCTCGTGCCAGGCAGATGAAGGATAATATTCGTTACGATAACGGTCGTTTCCGGAATTTGCCTGGTAGAGTATCGAACAATGCTCATTTTTCAGTTAACGATCGCTTGATTAGGAATCATACCCACCAGGAAGATCATAATCATGCTCATTCCCAAACAAATTTTAATCCGTCGGGTAGCCGTTCGAATCATTCAATTTCGAATGTATCTACCCACGGTAAATCCTTTGCCGATATCGTAGCAGGTAATTTGAACTCTTCCCCTATTCGTTCCATGAGTACCCATTCTACTTGTTTCAAATCAAATGGAAAAAAACCCTACCGCCACAGGTAACTCCGCTTCTTCGTCTACCGGAAATTCCAATGGGAAATCACATGACATGTCTGCCTCTGATTTTAATTTTCTAACTGAACAATTGAATCTAATGATTGATGCAATGTTCAAAGCCACCACTATGACTGAAGCAGTCCAAGTAGGTGTAAAATTTACAAATCAAATTGTTATTGGATAACGTTTTTCTAATGGATCCAAATAATAATTTAAATATTTTAAATTGGAATGCTCGTTCTCTGAATGGTAAAGAGGACGAGCTGTTTAATTTTCTTACAGCTAATAACGTGCATATAGCAGTTATTACCGAAACTTATTTAAAACCTGGATCCAAACTAAAAAAAGATCCTAACTTTTTTGTTTATCGTAATGATCGACTTGATGGGGCATGTGGGGAAGTTGCAATCATCATTCATAGGCGTATAAAACATCAACTGTTTTCGTCATTTGAAACTAAAGTTTTTGAAACTTTAGGTGTTTCTTTTGAAACACAGTCTGGTAAATATACTTTCATAGCTGCCTATTTGCCCTTTCAATGCTCTGGACAGCAAGTTAGTTTGCTCCAAACTGACTTGCGAAAATTGACTCGCAATAAGTCAAAATTTTTTGTCATTGGTGACTTTAATGCCACACATCGGTCATGCAATAATTCTCAAAGTAATTTCAACGGCAGACTTTTATTTGATGAGTGCTCTTCAGGATATTTCTCAATTCAATACCCTGATAGCCCTACATGTTTTTCCTCTTCTAGAAATCCATCTACGATTGACTTGGTCTTAACCGACTCTAGTCATCTTTGTAGCCAATTAGTTACTCATGCTGATTTTGATTCTGATCATGTCCCTGTTACATTTCAAATATCGCATGAAGCGATTCTCAATCCTATCAGCTCCACTTTCAATTATTTACGAGCCGACTGGAATATATATGAAACATATGTTGACTCTAATCTTGATGTTAACATTTCTTTAGAAACTAAACTTGATATTGACAATGCTCTTGAAACTTTAACAAATTCCATTGTTGAAGCCAGGAACATTGCAATTCCAAAATGTGAAGTAAAATTTGAATCCGTGATTATAGACGATGATCTTAAACTCTTGATCCGTCTTAAAAACGTGAGGAGAAGGCAATTTCAACGCACTCGTGATCCTGCTATGAAAATTATATGGCTGGATTTGCAGAAAGAAATCAAGAAACATTTTGCAGATTAAAGAAACAAAAATTTTGAAAACAAAATTTTTCAATTGGACCCCGGCTCTAAGCCCTTTTGGAAATTATCTAAAATCTTGAAAAAACCTCAGAAGCCAATACCGGCATTGAAAGAGGAAAACAAATTATTACTAACTAATTGCGAAAAAGCTCAAAAACTTGCTATGCAGTTTGAAAGTGCGCACAATTTTAATTTAGGACTTACTAGTCCAATTGAAAATCAAGTTTCTCAGGAGTTCGAAAATATTCTCAATCAAGAGAACGTTTTCGAAAATGCCTGGGAGACTGATTTGGAAGAAGTGAGAACTATTATTAAAAAATTCAAAAATATGAAAGCTCCTGGCGATGATGGAATTTCCTACATCCTCATCAAGAAACTTCCAGAAAGTAGCTTATCATTTTTAGTTGATATATTTAACAAATGTTTTAAATTAGCATATTTTCCTGACAAATGGAAAAATGCTAAGGTTGTTCCAATTTTAAAACCAGACAAAAATCCTGCAGAAGCTTCTAGCTATCGTCCAATCAGTTTGCTTCCCTCCATCAGTAAACTTTTTGAAAAGGTTATTTTGAACAGAATGATGGCCCACATCAACGAAAATTCAATTTTTGCCAATGAACAGTTCGGATTCCGACATGGACATTCGACCACTCATCAACTTTTACGTGTAACATATTTGATCCGTTCCAACAAATCTGAAGGCTACTCTACTGGTCTTGCTCTTCTAGACATAGAAAAAGCATTCGACAGTGTTTGGCATGAAGGTTTGATTGTAAAATTGAAAAACTTTAATTTTCCAACATACATTGTTAGAATAATTCAAAGTTATCTTTCAAATCGTACACTTCAGGTTAATTATCAGAACTCCAGATCTGAAAGACTTCCTGTAAGAGCTAGTGTTCCTCAAGGTAGCATTTTGGGACCAATATTATACAATATTTTCACATCTGACTTATCTGAGCTACCTCAGGGATGTCAAAAATCTTTGTTTGCGGATTACACAGGCCTCTCCGCCAAAGGACGAAGCTTGCGTGTCATCTGTAGTCGATTGCAAAAAAGTTTGGATATTTTTTCTTCATACTTGCAAAAATGGAAGATTTCTCCTAATGCTTCCAAAACTCAACTAATAATATTCCCACATAAACCAAAAGCTCTTTATTTGAAACCTTCAAGTAGACATGTTGTCACGATGAGAGGGGTTTCAATAAATTGGTCAGATGAAGTTAAGTATCTACTGCCCATACTAGATAAGAATTTAACTTTCAAAAATCACATTGAGGGCATTCAAGCCAAATGTAACAAATATGTAAAATATATCTATCCCCTTATTAATAGAAAATCAAAGCTTTGTCTTAAGAACAAGCTTTTGATATTCAAACAAATTTTCAGGCCAGCCATGTTGTATGCTGTACCAATATTGACTAGCTGTTGTAATACCAGGAAGAAAGCTCTGCAGAGAATTCAAAATAAAATTTTGAAAATGATTCTGAGGCTTTCTCCCTGGTATAGTACCAATGACTGATGATATGAGGATATGCAATGTTGAAATATTGGAACAAATGTCAAATAAAATAATCAATAATTTCAGGCAAAAATCGTTAAAATCTTCTATTGCCACGATTAATGCGTTATATGTTTAGGTTAAGTTAGGTTAAGTATATTCAAACCGTTTTTTTTCTCTTATAAGCAGGTGAAATCAACTCACCTGTAAAAAAATCTGAACTGCTACGGCAAATGAAATGTAATATGTTGTTAATAAAATGTTAATAAAATCTTTGATTTGTTTTACCAAATTAGGATGATAAAATCATTAAGGTGAAACTCCTTTGAATCCACTAATAACTGTATAAAAGTAGTGGTACACAAAAAATATTCTCCTATTTGTTGGTAATAGTAAAATTATAATTGATAAGACGTTGTTGCCAGTAATCGCTACTTCAATTTGAGTCTTTTACCCTAAGTCTTTTTCGCCTAATTAAGATTGCTTGACGTCATACGTAACCATCAACGTATCTGACAGCCCTGCAAGCGAGCAGCCGGCGTAAAATTAGAAAAATAATAAAAGCGAAATGCTGTGATTAAGTGATCGTTTTTAGCACGGTTTGGTGAAATCTTAAGTTGTTTTCATCAAAAATCAAACAGAAATTGTTCTTTTATTAACAAGTAGTGAAAGTAAACTGTATTGGAGGTTCTACGTTTAGCGAAAGTGGTGAAATTCGACGAAAAGTGTTCTTCGTTCGCAGGCGGATAAGTGTAAACAATTGTAGCAAAGTTTAACGTCCGTGTTGAAAATTCGCACGGTTCTTGAAATTTCTACCAGCTACTAGTGTCAAACCTACGGAAATCGTAAGGTAATAGTGTTCTGATGCCTCGTTAGCAATTTGGGAGTAAACTTAGTGTAGGTAAGTGAAATATTTTGAGAAATAATGTGGACTTCCGGAAATGTGTTTGTATATGTGAGGAAGCCATTTTAACTGCCATGACAGGGATTCCTTCCCATATGTCCTTAAACACATGTAGCAACTCTTTCTCCATATCTCAATATCTTCCTTATCTCGATATCTCCATATCTCGATGTGTTCTTGTTGATTTTTTTGTACCCGATTTTCTCTCCGTATGTCGATATGACCATAATCAAAGGTGACTAGACTAGATTTTAGTGATTCGAAACATTGGTGGAACACGAGGTGACGTCTGCTTGTTTATTATTTACTTAGTAACGGAGTGATTTGTCTCCATTTCTCCCTATCTCGATGGTCCCTTTGATATCAAGATGTGGAGAGGCGACTGTAGTAATGAAGTGATGAGCTCAGTGTAGTTTTTCAGCATTTTCTACAAGTTTCATAGGGAAGTCAATAAATCAATGTAGATCATATAATTTATTTATTTATTATTCCATCAAAAGTGTGTAGAAGATTTTTTTTTTCAAATGATGAAATGTATTATTGGATGTTTAAATACATCAAAAGAAGTGCAATTTTACTGAAAAACTTTCCAGGAGACACCCTGACGCGCCTTACGGAAAATCTTTAGATGCCCTAGAAGATCTGATTGACACTAAGGGTATGCGAAATACCGAATGATTCCGTCAAATACGCTTCGAAACGAAATTCCGCGGAATTCCACGGAACTCGCACAGGCGAAATTTGTATTTTGCTATTTCGTTTCGTTTCGCCAAATTGTTAAAATATTTCCACGGAAAATTGAAAACAAACGGAATAAAACGGAATTTCGCGAAATTCGAGTTTAATTTCGAACAAAAAGAGGCAAAGCGTTCGCTTCTATTCCTAGCTACAGTCAAAAATGGGTCCATATTACGGATCAAATCGACTCATATCATGGATCAGAACACTATAACAGTAAATTATCTGCGAGGCAAACGAATGGTGTGCTGGTGAAAGCATACGTTTTGGCGTTTCTTTAGGAATCGTCTTATCTTATGTCGTTTTCGTTTTTAGGAACTGAGTCGGTGATCAACACATAAACAAACCATCGTCAAGCAAATTGTAGTTCGGTCGAACCTGAATCGGGTTGGGGTTGGAACTGTGATTCAGAACGGGTTGCGCCAGTTCCAACCTAGGTTCAAAAACGAATTCGACATTAGATTCATAACTGGTCGGTGTTCAGACAGACTGAACCAAGTGTTTTTTCATGGTTCCAGAAAAACGTTCCCCAGGCATGCGAAATATCCAAACGTTTGTGTTATTTGCTGTAATAATGGAACTTATCTATTTGATGATACATCTGTATAAAAATAGCATAGGAAAAATAACATTTGATTGAGTCCTTAACGTATCTTTAGAACGCCAAAATATCATCTAGTCCGGTCTGTCTGAACACCGACCAACTGTGGTATGGGTTTCAATGCCCCACAAATATGAATCAACGCTTCTAGGCACATGTATGACATTTTATATCGTACGAATGGAACAAAAGTGTTTAAGCATGTTATTGTTGATTGCGATGCTCTATAGATTTATGGTTCGCGTAGGTAAAATAGGTTCTGCGTTATTGCCACCGTAGATTCGGGTGAAATTGATCAGTTTTCACCGTTTCTCTGATCTGTTTTCTATAATGTTGTCAATTTCAATCAACTGAATGCAGGATAACAAGTACGACGGTGAGCCTTATTGGCTCATGTAACGAAATTTTCTAACAAATGTGATTTTGGTGCTAAAAATTATCTTTAAAATAAAAAATCGGGGGATCCCATTTTGGGGTGAAATCGATCATTTATCAAAGCGATTATTGTTAGTTTTGAAAACAACTCATAATTAAATTTCAAAAGTACCGCGTAAAACGCCTAAATGTAGGCAATTTCTAAAGGAATTTCGAATTAACTAACATAAATTTTATTATTTTAATCAAATGAGCGAATTGGTACGAATTTCGATTATAAAATCTGTTTTGGGGAAATATTTTAAGCATCACAGTACGAACCTGTAAAATTATAGCGAGTTAAATGTAATAAAAGGACTCCATCATATATGATAGATATTTATGTGTGATCTTAAAATTACATTGCTGCTGGTTTCAAAATTAGCTATAATAAGCTACCAAACTAGAAGAAAAAAAGTTCTAAACAGGTATCGAACTCGCGACCTCTGGAGCGATAGCTACACGCCCGAGCTTTCTCGGCTGTTCCACCATCTTAGTAAGCGGTTGATGAAAGTTGATTATGGTCTGCGTAAAATGAGTGTATCACAGAATCGTTTCGACGGTTGGTGGCTTCATCGAGAAGTTATTGAAATAGCAATCAACAATGCGGAGTGCTCTCGGTCGCGTGATTGTTGAGCATGGCTGGGTTTGTTTTGAGGCAGATTCATGTAAATTTCTAGTGGATTTAACTGAAATATAGCTGGAAAGGCCCTGATTGGTTGACAGATAGTCATATTTGCTTCAGCTGGTGGCTAACGCTTGTAATTTTCAAATGCCTGCCACAATATTCCGTCGATGTCCAAATTGCGTGCTGCTTAATATTCACAAATTTTTGCTGTGTTGTTTAGAACTAGAAGTTTATGAAAGTCTGCCAATCCACGCCTAACATGATTCTGCATTTTCACAATATTTTCATAGAAATAAGCATTCTTCAACTCCTAAAACTTCACAACACACTATTTGACCATTGCTAAGACTAACAACGTTCGTTTACTACAATTAACATTGATGGTGCTCTATTAGTAAGAAATAAAATCATGTGACACGGTGATCAATTTCACCCGAATTTACGGTACTCTATTTGATGAGATATTCTCCGTTTAATCCAACTTTGATCTATATTTGTGTGTTATCCATAACTGTTGGATGACTGTAGTATTGACTGGTCCGCAGGATATGATAAACTGCACTGCCGTTGTAAAGTTTCCAAAAACGCCCATTTGCCCTAAATTCCTCGCGGCGAATAGGCCAGGAAAGGAACAACTGCGTTTGATTAACTACCGCAATGTTTTCTTCCATAAGAATGAAGAAAGCAAAACCACGGTTTTATCTTGATTGATTTCTTAGGTATGTGGTGATGGATTCCTTAAAATTTAATTTAATTCAATACTCCAGCTAATACTAAAGCAAATATTCCAGTGATTCCTCTGTTCTACTTATTTTTCTTCTTCTTTCTGGCGTTATGTTCCAACTGGGACAGAGCCTGCTTCTCAGTTCAGTGTTTTCATGATCACTTATCGACTTGTGTCCCCAATCTCATTCATTCATGCCACAAAGCATGAAGTACAGCAAAAAAAAAAATGAATATCATCATTCCATGTTTTATGGTATATATTAGCATAACATAGGCTGACCATAAGCCAATCAGATAAAAACGGGACAAATAAAAAACAAAAACTGGACAATATCAAAAGACATAGATTATGCGATTGTGCTACTTTTCCCCGAATTCCAGTTCCTCAAATGGCCCGTTTCTCGGAAGCCTTTATCCCGAATGACCCGTTCCCTTGTAAAGCAATTCAGCTCAAAAAAGTGCAATGATAGTCTTTACCCGAGTAGACGAAAAAAGCTAAGTAATAACAAATTTTGATATGGACATACAAAAGTATATTAACTTAGAAGATATAAGAGATAAAAGATCCGAAAATAATATCTAAAATTTACTCCTAGAATACTATTAGCATAGCATATTTAGCTTATAATAAGATCTCACCAATATCTGCGAGCTATTCCTTAGATCTTTCAACATAAAATTTAGCTAAGGCTCAGAAGCTCCAGGAATAAAATTTTGATGTTATCTTCAGATCTTTTATCTCTTATATCAATCAAATCAATATCTCGATTTAATGGCCAGAACTTTGCTTCTGCTCGGGTTGTGAGATAGTGTTAAATTGAATTCAAAGCTATTAAAGAAGGAGATATTTGATCATTCTCGACTAAATACATATTGCCAAAAATACAAATTGTTCACCACCTTGAAATACAAAAGGTTATGACAATTATGAATGTAAGAACTTTTCGGAGAACTGAGCTATTCGGGGAAACGGGGTTTTCGGGGAACTAGCATTCTGAGAACTGGTGTTGGGAGAACGACATTCAGGAAACCACCATTCAAGGGAAAGTAGCAGAACCAGATAAGGCGGCGTCCATTTATTACGTAACGCTAAAATTGGAAATTTTCGACCCCCTCCCCCCCTCCGTAACGCTTTTTGTATGAAAATTTTCAAATTTTTGTATGAGTCGTAACGCTTGAGCCTACTCCCCCCCTCCCCCTAGAGCGTTACGTAATTTGTGGATGCCGCCTAATGCAATCCCAAGCTACATGTCTTTATGATTCAATGAAAATCACTTAAGAACCTTGAAGCTCATTTTTTGTATTCCAAAAAGTAGCGTTTTTTAAGAATTTCCAATTTTTTACGTTACACTTTTCAATTTTTCAAATTCAAACGTATTTTTTTCTTATATTTTATTACTTTATTGAAATATTCACTGTTTGAACAGGTAATCCAATCAATTGTGTATCAGAAGTAAACACATAGTAGTTTTTTTTTTCATTTTGGGTATTGTATGAATAATTATTTTATGAAGATCCGTATTTTGGAAATCCATCAAAATTTGGCATAAATATGAGTAAAGAAACGCAAAAAGTTAAGCAGAAGCATGTACGGATCAAGTTCAACTCTGTTTGAGAAACTAACTATTACTTGAAAAATAGATGAGTAAGACAATAAGCTCTGAAATATTTCTAAAAACTTTTTGTTATTTGATTATTTTTATTTTTTTACTGGTGTTGAAAATGATGTTCTAATTCTCCATTTCCTAAAATACGGGACAACTCGAGCATTTTCCATAAAACGACGGCACATTCCGTCGAAGGGATGAAAACGGTACTGTCCCGTTAAATACGGTACGTATGGTCAGCCTAGCATAACATCACATCCACATGATTAAATTGTAAGGCATTTCTAAAAATCAAATTAATTTTGGGCTCTTCTAAATATTTTTGAGATTGTTTTAAATGTTTGCAACTGCTTTTTGACCCACTTCTCAGTTGTAACATTTAAGGCTTAGTAGCCCGTCATTCGTTTTGGCAACAATGATGCCTTTTCAGCTTGCCTTTCAAAGTGATATAACTAAGTCTTGATAGTTTTTATCGACTTGATAAAGCATCACTGTACGCGCTAACATGTATAAAGTATTCTGATACTTTTCCAGCTGTGTCAGTTCAAAACCAAATGGTTTTATTTGATTCGAAATCGTGAGATGAATCAGCACCAATCATCAACGACGCGTACAAATTTCAATGACGGCCTACTTCGCCTTAAATTAAACCCACTCATTGCCTTGCACGGAGAAATATTTTTACCTAATTTTTAAGTTCACTTTACCCAAAATTAAGTATATCGATTATAGTTTCAACCCAAAATCTCTCGGTTTTCTCTTTCTCCCACACGAAAGTTATCAAAAATAGAGAGAGCTGCATCTACCCAATTGGGGTACTTTGGCCCAATAAGCCAAATTTGGGTAAATGCAACTTTTCTTATGTTTGGGTCGAAAGAACTCAATTTTGCGTTTAATTAACCCAAAATTGAGTATATTTTTCTATTGGAATTAGAGTCAAACTACCTAGTGGGGACCTTGGAAATTTAGCCAAACTTGAGTTATTGTGCTTAACTACGGAATTGCGTTGAAACAACCCAAAATTGAGTTGAATTCCGTCTCCGTGTGTGTGAATGTCGGATATGTTGAAATGAAACCTTATAAAGTTATTAAGAAAATTTCAAACAAACAGAAAAGAGTCTTACCAAAACATGTAAGGATTCCGCTGAGCAACACTAAGGTTTCCATATGGTAAAGGATTTAAAAATACGTTTTTTATGGTCAAATTTCCAGCTTTTGACAAGAAAAAATACTTAATCGTGTATTCCGCGAAACAAATTCAAAAATTTCGTTTCGTTTCGAAAAATTCCGTGAGATATTGGATTTCGTATCGAGTTACACGAAACATTTTTAAATTTCGTTTCGTTTCGTCATTATCAGAGCAAGATATTCCGCGTATCGTTTCGTTTCGTATCGACATGGAAAAAATCCATATCGCATACCCTTAATTGACACTGCTCTGATGCATCCATTTCGAAAAATACATTTCTTGTTTTTACGTTTGCAATTTGAAATTACGCTTCTCACTGTAGGAGTTTGGAAAGGGTCGAATATTTCTCTATATGGAAATTCACCGAAACAGTTATATGCAGACCTCTCATCGTCTGCCATCTGATGCAGCCTAGACTGGTTTATTATAAAACTGAGTTTTAAAACTCTTTAATGTGTCTAATTAAAAGCTGCATATTACCGACAGTCATGATCATTAAACCTGGGCAAAACCATGTCGATTAACTAAATGGACAACAGGATGAAAGTGACCCAAATAATGAGGTACAAAAGTGAACAAAAACTTTTACCGGAGTAGAGCTTTTGAATTTAGGCAGAAAGAGGTACTGAAACGGCATGACTGTCGGATTGCTAGGCCCATCATCCCTACCAAATATGTGGGAGAAGATCAGGGAGCAGATAGAATTAGCTTCCAAGTTTTATTTTCCTTGTTTTTGAAAACAGAATTCAATAACTTGAATTGAATTGAATGGACATTCAAATGCGAATTATGGAACTCATTCATTTTCAGTTAATCTGGTTTAATGTGTTATATTCCTGAAAAGCTTTTCGTTATTTTAAACCACGACTCCTGAATACGACTCAAAACCTGAACTGTAGCCTGCTATGTGGATCGAAGAAAGTTTTTTTAATATCCCATTTCTCGTTAATTTTGCACAAACATTTCTGCCCGAGTTCCCAGCCAGTGATTCAACTGGCCGAAATAAGGGAAGCTCCTAGTTGGTTGACGGCTCGTGAAATTGCCTCTCATATGTCCCCAACCAGCATAGGGAGCAGGTCAGGACAAGAGACTAAAGCCGACCGAGCAAACTGGCTTGGCAAAATATTCGTGTTCCAATTTTCCGGATCGCATAGTCGTTGGACACTTTCGTGCAAAAGTTTGTGGTCACCGACTAGAAAACGAACAAAAGTGTTTTGTCCGTGTCTCTGTGATTTAACCCGTATAGGCCTAAGTGAAAGCAAAAATGCTAAAACCCTCACCACTCAGCGAATACTAAACGGATTCAAATTTTATTTTGTCAGTTTACAAGCTCACATATCTAGTTTCGAAATGTGGCCAGAGGATTTCGGAAATGTTCCTATGGCCGTAGTTATTCCGGTGGTTCTCTGGGTCAGGTCGGGTGAAAAGGGTGTCGTGGTTTTGTGCCCCTGTAGGTAGGCAAATTTCAAGTCACAGATAATTTCCGGAATCGTCTATAATGTGGCCACTATACCAAGGAGTTTCAAGGAAAACGCATCAGTGAAAAACTTTTGAGAAATAAATTTATTGGATTACCTTATGTATTGCATTTGTTAAATCCTTCAAATGAGCATTTTTGTGTCCCTGGGCGCCTCAAATTTACGATAAAGTGATCAATTTGTATCTAAACATCTGTGTCAAGATTACGGGAATGCTTTTCAGTGAACTGCTATGTTTGATCTCTACTTCAAGAGAATTTAAACGGTTTAATATCCATCAAATCTATAGCCGGTTCTTCCGGGCATTAAGTCCGAGTAGCCACATCTGGTACTCTCCAAACGGTGAAAAACTCTTTATTCGGGATGTTGATTATCAGATCTTAATGATTTATGCAAATTAAAATTATTGCCATTAAAAATAAATAAAAATAACTTGGCATGTCCCAAAAAATCGCCATTTTTACCCGACTTGACCCAGTGACCCACTGGAATAACTCCGGCCACAGGAATATTCCCGAGTTCCTCTGGCCACTTCTAGAAACTAGATATGTGAGCCAGTATACTGACAAAATATTATACGAATCTGTTACGTATTCGCTGAGCGGTGAGGGTTTTAGTATTTTTTGCTTTCACTCAGGCCTATACGGGTTAAGGTCTAGTTGAAACTCTTTATTGCTCATTCCAATTAGTTAATCTGACTTCATAGAAACTTCGAAAAAAAAAAAACTACTGGAAGTTAAGACATTTTTCAAAAATTGAACTGAAAAACACATGGCTAATTTTCCCTGCATTAGATCGATCAAAATTTTCACACAACTAAGGTATCAGAACTGTAATCTCTTTTGGCGAAAATTTTTAAATCAATTCAAAATCAATCAAAATTTTGCGAAATTTTGCATTATGCCGTATATCACTATTTAAATGACTTATTTTTAATGCTTTCGCCAACATTCTGCAAGTGCTTTTCAAAGATTATTAGATTACGTATCTGGGGCCTTCCTTAGCCGAGTGGTTAGAGTCCGCGGCTACGAAGCAAAGCCATGCTGAAGATGTCTGGGTTGGATTCCCGGTCGGACCAGGATCTTTTCGTAATGGAAATTTCCTTGACTTCCCTGGGCATAAAGTATCGTCGTACCTGCCACACGATATACGAATGTAAAAATGGCAAGTTTGTCAAAGAAAGCTCTTAGTAAATAACTGTGGAAGTGCTCATAAGGACACTAAGCTGAGAAGCAGGCTCTGTCCCAGTGAGGACGTAATTCCAAAAGAGAAGAAGAAGAAGAGATTACGTTTATAATTATATACTGGTTTGAAATTTGGGTCATTCTAATGCTGAGAAAATCATCCATAATTTTGCAGTGTAATTTTTGAAAAAAATTTAGTCACCATAAATTTTTATTTTTAATACATACGAAGAAATAGTCACATATTGTTTTTCTAATGAGCAAAATGAAGAATTTGTATTTTTTGGAAATGACCCTAAACTTTTGCACGGAAGTGTATATGCCCTACTGAATACGGTTGAAACCACACGGGTTCCACTTTGTGGGTTACATGTGGAAGGTGTGTGTATGTATTTCATGTAAGTCGTTTATTACACAAGAGGTCGATGATGATGGCAGTCAGTGGCGGTGGAGTTCCTGTTGCTGTTGCACCGTGCGGGGATAAATTGCAGAAATTTGTCAGGGGACTCTACATTCAGCCGCACAAACGTGTGGGTTATGTTTGTTCTGGGGTAGGTACATTTGGGTCCACTTTCGAGAAGGTCGGACTGAGATGGTTCAGTGGCATTCTCACTCAATTCTCATTTAGAATATGCTTGGATGGTTTTAAAAAAGCGTCATGCTGCTGCCACCTTGGAAAGCATAACTTTTCCTCCGGTACACCTGGACGGAGTGAAATGGTTAAATTGAATCCGCATTCCTCCCGAGAGTTATGAACGAGTTTTTACGAGCGACTCTCTAAACGAGTTTTGTATGAGTTAGTTTCGCGTGTACTCATCACCGTTGTTAACTAATGAGCAATAAAACTATCATAAATAACTTGCTGAGTTCGTTGGGAAAACGGTGAGTTCCAGCTTTGTTAATTTTACTGACTAACAGAAGATTATCATGAGCTTGAAAATAAAGGAACTTTTAAATTGGTTGAAGCGAAATACACCAAAATTGTATTTAGTTTCATTTCAACTTGGATTTTGGTTTGATTTAGCTCTGGATCTCGCTTTCGAATTAGTTTTGGACTTGGCTTTGGAATTCGATTCAGATTTTTCTTTGAATTTGTCTTTGGACTTGGCTTTAGACTTGGTCTTGGACATGGCTTTGGACTTGGCTTTGGATTTGGTCTTGGATATGGCTTTGGACTTGGCTTTAGACTTGGCTTTGGACTTGGCTTTGGACTTGACTTTGAACTTGGCTCTAGACTTGGCTTTGGAATTGGCTTTGGACTTGGCTTTGGACTTGGCTTTAGACTTGGCTTTGGAATTGGCTTTGGACTTGGCTTTGGACTTGGCTTTAGACTTGGTCTTGGACTTGGCATTGGACTTGGCTTTGGACTGGGCCATGGACTTGGCTTTGGACTTCGTTTCAGATTTGTCTTTGAATTTGTCTTTGGACTTGGCTTTAGACTTGGCTTTGGACTTGGCTTTGGACTTGACTTTGAACTTGGCTCTAGACTTGGCTTTGGAATTGGCTTTGGACTTGGCTTAAGACTTGGCTGTGGACTTGGCTTTTGACTTGGCCATGGACTTGGCTTCGGACTTCGTTTCAGATTTGTCTCTGGACTTGACCGTGGGGTTTTCTTTGGACTTGGCTCTGGACTTGGTCGTGGACATGGCTTTGGACTTCGTTTCAGACATGTCTTTGAATTTGTCTTTGGACTTGGCCTTAGACTTGGCTTTGGACTTGGCTTTGGATTTGGCTTTGGACTTTCCTTAAGATTTGTCTTTGGACTTTTTAAGAACTTGGCTTTGAGTTGGATTACAGTACCCGTTCAATATTAGCTTGTTCCATTTTTGACATAGTTCGATTTTGAAAACACTTAACTCTTAGATTTTGATAACATAGTGTTCATTTTCACAACATTCATGTAAATTTAGACTGATTTTACAACATTTGTTAAGTTCTGGCTCTAATAATCTTTTTTCTAATCCAATTTAATGTTGCAGGTTGACTTCTATCTGCTCTGTCTCGTATGTCTGCCTTCTCCGTCTTCTCTGTCTTTTCTTTCTTCTCTATTTTCTCTGGCTTCTAAATCTTCTTTGTCATCTCTGTTTTCATTGTTCTATGTATTCTGTGTCTTTTCTGTCTTCTCTGTCTTCTCTGTCCTCTCTCTGTCTGCTCTGTCTTTTCTGTCTTCTCTGTCTTCTCTGTCTTCTCTGTCTTCTCTGTCTGCTCTGTCTTCTCTGTCTTCTCCATCTTCTTTTCTGTCTTCTTGATTTGGATATGGATTTGATTTAGATTGGATTTGGATTGGATTTGGATTGGATTTGGATTGGATTTGGATTGGATTTGGATTGGATTTGGATTGGATTTGGATTGGATTGGATTTGGATTGGATTTGGATTGAATTTGGATTGGATTTGGATTGGATTTGGATTGGATTTGGATTGGCATTGGATTGGATTTGGATTGGATTTGGATTGGATTTGGATTGGATTTGGATTGGATTTGGATTGGATTTGGATTGGATTTGGATTGGATTTGGATTGGATTTGGATTGGATTTGGATTGGATTTGGATTGGATTTGGATTGGATTTGGATTGGATTTGGATTGGATTTGGATTGGATTTGGATTGGATTTGGATTGGATTTGGATTGGATTTGGATTGGATTTGGATTGGATTTGGATTGGATTTGGATTGGATTTGGATTGGATTTGGATTGGATTTGGATTGGATTTGGATTGGATTTGGATTGGATTTGGATTGGATTTGGATTGGATTTGGATTGGATTTGGATTGGATTTGGATTGGATTTGGATTGGATTTGGATTGGATTGGATTGGATTTGGATTGGATTTGGATTGGATTTGGATTGGATTTGGATTGGATTTGGATTGGATTTGGATTGGATTGGATTGGATTTGGATTGGATTTGGATTGGATTTGGATTGGATTTGGATTGGATTTGGATTGGATTTGGATTGGATTTGGATTGGATTTGGATTGGATTTGGATTGGATTTGGATTGGATTTGGATTGGATTTGGATTGGATTGGATTGGATTTGGATTGGATTTGGATTGGATTTGGATTGGATTTGGATTGGATTTGGATTGGATTTGGATTGGATTTGGATTGGATTTGGATTGGATTTGGATTGGATTTGGATTGGATTTGGATTGGATTTGGATTGGATTTGGATTGGATTTGGATTGGATTTGGATTGGATTTGGATTGGATTTGGATTGGATTTGGATTGGATTTGGATTGGATTTGGATTGGATTTGGATTGGATTTGGATTGGATTTGGATTGGATTGGATTTGGATTGGATTTGGATTGGATTTGGATTGGATTTGGATTGGATTTGGATTGGATTTGGATTGGATTTGGATTGGATTTGGATTTGGATTGGATTTGGATTGGATTTGGATTGGATTTGGATTGGATTTGGATTGGATTTGGATTGGATTTGGATTGGATTTGGATTGGATTTGGATTGGATTTGGATTGGATTTGGATTGGATTTGGATTGGATTTGGATTGGATTTGGATTGGATTTGGATTGGATTTGGATTGGATTTGGATTGGATTTGGATTGGATTTGGATTGGATTTGGATTGGATTTGGATTGGATTTGGATTGGATTTGGATTGGATTTGGATTGGATTTGGATTGGATTTGGATTGGATTTGGATTGGATTTGGATTGGATTTGGATTGGATTTGGATTGGATTTGGATTGGATTTGGATTGGATTTGGATTGGATTTGGATTGGATTTGGATTGGATTTGGATTGAATTTGGATTGGATTTGGATTGGATTTGTCTTCTCTCTGTCTTTTCTCTGTCTTCTCTATGTATTTTCTCTGCCTTTTCTCTGTCTTCTCTCTGTCTTCTGTCTGTCTTCTCTCTGCCTTTTCTCTATCATCTCTCTGCCTTCTCTCTGCCTTCTCTCTGCCTTCTCTCTGTCTTCTCTCTGTCTTCTCTGTCTTCTCTGTCTTCTCTGTCTTCTCTGTCTTCTCTGTCTTCTTTGTCTTCTTTGTCTTCTCTGTATTCTCTGTGTTCTCTGTCTTCTCTGTCTTCTTTGTCTTCTCTGTCTTCTCTGTCTTCTCTGTCTTCTCTGCCTACTAATCCAAAGTAAGAACTCTTTAAATCATGGTGATTTGTGTTCTGAATTGACCCAATTTTAAGAAAATATTGAAATATTCAAAACACAATATTTTTGATAATTTCAGTTGAATTTTTGAAATTCTTAGAAATTTCTCAATTCCGGAAGTTTAAAGTTTATGTATTCGAGGATTTTTTTAAGAAATGTAAATTTAATTGAGAATTTCTTGATGAAACCCTTGAATATTCTCTAATATTGCAGAAATCTTTTCAATACCTCATTTATATGGTTCCTGAAGTAATTCCTAGAATGATCCTAGAAGGTTTGCTTGGAAAAGCAAACAAATAAGTAATCGATTCCATCTGCGAACTTCCTTGAAGATGCCCGATTGGAATTTCAAGGTTTGACTAATGGACCAAATTTTAGAGACAAAAACATTTAGAGATATCCGGTGAATATGTGGATTTATTCCTCATCGGATTCCTTAACACATTCTTTTGAGGCATCCTGATGAATTTATTTCAATATAACTGGACATTAACATGGCAAAAATCTCGGAAGATCCATTGCGAACTGTAGTTAAAACTATCGAAGAAAAATGAATAATGAATGATGAATATTTAATTATTAATCCTCTGCTTTGCAATAGTGAGTGCTTCGTGAAGCCCAAGCAGGATGGATCGTTGTTGCGTCGTCGGATAGGTTTTGTTCTCGGTTTCGCGCGTGTTTTCGTCGATGGAGAATTTTTTTTTCCCCTGTTTTCAAGCGTCTTGCTGGGTAGTGCTTCGTGAAGCCCAAGCAGGATGGATCGTTGTTGCGTCGTCGGATAGGTTTTGTTCTCGGTTTCGCGCGTGTTTTCGTCGATGGAGAATTTTTTTTTTCCCCTGTTTTCAAGCGTCTTGCTGGGTAGTGCTTCGTGAAGCCCAAGCAGGATGGATCGTTGTTGCGTCGTCGGATAGGTTTTGTTCTCGGTTTCGCGCGTGTTTTCGTCGATGGAGAATTTTTTTTTTCCCTGTTTTCAAGCGTCTTGCTGGGTAGTGCTTCGTGAAGCCCAAGCAGGATGGATCGTTGTTGCGTCGTCGGATAGGTTTTGTTCTCGGTTTCGCGCGTGTTTTCATCGTCGTCTGAGAAAAATTTTTCCCCTGTTTTCAAGCGTCTTGCTGGGTAGTGCTTCGTGAAGCCCAAGCAGGATGGATCGTTGTTGCGTCGTCGGATAGGTTTTGTTCTCGGTTTCGCGCGTGTTTTCGTCGATGGAGAATTCTTTTTTCCCCTGTTTTCAAGCGTCTTGCTGGGTAGTGCTTCGTGAAGCCCAAGCAGGATGGATCGTTGTTGCGTCGTCGGATAGGTTTTGTTCTCGGTTTCTCGCGTGTTTTCGTCGATGGAGAATTTTTTTTTCCCCTGTTTTCAAGCGTCTTGCTGGGTAGTGCTTCGTGAAGCCCAAGCAGGATGGATCGTTGTTGCGTCGTCGGATAGGTTTTGTTCTCGGTTTCGCGCGTGTTTTCGTCGTCGGAGAAAATTGTTTCCCCTGTTTTCAATCGTCTTGCTGAGTAGTGCTCCGTGAAGCCCAAGCAGGATGGATCGTTGTTGCGTCGACGGATAGGTTTTGTTCTCGGTTTCGCGCGTGTTTTCGTCGATGGAGAACTTCTTTTTTCCCTGTTTTCGCGCGTCTTGCTGGATAGTGCTTCGTGAAAACGGTTTGTTTTCGGGACGCCAAGAAGTTTTTCTGTTCGCACTGTGTTGCGAAGAGATATTTGTGTTCAGTCGAGGATGGATTACCAACTGGTGAGTTCGTTTCATGCTTATGATAACACATTTTTTCTTGAAAGTGTAACTTTTGTGTAATATTAAAACAAACTTTGTTTGGTTCGTCACTATAAGTGTCGGCATTATGCTTGTTTTACACAATTTCAATATACATATATTTTTCTCTTTTTTACATTATTAAAAATATCTTTTGAAATGTTCGACATTGTGAATGTTGACGTATTTTTTAAAAATTCTACCATCTCGAGACAAAAATGCACAGTAATACTCATATGTAATTTTCAAACAAACTATGTATGGTTCGTCACTACAAGTGTCGGCATTATTGCTGTTTCATATGATTTAAAATATATAATGTAATTCTCAGTTTTCGCAATTAATAAAAACTTCTTTTGAATTGTTCGATATTATAGATGTTGACGTTTTTTTTTGAATCTACTACTAAAAACTTCTCGAGACAAAAATACAAAACTAGTTTTAAATGTAAGTCGTATATTTCCCCCTTGTCCATGGATCGCATCACCGACCAAAGGTGACTCCCAGATCTTTTCCTCCCCCACTAATAAACACCCTTCCCGTGGTGATTGTGGAGATGCAGAGGTATTCTCGGTCTCTAGAAGCAACAATCATTACACCCTAACATTCCTTCCCCATCCCAACTGACTGTAAGGACTTGGCCGGCGCCGTTATTGATCAATAATATTAGATCTGCTAAAATTGCACTTCGAGAGTAAGCGGAAACTCCCATCCCTTATTCATTTGGATCCCAGTGCAATTCTTACCAGTTCCGATCAATCACGGAGTAGCAACCATTGACATGTACAGTCAGTCTATGCTATGCTATGCTATGCTATGCTATTAATCCTCTGCTTTGCAATAGCATTCTTGTCTTCTTGTCTTTTGGTTATATTTTCTGTGACTTAATTTGAAAATGTTTCTTACCTGAGGACAAACAGGACCAAATGTGTCTGCTAATTTGGTCCCCTTCCACGGAGGCAACTTCTTCGGGGCCTCAAATCGAAGATTCCCCACTGGAGGTGCGGCGTATGGAACTGCTTTGAAAACCTGTTTGAAAATAAATGGAAAAATTGTAATTTGACACAAACGAATATTTTTAACAAAAGCATCACCTCTACTGGTTCCAGGTATTTCGAGTGCAGCTCGAGAATCACGCCACGAATTGCTCCCGATTTGGTTTCAACAATCCGGGAACTGTACCGAGGACCTGCACCGACTGGCGCTGCTGCTAATCCAATTACAGTCACAATTACCAACCAAAAGTGACAGCCCTGGAGTAATCCCCCTAATCGAATTGCTTGGTGCCTTAGCTGTCGCTGCTGAAGTTGCTGATGTTGGTTCCGCCAGTGGTCAGTCTGGTGGTCGTTAATAATTGTTGGCCCATTGTGGGCCCGCATTGTACACTGGTTGGAAGCGGTTGGGGAACATTACCGGTCCCCGACATGAGGATCGGCCATCACCTCACAACCCTCCCCGTCTAGATGTATATTGCTGCCTCTGATTCGTTCGATTCTCACGTATCTATTTAAGCACAAATGGTGTTTTCTCGTTATTGGAGAGCTTCTGAATGTATTTTCCTCCAAAAATGGCACGTGACCCAACTGAATGTATCGATTTCAACGATGATGGTGGAAGCAATACCAATTTTTTCCGCTTTTGCTCACAAATATTCCCCCCAGATCAATTTCAAACTGTCGTTTGGGATACTGCCGAAAAAAATCTCTTTGTTCACTCCACCGCCTATTTTTTTCGCCAATAACTTCCACTGCTTGCTAGGTTCACTCAATTCCTTGCCACCCGTATTGAAGTTCTGCAATTCTGGTTATTGAACAGAGAAACACTCCGGAATGAACTCAATAGAAACGGGATCGGTCATGGTTCAATTATTGCACAAATCCGTTCCAAATTTCGAGTTTGAACATCACCGGTTCAACACAGAAGCCCAACGAAAAAATCACTTTTTTTCCACTGTCCTATCCAGGTTAAAATAGTTTACCACTAGTTTTTAGCCCCCTCCCGAACACGAATCACTTCACTTAGTTTCCGGCGCTGCTTTTTTCATCGATGTAAATTTCACAATGGCAGCGCATATTTTAATAGGCCTCGTTGGTCGAAAATCTGCCTGGATTTAGCGCTGAGTGCACCTACTGGACACAGTCACAAAGTTGGTTCGAGCAATATAGTTTTTTTTGCCCTGGGTGGTTGGCGCGAAAAATATTACTCCGGGTTGTTGTCAAATGTGCGGTATTCACACGGGCTGCCCCTCATGAAGCGACTTTGGAATTCAATTTCGGTGCAGGACGGTATGGGAATGGCTGTTCTTTTTTTCACTGATCAGGCCTCCATTCGGATTTGAGCTGAGTACTTTATGAATTCCTGTAAATGAAACAATAAAACGGTAAAAAATGTGGTCAGTCTGTGCAAAATCGTCATTTGGGTAGTTTTTACTTTTGAGTTGAGATTGTTATTAAAACGGGTGGAGTCAGTATTCTTTAAGAGAAAAAAATTAGTTTTACAGTTTCCAAAACAAGTTTTTTGCTCAAAGCTGAAACAGTTTCGACGAAAATATATTATTGCATAGTACTTTGTATCTGTACTGTGGTGATAGATTCTCATTACGATCTCTTTAAGTTTAAACAAAAAAACTGGTTTTAAATTATTGATGATTTCTGATGGGGAAATGATGGATTCTTGAGCCTTAAAAGTGTTTTATTCAGTCGATATTTAGCGTTTTTTAAACGAACGTTTAACAACGGTTCGGATGATCTCTACTAGGGATAGATAATACATAAAAATCTTCATTACTCATTGAAGTTTTTCACAATTATTCAAACAAATAATAAAACTAGGAGTCCCTCGATCAAAAATCTAACGCAGAGCCCCGGGATCAAAAACATCTAAATGGTGTATCGACTATATATCGTCCAATTTTCGAAATTCAGGATCTCATGTCCATATCCTCAAGTTTTGTACGAATGGAAGAAACTATTTCTAGGGGTGTCCTAATTTCCAATGCAATGTTGTTCAATGAGACATGTTTTACATTTTTTCGATGTAAATTTGCTGGTATAAATGCAGTGAACATTTTTGAGCAGAAATATAATTTTTTTATTGTACTCAAAATCTAAATTATTGAATAGAATAAGAAACACCTCTGTTTTCTTAGCTGTTTGCCTATTAGGGTGCGGCTTATTTCTCAAAAGTTCTCAAAGGCAAAAATTTGTGTGCTCTCATGAAATCACATCACATTTTAAAAGAAACGTCAATGTTTGAACTAAAAATATGGTGGGGCAAGCACCTTTAAGGTGAATTTTCAAGTTATAAAATATGGCCTTCAGTGAAGTCACCATGACATCGTTGACTTCTAACCAATTTTAACACTTTTAGCACCATTATCTTCAAAATTAAATGTACAAAAACTTTGTAGAATACCAAATTTATTTAAAATCCAAACTAGTTTTAGTAAAAAGTATTTGCTTACGAACTTCTCCTCATTATACTAAATATATATGTTTGTTTGACCATAACTCCAAATTGAACCAATTTCAAAGTTTCTTGCTTGCTTTTGAAGCTAACTAAATTGTTTGAGAACTGTTCATACGATATATTTCACTAAAATTTGTTTTGACCAAGTTATTGAACAAAACATATACAGAAACATGATTTTTTAACGTAAAATACCAGTTTTGTTTAAATTTTTTGCCAATTAACAATATCTCTAAAAGTGAAACTGAGTTTTCTCATTCGTTAAACCTTTGAAAAGGACTTTGCAACAATTTTGAAATAATTTTGACAAACAAAAAAAAATGTTGCATGTGTTAAAAAATATATGCACTATTTAACTCGTTACTTCAACAACATGCTTTATATACTTATGTGTAAAATGCAATTTCCGGTGAAAAAAACTTAAATAATCAAAT
Source organism: Aedes aegypti (assembly GCF_002204515.2). NCBI lineage: Eukaryota > Metazoa > Arthropoda > Insecta > Diptera > Culicidae > Aedes > Aedes aegypti. The sequence continues at coordinate 351,892,534 of NC_035109.1, read as the reverse complement.
ATATGATTTTATCATTAAAATATCGTGTTTGTGGGTAGTTTTCGGTAGTTTTTGTTCAATAACTCAGACAAAACCATTTTAAATAAAATTGTTCGAGTTTGAAGACAACTCAGTTTGTCATCTAACATGTAAAAAGATTTGGAATCGGTTGAGTAATTATAATCCCCAGACAACCAAAGTGTACGTATAACGCAATCACCTGGAGGCTTTGTATGTGCAACATTTCACTTATAAGATGTCGCGAAAAGGCCTTCTACGTACAAAAGTGGAGGCGATATGCGTGCATACATTATGTGATGAACAATAACATACAATGCGAGTGTATAAATTTTCTACCGAACTAACCTGTGATCTTATCCGACTTAACTTATGATAACAAATGTCGATTTGACAGCTGCTACGGAGTGATCCGATTTTGTTTGTACGAGAGTACGAGACGAAACAAAATGTACAAGTGAACTCAGAAAAGAAGTGTTTTATGCGAGGAAGGTCATCAATCTGACGAGTTTATCCACGGTGTTTTGCGGGTTTGATGTAATTAGTATGAATAAACGAGTTGTAACGTAAACTTTCATGCGATTTCTGGTTGTCTGGGGCAGTGTTGATAGACTCACACTCAAAATCTCAATCAATACGCTCTCCCGTGAGAGCAAACTCATTAGAGATCTGCTTTGCAAATCTCATGCTTGAGATTTTGATGCCAATTCAACTCAATCAACTCAAACCGTAAAAAATGATTCAATCGCTTAACCCGTCTAAAACTCGTGAAATCCGAATGTTGTTGTTTACGTTAGAAATGATTAACATAATTTTACCAGACTAACACGAAATTATTGCCGTGTGTGAGTAAACTGTGGAAATACGAGACAATGAGTTAAACAGGTGAGCCAACTCATCCATGATTTTTTGACTGCTGAGTTGCATGATTGACAACTCACGCATGAAAAATCTCAAGCGTGAGTTGTGAGAAATTGAGTTTTTCACAACATTGGTCTGGGGAAGTTATGGTCAAACAAAGATGTGAAGGTTGTAGACACAAAAGTCAATTCGGACAAATTGAGATGTGAAGCCTTTCGGGTGATGGACCTGTGATGTAGCCATGAGGGGCTCTGAAAGGGTCGATTTTGTACGAATATTATATTATTGAGTCGATTGAAAATTTGTCAAAAAGATTTTTCTCAGTATTTAGTACGATAGTAATGAACAGAACTGACATTATTGTATGTTTATAATGTATTTTATGCCATTGGCGTAACTAACATGGAATATGGACACTAAAGCAAATATGGTTTTATTAGAATATTATACCAATAAGAAACCCATAACGATTGCGCCTATGCCATGGAAAAATACATTTTATATATAAGGTACAGTGGGGGAAGTGTAGCAGTGGGGTAAGTGGATCATTTGTCCATATTAAGCATAAATACTTGAATATGTTGAATGTTTTCGCACCATTGCTTCGTTTTAGGTTATATTCTTACGTCAACACAAATACTATTGCAAAACTGGTAATACACGTACACTAACACAAACAAACTTATTAGCAGCAAAAACCAAATAATTTCAAAATTGTTTTCTATCATTCAAAAATCCATTGCATCACTGTCTAAAATCGAATACTATTTGTTTTTTCAACACATGGTGAGCATTTTAGTTTTAATTGAGTGAATCACAATGAAAAATATGTGATTTTTAAAAATAAATACTGGTATATTGGACATGGTACACTTCCCCCTACTTTTTAATGGGATGGGGTAAGTGGATCAAGCATGGTTATCGCATATTACCAGACTGGTAATGCAAATTTGAATTAGTTTGATTATCTTCAAATGTTGTTTTCCTTCAACTTTTTTAATTCCTAGCTTAAATTTGTCAAAGTTCCATAGAAAATTTGAATTAATCCACCTAAAAGTATTTTGAATCTTTGTTTCTGGTATGAAAAGTATAGAAGAATAAATATTGCAAAATACAAACAAAACTTTTCGTGGATTATCTGAGCTGAATTGTGAGAGAGCAAAATAAACAAATTTTCCAATTTAAAGCATATTATCGTACCTTATTTGACGATATAAATTGTTCTAGACAGATGGTACAATTATATTCATGAATGGAATAAAAAGATTTCAGTTTGTTAAACAAAAGTAAATGTAACTAATATTTTTAAACTACGAGTGTTTTTCGAAAACATCGTTAGGAATAATCCTACAATACTTCTGTATACCTTATGAGAATAAAACAGATGGATTCTCTCCAAATTATTCTAGTTACAATATTTCTTTTAGTGTGAATTAATGTATAAATATTTTTCATAATATTTTGATACAATAAAGATACTTTTCAATTTCAAAAGTATCAAAATGTAATATAACTAGCACAAGAACGAGAGTAATATCATTCTTACTATACATAATTACACTTCATTTGTTTTGAGAATAGACTTTTTTATTGATGATCCACTTACCCCACCATGGTATGGCAAGTGGATCATTTGGCGTAAATGTTCAAGTCCTTCATACTCAATACATAACAATCAGAAAAGTCAAAATAATTGACGATTTGCAGCACATTAGTCCCTTATTTGTCATCCACAGAAAAAAGTTTGAATTACATTATTAACGTTAGCTGTACATAACAATGAAGTTGACTATTGATTTTTCTGTATCCACTTACCCCACGGTACCTTACATTAATGTCATTTCTGTTTTCTACAGAGTTGCTCGATGTCACTATCAATGCTTAAAATTTGTTGATTTGTACAGGCCGACTGCGATACAAATCGGATCATTCCATATCACATCAACATCTTGCTGTCTACTCTATCACCAGTGCATTGATGGCGATAGACTATGGATATCACTGATGGGTTAAGTTTAGCATAAAATTTTGCAGATAAAATGGCAATTTATCAGTACGATATTTTCGACAATGTTCCACATAGTTTGAAACTATGTGTTGGTCACTGAAAAACATTAATAGCATGGATAATAAGCACGTGATCACTCATTCTGCAGTGATTTTGATCTAGAGTGCGATGTCGCATCACTGCTGTTGGTTGTCAAATCAAAGTGATATTGAAAGTTTTAGACCATCAGCCATCAGCTGATATGATTGATATTAAGCAACTCTGGTTCTCTACCATCACAATAAATACTAAAAAAAATATTTTCTGTCAAATTTCCAATTAGCTCAATAATATATACGTACAAAATTGCCCCTTTCAGAGCCCCTCCTGGCTACACCACTGGTTCATCACCCGAAAGGCTTTGGGGTTTTTCATGTTTCGACATGTAGAATCTAACAAAAATAGTCCGGTTGAAAACCCCGTGTAACACCTTCGAGACCTTCCCTTGTAAGACAAAAGTTCTACGAAAATCTTCAAAAAATCATAGTTTTTTAACCTAGATGATAACATGGTGATAACATATAGTTTTTTGGAATAAAATATAACGAACATGTTCAATGAACATTGTAAAGAACCAACAGGGCAGTCGATGTGTGGTGAGTTCCGTATCACCCGTTCCTGTCAATGCGGATGACATGAATTTGGCATTGGACCGCGTACGGGAGGGAACGAAGATTGATTGAGAGAACGAAGGAGGGGTCAAAATAGAATTCGTCATTGTGTTCACAAATAGGCATGAATGCTAGTTTTCGCTGTGCAAACCATCACAATTTATCGAACATTTATTTGGAGAAACAAGTAGTAATTTCTTGAATTAAATAGATAAATTGATTATTCTAATTTGGAACTTAGAAGCTAATTTAAACTTATTATAGATTCTAAAAGTAATAGTACGGAGTTGCTGAACTACTGAATTGCTTTGTTCGCGAATTAAAACCTCTGTTCGTAAGTCATGCATTATACCCTAAAAATATACGTAAATATTATAAACTGAAATTTGTTAAACCTAGATAAGCGATTCCTACAATTAGTTCATAACGGTTCACGAAGTGTTTCGGGGTAGCATAGGAAGGACACGAAATGTAAGTCCAATGTAAGGTAACCCTGAATTGAACTATAATCAAGCATTAATACAATTATAGCTTGAAGCTGCATTTGCTGCTGAAAAGACGTGCGACCACTTTAACTCTTATCCGAAACAAACTTCAAGATTTCCGGTATCAGTCAACACCGCGAAGTAGGTAACCGATCGTTACTCACGACACCGTGTACTGGATACGCCGTGTAGTAGACGGCCGCTACTGAAGTCCTGTGTAGTAAACAGCCAACGAAATTGATACGATGCAGTCCGAAAAGGTGTGCGGCAAATGCTCGACGAGAGGCTTGCTCGGACAGATGGTCGGATGCGATATGTGCGACGTCTGGTTCCACGCTGCTTGTGTAGGGGAGTCAGATTCAAACCTCAATCCAGATAGGACCTGTAGGTGCGTCCATTGTGCGAAGGACGATGTCGGAGAGGTTTGTAGCCAGCACGCCAATAGGTCGATGAGGAGTTCGGCGAGTAGCAGAGCTCGGAGAGAGCTCCTTCTCCAACAATTGGAAGAGCAACGCGCCTTGCAACTAAAACAACGCGCGGAGGAAGATGCGATTAGGAAAAAACGTGCTGAGGAGGATGAAGCCTTTCTTCAACAAAAACTGGACCTAATTCTTGAAGACGACAACGAAAGCCGGCGTAGTAAGCTGAGCAGTCGGGCCAGCCGTAAAAAGGTAGAAGAATGGCTCCACGATGATCATGGTGGTCCATCAGGAGTGATCGGTGCGTCAACTAACAAAGTCATCCCACAACAAGCAGAGGCACATTTCGGCTCGACAGCACACATCCCGGGCTCAGTACCATCAACGTCGGGACTGCAGGGAGCAGCTCCAACATCGACGTCAACACCTCAGACAGGTAAAACGACTAAATTAGTACAAGTAGAGGCTTCCCAGACTAGCGTATCGCAATATTCAGGGCCTTTCGATACCTTTGCAAATTATACTAGGAACAATCTTGGCAATAGTAGACTACCAAAGCCTAATTTGGCTACAATGGGCGTGGTTGGACAGCATTTTCCTCCATATGCTTCCTCTCAAATTCCTCAAGTTAGCGATATGTTTGAAAACTGCAATACCAAATCGGCGGTTGCCGAAACAAAGGTTACTTTTTCCGGGTATATTCCTCAGTTGGAACCCGGTAAACTTTGAAACTTGTACGGTCCTCACTGTGAAAGTGTGCTAAATAATCAGACAATAACAGTCAATCAACCAGTTCCGCGAAGTACGATCGTTCCTCCGTTCGTTGGCGTCCAAACAGCGGTTCCGTTAGTGCCACCAAGTGTTACAGTTCCAAATGTGTTTGCGACGGTTTCATCGTCATCTGCAGCCGCTTGTCATCCAAGCTTTGAACAACGAGCATCAATGACCAACGCAGCAGAACATTCCTTGGGGCAAATTCAACCGAGTTGGATCAAGGTGTGCAACAATTTAATGGATCGCGAATGGGAGTACCGGATCAACTTGTGCCTAGTAGTGCGCAGTTAGCGGCAAGACAAGTAATGCCACGCGAGTTACCTAGCTTTTCCGGGGACCCGGAAGACTGGCCATTATTTGCTAGCTCGTTCTACAACTCTACGGCAGCGTGTGGGTTCACGGACGCGGAAAACCTAGCTAGACTCCAGAAGTGTCTTAAAGGGCATGCTCTAGATTCAGTGAAAAGCCGTCTGTTAATGCCTCAATCCGTTCCTCATGTGATGGAAACTTTACGCAAGCTATATGGAAGGCCGGAGGTTCTTATCCATACTCTCCTACGAAGGCTTCGCATCGTCCCACCACCGAGAACGGAGAATCTGCAGTCGGTCATTACGTTTGGACTGGCTGTACGGAACTTAGTTGATCATATGTTCGTGGCTCAACTGATGGATCATCTTCGCAATCCCATGCTGCTTCACGAACTGGTTGAGAAACTTCCGTCATCGATGAAAATGCAGTGGTCATGGTACAAACGATCGCAGGTGGAAGTCAACTGAAGAAGTATTGTTGCTACTGCTCAAACGAAAAACATGAAGTAGCTGAATGTCCACAGTTTAGAGCCCTAGATGTAGATCGAAGATGGAAAGCGATTCGATCTAACAGTTTATGCAGAACCTGCTTGATACCGCATAGAAAATGGCCTTGTCGCTCAGAGAAGGAATGTGGAGTCGACGGTTGTCGGTTGCGTCATCACGCTTTGCTGCATTCGCGGGTCGTAGCCGAGTTTGCAATCAATCGAGTTAAAGGACCGGAAAATCCCGTAGAAAATATCTCCCATCAGAATCATCATTCCACAATGAACTTCTGCTTTTTCCGCTACTTACCCGTGACACTTGAGGTGAACGGAAAACAGATAGAAACATTCGCCTTTTTGGATGACGGTTGCCAAACAACGCTCATGGATGCAGAACTGGCGGCTGATTTAAACGTTGCAGGGCCAGCTGAATCCCTCTGGCTTGGATGGACGGGAAACATTTCGAGAGAGGAAAAGGGATCACAACGAGTCACAGTGAATATCTCTGGTAGCGGATTGAAAAGCCAGTATCAGCTGAATAACGTGCGTACAGTTCAAAAGCTTCAACTGCAAGGTCAAACGTTCGAGTACGAGGAGTTGCGGAAAATGTATCCCCATCTAAGAGGTCTTCCGTTGCGTAGCTACGTCGACGCAGTTCCCAGGTTGATCATCGGCTTAGAACACGCACAACTTCTAACTTCACTGAAGGTGCGAGAGGGCAAAGCAAACGAACCAGTGGCCGTAAAGATAAGACTAGGATGGTGCGTTTACGGGAAACAAGCAGGAGAATCTCCTGCCGTCGAACGACTGCATGTACATATGGAAGGGGAATCGTGAACTTCACGATTTAATGAAGCAGTACTTTGCAGTTGAGGAAGCAGCAGTGGCAATCCCAATTGAGTCCGCTGATGATAGTCGTGCACGCCGGATTCTTGAAGAGACTACACGTAGAGTTGAAGGGAGGTTTGAAACCGGTTTGCTTTGAAAATACGACCGGCCAGTTTTCCCAGACAGCTACCCTCTAGCCCTCCGAAGACTGCTATCGTTGGAGAAGCGACTCGACAAAGATCAAGCCCTAAGAAGTAGAGTAATTTTGCTCATTCGTGATTACGAAGCGAAAGGGTACGCGCACAAAATCACACAGGAGGAGTTGACATCCAGCGATTCTGATCGCGTATGGTACTTACCTCTAGGAGTTGTGAGAAACCCGAAAAAACCGGAAAAAATACGCCTCATCTGGGACGCTGCGGCAAAGGTGCATAGACTGTCTCTAAACGACATGCTGCTAAAAGGGCCAGATATGATGACATCTCTATTCGCTGTATTGCTGAGGTTCAGGCAGAGAACAATCGCAATTTGTGGGGACATCCGTGAAATGTTCCATCAAATTCGGATCATTCCCCAGGATAAGCAGTCTCAGAGATTTTTGTTCCGTGAGCACCAAGATGATCTCCCGCAAGTTTACGTGATGGATGTGGCGACATTTGGTGCGACATGCTCTCCCTGCTCGTCTCAGTTCGTGAAGAACAAAAACGCGAGAGAGTTTGAGTCCCAGTTTCCGAAGGCTGCGGAAGCAATCATAAACGCACACTACGTAGACGATTACCTTGATAGCGTAGACACTGTGGAGGAGGCAGTACAACTGGTCAACGAGGTCAAGTATGTGCACGCGCTTGGTGGGTTTGAAATCCGGAATTTTTCGTCGAACTCGTCAGAAGTTCTTCGACGCCTGGGTGAAGCAGAGAGAACGTCGAAGTCTCTAGATCTAGATAGCTCGGAACGAGTACTTGGTATGGTGTGGAAACCTGCCGAAGATGTCTTCACCTTCGATGTGAGAATAGAAGATGACCTGAAGGATTTTCTGGAACAGAACGTCGTACCAACCAAACGTCAAGTGTTACGACTAGTAATGTCACTGTTCGATCCCTGTGGATTAATCGCACACTTCATTGTGCATGGAAAAGTTTTAATGCAGCATATCTGGAGAACCGGAACAGAATGGGACGACGAAATACCGATAGAGTTACACTGCATGTGGAGAGATTGGATTCAGTTACTGAAGCGGTTGATAGAAGTCCAAGTTCCACGTTGCCTTTTTGGAGCAACCAACAGTAAGGTTCCCGCCACTATACAACTGCACGTGTTCGTCGATGCGAGCGAACTAGCATATGCTTGTTGTGCCTATTTGAGGATAGTGCAGGCCGGAGTTGTCCATTGCGGTATCGTTGCAGCAAAAACGAAGGTTGCCCCCTTGAAGCCACTTTCAATACCTCGCCTTGAGCTGCAAGCTTGTGTGCTCGGATGTCGCTTGATGGAAACTATTTGCGTGTCACTTAAATTGACAATTGAACGGCGTTACCTTTGGACTGACTCCGCAACGGCACTTGCCTGGATTAGATCCGACAGCAGACGGTTTCATCCGTTTGTGGCATTCCGAGTCGGCGAAATATTGAACACGTCTAACGTAGATGAATGGTTTCACGTCCCATCAAAACTAAACGTGGCAGATGATGCCACGAAATGGGGAAGTGGTCCGAGTTTTAGTCCGAGCGGTCGTTGGTATATTGGTGAATCCTTCCAGTTTCAGCCAATGACAGAATGGCCACAACAAGTTAGGTTGCCGAGTAGTACGGAAGAAGAATTGCGCGCTGTTTTTCACTTCCATCAGGAACTGCCAGTAGCACTTATCGACGTGACCAGATTTTCCAATTGGAGTCGTTGACTACGAACGGCAGCGTACGTGTATTAAGGGTATGCGATATGGATTTTTTCCATGTCGATACGAAACGAAACGATACGCGGAATATCTTGCGCTGATAATGACGAAACGAAACGAAATTTAAAAATGTTTCGTGTAACTCGATACGAAATCAAATATCTCACGGAATTTTTCGAAACGAAACGAAATTTTTGAGTTTGTTTCGCGGAATACACGTTAATTTTTTTTTTCTTGTCAAAAACTGGAAATTTGACCATAGGCACAAAAAACGTATTTTTAAATCCTCTACCATATGGAAACCTTAGTGTTGCTCAGCGGAATCCTTACATGTTTTGCTAAGACTCTTTTCTGTTCGTTTGAAATTTTCTTAATAACTTTATAAGGTTTCATTTCAACATATCTGACATTCACACAAGGCAATGTGTGGGTTCAATTTAAATGTTACAACTAAGAAGTGGGTCGAAAAGCAGTTACAAACATTTAAAACAATCTCAAAAATATTGAGAGGAGCCCAAAATTAATTTGATTTTTAGAAAAGCCTCACAATTTTTTTAATCATGTGGATGTGATGTTATGCTAATATATACCATAAAACATGGAATAAAGATATTCATTTTTTTAATGTACTGTATGCTTTGTGGCATGAATAAATGAGATAGGGGACACAAGTCGATAAGTAATCATGAAAACACTAAACTGAATATCAGACTCTGTCGAAGTTGGAACATAACGCCAGAAAAAAGAAGAAAAATAAGTAGAACAAAAGAATATTTGCTTAAGTATTTGCTGGAGTATTGAATTAAATTAAATTTTAAAGAATCCATCAACACATACCTAAGAAATCAATATAGATAAATTTAAAAGAACTGCAAAAGTAATAAACTCCGAGAGATATTGCGGCAGCAACTTTACCAGGATTGCCTGTTTGTGTTAATTTTGAAGTTCCTAATAAATTTTCTGGAAAAGCCTTGAATAAACTGTGAATTAATTCTTGGAGGGATCAAATTTGGACGAATGCAAACTTTTAGAGTAAACCTTGTAGAAAATACTGAAGGTATTTCTATTATTTTGAAGAGCAAATACTGGAATTTCAGGACGATTTCTGGAAGAATTAAGGATTGTTGATATTATCTCATTTTCAGATTCTTTGTTTAAAACTGACTACAAAATCACATTTTCACTAAATTTTGAGCCTCGAGAGTATTTTAAAAAATATTTGAAAATTTCGAAAAAAAAAGTTTTGAACCTGGACTACATAGCATAGAGGAACCGCAAATAAGGCTGACAAGTTCACCCATGTTCGTTCAGACAATCCGTCTTTCAATGAGCTAAATTTATTTGGCTAATTTTTTTTCTCGGGATTTAGATGTGCGAAAATAGAAAAAAAAAATGTTGCGCTTTTCCATTGTGAAATACCCTAGGTACCCCACCAAACTTGAATCTATATCCGGAACCAATTTTGATGGTGCATGCAATGCATGAATCAAATTTATAACTGATTTGACGAAACTAGAGAATTTTGAAACATGATGTCGGTATTGAAAAGGTTAAGACTTTTGCCTTGCGGCATTTGGCTTCTAATACTTGTAATGATATATTATTAATATTCGCATTTTTTTTTTAAATTGGGGATCGTGAGGAAATTGTGTCACGTTATAAGAGGAGAGAGGAGTTGGTGGTGTGGTACAGCGTGAATAAACCTAGATTCACTTTTCGATAAAAAATAATGTATGCATCTTCGAAGGCATACCTCAGAATTTCAAACGCACAAATCTAACGAACTCGACAGCGGTTCAAGCTGAACACTTGATCGATTGGCCATCGAGTAACCAATCGATAGAGTTTTCAGCTTGAATGGACGTCTGGTTCTTTAGATTTGTGCTCTTGAAGATTTGAGGTGTGGCTTTGGATCACCCAAATCAACGCTATTTTTTACGGCGACAGCGACAAACAATCGCTGCGATTTCGCTGTTACATGTAGAGTTTTATGACACAACAACGAAATCGCGGCAATTTTTTGTCGCCATTGCGGAAAAAATCGCGTTGATTTGGGAGAGTTGTTCTTATGCTGTGTTAAAAATGACGTCATAGCGGGAAAGCAAGAGAGAGAACTAATGCGCGCATCAATAATCTGCACCACCTGAGCAAATCCAGAACATCAGGGACTCACGCTCCGCAGCTTTTTTTACATTTGTGTACAAGCAGTTTTTGCGATATATTAACGGATTTGCTCAAAAGGACACGCGATGCTTCCCGAAGGAAACCGTGGTTTTGCTTCCTTCATTCTTATGGAAGATAACATTGCGGTAGTTCATCAAACGCAGTTGTTGCTTTCCTGGGCTATTCGCCGCAAGTAATTTAGGACAAATTGGCGTTTTTGGAAACTTTACAACGGCAGTGCAGTTTATCATATCCTGCGGACCAGTCAATACTACAGTCATCCAACAGTTATGGATAGCACACAGATATGGATCAAAGTTGGATAAAACGGAGAATATCTCATCAAATAGAGTAGCAATTACGCAGAACCTATTTTACCTGCGCGAACCATAAATCTATACAGCATCGCAATCAACAATAACATGCTTAAACACTTTTGTTCCATTCGTAGGATACAAAATTTCATACATATGCCTAGAAGCGTCGATTCATATTTGTGGGGCATTGAAACCCATACCACAGTTGGTCGGTGTCCAGACAGACCGGCTAAATGATATTTTGGCGTTCTAAAGATACGTTAAGGACTCAATCAAATGTGATTTTTCCTAAGCTATTTTTATGCAGATGTATCATCAAATAGATAAGTTCCATTATTACAGCAAATAAAACAAATATTTGGATATTTCGCATGCCTGGGAAACGTTTTTCTGGAACCATGAAAAAATACTTGGTTCAGTCTGTCTGAACACCGACCAGTTATGAATCTAAGATAAGACGATTCCTAAAGAAACGCCAAAACGTATGCATTCACTAGCACACCATTCGTTTGCCTCGCAGATATTTTGCTGTTATAGTGTTCTGATCCATGATATGAGTCGATTTGATCCGTAATACGGACCCATTTTTGACTGTAGCTAGGAGTAGAAGCGAACGCTTTGCCTTTTTATGTTCGAAATGAAACTCGAATTTCACGAAATTCCGTTTTATTCCGTTTGTTTTCAATTTTCCGTGGAAATATTTTAACAATTTGGCGAAACGAAACGAAAAAGCAAAATACAAATTTCGCCTGTGCGAGTTCCGTGGAATTCCGCGGAATTTCGTTTCGAAGCGTATTTGGCGGAATCATTCGGTATTTCGCATACCCTTAACGTGTATCGGGCGGTGCAGAAGTTCAGCGGTCGCGGCACTAACAGAGAACTGACAAGCGATGAGTTATTGCAGGCCGAAAACTATCTATGGCGTCAAGCTCAAATGCACGCTTATCCAGACGAATACAGTGTGTTAAAGCACAAACTTCAAAATCCGGATGGTACACCAAAGCAACTAGAGAAGAGCAGTCCGTTGTTTCAGGAATCTCCGTTCATGGATGACGCAGGGGTAATAAGGATGAACAGCAGAATTTCAAGTGCCCCTTCTGCACCTTTTGAAACTAAATACCCAGTTATCCTTCCAAAAGATCACATCTTAACACGTTTACTGGTAGATAGCTATCACCGACGATTTCTGCACGGGCAAAATGAAACTGTTTTCAACGAAGTTCGTCTAAGGTTCAGAATTCACCAGTTACGTCCGGTCATCAAAAGAGTTGCCAGAGATTGCCAACGCTGCAAAATCTTAAAATCAGTACCGCAGGCACCAATGATGGTTCCACTTCCAGCAGTTCGGCTTACTCCTCAAGTCCGGGCATTCAGTTACACTGGTGTTGATTATTTTGGCCCAATTTTAGTGAAGCAGGGGCGCAATTTGGTTAAGCGCTGGGTGGCGCTGTTCACGTGCCTGACGATACGGGCGGTGCATTTAGAGGTCGTCCACAGCTTGTCAACGCAATCCTGCGTCATGGCCATACGACGCTTCATAAGTCGAAGAGGTGCACCCGCAGCCTTTTATTCTGACAATGGGACATGTTTTAAAGGGGCCAGCAATATTCTAGCAGACCAACTGCAGAAAATTCATGAGGACTGTGCGTTGACCTTTACAAATGCTAGAACTACTTGGCACTTCAACCCCCCATCTGCGCCTCATATGGGCGGATGTTGGGAGCGGAAGGTCCGCTCCATCAAAGTGGCCATGGCGGCTTTAGCAGAACATCCTCGGCATTCAAGCGATGAGGTATTGGAAACCGTGATATTAGAAGCGGAAGCCATTGTCAACTCACGCCCGCTGACTTAAAGCCTGTCCACGATAAATTTCGGACACGGATGGCGGGTGTACCACAGAAAGTTCGAGAATTTTACAGAAAGAAGGATTAACATCCTTGTCAACTGTTTATTTTGTAGATATAACTCTTTTATTCTGAAATAAACAATTGTTTTTGTTGAATTATGAGTAACTTTTTTTTGCTGCCATTATTTGGGTGTCCGAGATTTAACGTGGACAGGCTTTATATTCCGCTAGACAACGCAGAAGAGCAAGCTCTTACACCGAACCATTTTCTTCTCTACGGTGAGCGAGGAGTTGTTCAACCAAGATCTTCGTTTATGGTGGAAGGTGAGACATTGCGCGATAGTTGGAAGCAGGCACAATACCTCACTGATCAATTTTGGAAGCGATGGGTGCGAGAGTATCTGCCTACGTTAACCAGACGCACTAAGTGGTTCCAACCCACCAAGCCCTTGGAACCAGGAGATGTTGTGTTCGTGGTTGATGTCAACAAGCGGAATGGGTGGCTAAGAGGACGAATCATTCGGGTTTTCAGCGGCAAAGACGGCCAGGTACGGAGAGCAGTTGTACAAACCAGTGAGGGAGTTTTGTCACGACCGGCCGTCATTGCTAGATGTTCACCCAAACAGGAAGAAGACGGAAGCGGAAGTTCCCCGGAACTACACGGGCGGGGGAATGTAAAGAACCAACAGGGCAGTCGATGTGTGGTGAGTTCCGTATCACCCGTTCCTGTCAATGCGGATGACATGAATTTGGCATTGGACCGCGTACGGGAGGGAACGAAGGTTGATTGAGAGAACGAAGGAGGGGTCAAAATAGAATTCGTCATTGTGTTCACAAATAGGCATGAATGCTAGTTTTCGCTGTGCAAACCATCACAATTTATCGAACATTTATTTGGAGAAACAAGTAGTAATTTCTTGAATTAAATAGGTAAATTGATTATTCTAATTTGGAACTTAGAAGCTAATTTAAACTTATTATAGATTCTAAAAGTAATAGTACGGAGTTGCTGAACTACTGAATTGCTTTGTTCGCGAATTAAAACCTCTGTTCGTAAGTCATGCATACTGAGTCCTTTTGAAATTTGGCAAGGAAATCCCAATAAGGTAGTTGAATTCATTTTAAGAATCATACCAGATTGGGGTACGTCGCACTATCAGTCAACTGCAGTTACTCTCAATAGTAACTTGTCGTCCTGAAAATATGCGAAAAATAAACAGGGGTATACCACAATAGATCAACTTAATGGTCGCAGTGGTTCAAATCCCAACAAAAGAAAAAAAAAAAAAAAAGTCATGCATTATACCCTAAAAATATACGTAAATATTATAAACTGAAATTTGTTAAACCTAGATAAGCGATTCCTACAATTAGTTCATAACGGTTCACGAAGTGTTTCGGGGTAGCATAGGAAGGACACGAAATGTAAGTCCAATGTAAGGTAACACTGAATTGAACTATAATCAAGCATTAATACAATTACAGCTTGAAGCTGCATTTGCTGCTAAAAAGACGTGCGACCACTTTAACTCTTATCCGAAACAAACATGTTTGAGCAGATATAAAAATTTTTAGTAACAATTTTTTTTTTTTGAAGGCCTATGAGAACCTCTAAATTTTCAACCTGTACAACAATGTTTAAAGCAATTACATATTGTTTTTGTGTCATTGGTTCTTTTGCAGACATCTAGTGAATTTTTGATTAAACCTTAATTTTATTTTACTCAAAACACAATAAAAATCCCTATATTTTACCTTTTACTCATTTTTTTTACTAAAAGTTACAAAAACCTAACTTTTAACAAATGTTTTTTTTTTTTCTGTGAATCTTAATTTAATGCGATGACTTGCAAAAATGATTAATAAAAAACACATGTAATCGCTTTGCGTTTTGATTTACATGCAAACAAGCTTGAAATCAGAATATTTCTCAAACTTTGTACAAGAAATTTTGAGTGTAATCTGACATTACTACATCAGGGACGTCTTAGAGATTGCTTTGAACATTGATTTCCAAGCAATCGGTTTAAAAATACAATTCTTTGTAATGTTATTGAGTAGAATAAAATTTATAGCGTAACAAAAAATATTTCCATGCTCTATCATGTTGACTTGACCCCTACAATCAATTTTATGTCGAGAAAATTTATATTTCATAACATAAATTTTGAATGACGTTAGCCCGATTTTTAATAGTTTCAAAGGTTAAACTAATCTAGCGCTATTTCAAAAATTACTTTTACTACTCAAATTTATGGATGGGTTTGAATAATGAAATTTATGCTAAAAAAACGACATCTCGTCTCTTCAAATTTAGGTTTACTTCAAATAGTTGTAGAAATTGGGGTTTTGCTAAGTTTTTTTTCTGTTAAAGTAATGTTGAATGTAATCAAAATGTTTTATCCTAACCCGAAAATGTACACTTAGCTTTTTCAGCTAACTTGCCCGACCAGTGGATATCAACAAAATTGTAGCACAAATATATCAAGATTTGTTGAAAATGTCAAACTCTGTCAGAAGCACTTTGAATTGATGGAGGAAATTTCACCAAAAATTGAAACAAAACCAGTTATAATATCAAAAGCAGCTTCAAATTTGTTTCAATTTGAAACATAATTATAACACAATTCATTAAAAAACATCTGAGAGCGATTGCTGATAACAAATTTTGTAATAATAAATCTTCGAGCTGTTTAGTAGAATACCTTTAAGTAGATTAAAAACCCGAATTTAGTACTATTTATACCATTTAATTCCACTAGAGTTTGTATCCTTTGACAGATACGCGTATTTCGTGAGTGCTTCGTGAGGCCCAAGCAGGACAGTTCGGTTTTACGTCGTCCGTTAGATTTTGCTCACAATTTCGCGCGTTTTCGTCGCCGGAGATTTTTTTTCCTGTTTGGAGCGTCTTACTGGGTAGTGCTTCGTGAGGCCCAAGCAGGACAGTTCGGTTTTACGTCGCCCGATCGATTTTGCTCACAATTTCGCGCGTTTTCGTCGCCGGAGAATTTGTTTTTCCTGTTTTGGAGCGTCTTGCTGGGTAGTGCTTCGTGAGGCCCAAGCAGGACAGTTCGGTTTTGCGTCGTCCGTTAGATTTTGCTCACAATTTCACGCGTTTTCGTCGCCGGAGATTTTTTTTTTTTTTTTTCCTGTTTGGAGCGTCTTGCTGGGTAGGTATTTGGGAAGGCCCAAGCAAGACGGTTTGTTTTCGGAACGCCAAGAAGTTTTGCTGTCAGTGTCAGTTTTGTGTTCAGTCGAGAATGGATTACCAACTGGTGAGTTCGTTTCATGCTTATGATAACACATTTTTTCTTGAAAGCGTAACTTTTATGTAATATTAAAACAAACTTTGTATGGTTCGTCACTATAAGTGTCGGCATTATGCTATTTTCTTATACAATTTCAATATACATATATTTTTCTCTTTTTGACATTATTAAAAATTATCTTTTGAATTGTTCGACATTGTGAATGTTGACGTATTTTTTAAAACTTCTACCATATCGAGACAAAATGCACAGTAATACTCATATGTCATTTTCAAACAAACTATGTATGGTTCGTCACTACAAGTGTCGGCATTATTCCTGTTTCATATAAGTTGAAATATATACATGTAATTTTCAGTTTTCGACATTAATAAAAACGTCTTTTGAATTGTTCGACATTATAGATGTTGACCTATTTTTTAAAGCTTCTACCAAAAACTTCTCGAGACAAGAATACAAAACTAGCTTTAAATATAAGTCGTATATTTCCCCCTTGTCCATGGATCGCATCACCGACCAGAGGTGACTCCCAGATCTTTTCCTCCCTCACTAATAAACACCCTTCCCGTGGTGATTGTGGAGATGCAGAGGTATTCTCGGTCTCTAGAAGCAACAATCATTACACCCTAACATTCCTTCCCCATCCCAACTGACTGTAAGGACTTGGCCGGCGCCGTTATTGATCAATAATATTAGATCTGCTAAAATTGCACTTCGAGAGTAAGCGGAAACTCCCATCCCTTATTCATTTGGATCGTAGTGCAATTCTTACCAGTTCCGATCAATCACGGAGTAGCAACCATTGACATGTACAGTCAGTCTATGCTATGCTATGCTATGCTATGCTTTGACAGATACGCGTATTTCGACCTCAACTTTAAGGCCGTCTTCAGTGTCGTGTACTACACTCGACTTCGAGTCTTTTTTGACTACACTCAAAATTGCTTTTACCTAGAAAACAACACAAACAACTTATGTTCTGAGTTTGCCCGTCTGTAAATAAAAAATCAAGCCTATAAATGTAGTTTATTCGGCATGAATTTATTTGTAGTAGTCCACAAAACGTGTTTGAGCGGATTTTAAATTTTTGATTACACTCACACTTTCTTTTACTTAATACCACTATGAACCCTTTTTTTGAACCAGTTTTCCAGTAACTGAAAATTCAATGCGATGATATATAGTTTTTTTTTGACATTAAATTGATTGTGAAGGTCAAATGAAAATGTTTGAGTAAAATAATAATTTCAAAATACACTCAATTTGGATTTACACACAAAAAAATGTTTTTTAGATCATTTTAGAAGTCAAGTGAAAGCAGTAATAAATATTTTTGATAGTACACGATTTCTATCACTCAAGATACTACGAAAACTTATTTTCTTGATCCGTTTGCTGGTAAATTGCAGTTCAAACCTAAGACATGTAGCTTGTATATTGAACATTTATTCGTCGAAGTCAAGTGAATGTATTTGAAATGTTATCTGCCATGTTTGTCTAGACTCAAAATTTCTTTTACCAAAACTACTACTATTTACAAGTTAATTCATTGCAAAAATAAAAACTACATGTCATAGCCATCAATTTTGATTTACATACAAAAAAGTTAGGGAAACACGTTTTCTGTGAGGTTTTCATGGTAAAATAAATTCGGAGTGTGTCATTGGAAACCATTTATTTTACTCGATCATGATAATTTGACTAACACCAACAATTTTATGTCGAAAACATCATATGTCATCGCATTGAACTTAGAGTTACGGCAAACGGCCCCAAAAAATAGAGTATTTCTTATTATTTTAAGTATGAACAATTTCGAGTGTGGTCAAAAAAATCTTTTTTCGACTCAAACTTGATTTAAAGCCGAAAAAACTACATGTCATTGCCTTCAATTTTGATTTACAGATAAAAAGTTAAAGAAATACATTATCTGTGATTTTTTTTTTTGAAAAAAAAAACAGTTTTGAGTGTTTTTGGATTTGTTTCTGGCTCAAAAATTTTCATTTGGCTTTAACAATTTTCTGTCAAAAAAATGTCGTCGCATTTATTTTTGAGTCACAGGAAAATTGGTCGAAAAAATAACTTTTTTTTAGCATAGGTAAGAGTAATTTTGAGTGTAATAAAATGCACCATTTTCTTCTCAAACATGTTCAGTTGACTCCCTTAATTAAAATCATGCTTAACAAAACTACATGTCATTACCTTTAGTTTTGATCTACGGACAAAAAAAAACAAGGACTACGTTTAATGTGTGTTTCCTGGGTAAAACCAATTTTTTGAGTGTGATTGTATATATATTTTTCAATCAAAAATTTTCATTTCACTTTCACAAATAAATTTAAGTGTCGAAAACACTATATGTTATTGAAAAACTATGTGTCACCACTCAAAATGTTGGTTTATTGTTGAATTTGTGAAAAAGTGCGCTTTTTTTAAACTAGGAAGTGCCTTTCGCTTAATAAATTTGGGTAAACACATCTATTTTAAAAACCGAAACATGAACATCTGTCTTGAATAGTATCCGGTTCCACTGCTGAATATTTTTTTTTGAAAATCGCAAGACATGGAATGGAACTAATTTACGATGACGTCACGTTGCAATTTTCAGCGGGAAGAAAACCTTTACTGCGGGCCATGTTTACAAAAAATGATCTATTTCACTGCACATTTATCCACTCAGTGTTCATCCAGTGAACATTTATTCACTGGATTTTGGTCCGGATGTCATTTTACGTAAACACGGCTCACATTTAGAGTGGAAAAGGAAAAAATATAATGAGAGAAGACCGTGGGTAAGTCCATTCAAGTGTATACTTTTTCTCTTTATCCTTCATCTGCCATAAATCTTGCATGCAAGTGGGTGGGGCAGAATCTATGATAAAAGGTCGTAGAACAAAAGGTCGAATGAACAAATGCTCGAAGGGACAAAAGGTCGAATTGACAAAAATTCGAACGGCAAAAAAGCTCGGATGTAAATAAAAAAGCAAGTTGTCACTAAACCAAGCACAAGCGCTACATCTAAAATAGACGTGACGGAAACGCGCTTATTTTCAGAAAAATCATGCTGAGCGAGGTTCAATTTCATCTGGTCAACGATCTTTTCGGGGTGAAATTTTGTTAGACTTCTCAGGTCGTATTGCATTCAGAGTCACTGTGTACCTAGGGGATGCAAACTGGATATCAACAAGCAGCCTGGCTGCTGTCATGTTCATCATTTTCATCAAAATGATCCGAGTATGCCTAGAAGCGTGCGGTCATTATACCGTCACGCTAAAAACTGTTATACGTTTTATGTGACACAGAAACAATCAACTGTTGAAGAAACGTTTTACTTGGTCTTATTGATGCGTAATATTTTTATACTAGCATATGATCAGAAACTATCTGTTTAAGCTGATTAATTGGACTTATTGCCAAATTGCAGACACTTAGTGTAAAGCATTTTGAGTGTGCACCTTGAAAATGGTTTCCTGCGATACAAGCAAACGAACAACGGTTAGCACTGGTGGAAAAAATGTTTTCAAATTGAATGATCAAAATTTTCGAGACCGCACCCCTCAGTTGTGTACGTGCTGTAGCCTTATGTGCAATAGCCACATTCCTTTCAGGCTCACCCTTGCACTGTACATTTTTAGGCTTATTTTGGTGTTCCTCGTTTTTCTTGAGATATTTCTCAATGCGTCTCACGCACTCCGTCGCATTCGCTATTCAAAAACCGCGCAATAATTGATGTGAAACCAAAATTTTAAAACGAGAGTCGCAATTGTAACTCTCGGATCGCGCGTCTCCGACCGTATCATGTGGACCATCTAGACACCTGCATAATGAGGAAATAGTAGTTTACGCAACAAGTTGCAGAATGATGATTTTTGCAGCACGAGTCGTAAATTTATCCTTCGAGGCTTGCCGAGTTCTGCAACGAGTTACGTACAACATTTTTTGCAATTTCATAGAAGACCACTTGAGGGTATCAGGAAGTATATCAGAATGCATTCACCATCATTTTACAATTTCTGAAAAATGTTGTGTAATAATTCATTACGCAACTCAAAACAGTTACGTAATGAGAAAGCGTTGCGTAATTAATCATTACAGCACTGGTTTCAGTCGCGTAATGACTATTCCCACACTGTATACTTCAGTGCAGGAAAGTAGGCCGTTTCATGACAGATTGGTGTGATGAAAAGCTATTACGATGAGAAATTACAAAAAATGTTTTAGAGACTCTTCGTTTCTTAGCAGTTGTTTTGAATGTTGGATACCGATGGCGAGTGTAGCAACGAGCAGCGCATGTAACGAATCTCCCCTAGCGTGCGCGTTCAGAATTTTCGTGAACCTCCAGCTAGGCTTTTTCTGCTGCATGTGTTAAAGTGCTATGCAATAGCCTCTCCTCGAAGTGAAACCATCAGGTGGTTCGGAAGAGAAATGAGTCTGAGTCCAAGAGTAATGTATGTGTTTTCTGTAAACCTCGGTTCAGAGTATGGGTGGATTTCAGGTCCACACTCGCATTTCTTGAATTATCTTCTCATGATTCGGGTTGCAGATCATCTTCTAATAAAAAGGAAGATGCACAAATGCAAAAAATATCAATAAATCAGAAAAGGTCACAGTAAATGCTTAAGTAACTTAGAAGCAGACATTACCCTAGTTGGGACGTAATTCTAGAAAAAGGATGATTATTAGTCCCTTTTAGTCCATTCGACCTTTTGTCATTCGACCTTCTGTCGAGAGTGCGTAATTGCAGCAAACTGTCTCCGTATGTGCGGCGTGGCGCGCAATGCAAAACCGAGAAACGAACGAAGAAAAATAAGGGAAAAGAATCAGTTCGTTCATTTCCCGGGTCACTTATTGTCTGATCCGTGCTGATCAAATGAATTGACTTTCGCCAAAAAAAGAGGCTCACTCGTTCTTTTGAGTGATCTGGATCTTTTTTTTCTGTTCGGAACATAAACCACTGCGACCAATGTTTGATCTATTGTAGTATATCTCGTGTCCTTTGTTTAGTGCATGTCGTGTTACTTTGACACTATCGAGAAGTGATAAGGTATTCGGTTTTTTTTGCAGTTGTCATTCTCAACTTGATAACAGGAAAGAATTCTAATTGAAAGGTTCCGCTTTATATAAGGTACCCCGGGGCAAGTGAGAATCCGGGGTAAGTGGGGCGTTTCGTCATAGCTCAACTAGGAAAAGTTTTCCATGGGGGTATTCTTCTAGAAAGTTGAAGATACAATGAAAAGGAATGTATTTAGCACTAAACTTATTGTTATTTTTATTACCATGTGGTTCATGTAACAGTTGTCAGTTCAGCGCCATTTTCAACTTGCATGATAAATTGTGAAATGTTTCACGTCTTGCATTGACTCGCAAAAAATAAATGTGTTTTAAATCGAATTTCCATCAGTAAGCTATAATTTTAAGAATTATTAAAAGCTGCTAACGAAAAACCAGTATTTTGTTTTCGATGGTCTCCCGACTAAGGGTACATAACAAAATTATATCAGAATATGTTATTATGTTATAAGTTTTTTTTCGAACATAGGTTGTTACAAACTTGATGCAGGATGTTGTTAAAATAACAAAAACTGTATGAATAGTAACAAAAACATAACAAAATGTGTTTTAATTCTAACAAAAACATATTAAACCAAGTTATAATGTTTGATACAAAGTATCAAAATTATAATAATGTTCGATATACGATAATGTTGTATATTATTGATGTGCATAACTTTCTATTTATTTTGTTATAAAGTTGTCAAAAATGAACAAAAAATATCATAAAGGGAAATACAACACATTATGTTATATTTCTGTTTTATTATGTTCTATGGATAACGGAGCCTAACAAAATTATATCATATTATGATATGGATATCATATTCTGATAAAATTTTATTATATTTTTGTTACAAGCCTCTAGTCGGGCTATCTTACCCCAAAATATATTTGTACCTGAGGTAAGTGGGACGTATCAGAACAAAAACCAGAATCAAAACTTTTCGTACACGTTTCATACATTTTCCTAGAGAATAGCACTAAAATATTCAAACAAATAATTTTTATCAAAAAAGATCAACCTCAAATTAGGTAATTGCAAAAGAGGGAGAAGGAAAGTGTTATTATTCTTTATTTTTTAATTTATTTTTTATTTTTGAAATACAACTTCAAAAATGAACAAACACACAGCTGAAATTTGAAATGCATCATGAGAACGATTACTTTTCTATTTTATTTGAACTTTATTTGTTATTTCTGCCAAATTAAGTAGTGATGGGAAACAATTCCACCCCATAAGGTGGTTTTCTGCCATGCATACAAATAATAACAAAATATATTTATAATTTCGTCAATTATTGATTGTTTATGTGCTACACTTTAATTAACAACTTATAAATTATATAGTTTGAACATGTTTAATTCCTCTTTACGCTTTTATTGAGGAATTTTCAGTTAATATTAAATGTGAGGTGACATACTATTAAAAAAAGGGTTTATTCATAAAACGTAACGTATTTTATGGTTGATCCCTTATGTACATCAAATATGTACTTAAAACTAAAAATCTATGACTAATCAATCCTATTATTGTAATGGTCGACTTACTGATGTGGATTGACGCATGAAACTGGATGTGTCCCACTTGCCCCGTTTAGCTAGGTAACTGCGTCCAATGGCTCATTCTAATACTTTCTTCCAAGGTTTTCACAATTTTGAAATTATTCGATTAGTTTCATGCACACACCAGCAAATATTTTTGCCAAAACGTGATTGTGTTGTTGGATTTGAAAAATATTGACATTTGAAAATTTTATTGAACAATTTGTTTGAACTATCGTTTTTTTCGTTCCCACTTGCCCCGCGGTACCTTACCCTTCGAAAAGTGTGGTGGATACTCTCTCCGCAGGCGCGCCACTTTATCAGTCGAAATCAGATCCCTTGGTAAAGTCAAGAAATGACACCGATATTGTCCATGCATCAGAACCCTAGTCCTTACTTCTTCAAATTAGAGAACTAAATAAATAAAAGATTAGAAAACAAATTGTTGATTTCGACTCATTTTTTCCTTGCCTCAAGATCATTCTCGGTTACTGGAAAACCGAGACTTGTCACTTTTTACAAGGTTTAAAATGTAACAAGTACTAATAGTGTTCCTTTGATTACTATAATATTCTGTCCTCTTCGTTTGAAGCAGTCTGGACTAGGGTTCTCTGGTAGATCTATACCCCATAACGCACCACGAAAAGGTAATCTACCCGCGTTGTGGGTAAATCTGGATCTGGGATCTGGATCTTGTGAACGGCTCCGATTCTTTTTGCACATCTCTACCTACACATAATGATGTTTAATGCAACATTGGTATTAGATGATAATTATTTGAGGTTGACAATGGGTTTTTAAAAATCTGTTAACGTTACGTCTGATTGCCTGTGACATAGATATGAGCCTCCTATTGTGTCGGCAAAGTGTATGGGATCCAATTTTTTGCTTCCCATTTGTCCTTCGGCTACCAAATAAGGACATTCCACAGCTCAGATCCTTCCGTGCGTGGTTGATCGGGTGCAAATTACTGGAACCAATACGAAAACACATAAATCTGCCCTGTGTCAAACGTTTATTCCGCTCTATCTGCCTGGGTGGCGACTGTTTTCCTTCTATTTCCATCGGATTTCGTCGCATTACGCTGTGGGCGAGGTGTCGTCCAGACGGAAACGGTTTGAATGGAGGAAAGTTGTTTTTTTGGCGGTTTGAACGGAGATTGAGGTCGCGCTCGCGTCCGGGCTTTTTTTACGTTCGTCAACCAGTTTCTGACACAAAGCTCGCCCAAGCAGAAGTTTAATTTTCTGTTTCATTTAAAATCCATGAAAAGCGAAACCGAACAAAATGGAGGGAAATGTGTATACACGCAAGAATGGTTCATTTGACGAGTGTGGTGAGTGAAGTAGCCCTCCGACGCCATTCAATCTTTATAACGAACGGAATCGAGAGGGAATTGGTGATTGCAACTGGGATGGATCCCAATTTGATGCTGATGTGAGGCCCGCAGAGAGGTTATGGCGGCTGATGAATGCATATCATGACGCAGTATGTGATCAGTGCTTGATGGTTGAATCGAAGTTCAAATGAGAAATCGATTTTTTGTTCGTTTGCGATGATGATAAATAGCTATTATCCCTTCTCGAATAAAAATTTCATTTTGTTTCATGTTTGCAATTTACATGGACTTTGACTTCCTATATGGAATTTATGGCTTCCAATACCACTGCAAAGCATGTAATCAAGCATCAAAATATCACTATTTACTCAAAAAGGTTACAAAAGTTCGTTTAGGACAGTCAATTTTAAAAGCGTTATAACTAGAATGGGTAAATATTTGTACACACGTTTGTTCAGCTAAATTGTAGCCAATATGTTGAAATTTCCCTGAGTGTTATCTATTTCTTTTCAAATGTTATAGTTTTTCTGAAAATATTGATAATTCCATCTACGGCGAACATTTTCCCCACCTTACTCTACTGGTTCTGAGATTATCTTCAAACTGTCACGTTAGTTCTAATGTAATAATGTGCCGAAATCCCCAATTTTAAGTCATTTAGGTGATATGTTCCATCGCCCCATCACGCAGGATAACCGAAACTATGTCAGCTCGGTGAATTTGATTAATTTGCCCACCACTTCAGTCAAATATCCACAAGTGCATACTATCAATAACGCTTGAAGTGTGTACCATGGTGGTGAACAAACACTGAGTTGTGAAGTTTATCGTTCTCCCGTAATGCATTAATGTTCTCTACGACGGACTCGGTGACAAACAGGTGTCATAACTTCGAAGCTCCAAATTTGAGCACTACACAGTATAAAAATAAATTATAATATCACGACAGTTAAGATACCCATCAGTCCCGTCTCAAATATGGTGTTCAATTTCAAATACAAATACTGCAAATCCATTTGCTTCAAGCTGACTTACGAAAATGGGTTTGAAAATGAACTACGAAAATGTCTAAAATTTTGTCATTGGAGACCTGAACTCGGTCCAAGATTTAAGCTTCGTATTCTTCACACGTGTTCTGACCCTGATCTAGCGTCACAATTATTGGACCGAGTGAATTCGGTTTATCGGTGTATAAGCCCACATTTTATTTTCTTGATAGTTTTACTAAAGACAAAGGAACTTGTAAAAAATAGAGCAAAAAAAATGGCTATTAAAATGTTATCATGATTTAAACTTTTTGTTGGAGCTGCTTGTGGAGGGGTTAACTATTAAGTGTTCAAACAATAATCTAAGAAGAGAATGGGATTATATCACTCTTAGTTTCAATAAACACGGGTTTTCGTTAAAAATACTAATAGAATTCTTGGTTCAACACTTCTTTGCCTTCTGAATAACATGAGCGACAACAGCACCCAAAGGTTCCAAACTTTACTTCCATTGCCATTCAACCTCTTACAAAGACACCACCATCGACGACAGCTTCTCGAGAGGACCCTTGTCAGGCCGGGATTACTTCACTCCATTTATTCACCCCCCAATACGAGTAGGTGTGGACTTCGCATGAACAAAAGTGTTCCACACCTTGTCCCATTCGTGTTGGGGTAGGAAGAAAAACATAAGCCTACACACAACTGGCAAACCATTAATCACAATTTTCCTTCGGAGGTAGGGTAGAAGCACCGGTTTTGGCCATACCCCAGTTGTAGCCATAGGGGATTATACATCGTTTTACTTAGCCAATCAGCATGAAACCTTTTGTGTTCAGTAGATCACATACACATGATAGAGCTACATTCATTTACTCGTCCAAATTGATTCAAAACATAATAAAAATAATTCATTTTCCATTTTATAATTTGGCCAGGGCACTCCTAATTTGGCCACTCTTATGAGAAATCAATGCGATTGGCCAATTTAGGAACCGAAGTTAAATCTCTGGCCGAAACTGGTTTCGTTGACCTATATTGACCAACGGGATTTTCAAAGCGAGAAAATGGTTTTAGCTCAGTTTTGATATTTTACACACATAATATGGATTGAAAGCTTACATTTGACATATTTGTAGTATAAACACGGCTTTCCATTTAATTTTTATCGACATTTTCTCTTAGACTGGCCAAAACCGGTGCTTTTACCCTAGGATAGTAAATTAACACTGTTTCAAAATTGAATTTCGGGAAAGTTCCAGAGTTAAGCTGTTGGGGATTGTGAAGTAAACTTTTGCGAGACCTAAACAAATTGAATGCCAAATTTAATTTGATGCTTTTCGTCATCAAGTTGTTGCGTGTGGTGTGGCGGTTGTGGATGAGGAATTGATTGAAATTTATGGCAAACAACTTTGAAACAGTTATATGCAAACAGAGTCAACATTTGAGCTTTAAGTTTGAAATATTTAAATTCAATTGCTTTTAAGCTTTATGTAACAAAATACAATCATAGATCTCTAATTAAAATTTGATCTGAAAGTTCGTAATATTGTTAACCTATAAATACTTCAAAATTTCCAGAACAGCATACACATAAAAACCTCAATTATCCACCGTTCGATAAATGACAGTATTACAAAACATCAAAAGATTCGAATTACAAAGTAGCCAATCAAATCACGTGCACCAATTAAGTGCCTTTCATGTGCTCCGGCATTCGAGTTGCTTCAATATTCATCAGCGCAATCGTTCGGCAATTGATGAAATAAATATGAAAATAAAAACTGTGATTAATTACCAATCAACTGGACCCTTTCGGATAATTATCCCGGTATGGAAGCGTGGCCTTCAATTAATAATGAAATCAACTTCAACGTCAACTGTTTATGTATAAAATTCCAGGATTCTCATTAATAACGCATTTTCCCCCGAATCGTAAGGTTCAATAATTTGCATCAATTTTCAATGTCTCAGTGAACGAAAAATAAATTCTCTGCTCTTCAATGAAACAAATTTTGCTCGTGTAGGAACATTGTCCGAGAGCTTTCAACTCACCGAAAAAGCATCCATCGGTCGAAACCAACATACTAACAGCACACACTTCGTCGTGTGTGTGCTGATGATTGTGATAAAATTATGGTGCAACTACTCCAAAAGTGAAATGCGTATGTTCGAAACCGCAAGCTTCGGTGCATCAAGGGTTCGCAACGATGGTCCCACTGCCCAAAGTACCTCTATACAAGGTAACGGATTCCCGAAACATTGCTCACAAACACATCCACGTTAGATTTTTTTTTCAATTCTGTTATACGATGATCCAGCAAAAAACTCAACTATTTTTAATATATAAAAACTGATATTCTTGCATTTGGAATTGATACTGACCAATTTATTAAGCATTATATATGTTTAAAGTCCTAATTATTTGAAAACTAATTGGAATAGTGATGCAAATTTTCGGGGCAATCCATTACCATGTATATTTAGGAGCTTTGCTCACTGCCAGCAGCAGTTGATGATGGTGCAAATTGCACTCGGGACGACTGGACTGCACTATACTTGTATTTACTCTTTTCCAGTTGTAAAGAAGTGACAGGTGGATGGGTTGTTGCAACGTTGTTGGTTTGCCAATAGCATGGTGGGAAAAATGGTGACAGGGAAAGTTGTGAAAGGGAACATGGAAATACAATTAATCATGAGATTCCAGTGAAAACCTGTGTTATATGTAGGTTAACTGCACTAGAGACACGAATGAGGTAATATCTAGTTTCTATCTTCCAACTAACTTCTAGCTTCGATTATCTAGTTCTTAGTTAAGTAAATGAAAAACCGAATTTAGTGCTACATCATTTAATTCCACTAGATTCTGTATCGTTTGACAGATACGCGTTTTTCAACCTCAACTGTTAGGCCGTCTTCAGTGTCGTGTATTCGACAAGTCGAGTCTAGTAGGGCCTTCCTTAGCTGAATGATTAGAGTCCGCGGCTCCAAAGTAAAGCCATGCTGAAGGTGTCTGGATTCGATTCCCGGTCGGTTCAGGATCTTTTCGTAATGGAAATTTCCTTGAATTCCCTGGGCATAGAGTATCACACTGCCATACGATATACGAATGCGAAAATGGCAACTTTGGCTAAGAAAGCTCTCAGTTAATAACTCTGGCAGTGCTCATAAGAACAATAAGCTGATAAGCAGGCTCTGTTCCAATAGAGACGTAAATCCAAGAAAAAGAAAAAAATACTTCTAGGTATTCCACTGAACAGCTCAAAGACTGTTTATAGTTCTAAGTTACCTACTTAATACGCTTATTCCTATCAGTAGCTTTCGAGTACAAGCTCAAAGCGTCTATTTTCTTGCTTTGAGTATATATTTTCCAGCACCTGTTGTCTTGCTCCTAGAATTAAGCTTGAAACTTATGATTTTGAATTTCCAACTTTAGGATTCAAGATTTCAACTTCTAAGTTTTTAATTTTTAGCTCTAAGTATCTTATTATATCTAGGTTTTACTTCTATAGCTTCCACCTTTTAGTTTGAAAGTTCTAGATTCTTGTTTCTGTTATTTCACTTTACTTCTAGTTTTTTTCTGTTTGGTTCGCTTTCAATTTCTAGTATACAGCTATTTCTACAGTTTTAGAAGTTCAACTTTTTTCTTCTTCTTTTCGTTTTAAACATTATACTTCTGTCTCTGGTTTTAAATTACAAATAGTGTTTATTTTATTTTTTTTACTGGGTGTGATCAAACGATAAAACTTTTCTCGGAAATACAACTGTGGTGATTATGTTCTAGGTTATATCTGTCAGTGTATTATGCTCAAAAACGGATTTGAAACTTTCATCCAAAATTTCGGATACTTTTATTGTGCCTTTCACAAGGATCGAAAACGAACAAACGGAACACAGTTAATTTCTTGAAAAACACATAATATATGTAACCGACACGTCGGATGAAAACGTGAAATCCGGATTTGAGCATAACAGACTGAAAGCCTTACTCTTGAAGATGAAACTACTATTCCATTAATTGAGTACGTAGTGCAATTGAGAACAAGTTTCGGGGATCGAATTAGATATGTCTTTAAATGTTTCATAAGCTTGCGCTAGTATAAGGCAAGCAGCAAATCAGTATTCGACAATTCACATATAATAGTGACGTAATGTCAAAAATAATGATCACGTTATCAACTAAAGATGATCTTCAAATCTCTAGCGTATTCAACTCACTCGAAGTTCTTCCCATGAAAACTGTATAGCTGAAGAGCTAGTCCCAGTCAGTGCTGTAATTCGACATTTTGCGCGACGTTCGTTTCATTACTATGGTCAGCAGTCATTTTATTTTTTGTGCAATCATCCGCTACTGTCACCTCTCACACACAACACGAGCAGTAGATTGAACATCGAGAAACACAAAAAACTGTCAATTGAATATCGTCTAACACCAAGTCGAACAAATGTTGACAACACACTCCTCACCCTTTTTTTTCAAAATGATTCATTCAAAAATGACAAATCCTACAAAAAATGGATGATTTTTAGATAATGTTCTAAGTCGATTGAAAAAAATAGTAATTATTTTTGATTTAGATGAAATGTTATCTCAAGATAGGTAAAGCTGTTTACTATCAATCGTCCATACATACATCGTGAATGGTCACTTATGAATGAAAGATGACAGAAATCGATAGCCACAGAATGCACAACTAAGATACATTTACAAAGTACTCTATCTATGGAAGAGGCCTGGGATTGAACCCATGATCTTCTGCTTACCTAGCAGAAGCGGTAACCATTAGACCACCAAGCCCCCTATAGAAAAATTCGTCATCCATGTTCCCAAAAACAAGGTGGTCGAGAGGATCGTTAACCGGCGGTTAAAGGAGTAGCTCGAAGCAGATGGTCACCTCGGGCATCGACAGCATGCCTTCAGGCCGGGATACAGTAATGATTCTTACTTCGCCTCACTTGCAAACCTCCTTCACGATGCACACTGTAGCCGTCGTGATCGAAATTGTTTTGACCTTGAAAACATGATTTTAGTATTACAGTGTCTTCGGGAAAGTTTTTCCATAAAATAATCGCTATTTTATGAAAGTGTCAATTTGGAGATTAATCCACCTAAAAGTGAGAACGAAATTTTATTTTTCGTATTTATGAATTTAAAAATAAACTTTATTCGGGAAAGTTGTAGGTAATATTAGAAGAAACAACTTTGCTGAAGACACCGTATGCATGTTTTTTGATTTTCGTGTACATTTTTGGATTTTTTTGTGGAACGCCCCTAAAAATCACTTTTTTCATCATAACTTGGTTGGATGATTTTGTACAATTTTCAATTGTTCTAGTGTTATTTGTTACTTGCAAAAACGCATAACTTTCTCCAAAAGAGCATATTTTTATCTCTCATACTTTTCGAGTTATTGAAGGTTTTATATAAAATTTCGCACCTTTTTGACACTAAAAATCATTAGGTCGCGCACATTTCCGCAGTCTGAAACATGTTCATCCAATGGTTTGAAACTAATACTATGAAATGCAGAGAATGCCGCTTTTAGCCTGCTTTAGCCTGCCGGTCGAAAGGAAGTCTGAAAAAATGTTTACTTATTCACTACACCCTATATTGGCTTAACTTGAATATCTGGCATCACTGTATCGAATTTTATGCAATAAAGTCAACAATATAATCAATCAACAAAAGTCGGAATAATCTGTTCAGACAAGTTTATCACAGACAAACAGACAACATATCCAACACACTTTTCGTCGTTCACCTTTCCAACGTTTGCTGTTTATTTTTTTGCAGAAAAACACTTATTGTTATTTTTTCTGCAGGAAGTCTCAGTCCTTTCTTGAGAATTTTTCGGAGCTCGCAGCAAAAACTAAAATGTATAATATAACTATGAAACATTTATTTTTTCCTTCAAAATTCATATGCAATCTATAAACCAGTAAATATTAATGTTTAAGATTATCATCATTATTTTTAGCTTTGCTATCACTGGTTTGTTCGTTATCTTTTTTAACCAAAAGATTTTCCCATCCTGATAAGAAAACACTTTTTTCTCGGAAATGCTCTAATAAATGTAATCACAGGATTTGATGTCGCCAACAAACAGTGTAATAATTCTTAGTCAGTATCAATTCTGGAGATCTTCCCTGAAATTCTTAATATCTTTGTTACATCCTCTTGAGCCTCTTCGGTCAACTGTCCAATAGAGACCAAGAAAGAAATTACCTCACTTCCTCGTAAATGGATTCAGTGAACAAAGCGTTGAGCAAATTTCTCCATAGCATCGATGTTACTGAATCGATTCACATTTGAATTGTCGAATCTATTTATTGATTTAATCGAATCCTTTGCATCTATATATTTGAATTGAAATTTATGAAGTTTGGGATGGGATCGAATTAATTAGCAGTTGACACCAACATCTTTCAATAAAATCAGTTTTCATATTCGATACAACAAATTCACTAATTAAAAATTTGGTTTCTCTCCCATCAATTCATTAAGAAATATTTATCGATTTCTACAAAATGAATCGAATTAAAAACTCGAATTTAGAAAATCAATTCATTCGATTCTAGATGCTCCAAACATCGATTCAAAATATCAATTAATCGTAATGACAACTAAAATATTCGAAATATCAATTTAAACTCAGCCAAAGCTAGTACGAATGATGATATTGGGTGCCACTCATATAAACCAAAAAGCAATTAAACAGTTTGAAATGCATACTTACCGATTTTCTCGCATTAAAACATATTTACACAATTATGACGAAACAATCCACAATCGCCTTCGTGTACTGCCGTTCTATGCATCTTTGGCTCGCAGCTCATAAGTTTTACATAGAAAATGGGACAAGTAAGTGTAGATGAGCAGTGTAAGCAGGCTGTAATTTATTAATTGTCCCTTTTATACATAGGTCCGATCACCACAAATGAACAAATTCAATAAAATGCTATCATAGAAAAATGTATGAACAAATTTTGTTACATGATCTTAAGATTTCAGTAATTCCGCTGTTTTATTTTGTATGATGCTGATAAATAACCTTTGCCAATCGTATCATCAATCAAGCGATTCTGGTGATGGCAAATCACATGACACGAGGGTAAATATTTCCGATAACTATTACTAATATTCTAAAATATTTCAACAAATGTATTTCCAATATAGGGATTTTTTATGAACAAACGAAAACTAATTTTTTTTATTGGTTTAGGGGGAAAAAATTTCACTATCGGTATTTAACTAGTACTACCGATGAATCTATGACAAAAGGTCAAAAGGACAAAAGGTCGAATAACAAAAAAGAAGGGACAAAAGGTCGAAAATCTTTTTTCAAAGAAGGAAAAATTTCCCACCAAGCAAATCATTTTCGACCTTTTGTCCTTTCGACTTTTTGTCTTTCGACCTTTTGTCCTTTCGACGTTTGGTCTTTCGACCTTTTGTCCATAAACCCTACCGATACTGATCGATGTAGTACCGTTGAATCAGTATTCAGCAAAAGTAGTCGGAGCTGGAATCCCTAATTGACCACCTACTTCATATATGGAACTAACGTTAGAAAAGTGAACGATGAAAAGAGTGTATGATATTTAGTCTGTTTGTCTGTGGTAAAACTGTCTGAACAAATTATTCCGATCTGTTGTTGATTGATGTCATTGTTGATTTGATTACATAAAATTCGATACAGTGATGCCAGATATTCAAGTTAAGCCAATATAGGGGGTAGTGAATAAGTGTAAATTATATCTGCATGTAAGTAAACATTTTTTCAGACTTTCTTTTGACCGTCAGGCTAAAGCAGGCTAAAAGTGGCTTTCTTTGCATTTCATAGTATTAGTTTCAAACCATTGGATGAGCATGTTTCAAACTGCGGAAACGTGCGCGACCTAATGATTTTTAGTGTCAAAAAGGTGCGAAATTTTATATGAAACCTTCAATAACTCGAAAAGTATGAGAGATAAAAATATGCTCTTTTGGAGAAAGTTATGCGTTTTTGCAAGTAACAAATAACACTAGAACAATTGAAAATTGTACAAAATCATCCAACCAAGTTATGATGAAAAAAGTGATTTTTAGGGGCGTTCCACAAAAAACTCCACAAATGTACATGAAAATCAAAAAATATGCATATGGTGTCTTCAGCAAAGTTGTTTCTTTTAATATTACCTACAACTTTCCCGAATAAAGTTTATTTTTAAATTCATAAATACGAAAAATAAAATTTCGTTCTCACTTTTAGGTGAATTAATCACCAAATTGACACTTTCATAAAATAGCGATTATTTTATGGAAAAACTTTCCCGAAGACACTATAGTACTAAAATCATGTTTTCAAGGTCAAAACAATTTCGATCACGTTTTTTCAGCGACGGCTACAGTGTGCGATGCACGAACTATTATTATTTATCTTCATTTTGGTGGCTTTTCGCTCTTGCCGAGTTCACCATACCTTGTTTCGCTGGATATCTCCAAGGTATGTAATAGAACATGGACGCCTTTGGTACTAACACAACTGACGGAATGGGGTTCCAGCGGGAACCTAATTGGCTTCCTTAGGGAACCACAGCTCTAGCACATTTGCAGAGGAAGTTGGAGTCCCACTAGGCCCGGTCATCGCGGTTACGCTGTTCCTAGTAGCGATGAACGGAGTGTTTGAAACTTTGCCACCAGATGTTAACATGTTTGTATATGCTGACGACATCTTGCTGGTAATCATTGGTCGTATACCTACGAGCACCAGAGTTAAAGCGCAAGCAGCAGTAACGGCAGCACACAAATAAGCTTCTTCTGTTGGCTTTTCCATTTCGGCAGCTAAAATACGGCCACGTTTGTGTGAAATTTGGGAGAGCGATCAAGCAGATCGAATCCTCCACGAGATGGTCAACTCGAGTCTTCCCCCTGTGACTAAAGACATGGAGCGAGCAGTCGGAAGCTACTCCCTCCAAACATAGACGAGCAGATAAAACAGACATCGCTTATTTAACCTCATTGATTTCTGAGTTGAGTGTTACCTTCACTTGTTCAGTTTTGTTTGAAAGTGATGCGCCAAATAATTTCATTAACGACAAGAAAAAGTTTTGTGTTAGGAAAACTGTTTTCCTCAAAAGTGCCGATGTTCGATTGGAAGTAAACATAATTACCTGTCATGTATGTTTAAATTGTCATTTTTTTTAAATCGACTTAAAATTTTGAAAATCTTTTTTTCCAGTGTAGGCCACAAATACGTTTTTTTTTAAATATTTATATTTAGAAATTCAGCCAAGTCATCTATGTAACACTATTTTTATTGTAGAAGTTGCCATTTTGCCATAACATTATTATGATAATAAAAAATCGGGTAAAAAAATGATAGGCCAGATAAATTTTGGAAAACCATTGAATACTTGTTTGTGGATTGTTTTGTCAAAGTCTACACATCGATAAACTTTCATTGGAATCCGGACTCCGGAATACGTGTTTGCGCGAAATGGATCCTAACTTTCCTGACATCGGTTTTGACATCAAAATATTTAGCACACAGTTTACAAATATTGAAAAAGGTACACCAATCCAAAATCTCTTTCATTGAATCTCTGTGCAACTTCGATTATAATAGTTTATACCAAAGTAGAAACTATGAAACATTCTACGACCATAAATCGCTAGAACTATAAAGGGATATTAAAACGTTTTTCTTCTCATGTTCTTAGATGTAACCTTCAAATGTCCCTGGGATGGGATTCCATTCCATGTGTAGAAGGTGAAAAGCATTTTTTCTTATCCCTTCAACCTGCAAGTTTATCCTCTGTTTGCCTTATATGTTTCTTTTTAGTATTTTGTCCAATTGTCTGTGCTAGAATGTTACCTGTGGCTATTTTATTGCGGGAAGATTTAAAAATTTGGATTGCCTCGCGGAAATAACGCGAAGAGAGCAATCCCCGCATAGTGCAAATGAACCACAGTAAGCATGGACCAATGCACGAGTTCACTAATTTGACGTTTGAGCGGTGCCGAATTCACTCGTTGTCATGGACACGTAAATAACACGGCACCGCTCAAACGTCAGATAGTGAACTTGTGCATCGGTCCATTGCACTTCTGAACGTGTTTTAATTCGTTGACATGATAGATTTGCATCATTACGATAGTTGAAGTGTTTAAATATCCTATCGAACTAACCTGTGATATTATGCGATTTATCTTATGATAACAAATGTTGATTTGACAGCTGCTACGAATTGATTCGACTTACTTTGTACGAGTGTACGGGACGAAACAAAATGTACGAATGAATTCAGAAGAAAACCGTTT
This sequence comes from Aedes aegypti, assembly GCF_002204515.2. NCBI lineage: Eukaryota > Metazoa > Arthropoda > Insecta > Diptera > Culicidae > Aedes > Aedes aegypti. The sequence continues at coordinate 351,857,017 of NC_035109.1, read as the reverse complement.
TATGCGAGGAAACTCATCAATCTGACGATTTCATCCATCGTGTTTTGCGGGTTTGATGTAATTTGAATGAATAAACGAGTTATCACGTGAACTTTGATGCGATTTCTGGTTGTCTGGGATGTGTTGAATCTTATATGCTACGTGGTTACGCGGTATTCTGAGACTCCCAGTTGCTGCAGATGTCCATGTGTGTGACTATTATCTGGATGATACCCATCAGCTTCCTACAGAAAGGGATTACTGATTTGATCAATTGAGTGAAGGTTTGAGCGAAACCCGCTGAAGTCATCAGATTTATCGTGACAATTGATACAGAATAGACAAAATTATTTCATTCCTTAACCAACGGTGACTTTGATGATTTTAATAATAATAAATAATAAATAATAAATTTTGAAAATATCAATTACAAAAAAATCTGGACATTGATTGTGCCCCTGTTCACTAAGTACGGAAACAATAGTCCAAAAATGTCAAAGAAAATAATTCGATGGAAAAATTGAAATCAAGATAGAGTTGAACGGGGATCATCAAAATATTAAAAACAAAAAAACAAAACTTGTTAAGAAAAAGAAAAAAAGGCTTTTGCAATCATGGATGTGAATAGTCGATCACAAAAAAACATTGAAGATGCAATGAAAAAAGTAATAAAAAAAAATATAAAAAGAGTACGTCAAGAGAGAATCAACAGTGATTTGAATGTGAATCAATTGGATAAAAATAAATCTAAAAACTGGTAATAGTGAGATAATCAATAATGAGTTTAGAAGAAATTTTGCGGTAACCTTGACTCGCCTGAAGAGTCCAGTGAGAGTTAGGTTATAGCTAAGAGATGAAAGCGATTTATGATTGATTTTAGATTGAGTCAAGAATGAGTTGACAATTAATCAGGAGTAAGTGAACAGTAAATCAAAGTGAGACAAGAAATACTTATGAATGCGTGCAATACCACTCGTAATTGAGTGATATAATATTTCAAGAGAGAATTGACAATGGTTTGAGAGTGAGAATGTTTCTGAATGATTTGAAAATCTTTCAACAATGAGACGCAAGTGACTCAATAATGAGTATATATGGTCTAAAGGTAATCTTGACTCGACTGAAAAGTGTAATAAGAGTGAGGCTATGGTTAAGAGATAAAAAAGATTCTAAATTGAGATGAAAATCTGTTATTAGAGGTGATTAGAGAAAAATCCTCAGTGAATTTTTTATGATTCGATAACGAATCAAGAGTAAGTGAACAGTGCATCAAAGGGAGACAAGAGAGGTTGGGGAATCCCAATTGAAGAGGGCCAGATAAAAGTGACTCGATTGCATAATGTTGGGGTGAGGATGATCCCCCAGTACGTTCTATGGAAAACACTTACACAGAATTTCGTCGAGCACCATTTTCCTAAAGTGGTTGCTGCAAGGGATGTAAAACTGTTCTTGACAGGTTAATTCGTGCGGCCATTATGAAACTGTAGAAAACTTGCAGACGTTTCCGTGACAGTAGTACTGGGATAGCAGGGAAGGCACAGTCACGCATAAAACTATGAGATTTACGGCCCCTGTCGTTGACGGCACCATCGTTCAGAGGCGTGTACTTAACGCACGCACTGGAGACTTCCCCCTGTCAGCGTTTTTAATTTAACTTTTGTCACTCTGGCACAAAACTTAATGCAAACAAATTTACCCACCACTCCAGCCAAAAGGGAAACATAAACCGAAAGTGAAGAAGCCGTGGTGCTTTGTTTATTATTTTCGAGCGCCTCGATTCCCCATATAGTTCCAAAAGCTTTTCGCCTTGACACGTCCCCTCACGCTCCTTCTTCCTCATCGCTCACCATCTCCTTTTTAATTTGACCGGGAAAATCTTTTTGAACTTTACGACACTTTTGCCGGAGACTGCAAACCGAAGCCAAGTGGCACAGAGAGGGCCCGCTTTTCGCTCTTAGCCCAAGCAATGGAGACCGTCGCAAAGTCACTTCCGTAGGCGATGATGGTGGTGAGCTTCATGATGCAGCGCACTCCCGCCTGGTGCAATGTGCAACGCGCTGAGGACGACGGAGAAGACGTCACCCGGAGCATTTCCGTTAGTCGGTGGTGGATGCTATTAGTGGAAAACACAAGGACGCCAACGACGGCTGAAACATGACTTCATGGCATCATGCAATAGAAGACCGACGACGGCGGCCGAAGCGATGAAGACGATGGCGATGATGTCGTGCATAAATTTTAAACCATGAAAAGAGTGTAGGGACGGTATAGTTCTGTGTGCCAGCAAACATGGGGTGGTAGGCTTATGCCATGAAGTTTCGTTTGGTGATTTGCTCCAGAAGGTTGAGGATCAAGGACGCTTGGCTTGAGTGAGAGAGAAACTGAACAGGATCCTTGTTGTGTTGCAGCTTTCTGTTTTAAAGCTCGGGGTAGGCTCTCGTTGAAAATGAGAAGCCCATGCTGTTTTATTGTGGGAGCAGATCACAGCCGAAGTGGGTTTTATATTTTTGCAGGCCGTTTTTTCTTGTACTTTAAGATCGTTGAATTAAACCTGTATCCTGTGGCTTTGTTTTTGATGTCAGCTATATTCTTTCAATACAGTTTTCGAGAAGTGATGTTTCGGACCACCTGAAAATGTGTTTGTTTCTTGAAGATTGATCAGAACGATCCATGAAGTTAAACCATCTACGAAAATAATTACCAAAACGAGATAATTGAGGTAAGATTTATAATGTTATTCCAAGGTAGCTGCAGAGCTTCATCGGCTTTTAGTGAGGCTTAAAATTTCCAATATTGAATTAATATTCCAAACACTTATAGCTAACAAAAAGCCGGCTCTTCAGCTTAGTGTTCAATGAGCACTACCACTGTTATTAACTGAGAGCTTTCTTTGTCAGAGTTGCCATTTACAAATTCGTGTATCGTGTGGTAGGTATGATGATGCTTTATATGCCCAGGAAAGTCAAGGAAATTTCCATTATGAAAAGATCCCGACCGCGAATATAACCCAGACACCTTCAGCATGGCTGTACTTTGTAGTCGCGGACTCTAAACACTCGGCTAAGGAAGACCCCAAATTATTACTACTTATAACATATGAAAACTTTGAGATGTACCCTGAAACCTTTACTCTACTAGATCAACCCGGCCTGGATCACGACATGATCCAATTGAATACATCTGCCACCAGTCTTGGCGTTGTTGAGTTCCTTTGTGCCATATGATAAAATGTCAATCAGCCACAAATGTCATAGGCATCACCAACATTGCCATCGCCTCCAACCACAATGCTGTTTAAACCTTCGCATGACATTATCCTTCATCGCATCGAGCCATTCCTGCGGAAGTGATTTACCGAGAGTCAATCCATAAATAAAACGTGAACAGGAAACAGTAAAAGTGGGGCACATAATGTTCCGAAACCGCAGAAAATGGAAAAACATAACTGCCGAGATGGGACTTTACCCGGAGAAAATAATTTAATTCTCATTATTCCGCTCGAAGGCTGGTGGTTGGGAAAACCCTGAGGCACAAATGCTGTCAATACGTAACCAATTTTATCGTTTGGATTTAAAAACTTATGCGCCTTCAGTACATTCAGGTTGGGTTTCCAATACACATTTCCACAGGACTAAAGAGGAGAACAACTATCAGTTATCCATTTGCTGCACTACACGGAGAAAGTCTACTCAAAAAATAAGCTGTTAAAACTCAAATTTAGGTAAACTGCATTTTGTGTTTTTCCACGTTTGGGTTGTTTTTCCTCTCTTGCAACAGCAATGTTGTCAAAAACAGAGAGAGACGCACCGACCCATCGTCGAAGTTCAATGGAATAAGCTAAATTTGGGTTCTTTCAAGTTTAGCTAACTTTAAGATGTTTTAACTCACTAGGGACACTTCGAAAGTTAACGCTGGGTTGCACTGAGTTGTTTTTTCGCTGTTTTCAAACGAAAACAACCTAATGGTAGTTATATCTAGACAAACATTAGAAAAGGGCCCAAGAGAAAGACCTTTTTTAGAAACGTTGTTGTTGAGCGTTTTTAACCCGCCCACGCAAACTAACACCACTATCAGGAGGATCAAAGATTAAAGATAGGAAATATACTATGAGAAAGTTGCAATGTTTGGGTCCTATTTGGCCACTTTGGAACCGATATCCGGGTTTTCGAGGAACCGTCTCGAAGGTGAGTAAATATGCTACATCAACATTTCCTTCCCTTATCCCAAGTTACGGTAAAGATGGGCGTGGCCGGGAATAGCGATATTCATGCTTTTAGTTTTCTTGTTTATGATTTGAACAAGGTATACTCCCCTGCCTTGTTCTTGAAAGTAGTCAGGATGAGATTATTAAAAAGAAACATGAATGTTGCTAGTATCCAATCTACGAAGTATACCGTAACTACGCTAACGCTAACCGTCTCGAAGGTGAGTAAATAATGACTTGCGAGTTATCCAGCTTCATGATTTTACAAATTATTGCATTTCAAATGTCCGGTGTAAAACCACCGAGCTCGAAACCGGTAGGTCCTACCGCGCCATCACTCACCCTTGCGGCTGCTTTTCTCGAGCTGCCAAAGCCTCCGAGTCGGATCGAACAGTCTGCCCCGGTGACGAAAGCAAAGACAAGATTGACTGCTTCGTCGTCGTCTTACGGATCGACTCAACAATCCACGGAAGCTACCCAACCCAATGTTGCTGTGGTGGACTTGTTCAAAAAACCGATCCATGCGCTGCGATCACACAGCAAGAATGGCAACGAAACCGACGAATCATCGGCATCCACGAGCAGCCGACGAAGCAGAGGCCGACCACCCGGCAAAAAGCCACGCCGAGAAGACGATGACGACGAGCAGGATGAGGATTCCCAACCGTAATGGCCCCAACATCCTACAATATCGCGTCCATCAACATCGGCACCATCACCAACCCCATGAAACTAGCGGCGCTGTGCACCTTCATCAACAGCCAAAGCCTTGATATTGTGTGTCTGCAAGAAGTGGACAGCGATCAGCTCTCCTTGCCTGGCTTCGTCATTTATACGAATGTAGACCACACGAGAAGAGGAATTTTATTTACGTCTCTTCGACGTGATCCATCGCGAACTCAATCTCCTGCTCAACGAAGCACTAGCAGGCAACCTTCCCCCTGCTTTTGTGGAGGGCATCATAGTGCTGGTGAAGAATACTGCCCGATCGTATCAACCCATCTCGCTGCTCAACAGCAACTACAAGCTTCTCCCGCGCATTCTGAAATCCAGACTGGAGTGTGTCATACGAGCCCACCACGTGCTGAGCGACGGGCAGAAATGCTCCATCTCGGAGCGTAACATTTTTCAGGCCACTCTTGATCTGAAAGATCGGATTGCGAGTCTCCGTCACCACCGACGCGCCGGTAAGCTGATCAGTTTCCATCTAGAGAACGCGTTCGATCGGGTCCGGCATTCATTCCTGTTCGGCACCATGTGCTCGCTCGGCTTCAGTCGGGATCTCGTTGCTCTTCTTGAGCGCATTGCCAGTCCGTTCGAAATCCAACGTTCGGTACGGCAAGGCGAACCGTTGTCCATGAATCTCTTCGTGCTCTACCTCCACCGAGCAGGTACACTGAGGCAAAAATCTCGCATGATTTTCATAAGATCACACTAATGAACGCGTTTTTTATTATTTTTTTGTTGGTTCATAAGACACTTGCGTATTTCATTCGACGAGATTGAGATTCATAAGACAAGTGTAATTTTTTCATAACAATCAATTGTCAATGTCATAAGAACGCTTATGAACCCCATTGCTCATCATTGTGAAGAACCACGTGAGGCAAATTTTCTCGGAACAGCCATTTCACTATCAGAAATTCAATATGGCTTCCGAAATGGACGTGTTTGCTGATTTGTCGCTGGTTGACTCCGTTTCTAATGCATCAAAGGGTAAATATTTTCTATTTATCATCAATTCCGCTGTAACTAACACTTTCTTTCAATCAGATTAAGGAATTGGATCCTAAGAATAAGATTTTTGAATGAAAATTCAAAACAATTTGTATGACGCGTAAGAAATCACAAACCCCCCTCATCCATTAATCCGCCCCTAACGTAAACCTGCACCAATTCAGGCGTTCTTCACAACTTTTCTCAATAATGTTTCGCTGCTATAATATACTTCTTCGCGTTCAAAACAGGTTAGCCAACTAGAGGAAATCGAATTTTCATCCATTTTGTCGTAACGCAAATCGATTCTAATGCTTACAGTAAAGTGCTTTAATCGAATTGCGACATGACAAAATGGATGAAAATTTGCTTTTCCCAAGTTGGTTAACCTATTTTTCAACGCGGATTAGTATTATTCATTCATTGAAATTCATAATCTAAAGCTCAAATTACAAAAGACAGTCTTATGGAACCAAGAATGGATCAGAACGTAATTCATAAGACTATCTATGGATTTTGTTATCAAGTCAATGCTGGTTCATAAGATCATCTTACGAAATTCCTTCGAGGTGTATTATGGAAACAACATCTGCCGAAAACCATACGATGGTCTTATGAATTTCAAAGATTTTTCTTGTGTCGTAATTCCATAAGCAAATCTTATGAAAGTCTTACGTTTGCTTTCCTCAGTGTAGGAGAGAGTTCTGCTGTTAGTCCAATCGATTTCCATAAGCCATGATCCATTGCTTTTGCGGTGGTTCATTTTTGCCGTCTTCCTCAGTCGTTTGAGGCTAGCTGCCTGCGAAGAGGGTCAGTCTGTCTCAGTCATCATCTGATACTGTCGGAGGATGGATGTGCTCCCCAAAGCACGGTCCTCCGTGAGGCGTCTTCTGGTGGCTGGACGGTTTTTTTTTGTGGAGGGGCTGGGAATCGAACCTATGACCTTCCGCTAATGAAGCGAAAGCGTCTACAGAAGACCCCCCTGTAGAATCGATGTTGATGCACTCAATTTTCATTTTGACTCGGAATTTTAAGATAAACCGTTGGAAATAGTAAAACTGACGAATAAAAATAAATTTTAAGTACAAAAAAAAAATTATTTTATTAGTTCTGCTGAAAGAGAATTAGAAAAAATGGTTAAAACTGGACTCAACTCAATTTTGACAAAAACACAGGATGGAAATGACTTGCGATTCACGGCAGTATATACTATTAAACAATTGTTTATTACCTATGTAAGACCAATTCTGGAATACTGCCACCTAGTATCATTCTTTACACGAATAACGCATAAAATCCGTACAGAAGCAATTAATTTTATACACCTTCGAACATTGAATTGGACTCTACCGTGATATCCGTCATATGAAGCACGCTGCATGCTCATCAACTTGGAAACACTTAAGCAAAGGCGGGTGTGGCGAAGATTTCCCAAATCTTAATGAAGCAGACCTTACAAGCTTTAAGCTAAAAATAGAATTATATTTAGTGATTCTTTTTCAACAAATTACAGAGGTCGTCTTACAATTTTGGTGAAAATCCCAGTAAAACTTTTGCGGATCGTGTCACAGACTGACTGCTACGAAGACCTAATTTGAATAATTGCAGGTTAATTCAAAGCTACCTTAGTTCTAGTTCTATGTAATAACCTCGAGTCTTTTGTATATTCAATTTGAAAGGTATAATAATCGAATTCACTGACTGAATATTCTTAGAGCATAACTACAAAAGGCAAAGAGTGAAGATATAGATAAACAATTTGTATAGGAGATCATTCGTAGATTACATACATAATTTCATAATTTCATCCACTATCTTTAAACTACTTGTACATCATGTATCACTAACAATTCGAATGGGATCAATTTTAGATAATAGGTACTTTTACGTATAGTATGTAGATTAGGTAAGTTGTTGATAATATGCTTCAATTTCTGCGAATCACTCTAGTCTGACAACTCACGTATGGTAACGTCAACGACGGCTGAGGTTGACAGCTCGGCTTTCGAAGCGCTGCTTGTTGTTTGCAGCTTTGACGTGACGAGGGGTTTCATCGTGACAGCGGGAATTCGTAATCATTGTTTCATCAACAACATTATTGCAAACCATGTTGACTCAGCTGCGCTTCTCTCCCAATTAATGTTCTATAAATCGTCTCGGCATCTAAGAATAAGCATTTTTGAAACACGAATAAAAGACAATAAAGCAATTGATTGTAATTAATGTACATAGTCCACTTATGCTTGACGAAATAAATAAAATAATTAAGTTTGAATTTGCTTGAAAACTATTCCGAAGTTAAATGATGATAGCAAGCAAATTTTTTTTTCATAGATGTCATAGATATCATCCATTCGATTTTTCGGTGATTTCTCTTAAGAATCATAGAGAGTTCCTCTAGAAATTTTGACCGACAAATCTTTTGGAAAAAATGTCAATATTTTTGTCACAGATATTCCTTGGGAATGTTATGCAATGAACTAACAATCTGTATAAATGGTTTCGCAAGGAATTGCTTTATTGATTTCATATTTTTTTCTAAAATTTATAGCCGAACAATGCTAATTCCCCCCAAGGGTATTCCAGAAGTCCTCCAGGAACAGCTGCAGAGATTCCATATGAATAAATTTTTCATGGATTCTTGCAAAAATATGGAAACTTCCCTATGCATGTAGGAATTTATTCATATTATGGATCCGACAGAAATAAAGACAAACATTTTTATTAAATATATATTTTTTCTCAATCTCCAAGCGTCGTAACTAATATTTGAATAGTGCGCTGTGTTCATAAACATCGTAAGAATGCAGCGCCACACATGTCATTATGACAGTTATGTCGGGAACGAGTCACACGTCGCGTGTCCCACACGCGCGTTCCGATTTGGTGGGCGCGCGACAATACATATCTCCGTTCTGCGAAATCGTTCAATAATATCTTCTAAAGGTAATTCAGGAATTATCCAGGGATTTAATTGACTAATCTTGTTTATTTGTCTAAAACTATATAAAACATTCCTACAACAACAGAGTCAATAATTATACTAATGCTTAATAGGGTCCTAAAGCCCTGTCCCAATTTTAGTGCGAAATGCTTAAATTTAGGCCCAAAACACATGTTAACTCAACGTTCTAATGTTTTCCGTTGGTTCAAGTCCATTTACATTTTTTTTTAAATTTTGTCACACTCCTTGGCTTAAACTCAAATATTGGGTGTATTTAGTTTTCCGTGTCCCTTCCGAAATGTCAGATAGGGACAACCCCAGTGTTAAAACTATAACCCCTGTGGTAATTTTGTCGACTAAGCGAACGTCAAACATGATCAAAAGTGTCAAGGTTCATATATGGATCAAATGTTTAAATTAAAGTTTAAACATGATATAGGCGTTATTTGAGCGGGAAAAATTACTGTAGTAGTTGCAGTAACATGCTCTTTCGTGTTATTAAATAAAAACAAATTAAATTTAAAATTTTAGGACCCAATTTAAGAATGAGTTATGTGTGTTGTATAAGGACTTCTTAAGAAAACTTCTTAAATAATTTCGAATACTCAGTAATCTAAAGGAAGTATATTCAGGGCATCCTTCAAAAAGTACTCATAAGATATTTCCAGGATTTTTTATAGACAGTTCTGCTGTCATTGTTGGAATAACTACAGTCGACTCTCCACATCTTGACGTTCTACATCTCGATATCTCTCCCTATGTCAATGATTTCTTAGGTCCCTTCATTCTGAATACATTTTCACTCTCCATATCTCGATATCCTCCTTATCTCGATGTGAATTTTATTCCAGAATTTCTGTCCGTTTATCAATATGTTCATTATCAAAGGATATTAGACTTGGTTTTAGTGATCGAAAACAGTGTTTATTATTTTCCTTGTAAAGGAGTGATTTTCAATCTAGTGTTCATTAACAAAATGTTCATTGTCTCGATCTCTTCCTATCTTGATGGTCCCTTCGATATCGAGATGTGGAGAGTCGATTGTATCACAATTTTACATGGGTGTCTTTCCTCTTAAAATACTTATAGGGTAATCTTCTCTAGCGGAGAAATTTCTTGAGAAATTCTTTAGTGCTCTATGACTGATAATTCAGAATTGTATAGACATTTCCATGATTTATTTTATTTCAGCTATTAAGAATTTCTAAAAAAAATATATGTCGAATTGATCAACGGAAAAATCTTCCTAAAAATTTAAAAAGAACTTCAGATAATTTTGCAAACATTTTCAACAAATCTTCTAGAATACGCCTCGTAAAGAAAATTAATAAATATTTTTTTAAAAGCTTTTAAAATAATCACCACTCAACGTCTTGATGCTATGCTACGTTTAAACTATTAAAATCAATTTTCTTTCATTGCACTAAAGCTGAAGCCCACCTAGTGAACAACTTTCACTAATCGGGGTGAGTTTTGGACTGTCAAATAATCTATAAAACCTATAAAAGAAATTCAGGGCAACCAACATTGACAAAGTTAATTTTGTCAGAAAGTGACGTTTGCCTTCGTTTTAGGTGGGCTATAGCCCAATAGGGCGATATTCAGAACTGAAAAGGCAATAGATGGCTCTTTTTCAGTGGTAGTTAAAACGAAATCCTGAATCGAAGAAAGCACCATGGAAGATGAACTAAAAACAAAAAGTTATCTATTCACATTACGCTTGATTTCCAATCATTACTTTTTCGATCCAGTTTCCTAATTGCTAGTAATTTACATTTTTCATTATTTTCCATACGTTTTGAATGCTCTCGACTACCATCCTTCCAGAAATTTGAGAATCCAGCGTAGCGCGAGCAATGAGTGGAATAAGAACATCAGTGTCGCTGCTCGGCGGCCAGTGAGAGAAACTGATTGTTTGAAAGGTTTTTGTCTGTACTTTTAGCCGCTGGCGCCAACTGTTTGTGGTTATGAACGAAATAAATAGTCGTTACCCTATTAACACGTAGTGTAATAAATCATAGTGCAACGAACGAAATTCGACTGATTACTGATCAGTTCAGCGTTTTATGCCTTCATAGCAATAAAATATATTTTAAATAATGATGGGCAAGTAAAGGATGTATAACTAGTCCCCAGTCAAACTTATATCAGTCCCAGTGTAGATATGTACTTCAACAGCTTCAAAATCGTTACAGTGATTTGATCTGTTGTATGAAAGTATTTACACGCCATCGGAACCTGGTCCAAGAACTGGTTGTTTAGAAATCCCATTTTGATTCCAAAGTGACCAAATGAATTCTACATTGTACAACTCACCCATATGACGCAAAAGTTTTTATAATAATTTTGTTTGATGTGTCGGTTGAGAGCAAATAGTCACTTCTAAAAATTGACCACAAAATCGGTTCCTCCGATATCAACTTCAAAGCGGCCAAATAAGCCAAATAATGTGTAGTTTTTCCACAGAATGTAATATCTCTCAAAATCATTAAGTTCGATGTCTCACGTAACAGCATCTTGAAAGATTTACAAAGATTTAACCGCTTCCTTGAAAATCAAATGGGTCAAGATAATAACAATGTATTGCATGATAACATGGACAACGGAGGAAATGCCTTCATCGGTACTGCAGAGGATTGAAATCAACCAGACACCGCTTCGAGGGAGGTTAAGGATGCCATTCACCAGCTCAAGAACAATAAAGCTACAGGTAAGGATGGTATCGGAGCTGAACTCATAAAGATGGGCCCGTAAAGGCTGACCATTTGTTTGACCGGCTGATAGGTACAATCTAGGTGCAATAGGAGTGGAAGCAAGGGGTGATATGCCCCATCTGCAAGAAAGGCGACAAGTTAGATTGTGAGAACTGTGAGAACAAAGTGTTTTCCCAGATCATCTTCCGTCGTCTGTCACCTGTAGTAAGCGAGTTCGTGGAGAGTTGTCAATCTGGCTTCGTTGCCAGCCGATCGACAACGGACCAGATCTGTACTGTACAGCAAAGCCTCCTAAAATGTCGTGAATACGCATCATCTTTTTATCGATTTCAAGGCAGCATACGATAGTATCGACCACGTAAAAGTATGGAAAATCATGGACAAGAACAGCTTTCCCGGGAAGCTCTCGGGACTGATAAGGGCGACGATGTAATGTGTGCAAAATTGTGTGAAGATTTCAGGCGAACACTCCAGTTCGTTTGGATCACGCCGGGGACTACGACAAGGTGATGAATTCTCGTGCCTGGTCCAATATTCCGCGAACCGTGTTATGCGGAGAGCCGGGCTTAACAGTCAGATTTTTACGAGATCCAGTCAATTTGTTTGTTTCGCGGATGATAGGGACATTGTCAGTCGAACATTTGAAAAGGTAGCAGACCTGTACATCCGCCTGAAACGCAATGCAGCAATAGTTATACTGGTGTTGAATGCTTCCAAGACAAAGTACATGCTAGCTAGTGGGGCCGAGCGTGATTGGGCTCGCCCAGGTATCAGTGTTACGATAGACGGGGATACGTTCGAGGTGGTCGATGAGTTCGTCCACCTTGGATCTTTGAAGACGGCTGACAATAACGTTAGCCGTGAAATACGGAGGCGCATCATCAGTGGAAGTCGGGTCTACAATGGCCTCCACAAAAAGCTGTGGTCAAAAAAGATTCACACCCGCTTCAAATGTACAATGTACAAAACGCTCATAAGGCCCTTAGTCCTCTACGGGCATGAAACGTGGACGATGCTTGAGGAGGACTTGCAAGCGCTTGAAAATATAATTCGACCTATAGAGTTATCGACCTTGTTCATCCATTATCCCATCCATAACCCATTATCCAGATTCCAGTCTATCATGTTCAGTATCCTCTTCCCACCTTACGGGAAAAAGCCAATCAAAAAATCTGATACAATAATATCGAGAATCTCTAGGTTTGAGTTAATCGATAAAGACCCTTAAGACAGTATTCTCCTAACATTTAACATAACGTTCAAAAGAAGTCAAATGTGATTGAAACAAACGTCTAGTTCTGCAATAAGTTTAATGCTCAATTCTTACAGAACATGCATTTCAATCCTGATTCCGCTCTGCCATCTACCGTTCAACCCTCAAGATATAACAAACCGCTTTCAGATTCAAGTAGACACTTTGTCTTGATCGTCATCGTCATTGGAAGAGTCGTCTTCATCTCCTGGCAAAATCACGTTAATCTCCTATTGAGGGCAAAGATCGTGCGGATGCATCATTCCATCGTTCGTCTCTAACCTACAAATGGGAAATTAGTTTAGAATTCGACGCTTTCCATCCCGACATTCAATGCTGATGATGTGCACTTTTGAACCACGATGGAAGCAGTTTCCTACGCTTCAACGATGCAACCGCTTTACTGCTTGCACTTTTTATAACGAGTCAGTTAGTTTGAAGGAGGGGGGAAGGCGATGAGATGGATGGAAGTTTGCCTAGCTTGAACAAATTCCAAGTGGGTTCGATTTCTGTTCGTTGTCGGGCAGAAGACAGAACACAAGTAAAGCTATTAGGAGATTAAATAGTTTTAGTACAAATTAAGCCCCGAACGAGCGCTCGAAGATGTTGTAACATCTGGTGGATAACGTTGGATGGAGTTCATTGCGAAGAAAGTGGCAAACAGTTCCCTTCCCATGCGTTGAGTAAGCTTGAACTGCTCCCTAAAGCTTGCCAACATGTAGGCGAAGATGATTCAAAACAACAACTCAATCTCAATTGTTATTTACAGAGAAATTTTAAAGTTTAACTAGAATCCATTTGCTTTAAAACTGCGGATTTAAGATTTTGAAATTTCGATTTTTTTGCGTTTGCAATTAAAACTTGAGATGAGTTAAAAACATTAAAAAAATCTTGTCCCATTTGAATTTTTGCCCCACTTTACATTAACGTATATATTATAAATTTCATTAACATGTATCTTCTTCTTCTTGATATTACGACCTCACTGGGACAGAGCCTGCTTCTCAGCTTGTGTTTTTATGAGCACTTCCATAGTTATTAACTGAGAGCATGCTTTGCCAAAGTTGCCATTTTCGCATTCGTAATTCGTGTGGCAGGTACTATGATACTCTATGCCCAGGGTCAAGTCAAGGGAATTTCCATTACGAAAAGATCCTGGACCGACAGGGAATCGAACCCAAACACCTTCAGCATGGCTTTGCTTTGTAGCCGCGGACTCTAACCACTCAGCTGAGGAAGACCCAAAATGATATGATAGACCATTTTACCCCATGAGTGTATTTTTAACCACCTTTCCCTAGCTGAAATCCATATGGAACCAGCCGCCGCAGGTTGTCGTGCGTGCTTGCAAAGTTTCCATACCAACGGAATCTCGCTGGGTTCTGAACTTTCCGCATATGGATGTGTGCACCGTAAGCTCTATTGGGTTGCGTGTGTGTAACATGACTAGGGTTTTGAGATTATACCAAGGCCAGAAAGTTTCTCGTCGCTTTCTCGAAATTTCAATTGATTCCGTTGATGTTGATTGGATTTCGGAACAATCCGAGCGGATTAGTAAATTGATTACGTTTTGTTTATCGTCGGAAATGGATATTTTCATGAAACGGTGCATTGAAGAGTTGCGTGGTGGTAATTTATTTGGACATAATTAGGTTCCAAAGAAATTAACCGGACGATGTATGCTTGGACGCTTTTTGAGCTGTTTCTTTTAATTGCGTGTGGGCGGTATATTGGATGATCTGATACGCTGTACCTTACACAAAAATTGTATCCTTTCAAAATCGTGCTTCATGACTCATGAAATATGTGAAATGATTCAAGGATAAGTAGTGCCGTGTATTATAAAATTTTGTAAAACATAAATAATTTAAAAATAAGAGTTCATGCCGACAGTCATGGTGGCGAACCATTCATAGTTTGTTGAGTTACAATCCCACCGTTGTAACGATGAAAATGTGTAGTCATACATATAAAACAGATTTGAAATAAAATCATGGAACGAGCTCACCAAATCATCCTTCATCCTTGGCTGAGCATTCACAAACCACCTTTAGCTTGAGTTTCACGAGCATAGCAAAGCAAACTATCCCCATAGCTTGGGCCTTCGCAACACACTGCCCAGCAAAAGAAGCGCGAATCGAGGAAAGGAATGAAAGGAAAAAAAAACACTTCTATTGCGCGCCGAAAAACGATCCCGATAGCTTGGATCTCCTCAACACACTCTAAATAGACAACATGCCAAATACCAAACTGAAAGTTTTTCTTCTTTTCTTGGTGTTACGTCACAACCGGAACAGACCCTGTTTCACAGCGTATTATTTCTATGAAAACTTTTACAAATAACTAAGAGCCATCTTCGCCGATTGAAGATTTTTTCATGTGTATATCGTGTGGCAGGTACGAAGATATTTGGGTAGACGAGAAAATTCTCAACTCAAAAAGATCTTCGACCGATGTGATTCGAATCCATGTCCTTCAGCTTGATCTTGCTGAGAAGCTATGTTGGCCTCACAAACATAACATTATTATATCGGAAGACCCATAACCGTTTCCGATAGGCCAAAAAAAAAAATGATAATATGACAAATTGGAATCAATCGACAAGTCATCATTTATGTTTTCAAACCAGTTCAAATAAAGCTCCTGGAATTCTTCATGAAAACTTCCAGAGATTCCATCAAGAGTTCCTCCCGAAATATCTCCAATATTCATCAGCCATTTTTTCAGACGATCTTCCAGAGATTCCTCCAAGAATTCCTGTAAAGATTCCTCCAGGGATTGATTCACATAATCCTCAAAGATAATCTCTAACGTAATCCATACATCGATTTCTGCAGGAATTCCACTAAAGATTTTATCAGAGATTTCTCTGAGAATTCCTCTAGGAATTTCTTCAAGGAGAACTTTTAATCGTTACTAGATTTATCAAACTGGTTCTGGCAGAAATCAAAAATTCAGCCAATAATTCTGTTTTGTGTTCCCCTAGGGATTCCTCCAAATATTATAACAGGGATTTTTGCTAGAAATATCAACAAGGATTCTGCTAGAGATTTAGCGAGGAGTTTCTCCAGCAATCCCTCCATAGGTCTTTCAAGATTTTTTTTCTGGATTTGCTCGAGAAACTCCTTTATTTAAGAATTTTTTGAAAGGAATACTTAGGAGACTCCCTTGAGGTACCCTTGTCTCTAGAAGATTCATTGGAAAATTCTTGGAAAAAACTTGGAACTCATGTAAAGATTTTTCTGAAGTTTTTTTTGAGAAATTCCTGAAGAAGTTGGTGGATAAATCTAAAGGATTCTGAGCATGAGCATTGATGACCGTACAATTTGAAGTTGCTACTCCGTGATTGATCAAAATAATCGAAATTGTACAGGGAACCAACATATGTAGTATACCACCGTCAACGTACATTTTTGAGGACTCTAAAATTAGTAATGTCAATCACGGCGCCGGCCACGTTCTGACGGTCATCGGGGAAGGGAAGGAATGTTAGTGTGACATCCATTGTTACTAAAGACCGAGTAAACCTCTGCATCTTCATGGTTGTCACGGGAAGGAGTTTTGTTAGTGGGAAGGCTTTAAAGCTACATGATCAGGATTCACCTTGGTAAGTGATGCAGATCAAGTAACCTCTGTTTGAAAAGCTATCTATCAATGCGTCGACATCTTAAACATCGAGATATTCACAGGTTTGAATCTCGAAATTTTATAATACATGAATAAGCGCTTATGTCAACACATTAATTGTCGAACCATCCATCTGTTTTTTTTAATAAATACATAAAAAATACATTTCATGGTGCATTACAAGCATGTTATTACAAGCATGAAACGAGCTCACCAGTTGGTAATCCATTCTCGACTGAACAGTCACAATCTCAGCGTCAACACGCTTAATCAGGAATACAAAACCACTTCGATGGCGCGCAAATGAAGCGCTAACTGAGAAAAAAATCGCTCTTAGCGCGAGAAAAATGAATGGAAAAGCTTGAGCCTTTACAAAGCACTCTGCTGAATAAATCTACAGGATTCTCTGCAATAAATGCAGTAGAAATCTCTGAAAGATTACTTGGTTAAATTACTGGATCAATAATTGACGATGCGGTCTGGGTTAATTTTCTGGAGGAATCCTTGGAGGCATCTCAGGAGGAATTCCTGGAGAAATTCACGGAGTAATCTTTGGAGAATGCCTGAAAGAATCACAGTGAAGGTTGTGTGGAAGGAATCCCTGAAGAAAGCCCTGCAGAGATCTCTGGATAATCCTTGGTGGAATCATTGAAGAAATTTCTGGAGAAATCGCTGGAGAAATATCTGGAGGATTCCATGTGGAAATTTTCCTAGAGAATTCCAAGCACAGATTTTCCTAATGTACTCCCTGGAGAAGTTTGTAGAGTATTTTCTAATGAATTTCCTGGAGGATGTTTCCATGGTTCATCTTTGGAGAAATTTTAAGAAGAATTATTGAAGGAATCTCTGAAGAAATTTCCGAGGTGGAAAGTATGTTGGAGTAATTCACGTAGCAATTTTCCAGGAGGTATTCCTTAAGGAATTCCTAGAGCAATACCTTAACAATCCGTGAATGCCTGATGGAATTCCTTCAGAAATTTCTGATGAAATTCCGGAGCAATCCCTGGAGGAACCCATGGAGTCCTGAAGTTGACTACCTGGGATAGCTCCAAAAAATATAAATTGAAGAATCCATTGGTCTTGCAGAACTAAAACTCGTTCGATTTATGTTCAACTCGTGTTCCCTTCAAAATGCAAAACTGCCTGATAGAGCTATTCCTTGCAGGAATCCCTGGCAGAATTCGTAAGGAAATTTTTGGAAAATCTTTGTGGGAATAATCTGCAATTTCTTCCCAAGTTTCTACTTACAGTATGGCTCATAAAAATATGGGAAAATTGTTTGAACGTGAATTAAGCATCCACAAGCGTTATTTTCATTATTTTTGTGAGTGAATGTAATTTCTGATTACTGTAATATGCTGTAGTATATTGTGGGCCTCGTAGCCGTGCGGTTAGTGTCATCAGGCGTTTAAGCGCATCGTGTCATGGTGTGGGTTCGATTCCCGCTTCAGCCATTGGAACTTTTCGTCAGGAATGTTTCTTGGCTGAGCCACCATGCTTGTCCGTTATCTAGTGTTAAGTTACAGTCTGTGCAGCTTAATGGCTAAAGACGGTGTCCGTATCTTTTTTTTTTATTCTGGCATGACTTTACTATGTAGGACAAGTTTTTTTTATATTTTTTTTACTGCCCTAAATAATGTAATAAAGCAAAGAAGTTTAAATGTTTTGTCCGCTCAAAGTTAGAAAAAGCGTCTGATTGTCATATACTCTGGTGATACATTTCCTACCTTCGAGAATCACACTTCATTTTTGAAACTATTAGTTTGCAACGGCTCTCCAAAACGAGCAGTTTTTTCGAACATTTATTTAATTATTTTATTCTATAATATTCTATAAATTCTATAATTTTACATGGCCAAATGCTGGTGACAAGTCCTGTGAATAATGTCACCGTATCGTTGATGTTTAAGAAGCTTTCATCACAAAGATATTGAGCTCGAAGAACCGCATGATAAAATTTTATGGTATGCTTCCAATTCTTCTATGGTAAGGAGAAACGAACAGATAAAAATCATGTCCAAAACTGAGTCTAAACAGACTTAACAATACATGAATGATATTTTTGTTTCGTTCACATTTTCCTTATAAAAACTACCATAAAACGTGATATGAAGATTTTCGCATTTATTTTTTATGGGCCATACTGTATCTCGTCAAGACAAATATGAGCTTCACGTTATGTATAAAACCGATCAGAGTAGGATTGTGGATCGCCTAAGAGAATGGCTACCTGTCTGTACTTCTAGAAGTGAAAGGTCTAAAAGTTATAATACCACAAGTTATCTGCCGAATAGATTGAAGTTCCTAGTCTTTCATGAGTAAAAAGAGAAAAGACTTCTAGTAGCTGTTAGCGACACCTCCGTGAGCTTTGTGCTTGTGCTTTTGCCGCTCCCGCCGAGCATAGTGATTACGTCACAGCAAATGGCCGTTTTTCTCCACCGTTCCAATTCCAACGGAAATCACGAATCTGCCCCAACAGTGTCTATGATCGTTCTAACATTATATATTGAAATATCACAGTTCAATTTTAAAACAGTAATAATGCATACAATCCCTATTTGTCTCTATCTTGAGAGAACTGCTTGTAACTTCAGGAAGGCTAAATTTCAAATTAAAACGTGTGTAACTCAACAGAACTGCCCTATGTTGAAAGGATGAATCTATGACATTTGGTCTAAAGACATTTGGTCGAATGACATTTAGTCGAATGACGTTTGGTCGAAAGTACATTTGGTCGAACGGACATTTCGTCGAATGGACATTAGGTCGAAAAGGTTTAGTTGCAACAGAAAGCAAAGACATTTCTTGGAAAGGATAGTGGTTGAATTTTAATAGTATGGAACAAGTTTTAGTCTGACTTTCGTCAAGAGTAGCATTTTTTCGCTTATACAAGAGTGATTGAATAATTGAAAAAGTATCAGCCATTTTTCCAACAATCTATATGCGAATAGCAATTTTTTCCCAACATATTGATCAACCTCTTGCGTTTTTTGACGTTTCATGCTGCTTTCTCGATCAGGCATGTTCTGCAATTCAAGATAAGCTGATCTTAAATGGAAGCAAGCCAACTTTTTTTCAACAATTCAGAGTTTCTAGTTCTAGTTCAGAGTTTGCGAACTCTGTTAATCACCCGAGGTCATCAACATTGCCAGTAAAACCATATATTTGCTAAATGAATGTTATTAAGCTGGAATTCACAATAATCCAATTGGTCAAAATAGAGTAACCGACACCTAACATTCACTTCGTTATAAAGGTTTTGCTTAAAGCAAATTTTTCCTGCCGTTTCAATCCTGCCGTCCGTAAACTGCAAGGCCCGGAATTCAAAGAATGATCCCGAGCACTCTCACCAAATGCTTCCATCAGATGAAAATCAGCAGTTCATAATGAAGAACGATAATATTTCAAAAGAATAATAAATAATAACAACATTATGTTCGAATCTATGACATTTGGTCGAAAGACATTTGGTCGAATGACATTTAGTCGAATGACTTTTGGTCGAAAGTACATTTGGTCGAACGGACATTTCGTCGAAAGGACATTTGGTCGAAAAGGTTTAGTTGCAACAGAAAGCGTATGACATTTGGTCGAACCGACATTTCGTGGAAAGAATTGTGCTCGAATCTGAATACTATGGAAACAAAGTTTTACGTTTAGTCTGACTACCGTCAAGAGTAGCATTTTTTCGCTCATACAAGAATGATTGAATAATTGAAAAAGTATCAGCTATTTTACCAACAATCTTAATTCGATTAGCAAAATTTTGATATTCAATTTGATGGACGCTCTTCCAACGTATAAATCTACCTCTTGCGTTATGACGTTTCATGCTGGTTTCTCGTTCAGGTATGTTCTGAGATTCGAGATAAGCTGATCTTAAATAGAAACACGCCAACTTTTATCACCTCAGTCAACTGGTCTTCCCTTACCCGGTACATAGAATTAGCACATTTTTCATTTTTAATAATCCAAAACTTCTACCGCAAACTCTGTTATCAACTTTGTCGAGGTCATCCTAGCACGAGGTCATCAACTCTGTCAGCAATACCATATATATGCTTGAGAAATGTTATTAAGCTGGAAGTCACAATAAGCAAATTGGCCATAAGTGGAGTTACCGACACCTAACATTCACTTCGCCATAAATGTTATCTGTAAAGCAAATTTTTCCTGCGGTTTTAATTTTGATTTCCGCATTCAGAAAATCTTACACACGTCCTTGAGCTGCAAGACCCGGAATGCAAAGTAAGATCCCGAGCTCACTCTCCAAATGCTTCCATCAGATGAGCTGATCTTCATTACAAAGAACGATGATATTTCAAAAGAATACTAAATGAAGAAAATATTATGTTCACATCGTTGAGTAATAAAATAACGTATTGAGCAGTTTTTCAAAGAATGATGATATTTTGAAAGAATAATAAATTCACTAGAGCTATGTATTTTAGTTAATGTACAAAAAAAACACTGTTAAAAAGTTCATTTTGATAATCATCGATATTTTAGATTTTGGCATAACTTCAAATTACAAATAAAAAGGTGTATTAAACTTAAAAATAAGACTACAGCAAGTGCCCCATTTTTTATTCAACAACAGGTAATGATTCAGCTTATTCAAAAGAATACGCTACCTTATCAACTTTCCAAAATAAATATCAATTTTATCAGATGATCTTTCAATGAACCATTTAAAAATAAGCTTCTTACCAAATTTCCTTTAACTAAACATCATTCGACCAAAATATGTGTTTTTAAACCATTCGACCAAATGTCCATTCGTCTAAATGTCCTTTCGACCAAATGTACTTTCGACCAAATGTCATTCGACCAAACGTCATTCGACCAAATGTCATTCGACGAAATGTCCTAAAGCCTTATGTTCACATCGTTGAGTAATAAAATAACTTGTTAAGCAGTTTTCAAAGAATGATGAAATTTTCAAAGAATAATAAATTCACTAGAGCTAAATATCTGCCAATGTACAAAAAAACAACTTCTAAAAAAGTCATTTGAATAATCTTTGAAATCCTAGTAGCATAACTTCAAATTACAATTAAAAAGATATATATTTCTATTCAACAACAGTTAATTATTCAGATTATTGAAAAGAATACGTTATCCTACGCATTTTGCAAAACTTAGAAAACAATAATCAATTTTACCAAATGATCTTCCAATAAACAATTTGAAAATAAGCTTTCAACCAAATTTCCTTTCAACTAAACGGCATTCGACCAAAATACATGTTCCAAAGCAATTCGACCAAATGTCCATTCGACCAAATGTCCTTTCGACCAAATGTACTTTCGACCAAATGTTATTCGACCAAACGTCATTCAACCAAATGTCATTCGACGAAATGTCCTAAAGCCTGAAAGAATAGAGTATCTTTGATTTTTGGGACACACTTCTAAGCCTTGCACATCGGCATTATTGCCAACTAAATGAATAGTAAGGTCATCATTCGGCCTTATGGCATTTGGCCAAATAACATTCAGCCAAATGTCCTGATACCGCATAATCCATGTTCATTTTCAAAAATGTCATGGCCGTCTACTTATTGCGATATTGGCTGTTAAAAATGCATAAGTTAACAACGTTCATAATACATTAGATGCTCAAAACATATTTTTGAGATTTCTCTTCGTAATAGGCTGTTTTTCGTCACGTTAATCTGTCATGAAACGGCCTACTCTCCTGTACTGAAGTATGCAAAGCGGGAATAGTCATTGCGCAACTGAAACCAGTGCTGTAATGATTCATTACGCAACGCTTTCTCATTACGCAACTGTTTTGAGTTGCGTAATGAACCATTACACAACAATTTTTCAGAAATTGTAAAATGATGGTGAATGCATTCCGATATAATTTATGTTATACCCTCAAGTGGTCTTCTACGATATTGCAAAAAATATTGTACGTAACTCGTTGCAGAACTCGATTTTTACAGCAACCGTCGTAAATATCCTACTCGGCAAGCCTCGTAGGATAAATTTACGACTTGTGCTGTAAAAATCATCATTTTGCAACTTGTACCGTAAACTTCTATTTTAGATGCTCTAGGAAAATGGTGTATCTTGCCATATAGAAATACGTAAAATATTGTATGGATATTGCACTTCCCATTAAAATCATAACTATCCTATGTGGAAAAAGTAGGCATTGAGAAAATAACGCCCAAAGTTTTAAGTTTGTATTATCATACATATGTTCATAATTTTCTAAATAATGAGATGAATCAGCCTAGGGCTGAAAATCTCAATAATGAAGAAAGAAATATTTCTATATAGTTCATTTCTGCATGCCATATTCATTCAGCACCGCAGCACTCAATTACTCATTTTTAATTTTAATGTGCAATAGCAACCAAATTTTCCACTACATGGAAGTTTAACTCCTGAATGCTTGGTGGAATAAATCAAGTATGAGTACATTATTAGTTTAGTAGTTTTAGTACATTATTTGTTTTTCACTTAGTCTGTAATGCTTCGTAAGTAAGGCAGTACGCAAGATTGCATTCAAGTTGAATACAGGTGGTATACCTGTAGGCGTTATTTATTACATACTAGTGGACCCGGCAAACTTCGTCTTGCCATCAAGTAGGCTGTTGAAAAACGCTATGGATCGTCCCATACAAAATGACAGTTCCGTTCACGCTCGTTTTTCCGACTTTCCCGGTGAATATCCTGGGATTTTTATTCACACAAACACGTCGGGACACTTGACGAACAAAACGGAAAAATAATCATTCAAATTGGTTGACCCGTTCGGAAGCCATTTCGTGACATACAAACACCACTCCATTTTTATTTATATAGATTGATATAAAGCGAAAGTTAAATCCTTCAAAGGGGCCTACCTTAATCGAGCGGTTAGAGTCCGCGGCTACAAAGCAAAGCCATGCTGAAAGGTGTCTGGGTTCGATTCCAGGTCGGTCCATGATGTTTTCGTAGTGGAAATTGCCTTGACTTCCCTGGGCAAAGAATATCATCGTACTTGCCACACGATATACGAATGCGGAAATGGCAACTTTGGCAAAGAAAGCTCTCAACTGTGGAAGTGCTCATTAGAACACTAAGCTGAGAAGCAGGCTCTGTCCCAGTGGGGACGTAATACCAAGAAGAAGTAATCAAAGGAAAAGAAGAAAAGCAATAAGAAAAATCAAAAGCAGAGCACACATTACAAAAATATTGTTCTATAGAGTGCACATCCTAAACCGTTAAAATGGTGAAACCTGTATTTATATTGATAATAAATCTTCGAGCTGTTTTTTTTTTTCAGTATTTATACTATTCTTTCGACCTATAGTAGAAAATTGTGACGTGCTGGATTATTTTGAGAGCGCCATGAGATTCATCAACCTGATTTAATCCTGGAGACAAGTGAAAATATATACATCCACCAGCACCACCAGCTTGGAGCAAAGATCATTCCATGAAAAAAACTAACACTTGTTTTCAGAACACTTAATAAAAGTGGTAAAACTATACATCAAGAATTTGAAATTATCCAACAACTCTGCAGTTTTCGCCACGTACCGAATCAAAGCATACTATTCCATCATCAGCATTCTAGCTTTGCTAGTGTTTCCTTTGCTGTGGTTATACCAAGAATGGTTTCAACGCACGCCATCGGAAATCCTGATTCCCGTGAAAAATTCATGCACACCGATAGTCAAACGTGCATTTGTTGGAAGTTTTTCGCTCACGTATCTTCCCCATATAAGTTTGCCTTGGAACGCATGCTGCACACTTCGGCATCATTTCTGGGAAGCTGAATTATCGTTAAAAGCTTGCAGTGTATGATTAACGTGAGCGACGACACGTGTCCGTTTGCTATTTTAAGAATATGTTCGGGATGCTTTTGTTTTCCGTAGAATCTGGTGTTTCAAGTGTTTCATAATGGCATAATGGTTTTCAGGATAGATTAGAGTAGATTTTTAGAAATCTTTTTGACCGCCATCAAAAGTGTTTTTCTCTAGAACTAAATTTGACCATGGTTGTCCGGCAGTCCGTATCCTGGAATATCATTTGAATTTAATTACACACAAAAAGGGATATTTTAGACATTATGTTTACGATCCAAGTTGCTGTTTAAATTCTCTAGTAGTGTTTTGCAATCAGCAATGTTGATATCAAGTGTTAGCAGTTTCACGACATTTGGAAGATTTGTGCCATCACTATATTTAAGCCTGTTTCATCGGTTATGTTACTTTTATCTGAATGTCGTTCTCCTTAACGCCATTTCCCCGAAACAATTTTCCAAATTCCTCAAATAGCTCATTTCCCCGGGAAGATTTTGACACTCAAAACTATCAAAACTTCATAAATTTTAGAAAGGTTTATAAACCGATCACCTCATATGCATGTTTATGAATTCTATTGGTGGTTCTTTCGAGCTTCCATCTAGTTGGCATATTTGGTCATACACTCCCGTGCAAAAGTTTGGGTTCGACCCCTAAAAACATACAAAAGTGTTCTGTCCATATCTCTGTGATAATACGTCCAATTGAAACTCTTTAAGCCGCATTCGAAAGACAAAGAGTTATTATTACCTCGTATGTATTTTTCCAAAAACATTTTTTTTAATTTTTTGTACTAAATTTTTACTTAAAGTTGTTAAGTTTTTCAAAAAAACACACTGAAAAATCATATCTAATTTCCCCAGCCAAAAAAAATCGACCAAAAATTTTAAATCAAAGTGTCATTAGAATCGTAATCTTATATTCTTTGAAGAGACCCCACGAAATTTTGGCGGAAAAATCTGGAGTATTCAAAATCAATGAAACAGTCAGTCAAATCATCGTGCAAAAGTTTGGGTTCACCCATCAGTATGATGCAAATTGTGCAAAAGTTTGGGTTCACCTGAGCCGCACGAACATCATTTTTGTCAATATCTCTGCCATTTTTCAACCGATTTTAATAGTTTAATGCTTTTTTGAGCGCAAATAATGGCACGTACATGATTGGTTTGAGATTTCACCGATTGAAGTAAGTGGAAGTGGAAGACTATAAGGGTTAAAATTCACACAAAAAGAGACACTCAAGAGATTCAATGTCAGATTCTGGTTACGTTTGAAGCATAGTTGTATCCATAATGTTGGTCAAACACTCATTCTATCATTTCGCCGAAAGACACCATAAGAATAATTTGCTCAAAATTTCACCAGAGTCCCCTAGAACAAAAATCGATAATTTCTAGCACATCCCAGCGCTTGAATGTTTGCGCATTTCTCGTACTTGAACTGCACTCTCGCGAAGCCTGCCGTGGCATAATCAGATGATTCTTGACCTACTACACTGCTGACTTGCTTCTTTTTTATCACCGCTGGCTTCCCTCCAGACCAACCATAAACAAACCCAATGAATGCAAATGAGCCTCTTCCTAATGGCAGCTGCTTCTCATCAACCGAATCACCGAAAGCCGTCAGCACTTCAAAAATGGCGTTACGCTTGGCGTAAACTCTCGTCAGGAATAAAACCATTTACGCCCTTGTGAACTGGTGATGGCGGGGCAGGAATGTTAAAAAACGCGTTGGGAGTTTTTAGGAGAGACCCTCATTACAGTTCAGCAGGGCGCAGACTGGATGCTGGAACGAATGGGACACTCATCTATATGGATGGGGTAGGAAAATGTGACACATTGTGCGGAACAAAAACTCGACCTTTGGCGCAAACGAACATCCATCCATCCATCGCATCGCATCGTGGGTACCTAACGTCACCGCGGCGACGACGATACCACAGTAGTGCACATTCATACAAAGGCGGACAAAACCTCAAAAAGGTCCCGAACCGATTATGAACGAAAATGTATAAAATTATTTAATTCAAATTCGTGCATCAACGAATTATTTTCCATCGAAATTAACAAACATATTTTTTTTATTTTTTCAATGTATTTTGTTCACAAAAAAGAATGTTGTTTATTTAAACTTAAGTCTTTAACTTAAGAGAGTCTTAAGTCTTTAACTTAAGAGATACACGCTTGGATTAAAATCAGAATTGACAAACTTTGATGATTTCCGAAATCAGATTTTTGTTTCAATGATTCCAATATTAAGAATTGTACAGTAAAATGAAACTGGTATTTCCAAAAGATAATTAAATCTGTAGAGATCTCAATTTTTTCAAAAATAAATTGAGAGTTCTCAAAATTTTCAGGAAAAATAAGGAAACGAAATATTAGTGATATTCTATTTTTATTTATCTTCTCTTATTTATTTATAATTTTGCCATACTTGGAAATCTTATATTTCTCAAACATTAAAATTTCATTGGAGTGTGTTGTAATGAGAACTTATGGAAACATGTACCTTCTTTACGTTACTTTGAGGTCATCAAATCCAGTGAACCACGTATCGTATAAGAATGTGCAGTGCATCGTAGGTCAAAAATCACAATCGCACAAGATGCCAAAATAAGCGTTATCAATGTCAACACAAGTTGTATATGTGAGAGGCCACGTGCTCAGTAGCATAGCATCGTAGCAACATAGGCGTAGCTAGGTGTAACATAGTAACCTAGTTGACTTGTTATGTTGAATAAATAAGTTTTTCATTCCCTGTTGATAAATCACTCACGTTTTGCCTCAAAGGAGCATATTACCCCAAATTCTCTTATGTCAAACTCCTTCCATATTCAAGTGTTCCAGTTTTGATTCACTCCATATTCAAGGTCTGTCGTTTAGGTTTAAATTTTATAAAAATATTAAATAAAGTTGGTAGAACAATCACTGGATATGAGAAAAGTCTTTCAACTCTTTGTGAATATAAAGTTGCGAAATTCAAGAACACTTCTACTACCTACCATTCCCAGCCTTGATATAAACACGTGAGCTGAATGGTGCCAAAAATTAAAAATAAACCAGAACATCATGCAATAGTAGAGAAATGTTTAAAACGTGAACTAAACAGGTTATTTTAAGAACTTCAATTTATGAAGTTTCGTCCAGCCATGCGCCACTGTGCGACCACGCTGACTACTCACAGCGGCGGCGTAATGATGCGAGTGATTAGGGGGTTTGTGCGCCCCGTGGGTCCTTTTTCAGCT
Source organism: Aedes aegypti (assembly GCF_002204515.2). Classification (NCBI taxonomy): domain Eukaryota; kingdom Metazoa; phylum Arthropoda; class Insecta; order Diptera; family Culicidae; genus Aedes; species Aedes aegypti. The sequence goes on along the minus strand of NC_035109.1, from coordinate 351,829,527 downwards.
GTAGGAGAATGCAGATTTAATCATCTTTGCACTTGGGTTTGTCCTACGTCCTATGTCGTATCCGTAGATAGATCCTCCAGCAAGCCGGTCTGAAATGACGCTAGATAGGTAAGTAACGAACTGCGGTGGGTGGGAAATGATAGCTCGGTGGCTGAATTTAATTGAAATGCTTTGCTCTGTGTGTCCGGAGGCGGTGTTGGCGCACTTGCAACGCTACTTTTGTTACTATTTAGATGGTATGGTAATGACGGTGATGGGGTGGTTATGGGTTGGGGAAGGCAAATTGGTGCAAAAAATTTCGTTTGTTAGATGACGTCTGACGAGTGACAAAATGAGCATGTTTTTTACGCTTCTGGGTGACAAATGGCGGGATCTGGGAGAAAGTTGTCTCGCTCATTAGGACTCGTTTTCTGGGGCGTGGTGCTGGGGGACGTTACATTAATGGTCTGATGCTATTATTCTAACTGAAAAGGATCTGATTTTATGGAGGATCTTTGGCTTTATTAAATATATAAAAATCATTTTCTTATCAGTAGTTTTTTTCAGCAACCTTATTTCGTAAATGGTTCCATAGTTAAAAATTAACAATTACCATTTTTTTTAAGTTTGTGGGAAGAGCATTGCATTTATTACTTAAAGTCTTAAGCTATTAGGGATAACATTGACGCATGATTTTTATTTTCAAATCTTGTATTTGGAAGTCGGCAAATTTGAAATGTCATGCAATACATAAACCAAATAACGAACAATGTTCATCACAGCCTCAAAATAAGTTTTCAATTCGATCTCAAACTTAGCTCCAGAAATTAATGTAGCCTGTTTGGTGGTACGGATTGTCGATCAACGAAGTCCATAATTGCGACCTTTTTCCGTACAACATGGTTCTTGAGAATCATCTCGGAATGTTCGTCACATTGGTCGATATGTGCCCTGAACAACGGCTTCAATGGTACTAATCTGAAGACATATTTAGTTTGTGGACTTGGGGTTCTTTTTTAAAGTTTTCCATCAGATATTTTGATATAATGTTGAAAATGGTTTCAAATTTGTTCCACCTTAAAGCTTAGTATGCTAGTTCGCTCAAGAAAAGTAAAGAAATTCCTTGACTAAATGGAACAAGAAATTTTCTACAGAGAGCCCCGTTTGAAATGACAACTGCGTGCAGCGTTCAAAGAAATTTGAATTTCTATACCATTTTTTGGAAATAATTTTCCTCGCATCGAGATAGGTGATTACTTTTCTTGTCACCAGCAAACCAACCTCAAATGTTTTTTTTTATCTATCTTTGCTGCCATTCCATGAAAACCCGATCTAATGGGTCACTGAATTCCGTGAAAATTTGCTATTTTGTTCTCTTCCGAAACAGGGTGACCAGAAAAATCGTGATTTTGCAAAATTTTTATTGTTTTAAAAATTAATACTTTTGAACCGATTTTCAATTTTCTTGGACGATATGAAAGCTAAAGATTTTGACATTTTAAAAAAAGTATAAAATCTCACAAAAAGTGTTTTTTTACATAAAAAATAAACAAACATTTCCGTTTTTTCGTGTTTTGAAGGCCTCGGGTAAAAGGGGCTATTGCTGTTCTCATTTTTTCTTGAAAGTTCAGAAAATTTAACGTTCCCTGTCAAATTTTCAGCGACGTTTCTAGTTTCTTAGGAAATTTTTATATATTTTAATGATTATTTTTTTCTTTAAGAATTCTTTTTTTTTTTTTGAAAGGTTGATATTTTAGGCTTTTATTCCATAAAAAAGATTGGAAATCGATTGAGCTGTTCAAAAGTTATGATTTTGTTTTTAAATCAAAAATTTAGTGCGCTGAGAGTGTGTGCCGATGAAAAATGACTGATTTTTTATTTTCAAAATTATATATCTCAAAAACTTAAAAACATACATCGCTGAACATTTGTCAGTAAACGTAACATTTTCTGAACTTTCAAGAAGAAATGAGAACAGCAATAGTCCCTTTTGTCCCAAAGCTCTCAAAATACGAAAAGACGGAAATTTTTGATTTTTTTCATGTAAAAAACAATTATTGTGGAATTTAATAGTTTTTTTTTTTAAATTCTTTTATTTCGTCCAAGAAAATTGAAAATCGGTTAAGCGGCTCAGAAGTTAAAATTTTTTTTTTTTAAATAAAAATTTTGCAGAATCGCGAACTTTCTTGGTGGTAGGTCATTTGGCATAAAGTCGTTTGGCGCAATGAGTCTGAAACCAAGAATTTCTCAATATGACATTCGTTTTTACGTTTCTATTGAATCTTTCAGATGACATCAGGCTTGTTGTGGAGTCAATTGGTCGGTGTTCAGACAGACTGAAGCAAGTGTTTTTAATAGCTTCAGTAAAACGTACCGTAGACATTCGAAATATTAAAATATTTCCATTATTTGCTGTGATACATCTGCATCAAAAAAGCATCGGAGAATTGATAGAGTACTTCTCCTATATTTAGAAAGCGGTCTGTCTGAACACTGACCAATTGATACAAAATGTCACTTTATTCTACAATCATATGCTCTTGAATAAACTAAAGCATATTAGATAATTTATTGCCAATAGTATTTTATTATTAATCAAGAAATTACCCTTCTTTCAAGTATTAATTCTTCTTTTAAGTTCCGCTACTGAAATAAATTTTTGGTCTGAAGGTTTTGATATATTTACCACAAATTTATCCTTCTTTCCAACATTAGATGTTTTTTTCTAAATATGATGTAACCATAAGGCATAAAAACTGTTGATTTGAAATTTAAACAAATTTCACCTTCTTTTATACATAGACTGTTCTTTGAAGCTTAATTTTTTTTGTTTCCAACTGACAAAAGGGCGGCAATCGATAACATTGATCTACTCAAGTTATCAGCGAAAAGAAAAATCGATTACTGCAGTTACTTTGACGGATTGTGCTACTTTTCCCAGAATGTCGGTGCCCCGAATATCGTTACTTGTCGTAACTTTATACATTTCAGTGTGATGAACGAGCTGGCCATCTGATATACTCCCTTCTTTATTTAATTGGCGGTTCTTTCAAGTTTAATTGTCCTCAGCATTTTTGACAACATGTATATAGCCGAGAATGACAGAATACCATCTTTTTTTGATTGCTTATCGTTCTTGCTCGTTCATCACGCGGCCACTAATGACAATTAAAGCACCTATTTTAACTCCACCACTTTTCGTGGAAACGAGTCATTCGGGGAAAAGTAGCACAATCACTTATATGATTCTTAATGCAATTTATGATATCTTTTCGTTTTATTATACCGCAATCATTTTTGGCTTCCAATCTTCTATTGGTTTAAACATAAATTTTACCTTCTTTTAAAAATAGGCTGTTTTTTATAGTTATACTGATTTCAATTTTATTATTTACTCAAGCTAAATGTTAACCATTTTTATATTTAGCTATTTTATCAATTCTTGCTGTTAGAATGATAATCACTTTAGAACCTGCCAATATTCAACATATTTTTTTGTTTTTTTTTTTGCAAACACAAGATCTCCTTTTGAGATATGCTGGAAAAATATTATTTCAATCACAAATTTTCTCTCCTTTCAATAATAGACAGTGTTTTTGATGTAAACTTTCAAAATTAAAATTTATATTGAATCGTTCAATAGTTTTGCCACACATATTTTCTTTCAAAAATGTGTAGTTCATTTGAATTATGTTGTGAGGAGATATTTTGCGTTTTGTTGTGAGATAAAGGCTATTGTTGCATTTTGCAATAATAGATCTTTGGATAAGAGCTTTTAATATTTTGCAAATAAGTTTTCCCTTTTTCTACCAAGTAATTTTCATCAAGTGTTACGTCCAAACTTAGACAGAGCTTGATCTACAGCAATATATTCTATAAGCGCCCCTTAATTGAAAACTGTGAACTTTTTTTGCCAATTTACTATGTTCAAATATGTCTATCTCAACAAGCTCAACGATACTCTATGTTCTGAGATGCAGAGAAAATTATTATTCCGGAATGATCTTCCACCAGACCCGTCACGAGTTTTATTTAGTTATGCTCTCTTGGATCATAGCTTGGATTATCTCTGAACGATCACCATGCTTATTGAGAACCTATGACAATTTTTTGCTATGGGCTCTGTGGTGTTGATCTCGGTAAAAGCTTCGAAAATGCCGATATTCATTCTAAGTCAATCATTATGCCAAACGGCCATTATGCCAAACGACCATTATGCCAAATGGCCCTTATGCCAAACGACTTTATGCCAAACGGCTTTATGTCAAACGACCTTATGCCAAACGACTTTATGCCAAACGGGGTACAATCAACTTTCTTGGCACCCTATTTCGGAAATGGTCACCCTAATCAAAAAATCCAAAACACGTGTATTCTTATTTCGGATAAGGAACAAAATAGCAAATTTCCACGGAATTCGGTGATCCACTAGATCAGTTTTTCATGGAATGGCTGTTTGATAAGATATATTGTGAAAAAATATTAATACGCCAAGGATTTCGTGGGAGGCTTTAGCTCAAAAAGGTTGATCCTCATTCACAAGACTGAAATGTTCCAAAAATATGCTCAAATCCTGCTCCCGCGGGGACATATTCAAAGCACAAACATCCAGCGACACATGGTTCAACTCGTAGCTGCTGAAGTTCTTACAATCCAACACCTACCACGACAAGACACGAAAAACCAAGCATCGTGGAGTGAATTCTGCTCTGTGCGAAATGTTCCCTTCATGCCAAAGGTGCCGCGCAGAAAATGTCTGCTGATTCATGGGATTGTCATCGTTCCGCCCGACGTCTAGACCTGAAATGGCAAACCATTACTCACTAGACGGGATGACATGTGAACATGAAAAACAGGAAATTTATGGCTGTCGCTTTCTCAAACCTGCAACTCTGTATTTTTTAACTATGGACTAAGAATTGGATTGTCCATAAACTACTCGTTTTTATCTTTGACAACCCCATTATTGAACAAACAACGTGGTTTATGGATGACCCCAATATGATACCAATTCACGACGTGTAAAATGAAAAAGAATTAAACCAAGACAATTTAAGTGCGAAGAAAGATGTCACTTGGAAACGATGGTGCTCTTGTTTATGTCACTCCCTGTTCGGTTCGAAGAAACGCAAGCATCTCCATTCTTCGAAGATGGGATTCCACATCTTCCAGTTGCTAGAAATTTGCTCAAGAATCATAAAGCCATGAACAGTGGACTGACTCTTGATTGGAACCAAATTCCCTGTTCTCGTCCAACGAAGAGTGATGACATTGGACGCAATATTGTTACAGATCTACTTGAAGCTGTGTAGCCAGAGAACGAGAATTGCTAGAAAGAGTAAATGAAATAAATGGAATTTACAGTTTTCCTTGGCGTTTGGAATTGCATCACAGTGACAAACCAAATTCCACAATAGATCACCCTTCCGTTCCGAGTCCCGCTGCACTATGGGGTATTTGGACGATCTAACTGGCCAAAAGTATTCCATGAAGTTTTATTAATGAGCCCAGTTTTTTTTTTCAAACCTTGGTTTTGATCAGATGCAGTGCTTAAACTATCGAAAATTGTGCAGAACATTGTTTCAAAATCTGGGCGAATTCTAGAATAGACTCCACAAATATTCCTTAGTTCGCCATAGGGAGGGCGAACTATTTTTCGACATTGAATAGACAAACGGAATGCCGATGGACCCAAGGCAAGTTTACTCAACCCAGCATCTTACATCGAGAGTTTGTTTCTTGGCATTCCCGAGTATACCAAGGAAAATTAAATGAAAATATTCCTTACAGGCGGTCATCTCCTGGGTGCTGCAGTAGCTGGTAGGACAAATCTTGTCATCGTATACTTAGCCTGGGGTCAGTTTCGTGCAAACCCGATGGTCTCATTGGAAGCTTTATTTATTTATTTTTAGTTCGTTCCGTCCGTCCTGCTCCGTGCATCCTTTCTATTGCGAATTGGGAGCGACCGAACTGGATCCGGATGTTTTCTCATTTACTTCTATGTCGGAGTCCTCCGATATCGAGTTTCGGGTTGGTGCTCTTTCGCTCAACAACTATTCCTTCCCCGAGCAGGAAAGAATAACTCCTACCTATTTGTTCATATCATACATTGGCATTATACTTTAAACAAATATTGTAAAAACCTCGCGAACTCGCCGAGGACGAAAAGCCACTCAAATAAAGATAAATAATACCTCAACTGTTTAAAACAATTAAAAAATACCTACTTCCTTGAGGAGCGCTTACTATTGACAAATGTCACTTCAATATGAAAATTCTACATATTATTTAGGGTTGGGTGACAAAACTTCGAATTCCAAAACGTTGGAAGGACAAAATGCAGGGCTCTTCCGTACCTCATTCTGGAAACCCCTAGCTTTGTATTGTGCAACAATCTTCTTCTGCTCGGGTCGCAGAACCTGCAGCAGCAGCAACTTAACCAACCCAACAACGAGATGACACGGAGGACAAGACAGCAGTCGGAGACCCACCCACACCCGTCCATGGAACAGGACGAAACACGAAACGGATGGTAGGTGTTTATGCAAACACGTAAATGCAATCTTTTTTAAATGAATTTTAAATTGCAGATAAAATGTAAATAACGTTCAGTCTATGGGGGGCGAAAGCGGCACGAGCTGAAGTGGCCGGGAAAAAAAGGGCGAGTGGACTTACCGTGCCGCACTGGTGATGATGTCCGGTCGATGCGGGTCTGTGGGGTTGATCAGTTTTCAAGGTGAGATGTTTTTCTTTTGTAATGGCCCACTAGGGATAATACCTCGTGCTGAACTAGATATTTTCCTCACAAACACGCGCATTTCATGATTTTACAGGCTTGTATTTCATTAATCAGTGGTAATATTAAAAAAAAGAGAATAATTGGTTCCATTACATCTCAAGTGACATTTATCTGTGTCCCATGGGAATATTTCGTATGAAATGTTTCATTTCAATGAATACGCAGTTAAAGTTTTACGCAACTTCATGTGAATACCCCTATTGTCAATCCATCCAAAGAAATTCGAAGGTGCATTTTATCTGACAGGTTTTGCATTAATCTTTTCTCAGTATTTTTTTTTTCAGTTTCCTTTAAAAATTCCTTGGAGAATCCTTGGTGAAAGTATCAGTATGACTTTTAAATGGAATTTAATGTGTGGTAATATTTGAAAATATTATGCAAATTTTCTTGACTGAAAAGGATTTCAAGAGTTCTTGTCGAAGTTTTTCAATTTATTTTTTCTACATCCGTTAGTTAAATATTAGCCAGTTTCTTAAGGTGAAAATGGATCGAAGTCAAACCTCAAGTTTCCAAGAGCATAAATTTAGGGCGTCTGGCAGCAGTTCAAGATTTGAACTTGATTGATTGGTCACCGCCATCAACTTACCACTTGATAAAATTTTCAGCCTAGAGGGTTATTTAGTTGATGCGAATTGTGCTCTTGAAAATTTAAGGTACGGTTTGGTATTGTAAACAGCTTCCAGAGGTGATGGTTACCTAATCTATCTTTGGAAAGATTTTATCGAGTACTATGTAAATTCTTGTGGAATCCTTGGGGATACATAACGAAATCTTTCAACCACCGTAAAAAAAAAATTTATGGAAATTTCCGAAAAAATGTAATTTTGAGAATATTTGAGAAATTATTGGCACGAGCTAAAATCTACCCAACAACCCGACGTGCATAATTTTATATTTTTTTGGTGAGACTATTTTTGAAAAAATGATAGGTTAACTCATGGCTAGATTATTAGTTGACTTATCGAACTCCCGAGGAAAATAGCAGAATTCTTGTATAAGCTATTGTGGATTGAAGACGTGTGTATATCAAGGATATGTGTTTATTTATTATGAGATCTGTTATAAAGATTGATTTCAGGAACATCCATTTTAGGGGTCCGTGAAGTGTTTGAAGAACTTGAAGAGGGGTCGCAACTTGAAAAAGGTTGGGAACCACAGATCTACCGTTATATTTTTTACAGCCATATAAAAATTCAAAACTACTTGTTTAATTAATAACCACGTAAACCACGAACATAGGTTTACGGCTAACCAGCTGAGTAGAAGTTTGACAACTACCGAAAAACTAAACATTGCATATACTTTGCAATTGGATTAAATGGGCAAATTGATGTGAAGTTTTGCGAAAAAGTTACACGCCTTCTCGGTGAGAATCGAACTCACGACTCGCTGATCTCTAGTTAGAGCGCGTTACCCCTACGCAGCTCAATAATCACGTGGTTCTTTTTCGCAAAGTGCACCTTTTTCGGATGAATTAGATGCCCATCGAGAATCCTGGAAAATGCTCATTGGTGTTGCTAGAATTATTTTTTCTGGAGGGACCTAGCAAATTCTTATTTTAGAGAAGTAATGTAGGTCGCAAGAATCACAATTTTTACAAATTACAATAGTTTGCATAGATTGTTTGGTAAGCTATTTGTTTTTGATTCTGTCAGACATCGGTGCACATCAATGTCATTCGTAAATTTATATTTTCGATACGGAAAATGGTCCTTTTTTGTCTATTCCAGCAAAAAATCCTCAAAGTGTTCTTCGAAAGAACTCACGGTGAATATACCCAGTGATTCTTCCATGAACTTCCCAGGTATTTAACTATGTGTTTTAAAGATATATTATTTTGGTGCTTTGTCCAAGAATTTTCCAGTTTTCACTGAATTCCTCCTGGGATTCTCACGGAAAATCATTTCCAGCATTATAACTACTAATTCAAAAGATTTTCCCTGAAGTTTCTTTGGGCTCTCCACCTAGAATGTTTAACCAATTCTTTTAAACATTGTTCCAGGAAGGTTCTCTACGTGCATATTACATGTAAATCGCAAATGTTAAAATACCAGCCAGTTGTTCAACTATATTTTGTTCAGGATTTTCTGTTAAAACCAAGTGTTTCTTCAAGAAATTCTAGCAGTTTCACCACAATTATCATCAAGGTCAACAAGCAAGTGTTCTTTCAAAAGATTATTCAAAAATTCACCAATATTTTTTCCTATTTTATCTTATTTTTTTTTTAAGTTTCGCTGTCATTTTCTCCTACAAGTATTTTAGAGAATCTCCCGGAATATCTTCCAGGATTGCTTAAAAAATTCGAAGCAAAAATAATCCAAGATTTCCTGCAACAACAACCATTAAATTATTTTGTCAGATTTAAACAATCTGTTTTCGATTAGATTTTTTGAATTTAAAAATCTGTTATAGGCCTCCGTATTAATTTTTTATTCAACCTTAACAAAAATAAAGGCATATCAAACCTATAAGACGTTAATGCCCTAAAAACTATGACGCTGGCAAAATATTTTATTGTGATCATGAAAAACACGTTCCCTAAGAACTCCTCCATCCTCTGATACCAAACAAACTAAAATTTTCAACAATAAAGTGTAATTTTTGAAGGTGGAAAGGAAATCACCAGAGTATACGACAATCAAACGCTGTTTCTAGCTTTGGGTGGACAAAACCTTTGAATTGATTTGCTTTATTGCATTATTTAGGACAGTAAGAAAAATATGACAAAAATTGTCCTGGATAGCGAAGTTGTGTCAGAATGTATATTCTTGGTATTGATTGATGTTTCGGCGGCGCGCAATACGCCAATCAACGTAACGCCGCCGATTTTTTGTTTTCACGCCGATAAATGTTTCAACTCGAAAAATTCAGTAATAAGTAAATAAGTACCCAAGGACATATTTAGGTTAAGCTTATACAAAAAGAAATTCTTATAGAAAATGGTACATAAATATGTTATGAGCTTCCACTAAGAAGGTCTCCAGGAAATTATCCAGTGAAACCCACAAATACTCTTCTACGGATTCCATCCAGAGTCATTTCTGAAATTCTCTTGAGGATACTTTCTGGCGTGTTATTGAGAAATAATTCCTGCGGTTCAACCAGGATTTCATTTTCAAAGACATAGTTCTTCTAGAATTCCTCAATTTTTTTTGAAATATTTGTAGTGGTTTCAGATTCTTAAAGGAATTGTTACTTCATCCGAGTTGGTAATAAGATTTCTTTCCTTTTCAAGGATTTTAACGATGCTTGTCTTATAGATTCCTCCAGTAATTTCTTCATAAAATGCTTCAGTGTTTTAGAAATTCATGGATTCTCTTCATAATTTTAAAAGATCTCACGGTGAAGGTTTTAAGTAGTTTCATTAATCATTATTTGTATTTCTTCACGAATTCCATCAGAAATTCATTTTAAATGCAATGTTATAACTATTGCTGAATAAATATGCACTTCTCAATGCATATCATGAAGGAAATCTCCCAACAAAACACATAATTTTCTATACGATTTCTGAATGCACATATCCAAGATTTCCTCCAGAAATTGCTCCATACATGCTTCAAAAGATTCATCCACAATCAACCAAGATATATCTTCAATTAAAACATCCTGGGATTCCTCCAGTGGTCTCTTCAATTTTGAATTTCTGCAGAGTTTTCCAATGATATAGAATACTTAATTTTCTTCGAGGATTTCATTAATGGCGAAGGAAATCATCCAGAGACACTCTTAGGAATCTTCGGAAAGTTACCAACAGATTCTTCTAGAAGCATCTTCATGGGTTCAACAAATTTCTTTCTTTTTAATGCTTCCAAGAAACTGTTAAAATAAGGGTTGTGTTTGATCTTTCGATCTTGACGCTTACTCTTATGGGAGAGGGCGATGAGGGCAGGATCAAACATGTCGCGTGTCGGTCAAGTGAAAGCGAAAAAAACCGCGATCGATTAGTTGTGTTTGATCCTTCGATCTTGACGTTTGCTCCTGGGCAGTGCATCAAGAAAGCCCGAGCAGTCGTCAGTTTTTTTTCCCTTTCGGGTCGCGCGCCTATTTTTTCTGAGTGCTTTTATATAGCCGAGAAATCGAGTGAAGCTGAAAGTGGATTGTGGCTGCTCAATCAAGGATGAAGGATCAATGGGTGAGCTCGTTTCATGCTACTATTTCCAATCTATAAAATATGTATGACTGCACATTTAATCTTTACAATGGTTCGATTTTTCTATGAACTATGAATGGTTCGTCACTGTGAATGTCGACATATACTCCGATTCATGAATTATTCATGTTCAACCTTTTTTTTTCAAACACCCCTTTTTTACTTCTAATTCTGTAATTAAAAAAAACTTTTAATTGTTCGACACTACAAGTTAAGGCAAGTGCAGAGGCAAACACGGTCTACAAATAACATAGGTTACACACTAACATTCCTTCCCTCAATTCCACCTGACTGCAAGGACGTGGCCGGCGCCGTTATTGGCCCTCTATTTATAGAGGCACTGAATTATGCACACTGAAGAAGATTATGGCCAATCCCAGCCGAACTTCTAGTTAATTCTTTTTGCATTTTCACTGACTTCGGTCAATCACGAAATAGCAACCATTGATATGTGTAGTCAGTCTAAGCTAAACTAAGCTTCCAAGAAACTGTTAAAAATATGCACAACTTTTTCAGGTGTTCTGCCTAACATCACTTCAACTTTTGCCATGTAAAAAAGGACTATTTTTGAGTTTCAATGGATTTCTCGATTAGTTTCTTCGTAAACAGTCTCACAGATACCTACTTTTTGGAATTATTCTGGTGAATTCTTCAGGAAATCGTTCAAGAAAATTAATAAGGATTTTGAACCATCATACTATGAATTATTATAAGAGTTCTTCGTAGCACTTCTTCAACAATGTATAATTGTTGAATATAATTCATGCAGAATTTACTCAAAGATTCCATTCACTTTCCAAATGCATGAGAAAATATCGAAATTGTCCTAGAATGACCACAATGAACTATGAGGATTCACAAATACACATACACATTGATTCTGTCGAAGGTGCCAGCAAGATTTCCCCTAGACATTTTTCTAAAAGTTTTCCACCAAGTTATTACTTAAAAAGTCATGCCTCAGATTACTGCCGGAGTTTGTCAAAAAGTTAGTTCAGTATTGTATTTTCTCAGCAACAGTTCAATGCATTTTTTGAGTGTTTTAGCGATTATTTTACCAGAAATTCTTACTAGGTTTTCTATGAATATTTTCAACATAAGTTTCCTGCTAGAACTTGGCAAGGTTTTTGTTGAATCACGTCAGGGGTTGAATCAGTTTTTTTACCATTTGTGCAAGAAATTTCACGTAAAAAATACAAAACAAAGCTGCAATAGCTGTAGTTAAGACGTTGGGATTGCGAACGCGCCCGCAAGGAGAAGATGGCACACGCCCCAACGCACAGAAACCCGTATGGATGCGACGCCTTGAGAGCCGAATCGCAACACTGCGATCAAAGGTTGGTCGATTAACACAGTACAAGCAGGGGAATCGATCAACGAGGCTGGTTCGTCATGTTGCTGAAATTGTTAGGCCCGAAGAGCTCCGAGATCTCAGAGAAGTCGACATTACTGAGATCCTCGACACCCATGTACAGCGGTTGAGTGCTCTTGCGAAACGATTGCGACGTTATGGAGAATGTTCGAAGCGGAAGGAACAAAACCGGATGTTCAACATAAACGAGAGGGAGTTCTACAACCGCATCCGAAATGACAAGGTCGACTTTGGCGAGGGACTTCCAGAGATTGGCGACGTTACACAATTTTGGGCCAATTTATGGGAGAACCCCACCGAACACAACGGCGATGGGATGTGGTTAGCAGAAGAAGAGAGACAATGTGATGGAATTGGAGACATGACCGCGGTCGTGGTAACCGCTCAGGATATACGTGAAGCTACCCGGTATACCAGGAATTGGGCTGCACCAGGACCTGATTTTGTGCACAATTTTTGGTATAAAAAACTCACAACGATCCATGGGCGGATGGCGGAATGCTTCAATACGGTACTAGGAGACCCCACGCAGCTACCGGAATTCATCACCAGGGGTGTCACATTTCTTCTGCCAAAGGACCAACACACAGCTGACCCAGCGAAGTACAGACCAATTACGTGCCTTTCAAGTCTGTATAAAGTGCTATCGTCGGTAATAGCGAGGAGGGTGCAAGCCCATTGCGACGCCAACAACGTGATGACCGAGGAACAGAAAGGGTGTCGCAGAAACACGCAAGGCTGCAAAGATCAGGTCATCGTAGATGCAGTCATTGTAGGGCAAGCTACCCAAAAGCAAAGGAACCTGAGTATGGCGTACATCGACTACAAAAAGGCATACGACTCAGTACCGCACTCGTACCTTCTCAAGGTACTGCAGTTGTATAAGGTAGACAGGAACGTCATCAGGCTGATGCAACACGCGATGGGGATGTGGAGCACATCCCTACACATTACCGACGGTACAGCTGTGTTACGGTCCAGGACTCTCAGCATCAGGAGGGGGATTTTTCAAGGCGATACCTTTAGTCCGCTGTGGTTTTGCCTGGCCATGAACCCCCTCAGCAAAGCACTCAACCAATGCAACTATGGCTACCAACTGAAAAGTGGGGAAAGGAGCACAAGAGTTACCCACACCTTCTATATGGACGACCTGAAGCTATTTGCGGAATCAGTGCAGAGGCTGCATCAGCTGTTGCAGCTAGTTACGACATTCAGTAACGACATCCGGATGGAGTTTGGTATTGACAAATGCAGGTCAATTCATCTACGTCGGGGTCAAGTTATGGATGCCAGCTGTTTCCGCGTCAACGAGCAGGAGGAGATTCGGAATATGGTTGGATTCCTGCAACTTAGAGGTATTCGCCATACGATGATCAAGAAGGAGCTGCAGGAAAAGTTTTTGTCACGTGTCAACTGTACTCTGAAGAGCTTTCTGTCTGCCGGCAACAAGGTGAAGGCGATCAACACGTTTGCTGTGCCCCTGTTGACGTATAGTTTCGGGGTGGTAAAGTGGACCAAGACTGACTTGGAGGCGATAGAACGAGCAGTACGAGTGGCGTTCACCAAGCACCGAATGCGCCACCCAAAATCGTCCATTGAGAGAGTCACCCTGCCACGTGCAGCAGGAGGAAGAGGCGTCACCGATATCCAGGCACTATGTGTCTCCCAGATCCAGCAGCTGCGGGCATATTTCGTAGAAAGCCAGAACCGCCACGAAATTTACCGCACTGTATGCGAAGCTGACCACGGCTTCAGCGCCCTGCATCTGGCGCAGGAGGATTACCAGCTGAACTGCGACATCAAAACTGTCGATGAGATGATCGCAATGTGGAAGCAGAAGGAGTTGCATGGAACGCACCCCCATAAACTGGAGCTCGAGCACATCGATAAGGTGGCGTCAAACACGTGGCTGGTGCGGGGTGACCTCTTCTCAGAAACAGAAGGTTTCATGGTAGCCATCCAGGACCGGGTAATTGCGACGAAGAACTATCGGCACTACATATTGCACGAAGACGTGGAGGACCGCTGTAGGAAGTGCAATTCAGTAGGGGAGACTATCGAGCATGTCGTTGCCGGCTGTTCAGTACTAGCTGGATCAGCCTACCTCGATCGTCACAACGAAGTTGCCAAGATTGTGCATCAACAGCTTGCCCTTAAGCACAACTTGGTGGATCGATTTGTGCCCTACTACAAGTACCTGCCTGACCCGGTTCTGGAAAATAGTTGCATAAAGCTGTACTGGGATCGCGACCTGGCGGAGGAGTTGAAGCAGATGTGGCACCTAGAGGACGTCCGTATAGTTCCGAGCTGGAATTGATGAAGGACCTTCACAGCATCCAAAAAGCGGTGATTCTTGGAACCTGCAGTATAGTCAGACGGTTCCTGAACCACCACAACTGAGAAGCTCATCCAGCAGACTCATTAGGATAAGTAAACCGATAAATGAGATCCACAGAGCCTAATTCCCTTTGGCATACAGATTGCCCGGGGTAGGTGAAAGTTTCCAGCATTTTTTGCTGAGAAGTGCCAAAACTCTATAATAATAATAGTAATAATAATCTTCTTTTTTTCAGAAATATTTCTATAAATCATTAAGTTACTGGCCATTCTTTAAAAGGGTGTCATACCATCAATATTCTTTCCCTTCATCGTAATGAAGCATATGGGTGTGGCCATCAATGAAATTTGACGTGTCTTTTTTTCACTGACTTCCGATTGGAAAACTATTGCCTTCAAATTAGTTTTCCATGAGTAATCAGAATATGAGAGATAATGTTAATAGCATGACAGTTTGCAGAATGCAATTAACGAAATACTCTGTTACCACACCACGAAACGTAACGCAAGAATATCGATTTGCTTTCTCTATGACTCTGGACTTTGCTCGAGTAATCAGTATACCTTTGATAGTATTTTGTACAATTTTCTGTTTTAAGAAAATAAAACATCGATGTTATTGCGAGTAGCTGTGATTCATAATTGTGGGGTGGTTTTGAACATTGCATCAATCATTTGATATTTGACTAGTTGAATCTAAGCATAACTGTAGCATCCCTAGCACATCCACTGCATCCTCCCATTTTCGGGACTCGGCTCGTTTCGGAAATGAAAACTTATTCCAGGGAACGTGTTTCGTGCGCTTCATTTTCCCGCCTTCGTTTCCTTGGGGAAACGATTTAAAAGTGCAAAATTTTCCGAGCATTTGCCATTTCCATCATTCTCCGGCTTGCAGCATCGCTCGGACCTGGACTATTTTCGAAACTGAGGGAAGTGATCCAAAATGCTCTCTTTGGTAAAGGTACAGAAATTATGTTCAGAAAATCTGACTTGAGTCCTGAATACGATGATCTGAACATCTGGAAGCTGTAAATGTAGACAGTTTCCAGTAAATCAACCAATCCGATTACCTAACATTGAAGTTTGATGAGCCATTCGGAATCACTTTCCCTCAAAGCGAGCAAGACAGCGCAGCGAAGCCGAAGGAAATTTAAAATTCAGGCATGCAGAAACTGCCAACACAAACATGAAATAAAGTGGAGGAAACATCAACCGTTTCGTCGCCGCCCGGTCCGTGAGTGAGTAAATCAATTTAGTTTAATTTTGATGAAACATATAATCGAACGAACGGCGAAATGGAAATGAATTGTGAAACCGTAGGAAGGAGCAGCCGTCGTTTACAACGGGAAGGATTTAGTAGAGGATTGCATGACGGATTACGGCGGAAGGTGGATTTAAATTTCCGATTTCAAAAGACGATCCTTTGGCGGAGGTTTGTCACGAAGTCGTATTAGATTATCCGTAATTACATGTTTTCCAGGTAGGTGGAAGTCAACTCGAGTGGAAGACGATACGCTATATGGAATGGAATCGTTGTTGTTTTGTATGTTCCGATAGATTTGTGGAAGTGCTGCTCGAACGAAATTTAAAAAAAGGATCACGAATATGGGCACGTGAGCCCTCATTCTGGTAGCAATATCTTATTCCGGGTGATATATTTAATGCCGAACGGTTTTGGGCTATCAACCGGACGTTCGGCTTGGGTAGATAGTCAGTTCGTTTCTAATGTGGTTGCCTTTTTTCCGGTTGGCTGCCAGCTTGAAAGAATGGGCCGAACTTTTTTTATCGTGTGGATGTGGAACAACATGACAAGGGTTTCCAACTTCCGGTGGGAAGTTATTTAGGAGCAGCCCAACTGTTGTGTGGTTGATAAATATGAGTCCTGGATGGCGGATGACCGAACGAAGAATTATCGTGTCGATCCGAAACGCCAGATGGTTCTACGCTTTGACATCGCAATGGGTGGACGGAGAGTTGGTCCACTCATTGATCACTATGAGCTAGTGTCGAAGCACAATAAAAACCCAATTTACAGCTATGGAAGAAATAAAAATGATGCAGCGGAGCTTGTCGTTATTTTCATTTCTATGTTGAGAAGTCGAGAAAATTTTCTTTACGAAAATATCCTCAACAGGTGGGATTCGAACCCACGACCCTCAGCTACCAAAAACTACTCAAGCATTGAAAAGGGATCATTATGTAAGGTGCACCGGGGCAAGTTGAAACGCCTTTGGTAAGATGAAATGCCAAGGTATCAAAGTGAAATTTTATTGAAACAAAGATATATCTACAGAAACAGTTAATAATTGAAACAAACTACTTATTAACAATTATTGACATCACGTTAAAAACTTTGTATTTCATCTTGCCTAAACCGTTTCAACTTGTCCGGTAGAGTAATAAAACAGTAGTACTGTTTCGTTACTTTAGGTGGTAGTATCAAAACTTCCGTCAGCAGAAAGAATTAGTATACTCACAGCTCGAGAGTACTGGAAATGTGTCGTTCAAAATCCTGCAAACAACACGACTATATAATATGTACCTATATAAGAAGCATCCCCAACGAAATCATTTACATAAATCAATACTTCCCTAGAATAGGTCATCTGCTCACCGCACATCCCTACAGGTCAAATCGTTACTTCGGATAGCAAGTCGGCTTAACGGCAGCGCTATAATTCTGTTTTCGCCTTATCGAAACCATCCCACGAACCGCTCTTCGTCGGTCGCAATCCGTCACCAATTGTTATACGCCGGCGGTAATGACGTGCGGAGCCCATCGCTCTGTCCATCCAATCTAATCCTATTAGCAATTTGTTCCAAGAGCTTTTACGACGATTATTCGTGGTTGCATTGATGAACTCTTTGATTACCGTCCGGATAGTCGTTCGGTAGGGTGGATGTCTATCTACTCAATACTTGGAACATCGACCTACACGAGGAGAACTTCATCAATCCGAAAGGACCAATGTCACTTACTTATTTTATCGCTCAACCTTGGTACTATTCTCCCCTAGGGTTTTACGATCGACCACCGTCAATCCGGTGTCGGTTTAGGCCTACGACAGTATCACATTTTTACGCAGCTTTTTTTGCGATGCCATGTTTCAATAATCCTCCCATCCAAGGGGTTTCAAAACAGCTCGGATCCATTACTTGGCCACGGGTTGTGGTTGGGATGCCAGTATGTAGTCAGATCTATCACCCATTCGGACATACATTTATGACATACGTTACGTTCCGGTTCCCGGTGCTACGGTTTGGATATTTCTGTCGCAGGGATAATATATGACGACACCCATCAAATCACGACGCAGCGGTCGTGCCTGTCACTTTTATGGTCTCGGTCGATGCTGCGACTGGTGGCCAGGGGATACACTGAATCATCCATTCATGTAACTTCTAGTTGCGTACATTCAATTTAGGGAAATTAAGGCCTTTCGATATCTATGCATAACCAGTTACCTTTTTCTTCCTGGCATTACGTCTTCACTGGTACATAGCGTACTTCTGAGCACTAACAAAAAGCATTTCCACAGTTATTAAATGAGAGCTTTCTTTGCCTAAATTGCCATTTTCACATTCGTATATCGTGTGGCAGGTACGATGACGCTCTATGCCCAGGGAAGTCAAGGAAATTTCAATTTCGTAAAGATCTTGGACCGACCGGGAATCAAACCCAGACACCTTCAGCATGGCTTAACTTTGTAGCCGCGTGTTCTAACAAATCGGATAAGGAGGAACCAGTTATCTACCTGGCATTAATAAGTCGTTAAATCCGAACAAAATTTCGGGTCCAACAATTGTCTCCACTGAGTTCGGAAAATTATTATTGTTTTATGGCTATATCGGTCATGCGACTCAAAGGTAAAGGGAGTCTATAGAAGCAAATGATGGAAACGAATAGGTGCATAGGCGTCGCAAGGGAGCGACAAGATTGAAATTTAATTAGGTGGTAAAAATTGAGCAAGCCATTTTAAAGTCAGTAAGCATCGAAGCGTCCTGTATTTTGCCTAGCTTCTCTACTGGAAAAGGGTTGGCTCAAAGCTTTGAGCTTTGCTACCAACACCGCTCCCTTGCGACGCCTATGCACCTATTCGTTTCCATCATTTGCTTCTATAGACTCCTTTTACCTTTGAGTCGCATGACCGATATAGCCATAAAACAATAATAATTTAAAAACAATCACGGTCGAAACCTTCTCCTATATATATGAGTTCGGAAATTCAGGAACTTCTAGGGGTTGACCCATTTCGCATAAAGACGTTTCTCATAAGGACGTTTCGCATACGGACGTTTGGCATAATGGACGTTTCGCATGAAGCAGTTTCATACAAGAACAGGTAGCATTTCAAAGAAGGCATATAATTCTCGTTATGCCAAATGTCCATTATGCCAAACATCCGTATGCGAAATGTCCTTATGCGAAACGTCTTTATGCGAAATGTCCCACCCCCCTTCCAGGAGCTATTTGATAACGTTAAACAGTTGTTTTACTCCAGCTTTTAAAGAACTTAGTCCTAATGTGCCTGTGCTACACACATCTCATTTTGATAATATATGATATCGATCTCTTTCACACAAAATTAATTTCGAGCAGGAGAACTCAATTTACGTAGCACAGGCTCTAATCATGTTATAATTCCATTTATGTAAAAATCTATTTACGTTTCCCCGACCCATGACGTAAATAGAGGTTTCAGTGTTGAGGAAATCATGTTTTGAGAGAATTTGTTGTTGTTTTCCACGTGGTTATTAGCAAAGGGAATGCACGGATTACCCACAGCTCATCTATTTTATTGTGTCAACAATGTGTGGCATGAGGGTTAATCGCCGGATCGTGACCACACAACCTTTTTTTTCGTCCTTTTCTATGTGACACCACTGATGAGATTATATAAATGTTCGTCAGCATTAGAGCAATTTGAAACCTGCATATATTTGAAAATACTTTACCAGAAACAAAGGTAATTTTTTTGGATTATTATTATTATTGCCCATAAAGGCATAACTGTCCCATATGGAATTAGTAGGCATTGAGAAAACAGCGCTCAAAGTTTGAAGTTTGCATTTTTTATACAAATTTTCATAATTTTCTAGTTCATTTTTGAATGCAATGTTCATCTAGCTCCACCCAGCAGAATACTCATTTTGCTAATATTTATCAGTAAAAAATATAAAGTTGTACATAATTAAAGGTTTGCAGTTGCAATTGGGGTTCAAAGTTCGTATAGAGACTGTTATGCCTTTATTTTTCAATATAGGACTGCACCAACTTCATATTTTTCCACAACATTTTCAAACAAAGTGAAAAAAATTTCATATGCCTAGTGAAGTGCATATTAAAACATGAATGTTGCAATGAAAAAAGGTGTTAGTTCGAAAATCAATATGGGACAGTTATGCTATAATAGCGTTAAATTGTTTGGAATTACATGTATGATTCTGAACTGGTTTATCATGTCCCCTTCATTCCATTAATTCAGAAAAGTGGTGCAGGAATTGCGTTTCGGGGGGTCCGGCTCAGATCTCTTGACGGGGCCCTTGGTAACAAATGAGCGAATAACGCTAAGCATAGGAAAGATTAGTATTAAGTACATGAAATAACCGGAAAACTCCAAAATATCGTACTATTACTCAAATTTACCTATGTATATATCACTTCGCGAATGTTGCGTAAAATAAATCATCTGTATTACATGCTTGACATGTCGTATATAGTAGATGATGAGATTGAATTTTGGCTGAATCTTTCTCAATCAAGTCCAAAATTTAAAATGTTTCAGTTGAAATCCAGATTATTTGATTCATCGGGAATTAGATAACAAATGCAAAGATTAAATACATATTTTTTCAATTTTGCTGCAGATATTTCCGTTTAATAAATGTGAACGAAAGTCGTTACTGAAGCAATAAATAAATCGGCGAAATATTTTATTTACTTGTGTAGAAATTTTCCGATTTTTACCCTTATTGTTAGAAAAAATGATCAATATGACATACAGTCGAAGCTCGTTATAACAACAACTTTTATAGCGACAAAAGCTCTCTATAGTGACAATTTTCGGTCTTATGAAAAATATGTCAATTTTATAACTAATCTCTATAACGATATTTCTCTATTGCGACAGTCCCTTGCGATGTCGTCCGGAATGAGAATCATGGGAAGTCCACACATTTCCATTTATTCAAAATTATTCATGCTGCGGAATCAAAATCTTCACCCACCATTCGAAAGCTAAGAGTCTTCAAGGCCCGATAACGCGGAGGAATAATACAAACTGATTTATTTTATATGCTTTTTGATGAGTAACACTTCATTGAGGCCTTAAGTGTCCGTAATATGAATCAAAACGGTATAAGCCTTCTCCAAGACTCGATTCTTTACCTAAAAATTTTCATGTTCCAGATATTGACAACAGTTTGGAAGAACTATGTACACTTGAACAACTTGCAGATGATGTTAAAGTCTCTGTAAGCAGCCTTCGAGCGGAAATCTTGCGATGCCCATAGCAAAATTATCTTGCCCTTTGATATAGTAATATATGGATCGGGGAAAATATAACTGTATTCAAATTCTGTTCATTTGGGTTAAAAATTATTTAAATTTAAGCTCTTAGCAAAAGTCACACTACTTAAACAAAACCGTCAAAATAAACAAAATCATAACAATCTGGAGAAATTTAAAAATAGCACAGTATATTATGGAAATATCGTAATTCCGATAGAAATTCAGATGTGTTAGATAAAAGAGTAATTTCAATACCCTTATAGTAAAAACAAGAAAATGTATGAATTACCGAGTATCTACATCTTTTCAAGATCAATCCAACACAAATATCACTGTTATTTGAACAATATATTTCCAGAAAGCTGTAACAGTTTGCAATGTATTAAACCAAAAACAGTTTTGGTGTTTTATACAAACTTGATGGTTTTTATTAGCGAAAAAAAGGATTTTCTTTGCAACAAAAAAAAAATCAGATGAAAATCGCATAAAATTTACTACTGAATATAAAATAACATAATATCTCGTTAAGAAACTGTATCGAATTTGCTTTTTCAATCTAAAATCATGAATGTTAAAATATATCATTGAATTGTGTTTCCTTTTTTAACTTCTCGGGGGTTGGGGGGCTTAATCGGGGAGCCAGGGTAATTTGCCCCCTTGGCACCACCCCAAATACGGACCTGATTGCAAAATCATATGAAATTACAGAAAACGTTTTTCTTTGCCAGGTATTTAAATTCCCGAATTATTATTCCTTGTATTACTTTCCATCTGGGACAGAACCAGCTTCTTAGTTCAATGCTATCATGGGCATTTGGTCGCCTGGGGAAGGTCATGGAAACCTAGAAACACCTTTGGAATTCGTTGTTACGATTTGTAAAATTCTTCAAAGTATCTATAAATTGTTATCTAAGAACTCTGTGAACTACTTTTAAACTCCTGATAACAATACTGAAGAATACAGAGAACCCTTATGAAACACTTTGCAGTTTCCAAAAACTACTTGAGAAGTCCGAGGGGGGAAGGATGGGAAATGGGAACTTCATTTGGAATCAGGGGATCTACGTACCTATGGTAAACTTTGGAGAACTACAGAATATAGTCTATAAAACTTTGAAAAAATAATGTTGTACATAAAAATACAGTCGACTCTCCACAACTCGATATTCAAAGGACCATCGACTTATACAATTATTGAGTTATAGAACATAGCGATACCAAAAATTTTATAATCAAAGGTTCAAATTTCTATATTTTCAATACTTTTATGATCAGTTCTGCAAACAAACAATATCATTTTGTTGATAGCCTTTTGAAAAAATATCTGTGGATACGTTTTTCAAAAAGTTCGAAAAATTCCTTAATTTTACTAAAGAATTTTTTTATTAGTTTTATGTTTTAAACTTTTATAACAACTTGCAAATCCTTTATTCACTGTCAAACCAGAAATGGGCCGTGTTTCCCTGTATAAAAAAGGGGTTTTTAGATGGATATCGAGTTATGGAGGGAAATTTTACTCCCACGTGGCATCGACTACCCGAGCAAAGTTGGGTAACAAAATGATAACAAGTTGTGTTATTCGATAACTAGCATTTGATAACATAGTTTGTTTTCATTGTGGTCGAAAAAGCAGGCAACAAAACAAACGTGATAACAAAAGTTTATACTAAAAATATCATATAAATATCTCATTATGTTGTCATTTGAAACACATTGATAACAACTTTTGTTATCCATCCAATTTCACTCATCGATAACACATTATGTTATCAATTAGTTATAAAGATCGAATTATGATAACAAACATTTGACGTCATTCACCCGTCGGTGGCATCCTCGATCTGACAGTTCAAAATCCGTTGATAACAAGAGTCTTCGTATTGATAACAAAAAATAACAGAATGAAATCATGATGTACATATTGTTATCACTATGTTATGCGGTTGTTATTCGACTTTGCTCGAGTAGTGGAGACATCGAGTTATAGAAATATCGACTTATGGAGAGCATGATGTATGGGAATTCGAAGGGACCGCAACATCCATCGAGTTATAGAATATATCGAGTTGTGGAGAGTCGACTGTACATGAAAATTTCTAAAAAAAAATAGAAATTTTTATATATTTTCTTCAAATTTTTTTTTCCGGATTTATCAATTTTGTCTTAAAAGTTGAAATCTTAAGCTTTTATTCCAAAAAAAAAAGATTGAAAATCGGTTGAGCTGTTCAAAAGTTACGGTTTTTTTTTTTAAATAAAAAATCCAATGCGCTGAGACTTACAGTGTGTGCCGATATATAATGACTATTTTTATTTTTTTTTTCAAAAAAATATATCTCAAAAACTAAAAAACATACACCGCTGAAAATTTGATAGTAAACGTTAAATTTTCTGATCTTTAAAGAAAAATTGAGAACAGCAATAGTCCCTTTGGCCCCGAGGCCGTCAAAATACGAAAAAACGGAAATTATTGATTTTTTTCCATGTAAAAAAAACATCTTCTGTGAAATTTTATATATTTCCTGAAAAGTCAAAATCTTAAGCTTCCATTTCGTTCATAAAGATTGAAATTCGGTCAAACGGTTCAAAAGTCATAATTTTTTTTAAATAAAAATTTTGCAAAATCGTGATTTTTCTGGTCACCCTATTTCGGGAATGAGGTCTAATCAAAAAATCCAAAAACACGTGTATCCTTATTTCGGATAAGGAACAACATAGCAAATTTTCATGGAATTCGGTGACCCACTAGATCGGGTTTTCATGGAATGGCTGTATAGGATGAACATTTGATACCTGAAAGCTTCATATACGCTTTATATAATGCAGAAAAGATGTAAAAGGTGGCTGAACCGGATACGCTTTCATGCATTACATTCTGCCGTCATTGCGTTCTAGTCTTTTTAAACGCAACTTGGGATAAGAGTATTTTTTGTCAGGGATGCTAAATATCATGACTATAACGTTACTTTGACATTTGAATATTGCTAATATAATTCTTCTCCGTGTAAAAAGTAATCGAAAAATGTTTTTCCAGTGACCTTTTCCGCATTATTGGTTGGTTGAATTTACTAATGCTATATTTCACATGGAAGGGTCCTAGAGGCATTTATTTTTTTCCAACTTTTTGTTATTTAATAGCACTGCTCTTAGTTATGTGTTGCTAATGAATGACAAAATTTCAAAACTCATATATTATATTAAACGCCACATTTTTTATCTTTTGAATAGATCACATAATGGTTGGATCTCTAATATTTTCCATGTTTACAATTGGGGGTTTGAGAGATGTTCAGATTACTCCATTTCCAGGTTCTGCGTTCAAAGCTTAATTTTCAAAAGCATGTTGAGTCCCGGAAGTGCTTGAAAAATATAGTTTGAAAATTTTGGGAAAAGTGCTGTTATTAGACGTGTCCACATTTGTAGTGCTATTATTATGCGTGTTGGGATCTATGATGCTGATTTAGGGCTTATAATTCTTGCTTAAAGTTAGTTACAAGGGTAGAAAAAACGTATAACTAATGTATTTTTTCAAGATATTTCTTTTTCATTTTTTTTTCAGGAGTTGTAACAAAATGAATATGCACCATAGTTTTGGGTGTAATAACTGATCAAAAGCTACAAGAGCGAACTCTTGCGAGAAAAAAATGAGACTATTGAAGCTTTCGCAAAATTCAAATTGTGAGTGCCTCCACTCAGGAACTCATTCTGGGTAGATTCCCTGATGCGCAAAAACGCAATAACTGCGAATTCAAGGCTTCCTATTACCTTCCGTATGCAAATTAAACGCATGAAGTAAAACAATACCGTGTGGGCGTGAGAAGGATGCACGATCGGAATTGTTACAAAAGAGAATTGTGTTCTGTTCAAAATAGATAGCCGT
Source organism: Aedes aegypti (assembly GCF_002204515.2). NCBI lineage: Eukaryota > Metazoa > Arthropoda > Insecta > Diptera > Culicidae > Aedes > Aedes aegypti. The sequence goes on along the minus strand of NC_035109.1, from coordinate 351,804,499 downwards.
TCTATTGGGTAAATGCAATTATTGTTCACCTTTGTCGAAGAAGTTCAGTGCGACTCGTTGACTAGAGCAGACGTAATAGTCGAAGTCTAAAAAGTCAGTTGTTAGCCACGTTGCATTTACAAGTGCATTAGCCAAGTTCTGTGATTGTAAGTTTCTTTAAAATTGAATGGCCTTGTTTTTGAGAAGAACTAGTGTTATAGTTTTGCAGTTTTCGTCAGTTGGAAAGCGAATTAAATTAAAATCTACGAAGTAGATTCTTTGTTCGAAGCACGTGATTGAGACTGTCCGGTAGTGTAGATTCGGACAGAAGACGAATACTCGCTGATCGATGCGGGTATTTTCCTAGGTTTGGAGATTGAGAGAAGAACCCTAGCGCTCGATCTGTGAGCGAAGCTCTCACCGCAAGCGAGACCGTCACCTCCCAACCCGCCACCCACCGCCTTTTGTCGCACTGTACGCCGACTCTCCGTGGTGCAACAACAACAATCACCGGCGTGACATCGCTACCACTGTCTGCGCCAAAGTTATCGCTCAGGAGTCGGTCGGATACACCGCTGGTATTACACCGTTGCGCGGTGACACGAACCCCATCGTGTGTCTGGGATTTCGAATTTGAAATAGTGCGGTAGTGAGGGAGTGCTTTCCGTCTACGTCTCAAGCATAACCGAGCATAGAAGCAATCACGATATTGGGCGATATTGCATGCGAACACGCCAGCGCGGTGAGAATACGTTTTCGAATTGCCCGCCGACGGATAGGAGCGTCTCCACCGAGCCCTTCGCTTCGAGGGATTTTGCTGCATGGTTTGTTCCCGTTGCATGTACCGAAAGGTCAGATCTAGATTGTAAGGCTAATTTTAAGGGAAAACTAGATAATAAGGAATCATTAGAGCTAGGTTTTGAGTGACGTCACCTTCTAAAAGCTTGCTGACAGGCCTCTGTAAATATTGAGATTTTAAATACACGAAATTTAAAGCAAGCTGTGATTACGTCTAGGAAGGCAGACGAATCAAACGGTTCTTGTTCGAATTTAATTATTTCATATTTAATTGGCTATCGTTTCGATCTTGTTTTCTTCTTTGATTAGTAAGTTTGTTGTTGGGTTTCATAGTAGATTTTGTCCTTGAATTCTTGGTTTTCAAATGTTTGGTTGCATTTTGGGTTAGTTGGAATGTATTCGAGTGTTTGAGCAGTCTATTAACTCGCCCTATTTGAAGAGCCTCTGCCGGGCCCCCAAACAGCCTCAGCAGTCTCTCCCCTCGGAGAGTGGCGCTTAAGCTGCTAAGGTCAGGAACTCGTTCTTTCGTTACATTTTGGCGCCCAACGTGGGGCCGTGAAATAGATTGCAGTAGTTAATTTTTTCTAGTATTTTTTTTTCTTTGAATTCGTTAAATTAAAGTAACCAATCGTTGCCGTACACATTCGTAGAATTTAGATTGATTGAATTAAATTTGAGATATCTTGGTCACATAGGATTAGTTCTTAAGATTTTCGTAGTTGTAAGATCTGAATTGGTATTGAATTGGTTATATGAATTGAAGTTTCCTAGTGGATTGGTAATTTCTTTATAATATAATAGGTGTAGATTATTAAATTGAATTATTCGTTGAAGTTCAAAGTAAATCACGTTTACGAAGAGAATTTTAGGACATTTTTTTCAAATTTTCAATTAAATTTAATAACACAATGGATGGCTACAGAATTAATGCTAATGAACTCTTAGAAGAGGAGTTAGATTATGAGTTGAGTATCAGAGGTCATTCGACTGATGATCTTCTCACAGCGAAACGTCGAACAGCACGAAAACTTCTTCGGGTCCTTGAAGATCCTAATCGTGTCTGGACGTCTTCTTATGATTTGCAGCAAGAGTTGGTGGAAACGCCGATCAAGTTGCAGGAAATTGAAAACCTGTTGCGTGAAGGACGCCATGACGGATGTTTGTCCCGTCTTGTGCATTATCACAAGCGGATTCGGCGATATGTGCCGCAGTCCACGAAGCAAAAAGACGATCAGATAAGGTTGATGTTTGTCATTGGAAGTGTTGCGGAGAAATACTTCGACGTAGACTTTTGCGAGGCTACGTTCAAGGTGTCGACAAGTAAAGTGGTTCCTGCTCAGGCGCAACGACCGAGGGAATTGACACCAACGACGAGTCAGTTGGCTGAATATCCGACGCCACCGGATCGGTCGAGCCAGGTAGCTCCCGGAATTGATCCGCTAATGAACCCAACGGAATTAGATGGAGCTGTTGGAGGAGTCTTGCGTCCATTATCGTCAACAGCGGTTAACTCGCCGCATCGAGATGAAAGAGCTGCTGCATCCCGCAGTTCCGAAGCACTTAGACGTGAAGCAGTTGAAGAGTTGGATAATCGACGGCGTTCTGCACCTGGATCACTGGGAAATCCATTCCTAGAAGGTTTCGAAGATCCGCCACGATCCAGCGGCTTGGGAAATTTCAAGCAAGTACCCGATCCGACACTGTTGAGTAATGCTGCAGATTGTTCTGTTCGTGCTCCAGTGTTCCAAACGGATTTCTTGGTACGAAGATCACTTGGCCAGATTCGTTCAAGTCAACAGTCCCAGCATTCGGTCGAGTATCCGCCATTAGCTCGACAGAGCTCAGGTCAATCCGATCCTCCAATGTCACAGGTACGTCCACCGCAGCATAATTCGTTCTTGAATCCTAATTTTGGTCCAGAACCACGTCCTTCTCGTCCAGCTTCCTCGTCGACCCCGCGAAACCCTGATAATAGTGGTAGAAATATGGATGAGTATGTGCATACGTCGGAAATAGAAACATATGTCAAAGCATACCTGGAGAGAATAATCCGTCGCCCTCTAGATCAACAAACGGATGTGAGTCAGCTTGCAGATCAAATTGCAAATGTTGGTTTGCATGATACTGAAATTTCGATGATTTCACGTGGTGTTACTGGCCCGCGTCGAACTCGATTTGCAGAACCTCAGCCTCCGTTACAATTGTCATCTCAAGACCAACCGTATCGTAGCTCTCCAAACCCTGAAATAGATAGACGAACTCGTTATGAAGGCTTTTCACAAATTCCACGTCCACCGAATGATCCGAGACCTCCATCTAGGCCAGAATTCAACCCTCAACCCCATGGTTATTTCCGTAATCCGTATGATTCCAGACCATTCTCAGCCCCGTTGTCTTCCCCAATAATTCGAGGCGATTGCCACACCAGCAATGCAACATAATTGAAAAATGGCCTAAATTCAGTGGAGATAATAATCTCATCCCTGTAACGGATTTCTTGCGCCAGATTAACATATTATGCAGATCCTATGCTATTACCAAAGAAGAGCTTAGGATGCATGCTCATTTGCTATTTAAAGACAGTGCATATGTTTGGTTCACGACCTACGAGGAAAAATTCCTGTCTTGGGAAGCGTTAGAGTTCAACTTGAAGATGCGATTCGATAATCCGAACCGTGATCGCCTGATCAAGGAAGAACTAAGAAACCGTAAACAAAGGCCGAACGAATTGTTCAGCGCTTTCCTAACGGATATTGAAAGTTTGGCTCAGCGAATGATTCATAAAATGTCTGAAAGAGAAAAGTTTGACCTCATCGTCGAGAACATGAAAATGAGTTATAAACGACGCTTGGCTTTAGAGCCGATTAACTCAATTGAACATCTTGCACAGATGTGTTACAGATTCGACGCCTTAGAGCCAAACTTGTATCATATTGGCGGGACGTCCAAACCCCAAGTCCACCAAATGGTCGCAGAAAGCGAATCCGAAGACGATAGAGAAGCCGATGAAGACGAACAGGTGTTCGCTATTAATCGAAAGGCTGGCAATTCCTCTTATAAGTCTAAAGGAAGAAACACAGACAAATCTGGAACCAGATCTGAAAGGCCGACCAAATCTCAATCTCAAACTTTGTGTTGGAATTGTAATCAACTGGGACACATGTGGCGTGAATGCGATAAGAAGAAAGTGATCTTCTGTCACATTTGTGGCCACGCAGACACGACGGCTTTCCGGTGCTCAAACAGGCATAATTTGGGTGAAAGGAATAGCGACGATGAAAAAAACGAGTAAATGAGGAGTTTTCAGGGAATCAAGCTACCTCTAATACTAGCTCATCTCCGATTCCCAAACCCAATTTTGACCACTTCAACCGGATTTGCACGATCAATACCTCCCTACGAAAATGTCCCCATTTGAAGGTTCGAATCCTAGAGGAACAAATAGAAGCACTAGCTGATACCGGTGCTAGTTTGTCTATTATTAGTTCGCTTGCTCTAATTGATAAACTAGGTTTGAAAATTCAACCCTCGAACCTTAAAGTGTCTACAGCTGATGGTACTCCATATAGATGCATCGGATATGTAAATCTGCCAATGTCAGTTGAATCTGTAACTCATGTCCTGCCCACCATAGTAGTCCCTGAGTTGAAGAAGGATCTGATACTAGGCATGGATTTCATGGAAAAATTTGGTTATCGCTTGATTGGACCTACTAAGGCCGTACCTCGAATCAGTGAATCGGTAAATTCAGTTGATCTTCTATGGATAGAAGACCACTTTACCGATGACGACGAAGTTGTGTGTTTTCAAATAACTCCTGACTCATCTGTGGTTGAAACGACTCCTGAACAACCAATCGATGAAAGCTTGGAAATTCCCACAATCGAAATGTCTGAATACAGTCTCCAAAATCCGGCTGATTTAGAGACCGAACATTCTCTTACAGCTACGGAACATCAAGCCCTATTTTCGGCAGTTCAAAAACTACCTGCCACGAAAGATGGAACCCTAGGACGTACATCTCTTATTGAACACACGATTGAACTTTTGCCTGGGTCGAAACCCAAAAGGTTTCCGTCATACCGATGGTCACCTTCCGTTGAAGAAGTCATCGATGCCGAAGTTCAGCGAATGCAACGATTAGGCGTGATCGAAGAATGTCCAGGGCCCGTAGATTTCTTAAATCCACTTCTGCCAATCAAGAAATCAAATGGGAAATGGCGTATATGTTTAGACTCTCGTCGTCTGAACCAGAGTACTAAAAAGGATGATTATCCATTCCCAAACATGATGGGCATCCTCCAAAGAATCCAGCGATCGAAGTACTTTAGCGTTATCGATTTATCCGAATCGTATTACCAAGTACCTCTCGCGAAAGACGCCAAGGATAAAACCGCATTCAGAACAAATAAAGGACTGTTTCGATTCACGGTTATGCCATTTGGGCTAACGAATGCCCCAGCGACCATGGCCAGGTTAATGGCACGTGTAATAGGGCATGATTTAGAACCTTGGGTATACGTCTACTTGGACGATATTATTATCGTATCCAACTCCTTCGAGGAACATCTGCGACTGATAAGAATCGTAGCAGAACGGTTGACACAGGCTGGTCTAACCATCAATCTAACAAAAAGCAAGTTTTGTCAAACAAAAATCAAGTATCTTGGATACGTCTTATCAGAGCAAGGACTGTCTATGGACGCGAGCAAAATTCAGCCAGTATTGGATTATCCTACCCCGAAGTGCGTTAAGGACATTCGTAGACTCCTCGGGTTGGCAGGATTTTACCAAAAGTTTATCGCCAAGTACTCGGAAATCGTCACCCCGATTAGTAACCTTCTTAAGAAGGACCGTCGCAAGTTTTCTTGGACACAAGAAGCAGACATCGCGTTGGAAAAGCTTAAATCTGCATTAGTTTCTGGACCTGTGTTGGCTAATCCAGATTTCGGTCTACCTTTTATTATTGAAACAGACAGCTCAGACCTTGCCATAGGTGCTGTTTTAGTTCAAATGCATGGCGAAGAGAGAAAAACTATAGCTTACTTCTCTAAGAAGCTCTCCAGCACTCAGAGGCGCTACAGTGCGACCGAACGAGAGTGTTTAGCTGTCTTGCTTAGTATCGAGCATTTCAAACATTTGGTAGAGGGCAAACCTTTTGTTGTCTCTACAGACGCGATGAGTCTCACCTTCTTACAAAGTATGTCAATAGAATCGAAGTCTCCACGCATCGCAAGATGGGCGTTGAAACTGGCTAAGTACGATATTCTCCTACAGTACAAGAAAGGATCGGAGAACATCCCAGCCGACGCCTTATCTCGCGCTATAAATTCTATTGATGTTACGCTCGAAGATCCCTACATTAGTCAGCTAAAGGATATGATCATTAAATATCCAAGCCGATACCCAGACTTTCGAATAACTAACGGCAAAATATTCAAGTTCGTTACGAACACTACTGTCCCTGAAGATCATGGATTTCGTTGGAAATATTTGGTTCCCTCGGCGGAACGAAAGGATATCGTTCGTTCAACGCATGAAGAGGCCCATTTAGGTTTCTTAAAAACGCTAGCAAAAGTACGTGAGCAATATTATTGGCCTCGTATGGCCTCAGATATCAAACGGTTCTGTCATAGCTGTGCCGTTTGCAAAGAGTCTAAGACACCCAATACTAATGTCACTCCTATCTGTGGTAAACCTAAACTATGCTCCCGACCCTGGGAGATGATATCAATGGACTTTCTTGGTCCTTACCCTAGGTCCAAGAAGGGAAATATGTGGCTATTAGTAGTCTGTGATTTCTTGTCAATGTTCGTTGTAGTACAATGTATGCACGCTGCAACGTCTAGCTCCGTGTGTACTTTCGTTGAAAACCTCGTCTTCAATCTCTTTGGTGCCCCTGCTGTGTGCATTACCGACAATGCGAAGGTATTTACCTCGGATTTGTTTGAACAGCTTCTCCGAAGATATCAAGTCACGCATTGGAACTTAGCAGTCTATCACCCTAGTCCAAACCCCACAGAGAGGGTAAATAGAGTCATTGTTACTGCGATACGATGCTCTCTCAATCAACAGAAGGACCATCGTGAATGGGACAAATCTGTGCACCAAATAGCCAAAGCCATACGCACCTCAGTTCATGACAGTACTGGCTTCTCGCCCTTTTTCATCAATTTTGGAAGGAACATGGTCAGCTCAGGTTCTGAGTATGAACTTCTACGAGAGTCTGATCATAATCCCATCCAGCTAAGCGAAGACATGAAAGACCTGTTTGCTATCGTCAGGAAGAATTTGATGAAAGCTTATCAGCGATATTCACAACCGTATAATCTTCGAGCAAATAAAACACACACATTCCAGAAAGGAGAAGAAGTATACAAGAAAAACGTACATCTGTCGGACAAAGGACACAACTTTGTAGGGAAATTGGCAAACAAATTTAGTAGAGTACGAATCACAGGAGTTTTAGGGACCAACTCATACACATTAGAGACACTGGACGGAAAAAGAATCCCAGGAACGTACCATGGATCGTTTCTAAAACGTGTATAGGAGATCAAGCTATGACGGTGTTACTATAGAGCACACAAAAACAACTAGACAAATCTAATCAAAATACTCTTTAGAGGTTTATTCCGGCGTTCGAGATGTCATCAATATGTTTCCTCACGTCGAGAGTCGTAAATCGTTCGTGCACAGGCTATGTTGATGTTCGAGCCCAGCTCCATCAAACCACGGCAATTCGCTTCCAAAATACTCCTCCGAGGCATTATTCCATCGATTGAGATGTCACCTACGTGTTTCCTCATCGAACTATCCACCATCCAATCCATTTTACGAACCTAGAACAGGTAAATAAACAAAAATTAGCATAGGTTTAGAGTAAAAGTAAATCGTCAGTAAACTTACCAGTATCAATTTCAGTATGTTGTAAATTACACCGCTCGGTTCACAATAATGCCATACACCACTTTAGATGTAGTTTCAATAGCCCGGATCCAATTAAAACAGCAGAATTAAAGTTAACTTTCCACTTTTGCACATTAACGTTTCACTTTTGCCGACCATTTTGACAGTTATTTGTTTTGCTACATCTTTACTTTCTCTCACTCTCTCAGTTTGATGTTTTCTCTCGGTATTCTGAAAAGGAAAGCTTTGGACGCAAAGTGAGTCTAGGGCGCGTTTGTTATGAGAATGAGTGTTTAGCAAGTAGGGTGGTTCTAAAATTAAAGATTTCCAATTTTTATTGGAGTAATTCGGTTTATTATTGTAGGCGATTTCAGATCGGAATCTGAGGTATAGTTTTCCAATTATGATTGGAGTTATTCGGATAACAATAAATTTGGTTTTTCAGATAAATCTGAAGTAAATTGGTTAGTTTAAGTAAAACATAATCAGATATTTCTGATGTTGGTGTGAATTAGGTTTTGTGTACAAAGATGGTTCAGTAGAGGAATGGAAATCAAAATGGTTCAGAATATCCAAGAGGAAACTTCAGTACGTTAATAAATGAATTCGAGTATATGTAATTGAGATATGTGTTTAAGAAGTAATTGCATTGAAAAATAACAGTAGTTGAATTAAACATATTTTAAATAAAATATAAGTATGACCAAGAAGTAAATTAACGAATATTAGCAATCTTTTCCCTATAAAAATTTTTAAATTTTCAATTTAAAAATTTTTATAATTAAGCATTGGCGAATGTAACAAAATGAATATGCACCATAGTTTTGGGTGTAATAACTGATCAAAAGCTACAAGAGCGAACTCTTGCGAGAAAAAAATGAGACTATTGAAGCTTTCGCAAAATTCAAATTGTGAGTGCCTCCACTCAGGAACTCATTCTGGGTAGATTCCCTGATGCGCAAAAACGCAATAACTGCGAATTCAAGGCTTCCTATTACCTTCCGTATGCAAATTAAACGCATGAAGTAAAACAATACCGTGTGGGCGTGAGAAGGATGCACGATCGGAATTGTTACAAAAGAGAATTGTGTTCTGTTCAAAATAGATAGCCGTTCTATTGGGTAAATGCAATTATTGTTCACCTTTGTCGAAGAAGTTCAGTGCGACTCGTTGACTAGAGCAGACGTAATAGTCGAAGTCTAAAAAGTCAGTTGTTAGCCACGTTGCATTTACAAGTGCATTAGCCAAGTTCTGTGATTGTAAGTTTCTTTAAAATTGAATGGCCTTGTTTTTGAGAAGAACTAGTGTTATAGTTTTGCAGTTTTCGTCAGTTGGAAAGCGAATTAAATTAAAATCTACGAAGTAGATTCTTTGTTCGAAGCACGTGATTGAGACTGTCCGGTAGTGTAGATTCGGACAGAAGACGAATACTCGCTGATCGATGCGGGTATTTTCCTAGGTTTGGAGATTGAGAGAAGAACCCTAGCGCTCGATCTGTGAGCGAAGCTCTCACCGCAAGCGAGACCGTCACCTCCCAACCCGCCACCCACCGCCTTTTGTCGCACTGTACGCCGACTCTCCGTGGTGCAACAACAACAATCACCGGCGTGACATCGCTACCACTGTCTGCGCCAAAGTTATCGCTCAGGAGTCGGTCGGATACACCGCTGGTATTACACCGTTGCGCGGTGACACGAACCCCATCGTGTGTCTGGGATTTCGAATTTGAAATAGTGCGGTAGTGAGGGAGTGCTTTCCGTCTACGTCTCAAGCATAACCGAGCATAGAAGCAATCACGATATTGGGCGATATTGCATGCGAACACGCCAGCGCGGTGAGAATACGTTTTCGAATTGCCCGCCGACGGATAGGAGCGTCTCCACCGAGCCCTTCGCTTCGAGGGATTTTGCTGCATGGTTTGTTCCCGTTGCATGTACCGAAAGGTCAGATCAAGATTGTAAGGCTAATTTTAAGGGAAAACTAGATAATAAGGAATCATTAGAGCTAGGTTTTGAGTGACGTCACCTTCTAAAAGCTTGCTGACAGGCCTCTGTAAATATTGAGATTTTAAATACACGAAATTTAAAGCAAGCTGTGATTACGTCTAGGAAGGCAGACGAATCAAACGGTTCTTGTTCGAATTTAATTATTTCATATTTAATTGGCTATCGTTTCGATCTTGTTTTCTTCTTTGATTAGTAAGTTTGTTGTTGGGTTTCATAGTAGATTTTGTCCTTGAATTCTTGGTTTTCAAATGTTTGGTTGCATTTTGAGTTAGTTGGAATGTATTCGAGTGTTTGAGCAGTCTATTAACTCGCCCTATTTGAAGAGCCTCTGCCGGGCCCCCAAACAGCCTCAGCAGTCTCTCCCCTCGGAGAGTGGCGCTTAAGCTGCTAAGGTCAGGAACTCGTTCATTCGTTACAGAGTGACGCAAAGAATTTCACGTATAATGTCAAAGATTTTTCATGGAAAATTTTGTTATTTTTCTCAGAATGAAACTACTTTTTTTGGAATCTTTTGAAAATTCTGCAATAAATCCGTCAGGAAAGTGTTCAACAATATCTGCAAGATTTGTTGATATGGATTCTGGAAAGATTCTAAAAATAATGCCTAGGATTATTCATAGAAGCTATTAAGAGCAATTCCTAGTTAATCCCTTAGAGGATGTAGTGTAAAAAATCTTAAAGTGATGAAATGCAAAAAAATCTTATAAAAAATTCAAGGAAATGTTTTATTAAATGAGCTATATGAATTCTTGCATCGATCTTAGTAGCATTTTGAGCATATATCAGAAAAAGTAGCGGGCGATTCAGATAAAATGCATGAATGTTTTTCTAAGGGAACTTATAGGAATGAATTCGAGAAGTGCTGACTGGAAAACGTTTGGGTCGAATTCATAAAAGTGCGTAAAACAAGTATGTTTGTATGAAATTTATTTGTTTTTTTTTTTTGAAAAAAATATGTCTTTAAGTATCATTTACATATTATTGATATATTTGATTCTTAATCAGGTTAAAAGGTGTGCAAGTTAAGGCCTTTAAAAAATTCTTTGAAGTGTGGGCATATGATTTTACATAAGTTAATGGACATCAATTGACCATTTCTATGTGGAAGACAATCTCACAATGCTAGACCATCTGTATTGTCAGATCCGAGTTTTGTTGAATAAGTAATCACAACAGTTGTTTCAGTTCATCCAAAACTTCCTTGGACTTCCAACACTTCCAACTTGGCACAGGCTCTTACCTATTCATATCAGAAACATGGGTATTGTTATAATTTGTACCGATGTCCTCGGTCCTCCAAGGTCTTCATCGACTACCGACCTTAGGATTTTAGTATGGCACAGTCTCTTAATAATTCATTTAAGTTATCGGAATATCTTGTTGGTTCGAATATAGGCCTAAGGATCTACAGGCGTAAACAATTATCAATAGATGCTTTTTTATATGACACAGGCCCTTATCTACTCATAGCAGTAAAATGAGTATTGTTATAATTTGTACCAATGTCCTAGGTCCTCCAAGGACTTAATAGAGTATAAAACTTGGAATCTACGATCGGATTTTTATTGGTATGGATGTTTTTGGTCCTCCAAGGACTCAACTGAATATAGACCTTAAGATATACGACCGTAATAAGTGATTAATCTTAGTAAAAACCTTGGGTGTTTTTTGACCCATTTCAAAATTTAAATCAATGTAACTTTTGTTTTAAATAATCTAGCAATTCAAAATTTTCTGACAATTATTTTTTGTGGAAAGTTTTATTTTTGCGGGAACGAAAGTTTTGATTGACCTCTAGGGAAGCTTCCATGCAAAAAATTACAAATTGTGACTTAGGGTCGTTTTTAACCCGAAAATTCAAACAGATGATGAAAATCAGAATGTTGACTGATTTCTGTTCTGTTGGGTTCAACTGAAAAGCACGCATGCCTTGTTTCAGAAACCCTCCAGGAAATCCGGATTTAATCACTGTGGCCACCAGGAACTTGCTAAATCTGGAAAAAGTCCCTTTAGCGATCCTTACTTTGACAATATGTAGTTTCGTAACTAAACGAGTAATCCGAGCCGTATATTATTGAATAGGTACTCACGTGGAATGTCAATAGAGGTGCTTAAATCATCTACTTATTCATACTCGGTTCCGGAAACCTGGAACATCCGAAGAGTAAGTTTCCATCGCAATTTTGTATATGTAATTCATGTCGGTACTATTCAGTTTATGGATATTTTGGCATAACATTTATCTGTAATAAGGAACCAATTACCGGCACATCCCCTGAAATCGTTGGTCCAGTACGGTCCATGCGGAACCGGTTCCTAGAGTCCCGGAAGATGGCCAATCTTGATAATTTGATTAAAGTACTCTGATTTATGCCCCAAAACTAAATGAATGGTATCCAATTATTGTATTTTGCCAACAGGATGGAACACCGGAATGACCACAGGGAAACTTGTAATATGGAGTCACTAAGTCTTAACAACAAAATTAGGCATGCGACGGCTCAATCTTTTTGAATTTGAATCCCTGTGACTCTTCTAGTTCAATTATAGATAAATGACCACTCTGGCTAATTCTCACTCCAAATTAACCTAGGACCACCGGAAATATCTATATTGTGAGACATTTTAGTTTTTGTACCGCAACTAGGCTTTCGACGGCTCATGATATATGTTTTTATTACCTGTGATTTTTCTAGTTCAATTATATATGAATGACGACTTTTGTTCTTCTTGATCTCCGAAAAACCCAGAAATAACCAACAGAGATACTCGAATTGTGGGATATTTCAGTTTTTGTATTAAAACTAGGCTTGCGACGGCTCAATATGCATAATTTTGAATACCTGTGACTCTTCTTGTTCAATTATAGATGAATGACCACTTTGGTACTTTTTGATATATAAAATAGCCCAGAAATGGTTACCACATATACCCGTAAAGTGGGTCATATTAGTTTTTGTACCAAACCTAGACATTCGGTAGTTTAATTTTCCTGCAGCAGACCCGCCTCTTTTGGGAGAAAAAACGCAGCCTGGAGAAGACGGAGTGCCAGCAAATGGAACAGCTGTGCCGGTTTCAAGAAACACGTAAGTTCTATCAGATGCTCAACGTATCCCGTAACGGCTTCGTGCAGTGGGCAGAGATGTGCTGGGATAAGGATGAGGACATCTTGACGGACGAGTGTAAGGTTATCGAAAGGTGGAAGCAGCACTTCGAAAAACACCTGAATGGCGCTGAGAGCACAGGCAATGAAGGTAGGGACAACGGAGTAAATGCCTTTGTCAGTACTGCGGGCGATGGAAACCAACCATTAGGGACTTTGAGTGAGGTTAAGAATACAATTGACCAGCTCTAGAACAATAAAGCTGCTGGTAAGGATGGTATTGCAGCTGAACTCATAAAGACGGACCCGGAGATGCTGGCCAATTGTCTGCACTGGCTGATTGGCTAGGCACAATCTGGGAACAGAAAAACTACCGGAGGAGTTGAAGGAAGGGGTTATATGCCCCACTTACAAAAAAGGCGACAAATTAGATTGTGTGAATTTGTGAGTATTATCCCAGATCGTCTTCTGTCGTCTGTCAGCTGTAGTAAACGAGTTCGTGGGAAGTTATTAAGCCGGGTTCTTGACGCCGATCGAAAACGGTCCAGATATTTACTGTACGGCAAATCCTCCAGAAATTACGTGAATACGTGGCTGATAAATCCCAAGCATCACCTGTGCTTGCGTGTGTTAAGTGTTATGCGAAAAGCTGGGCTTCATCCAGGGTACGATTTTCCAGTGAACCAGTCAATTTGTTTGCTTCGCGGATGATATGGACATTGTTGGCGAAACATTTGAAAAGGTGGCAGTCCTGTACACCAACCTGAAACGCGAGGCAGCAAAAGTTGGACTGGTGGTGAATGAGTCCTTTTGTAGATTTTGTAGATGAATGAGTCCAAGACAAAGTACATGCTAGTAGGTGGAGCCGAGCGCGATAGGGCTCACCTAGGTAGCAGTTTTACGACAGATGTTAGAGGTGGTCGACGAGTTCGTCTATCTTGGAACGTTGTTGACGAATAATAATAACGTTAGCTGTGAAATACGGACGCGGGCCTACTATAGCCTCTGCAAGAAGTTGCGGTCAAAAAAGATGCACCACCTCATCAAATCTTACAAGTACAAAACGCTCAAAGACGGGTAGTCCTCTACAGGTATGAAACATGGACGATGCTCGAGGAGAACCTGCAAACACTTGAAGTCTTCAAACGCCGGGTGCTTAGGACGATCTTTGGCGGTGTGCAGGAAAACGGTGTGTGATGGTAAAGGATAAACCACAAGCTCGCCCAACTCTATACTGAACCCAGTATCGTGAAGGTGGCCATAGCTTGAAGGATACGATGGGCATGTTGCAAGAATGCCGGACAGCAACCCAGCAAAGATGGTGTTCGCTTCGGATCCGGTTGGTACAAGGAGGCATGGAGCGCAGCAAACTAGGTGGGTGTATCAAGTGCACAGCGTTTGCATTCAAACTCAAGAATTTCCTCCATAAAGTTGTTATTAATCCCCTTCTTTCAACACGAGCACAACCATATTTTTAATCAAATTTATTTGATATGTCCCTGATGAAAGCTACCGTGCAACAAAGCACTATTCATTCTTCTCCCATTGTCCGCGATGAATCCTTTTCGCGATAGTCAGTTGTCAGGCTTCCCATAACATTTTTCTACCCTCGTATCCGGTGTGACATGGTGTTGCAATTTCTACCAAGCCCAGAGCCACACAATTGCATCCAGAAAATCCCACAAGGTCGCTACGTTTCATTAATCATGTGGTAGGAAAAATCGTAATTTAATGGTTTTCAATATGGCCGTACATCAACGTGCCGTTTGGCCTTGGTAGCGGTTTCATGACGGTCGCACATTTATGGGATGGTTTTCGTTGTTTGCAAAACTGATTCGGTTGATTTTTTTCCGTCCTTTGCTGTGGGTTGCTTACAAAATTCCAATAAATTCCAATGCTGCCCTTATTCGTCGCCTGCGAATTTATAGCACTTTTCCGTTATCGACGAGTGGGGGTAAAAGCTCAAGCGGTGTGGATCGCCAGGGCATCGTCGTCGTCGGGACGAACGATGAAATGCCAAAGAATAGACAAACATAAATATTTGCACAAAAGATTTCCCCTCAACAACGCGTTTGCTAATAATTCTGAGATGGTGGGAAATATTTACGGCTTTCGACGATTATTGATTCTAGGAAAGTTGCCCTGAATGGGGGGAGGGGGTGTTCTCTGTGCGAGATTTAAAGTCACCCAGCGTATCGGTGGTCGTTTTACGATGAATGTGACACCGTCCGCGAAATGATGATTGACTATACAGTTCGAGACATAAATGCTAACAAGAGTGATATCGATTACAGAATGTTAGATGGTAAACAAATTTCTTCAAATCAGTCATGAAATGTTCCAGACGTAGCGTTAGGCTTCGGCTTCTTACATATCGACAACAACTGAAGGCGTGGTTGCTTCGTAGCATAGCATCACGTCTCTTCCATATACCAACCCGCCACACCTTTGGTATTGGTAAGCATATCCCGTCGCGAATATCCAGCACCACCAAGGTGACCCACTGACATGCCACCGCCGTCGGTATGTTCATTTCGGGGCAAGAATTAAGGCAACCTCACGCGTGATGAAATCAATTTTTCCCGAGAAAACACGCCATTCTGTACACCATTCAACTTCCAGGCACGTTTGGGCAATAAAAATCCGTTAAGAGAGCGGCGAATATAAACTTTGCGTGTGTGGAAAAGGATACCCAGATACAAAAAATGAGCCTCATGAATTAACAGATCGTTTCCAAGGGCTATGCTGAGTTTCGATTTGGGTCCTGCATGCTAACGTTGGGATGTTGGTTGTTTAACTAACCAATACAGTATGTTATTCATGGTGCTCATTCAACGATTGAAATAAATAATGCTTCATTTTTGCTCACCTATTGTCCGTATATCAATGCGATGTGAGAGAGTTAGTAATAATCTTGATCTTATCGTTCTGAACATTTATTTATTTTAAGTTTGTAAACGGTCGATGTTTCCTTAGTAGACAGTCGGCTTTAGTCGCACTAGTGGGACGGGGTTGGTGGTCTGATGGCTACCGCTTCTGCTTCATAAGCAGAAGGTCATGGGTTCAATCCCGGGCCCGTCCCTTTCCTCGTACTTTGTAGTTGTATATCTCTCACTTGCTTCTATCTTCCATTCTAAATCTATCACACTCAAACTATGCGTTCATAGCAAACGTTAGAACCAGGGACGGACAAGAAACCGTTTCCCTAACGCTTCCATTCTTCCACGCGCATGCCTTTACTTGCGCCTGATACATAGGCAGTCTGCTAACCACAAAAGCAAACCTCTCTGACATGCCTTTCCCCCAATCCATACACTCCCGCATGTACTGGCTTAGATGCAGTGGTATATACGGTCTACGTGGGAGCCAGTATAATGCATCATCATTTCCTCCCCCTTCCCCACAATGGTTTGCATTCTGACGTGGCAGGCACCATTGTCGCTAAAAATAGATCACCAGCACTTATACACTGAGGATGCCTGTTAGTCCCAAGCAGTCATATGGTTGGTTCCTTGTGTAAGTGTAGCTGATCTGGCGATACTGGAGTATTCAGTTTCGTACTTTTCATAACATGAGTTGAAGAACTAATCGTTTATTGTTACGGTCATCTTAGAATTCCAAGATATTTCACCATAACATTTACCCGATGATTGTGTGAATCTAAAGATTTGTTTTTCTCAATTTTAAACTGTCCTCTGTGAAGATGGTAAAGGTAGCTTTCATCTCGAAATCCCGAACTCAATGTGGTGCCATTGAAGTGCGCTGCAATTCTGCAGAACATGCCAAACGGAGAACTTCAGCCAATACCTACCAACTTCAGTCCAACTACCGAGTTGAGTGAGTGAGTTAAGTGTGGTAAATATTTGAACCGGTAAACAGTGATGGGGCTTTCGCAGTGGCTAAACGAGAAACTTCTCCCAACCATGCAGGCAAGCAGAGATATGCTGCGTTGCATATAGGAGTTATTGGGTCAAATTCCTGGGTACAAATCGATATATACTTTTTATAATTTTTTTTATACGTTTTAACAACCAATGAATGTGTAATAACAAGCCATTTAGAAGTCTTTAACATTTCGACCATCAAATTGATGCTGTTACTCTTATGCGCGCTGCAGAGGAAGTCCGGCGTTCGATTCGAGTGGCTCCGGTGGCGTTTCGAGCCAGACAGGAAGAACGATTAGAGAGAAATGGTTGGTAATTTGATTTAAACTTTTTTTCTCCGCTCCGGAGTTTGCTCCGAATGGGTGTTGGTTAGACGTTCCACAGTGTGGTACGATTTCCAAAGGAAGGAGTTTCTGGCGTGGGTTGAGCAATTTTCGCTGAAGCGGGAGAAAACTTTTTGATCAATATTTTTCGTTCGGTTTAAGAAGATATTTCAAAATTTATTTCCGCCAAATGGCTGGATGACAGCACATTTTGCGAGACGTATGGAATAATTTTGCCACGACATGTCACACATCTCTTTCCTCTGCTCGAAAGCTTTTTGTTCAAAATGTCGGTAAATAGCTTGAATAGCAAGTACCCAACCAACCATCTCAGCAAGAAAAGCACTGACTTCCTGGTAATCCTCTTAATTCAAACAACAGCTGACGATATTTACCTCATAACACCACACCGAGCTGGTTACATCTGAAAAGAGAAGAACAAACATTTTCATTAGCACACAAATCGGCAGCCGGAACTCCAATGGCAGAAAAACGAGAATTCAATTTTCTTTCAAGAGGCTTTTAGTGTTTCTTCGAATTTGACACAACTGAATCGTAGGGGGGTGCCGTCAATAGATTTCGTAACTGAGAGGAAAAAGACTTCTTGTTGAATTTAGCGTTAAATCATGCACATAAAGGAAATGCCAGATTTGTCGCAAATTTACATAACGCATCATAAAACTACATAAATGTCATGTAAATGTCTGCGAATTGTCGTACAATCGGTTAGAGTAAAATAATATGATTTTTATGTAATTTTACGCGTTGTGCCATGTAGATTTACGACATGAAATTTTCTTTCTGTTTAATATCAAACGAATGTTTGTACATTCCTTGCTTAGCGCTTGTACGAGTCGGTTGACTGATTCCCGGTCTCATCGCACGGCACTCTTGCAAAGTATTTTAGGCCTTTTTCTCCCACCGCCCGCGTGGGTTTTTGGTTCAATTTGTGCTCACAATCAATATTAAATTAGTGCAATTGTGTGCTTAGGCGATCGCGCTTCGCGAAGGAAGCGAGCTAGTGAAACTAGCATCGTTCCACCATAAGGAAAGTCATCACCAACTGCATCAACGGTGATTGATTTTTTTCTCCCCGCACCAAGAGCATCAACAAGGCAGAAGGCAAATCGGTCGTTCTGCTACCTACGGTGCGTGGACGAGCTGCTGTATACGGATAAGTATCAATTTGGATATCTATTGAATTGCTTTTACTTCTCCGAACAAACAGTGCTGAGTTCAAGGTTGTTTTCGCTTCTCCTCTGTCTCTCTCCCGGTGCGATTCTTTCGACCGAATTGGGGAGTTGGGTACAAAATAGCCCACTGATTGGTTAAGTTTTTTTTTTTTTTTTTTCTTTTTCTTTTTTTTTCTTTGTAATTTTGCTTTGCTCATTTAGGGGAGGTGTGTACAAAATAGTCCACTGATAGGTTAATTTTTTTTCTGCATATTTTTTTTTTGTTTTTTTTTTTTATTATTATTTTTATTATTTTTTTTTTTTTATTTGGTTGCGGTTGATTTTTATCCCGCATGGACGATTCGGATGGAGGCAATACGCCTCCAAAAGATCTCGTTGCTCGAACGCGGTTTTACCAACCGTCTTCGGCTGGGCCTTGGGTTGTCTATTTCCGGCGCAAAAATAAGATTTTGAATGTGCTCTCGATCTCTCGAGAGCTGACGCGTAAATATCCAGGGACCGTTATTCACCAAGTGAAGCAATCCAAGCTGCGTGTAACTGCACCTAGTTACAAAGCAGCGAACGAGATTGCTCAGCATGAGGCTTTTGCTGTGGAATACTTTACCTATATTCCGGCACGAGAAGTCGAGGTGGAAGGGAAAATCATCGACGCGAGTCTGACATGTGAAGACATTAAGACTGGCAAAGGTGTTTTTGATAACCGGTCAATTCCTGATGTGGCTATACTGGATTGCAAACAATTGCAATCAGTTTCCATGGAAGGAAATAAGAAAGTTTTTTCGCCGTCAGCCTCGTTTCGAGTGACTTTTCCTGGTTCCGTCCTCCCGAAATTTGTTTGCATTGATAGTGTTTTTTACCCAGTGCGTCTTTACGTGCCGAAGGTATTCAATTGTACCAACTGCAAGCAGCTTGGCCACAGTGCTAGCTTTTGCGACAACAAGCCCCGTTGTGGCAAATGCAACCAAGCTCATTCAGAAGATGCTTGCACACAGGAAGCTGAAAAATGCAGCTACTGTAGCAAGGATCTGCATGACTTGCAGAAATGCCCGGCATACAAAAAGCGCATTCGAAATGAGAGTCGCTCAATTGTGAAGCGCTCCAAGAAGACGTATGCGGAAATGGTGAAAGCTTTGAATCCGCCTGCAAAAGAGTCTTCATCAGCCATCCCAGTTGGTAACTCTTTTCAAGAGTTGTCTTCCGATGAAGCGAACGACGACGAAACCGATGGGGGAGATTCTTCGGAGGTACACGCACCCGGTAAAAGAAAGTCTCCATCTTCTCCGGGACTGCGCCGTAAGGTATTGAAATCTTCCCTCAGAAGTTTGCCTAATTCCAAAGGAGGTGGGGCAAATTTGAAAAACCCGAAGAAACAGGTCTTTGATGCTTCCGTTCCGTGTTGCAGCAAAGATCTGCCGCCCCCGCCTCCACAGATAAAATACACTTCGAAAAGAAGCTCTAGACAAGAAAGCAAAAGAAATGCTACTGAAGTCCCTCGCTCTTCCTCGAAAACTCCCCGGGCTAAGCGAGGACTGATAACTTTTACGGCCCTTGTGGATCGCATATGTAATGCTCTCGGAGTTTCAGACTCATTCAGAGGCATACTCGATCTTTTTCTCCCCGCAATAGAAGGATATCTCAGGGAATTGACTATCTCGTGGCCCCTCCTTGCTTCGATCATATCTTTCGATGGATAATTCATCGAGTGAGGTACAAGATATGATCACTGTGTTACAGTGGAACTGTCATAGTCTAAAACCTAAATTAGACACATTTAAGTTTTTGCTTCACAATTCAGATTGTGATATATTTGCACTTTGTGAAACATGGCTTTCTTCTGAAGATGATCTTAACTTCTACGATTTTAACATTATACGCCAGGATCGAGATGATAATTACGGGGGTGTGCTTTTAGGGATCAAAAAGTGCCATTCATTCTACAGAATCCCCATTCCGACTCATCCAGGCATAGAAATCGTTGCTTGCCAAATAAACGTAAAGGGTAAAGATCTTTGCGTAGCTTCTGTTTATATTCCTCCAAGAGTTTCAATAAACCGCCGTCATCTTTGGAATGCAGTCTCCATGCTGTCATCTCCAGTTTTAATACTGGGTGATATGAACTCACATGGTACTGGATGGGGCGAATCTTATGACGATTATAGAGCGGCTATTTTCTATGACTTATGCGACGATTTCAACTTGAACATTTTGAACACAGGTGAAGTGACACGTATTTCATCCGACGGCAAAGAAAGCCGCCTTGACCTGTCTCTGGGTTCAAGTTCACTATCATTCGATTGCATGTGGAAGGTTATCGATGATCCCCATGGTAGTGATCACTTGCCCATAATAACCTCTATCAAAAATAATTGTGAAAGGTCAGAACAGTCAATTCAGGTTCCTTTTGACCTCACTAGGAATATAGATTGGCAAAAATTTGCATCAGCGGTAACTTTCGGTATCGAATCATTCAACACTCTCCCACCGTTGGATGAGTATCGATTCCTAACAGAATTGATTTATAAAAGTGCATTAGAATCCCAAAAGCAACGAGTTCCAAGTGCATCCTTCAAAAGACGACCAGCCACACCTGGTTGGGATGATGAATGCACTCAGTTGTATCGAGAAAAATCTAATGCCTTTAAAGCTTTTCGTAGATATGGTACCTCAGAACTTTATTTAGAGTACTCGAAGCTCGAAAAAAGACTGAAGAATCTTATTAAAGCGAAGAAGCGTAGCTATTGGCGACGTTTCATCGATGGCCTCTCACGAGAAACTTCAATGACGACGCTTTGGAGAGTGGCTCGCAACATGCGAAACCGCTCATCCTCAAATGAGAGTGACGAATACTCCAATCGTTGGATATTCAACTTCGCAAAAAAGGTCTGTCCAGACTCAGTTCCAGCTCATCCGCCTTTTTGGGAAACCCAGAGAGACGATGCGTTGGACAGACCATTCACTATGCTGGAATTTTCTATGGCTCTTCTTTCATCAAACAACTCCTCTCCGGGACGCGATATGATTAAGTTCAATCTTCTTAAAAATCTCCCTGATATCGCTAAAAGACGGTTGCTTGACCTGTTCAACTCATTCATGAAACACAACATTGTTCCACCTGAATGGAGACAGGTCAAAGTAATAGCTATTCAAAAGCCTGGGAAACCAGCGTCTGATCATAATTCGTACCGCCCGATCGCTATGTTATCATGTTTAAGGAAATTGTTAGAAAAAATGATCCTATCCCGACTCGATCACTGGGTCGAATCAAACAACATGCTTTCCAGTACACAATTTGGCTTTCGCAAGGGCAAAGGAACAAACGATTGTTTAGCGTTGCTTTCATCAGATATTCAACTAGCCTTTGCAGACAAGGAGCAATTGGCTTCGGTTTTCTTGGACATTAAGGGCGCTTTTGATTCAGTTTCCATAGAAATATTGTCAGAAAGCCTGCACAATAGTGGACTACCTGGAATGTTAAATAATTTCTTGTACAATTTGTTGTCAGAAAAACACATGTGCTTCACTCTCGGTCAACTGACAACTTCCAGAATTAGCTATATGGGTCTTCCCCAAGGCTCATGTCTAAGTCCCTTGCTTTATAATTTTTATGTTAAAGATATTGACAACTGTTTGGAAGAACCATGCACGCTTAGACAACTTGCAGATGATGCTGTGGTCTCTATGAAGGGCCCACGAGCGGAAATCTTGCAAAGACCATTGCAAAATTCCCTTGATAATCTATCCACTTGGGCTAGAAATTTAGGGATCGAGTTTGCGCCGCAAAAAACTCAACTGGTTGTATTTTCTAGGAAGCGGAATCCAGCCCAACTAAAGCTTAAGCTATTGGGAACAGACATCGACCAGTCTTTGACTTCAAAATACCTTGGGGTCTGGTTTGATTCAAAAGGCACTTGGCGAACCCATACTAGGTATTTAACGGAAAAATGCCAACAAAGGATCAATTTTCTACGAACAATTACCGGAACATGGTGGGGTGCTCACCCGGAAGACCTCATAAAACTCTATAAAACAACAATTCTCTCTGTTCTAGAGTATGGCTCTTTCTGTTTTCTCTCAGCAGCAAACCGCCACCTTATTAAATTGGAACGAATTCAATATCGTTGTTTGCGTATCGCCTTAGGTTGTATGCATTCGACTCACAATGCGAGCCTGGAGGTGCTGGCAGGGGTTTTACCACTACAGAACCGATTCTGGGAGCTCTCGCTAAGAATACTTATTAAGTGTGGGGTGAGCAACACACTCGTTATCGAAAACTTCGAAGAAATGCTCAAACTGAATACTCGGTCAAAATTCATGAGAGTTTATCTCTACTACATGTCATCTGACATAAGTCTTCCATGTTATAACGCTCCACGTGTACACTTCACCAATGACAGTTCCTCTGTTGAATACGATCTGTCCATGAAACAAGCTATTCATGGAATCCCAGATCAACTTCGATGTATAACGATTCCACGTATTTTTAACGCAAAGTATCAGAATGTCGATTCCTACAGGAGATATTTCACTGACGGGTCCCGCATCAATGGATCCACTGGCTTCGGTGTCTTCAATGAAAACTCTTCCGCCTTCCGAAAACTTCAGGAACCTTGCACGGTTTATGTTGCTGAGCTGGCAGCAATCAACTTCGCTTTGGGGATGATCTCTAACATGCCCGCAGACCACTTCTTCATCTTTTCGGATAGCCTCAGTTCTATTGAGGCACTTCGATCGATGAAACCTGTAAAGCATGCATCTTACTTTCTTACAAAAATAAGAGAGCAGATGTGTGCACTGGTCGAAAGATCATATAAGATTACCTTTGTATGGGTCCCCTCACATTGCTTAATTTATGGCAATGAGAAGGCGGACTCTCTCGCAAAGGTGGGCGCTGAGGAAGGTGAGATTTATGATAGAAGAATTTCACACGATGAATTTTTTCATTTAGTACGTCAAAGTTCTCTTCACGGTTGGCAAAGCGATTGGCTAAATGGCCAACTGGGACGGTGGTTACACTCCATAATTCCTAAAGTTTCCTTGCGAGCGTGGTGGAAAGGTTTGGATGTAAGTCGAGATTTCATTCGCGTGATGTCAAGACTTATGTCCAACCATTACTCGCTAGGTACACATTTGCACAGAATTAACCTCGCGCTGAGCAATATTTGTAATAGGTGTGGTTCAGGTTATGATGACATCGATCATGTAGTTTGGAAATGCCCGGATATGGACGCCTCCAGAGCGCAACTTTTGGATACCCTTGCGGCCCGAGGTAGACAACCCTATGTTCCAGTTAGAGATGTGTTGGGCACCCGCGATCTTATTTATATGGTCGCAATTTACGATTTTCTTCGCTTGTCCAGTATAAAAGTTTAATTCTTCTGTGTTCTCTTCTCCAGTTTTTTTTTCTGTGTTTTGTCCCTTGTATGTTGGATTGAGGATCCTGGCCATCCGGCAGACGAATACCGGCAAGAAATTGGTACCAACGCCACTACACGTTAATCGCGATACCACGATATACCTCCCGGATGTGCTGCAGAAAACCCTAAACCCAATCCTCACCATGTCCTTCCTTCCAAAAAATGTGACCATTAACCTCGAGTTGCCACGAGTACCCTGGCTCCTTCCCATACTAATCTTAGTACAAAAAAGTGAATGATTTGTAAACAATACAAAAAATGAATTTCGGCTCCGTAAAGCGTTAAACGCGATTGAGCCTCAAATAAATGAACTAGAAAAAAAAAACGAATGTTTGTTCTGCTGTCAGATTCCAGTCAAGTATTTGACACCGTGTACTACATGCTTAAGGAAGCACCCTAATTTTATAATTCTGTCAATAGAGTAGGAAGGGAAAACTCCCGAAAACCCCCCAATGTAATTTGTGGACGTACTTCGATGCCTTGTGTTGTTGCTCGCACACGCATTCCTCGTTAAGTAAAATAGCACATTCTAATTTACGTTCCACATTCAGATGGTGCTTTCCCACAGGCTTTTAACGCTTCCCGGGTGAGGCTCTACCGGCAAATCATCTTCGACACGCGAGGCGAGGCAGTTGAAATCTTTTAATATTAACACAATTAGGATGCCTGCTCGTCTTGGCTGGTGCGGTTAGGTTGCTCACGCCATCCGCTCACCTGGATGTCTTATGGTGAAATGCTGAGAAAGGAAGAATCTGAATTTGGCACAATGATGTAGAAGTCGTTGAGTGAATAATTTAGGTTCAGTTAGAGAAAATTCCGGTTTGCAATCATTGCTGTGATTTTTACTGCTCAGGACAAAAGAAAGCATTGGTTGAAATGAAATTCATGCATTTAGCATATATGAACGGACAAAATTACCATTTTACCAAATTAACTTATTACGAACTAGAATATGTGTTCTTTTCTGGAGGAGCTGCGAAGGAATGTCTGGATTAAACTCCCGAGAAATTGTTAGAGGACCCACGGAGAAAATCTGAAGGAATTACCGGTAGAACTCCGAAGGACTTTCCAGAACAACTCTGAAAGAATTACTGGAGGATATCAGAAAAACAATCCAAGAGGAACTCCAAAGCGATTCGCAGAAGAACTCTAAGGTAATTTCTTGAGAAATTTCGAAGAAATTGCTGATGAAACTGTGGAGGAACTCGGAGGGAATTCCCGGTGGAGGTCCAACGGAACTACCGGAGAATTGGTACATTAAATCCAGATAAATTGCTGGAGGAACTCCGGAAGAATTTATGGAAAAACTTCGGATTAATTCCCGGTGGAACTCGGGAGGAACTTTCGAGAAATTTCTGGATGAAATCAACAGGAACTGCTTGAGGAACTCTAGAAGAACTTCTGGAGGAAAGGAATTTCTGAAGGAAATCCGATGGATTCCATGAGGACTCTGAGGGAGATCCGGAGGAATTCTAAGAGAAACTCTTGAAAAATTCACAAAGGAACTCTGGGAGATTTCACAGAGGAACTCTGTAGGATTCCAAAGAGGAGCTCTAAAAGATTTCTCAAAGGAAGTCTAGGGAAATTCTCGATGTAACTCCAATAGAGTTCATAGTGGAACTCCGGAGGAATCACTGGAGGTACCCTGTAAAATTTCTGGAGAAACTGCTACAAAATTCCTGGATGAGCTATGGCGGAGATCCGAAGGAATTCCTGGTGAAGCTCCAATGGAATTTCCAGAGGAAATCTGAAGGAATTCTCGGAAGAACTCCGTGGAAATTCTATAAGGAATCCTAAACAAAATCTTGGTGAACCTCTGGAGGAGCTCCAAAGAATTTGCTGGAGAAACTGCGGATTATTATTTGGATTAACTCCGGAAAATTCCCAAAAGAACTCTGGAGAAATTTTTGATGGATCTCCAAATAAATTCCTGGAGCATTCATGGAGGAACTGTGAATCAATTCCCGGTAGAGCTTCGAAGTAGTTCACGGTAAAATTTTTGAAAACATTCTTGAAGGAATCTCTAGAGAACACCTCAAGAAGTCCTGAAGAAACTCCGAAAGATCTCCTGGAAAAACTCAGAAGGAATATCTGAAGTTACTTCGAAACAAATCCTGGAGGAACTCTGAAGATTTGTCTTGGAGAAATGCCTGATGTAATTCTGAAGGAATTTCCGCAGGAACTCTGGAAGAATTCTCGTCGAAGCTCTTGAAAATTTCTTGGAGGACGTCTGGAGGTATTACTGGGGGAACTCCGGAGGAATTGTTCGAGGAATTCTGAAAAAAATCATGGAGATAGGCCCGGAACAACTTTGATGGAATTACCGGAGGAATTCTGAAGGAATACTTGAGCTCCATTAGGTAAGAAATTTCTAGAGGAACTCCGGAGATATCGCTGAAGAAACTCAGGATGAATTGCTGGAGAACTGGAATCCATGTAAAAAATCTGAAAAAAAATTTGGAGGAATTTCTAAAAAAAAAACCTATAGAAAAACTCCAAAAGGAACTGTGAAGGAAATCCAAAGTAATTCCTGGTGGAGCTCTGGAGAAATTTTAGAGGAATAAAATCCAGAAGATTTGCTGAATAACACCGGAGGTATTTCTGCAGGAACTCATGAAGAATTTCTGCAGGGACTTAGAAAAAAATACCGTTGAAGCTCCGAAGGAACTCTGAAGGGATTTTCGGACGAATTGCTGAAGGAACTCTTGGATAAAAGCCTAATGAAACTCTATAGGACTTCCTGGAGTATCTCCGGAGCAATTCCTGAAGGAACTCTGGTACCAATCCTGGAGGAACTCTGGAGGCATTCCTAGAAAAACTTCGGATGCGGTTCTGCAGAAAATTCGAAGGGATTCCCGGTGAAGCTTCGAAGTAATTCCCGTTGTAACTACAATTCACGGTGAAACTCTGAAGGAATTCTCTGTGGATTTCCGAAAGAAATTTCTAACAAAAAATCTGAAAGAGTTCTTCAAGGAGCTCCGGAAGAATTTAAAAAGGAACTCTAAAGGGATTTCTGGAGAAACTTCGAAGCCAACCTTGGAGGAACTATGAAGAAATTCATGGAGGAATGTATGAAGCAAATCTAAAGAAATTTTCGGTAAAATTTCTGAAGGAAATTGCTGATGGAAATCCCCGGAGGAATTTCTTGTGAAAACCTTAAGGGGAGTTTCTGGGAAAATTACCTGAAGGAATTCTAGGAGCAAATCTCCGGAAGAATTTCTGGAGGAAATTTCTGGAGCAATTCCTGGAGGCATGCCTTTACGAAATCCCCGGAGGTGCTTCTAGAGGAAACCATCGGAGCAATTTTTAGATAGCCCGGAAGAATTTCTTGGTGAAATTTGCAGAGGACATCCCTGAAGAATTACAATTAGAATTCCCTGAGGAATCTCTGAAGGAATTCCTTGAGGCATCCCTGCAGGAAATTCCCGGAGAATTTCCTTGTGAAAACATTAAAAGAAGTGAATAATTGTGAAAAAAAACTCCGAAAGTATTCCTGAAGGAAATCCCTGGATCAATTTCTGGAGCACATTGCCAAATGAGTTTCTGGAGAAATTTCTCGGATGAATTCCTGGATGAAATCTCCGGAGAAATTTCTATTGAAAATCTGCTGAGGAATTCCTGGAAAACGATTCCTCCGCAGATGTCCCCCAACAACATCCGCGGAGGAATCTTTGATATCATCGGAAGAAATCTCTGGTGTAAATCCCTAAATAAACTCCTGGAGGAAATTTCTGGATGAATTCTCTAAAAAAAACATCCTCAGAGGAGTTTTTTTATTAATGAAATCCCCGGTAGAATTTCTGGACGATATGCCAGAAGGAATTGTTATTGAAGTTGCTGAGGAATTCTGGAAGAAAATTTCCGGCGGTATTCTTGGGAGAAATTTCCGGAGGAATAGTTGGCAAAAATATCCGGATGAATTTCTTGGGGAAATCTCAGGAGGAATTCCCGGAGCATATCGCCAGAAGAGCTTCTGGAGGAAATACTCGAAAGAATTCCTCGAACAAATCTTCGGAAGAATTTCGAGAGGAAATCTCCGGAGCAATTTCTGGAGGAAATCCTAGGAGGACATTCTGGAAAAAATCCCCGAAAGTGCTCTTGGAGGAAATCCCCTGACCAATTACTGGAGGAAAGCCTGAAAGAATTTCTGGAGGAAAGCCCAGAAGAATTTTTGGATGAATTCCTAGCAGGAATTGCTTTTGAAAATTCCCTGAAGAATTCCTGACAAAAATCCTCGGGGGATTTCTCGAGGTTTGGAATCCCTGGAGGAAACACTCGGATTAATTTCTGGACGAAATCCCCTTAGGAAATTCCTGGTACTAATCTACAAAGAAATTTCTGGAGGAAATTTCTGGATTAATTCTCTGAGACTATTTCAAAAAAATTTATTCACAAACTCCGCGGAAAAATTTCTTGATTTATTTTTTTTATGGAGGAAATCCCCGGAAGAAATCCTCGGAGTAAATCGGCGGAAGAATTCCTGGAGAAAAACTCCGCAGAAATTCCTTGTGCAAATCCACAGAGAAATTCCAGGACGAAATCTCCGGATAATTTCTTTAAGATTTTTTCCGAAGGAATTCCTGGAGAAATTCTGCGGATGAATTTCTTGATGAATTTCTGGACGAAATCCCTACATGAACTCTTTGGAATCCCCTAAAGAATTCCAGGTGTAAATCTCCAGAGAACTACCTGGACGAAATCTCTGGAGGAATTCCCGAAAGATTTCATGGAGAAAATCCCAGCATAAATGCCTGGAGGAAATCCCTGGAAGAATTCTTGAAGCAAATCCCATGAGAGTTTCCTGGAGGAGATCCCCTGATGAATGATTTGCTGATGAAGTATTCCTGAATGAAATCCACCAAAGAAATTCCTGTAAGATGCATCGGAGGTGTAGGGATCGAGAGAGGTACTAGAGAAGATATAAACTAAGCACAAGAGCATATAGTTTGAGTAACAAGGAAAACCTAAGCAAACGGCACGTCAGTCTTGTAAAGTGTTTCGAGCGATGAAGTTGCGCTGGAACTGCTCCTTTTGTAATTGTAAGGTATTACTTTATTTTATGTTCATGAACGACACAGCGTAATGTAAATATCTAACTTGAAACACAATCGAAAAACAGTATTGTGAGAATTCTTCAAATAAGGCCGACTTTATTGTGTTATGCTTAATGGTATGGTATGTGGTGAAATACGTCATGGCAATGCATGATCTCTCCTGAGAGGGTAAATCAATTCCCCCGAGAAGGTAAAGTAATTCCCCCGAGAGGGTAAATTAATTCCCCCGAGGGAATAAAGCAATTCCCCCGAGAGGGTAAAGCAATTCCTCCGAGAGGGTTAATTACCCAAGTAACCAATTGTAATTTTAATTTACCGTAAAATCGGGTGTAATTGATCATAAGGGTGAAATTGATCATCGTATCACACGACTTTATTTATTCGTAATGGAGCACAAAAATCAATGTATGCAGCAGTAAATGAACGTTGTTTGTCGAAACTATTGTGAAATTGTGTGTTGTGAAGTTTTTTGCGTTAAAATATGTTTATTACTATGAAAATAATGTAAAATTTCAAAATCATGCGCGGTGCAATATTGATAAACACCTATGAACTTCTATTTCTAAGCAAGGATTTGAACATGGTATAAACCTGAAAGTTTGTGAGGATGCTTGAGATATATCCGCAAACCAGATTTCATCACCAAAACGGTACGAACTCAAATGGTTGAAATAATTGAATTTCTGTTAGATATCATTGAATTCCTTAGGAAATTGCATACATTTAGGCGTTTTCTGCGTAGTTCTTGAAATGTAATTTATTTTATTTTAATTTATTTATATAAATATTGCATTGTTCAAAATTTGATAACCATATCCGGATTCAGGGAGTTCAAATTTATCATGTAGAGTTGTTTTGAAAACTAACAATAATGGCATTGACAAGTGATCAATTTCACCCCGAAATGAGATCCCCTGATTTTTTATTTTAGAGATATTTGTTGACACTAAAATTACATTTGTTAGAAAATTTCGGTACATGACTCGATGAGGCTTACCTTCGTACTTGTTTTCCTGCATTTCTTTGTTTGGCTTTGTCAACATTATAGAAAACAGACTAGAAAAAACGTGAAAAATGATCAATTTCACCCGAAATTACGGTACCCTGCGTGCTAATAAAGTGCTATTGTACCGCTGACGTGCCCCATATTAGCCGTATAATAGCCCTCTAAGGCCAAAAAAGGCGAACAAGCGGGCTAATGGTTACAGGGGTAATACCCCCGAGAGGGTAAATCAATTCCCCGAGAAGATAGAGTAATTCACCCCAGAGGGTAAAGTAATTCCCCAGGGAGAGTAAAGGAAAACTTAAGCAAACGGCAAGTCAGTCTTGTAAAGTGTTTCGAGCGGTGAAGTTGCGCTGGAACTGCTCCTGTTGCAATTCGGCTGATTGAGCCATCAACTTTGCATATGCCGCTTCCTCCCTCCGGACACTACAGGATGAACTTCAATGGAATTCCGGGAAAAGCTCGTTGAGTAGTCTTCAAAAGCATTCCCGTAGAAATTCGTGGTAATATCCATAGACGATTTCCTGCAGGAACTTCTTATAGATTCCCCGGAAAAATAACCTCTAAGGTTTTTCTAACATTGAATTTTGGGAAAAAATCAAGAGTGATGTTGGTAAATCTTCCATGCATTTCTTCAGAAAATGTTTCAGGTCAACCTCCACTGATTTATTCCTAAATAGTTGCTAGGATTTATTCAGTGTTTTTTTAAGATTTGTCCCAAATCTACATGCATGAATTCCTGCCTTGTAATGAAAAGTTATATGAGGAATCCTTATTGTGTTTAAGTGGATCAATGTTTCCAGTTTTTCCGCCATCATCTCTAATATTTTCTTCATGAATTCTTCCAAGATTCTAGCAGGAATTCCTCCAGTGTTCATCAAAATATTTCTTCAGGGATTCTTCAATGATTTTTTTTTGCTCCAAGATTCCTCTGGAAAATTATTCCTGAAATTATTATATAATGCATTATCCATTAGCCCTTTCAGTACACTGTATATGAATTTTCCTAAATCCTATATAGAAATAATAATCGAAAGGAAAGTAATACATATAACCTACCGAAGTATTTCCACCGAGAAGGATATCCATACGCTTAAGATTGAACCGCTTCAAATAGTAACTGGAAACATAATCGTCTACAATCAGCTGACAGCAACATTTACGGTCGATAAAAGTTGTTTCTCTTGGGTTCTCCAATAAATGAGCACTATCAAAAGCAATCGTGAAGCTTTTGCCGATGACGACGGCGACGACTGTGATGATAGGAATCCTATCAGTGCTCACGGGGCAACCGTTGCTTTCAGTTCCAAGTAGGAGGGAACTTTTGCAGCTTCCTAAGTCGCTCAAATCAAGACCACCGCATCGTATGCTTTCCACTATGTGCTGATGTGAACCAGAAGACGACTGGTTCCAATCGATTTTCTCTTCAATTTGGGTCAATTCATGGCCGGGATGTGGTTTCAATGTTGGTCCGTGTATTTCACTGAGAAAAAAAGGTTACTTGACATAGAAATTTCACGACGAAATAGATTCACATTTTAGATTTTTTAGCTATGCTTGTTGTTACAAATGTGTGTTTATCACAGAGTTAGTAATTGGTTTAATGGTGCCAACCAATAATTAATCAAATAAGCTATTGTATCAATTAAGGAGCCTTCCTTAGCCGAGTGGTTAGAGTCCGCGGCTACAAAGCAAAGCCATACTGCAGGTGTCTGGGTTCGATTCCCGGTTGGTCCAGGATCTTTTCGTAATGGGAATTTCCTTGACTTCTCTGGGCATAAAGTATTATCGTACCTGCCAGATTTGGTGGTGCTCTTGAAAACCATAATATAAAATTCAATAAATCAAACAAGATTTCGTAGTGATTAGTTTTGTGATGGTTTTATCATGGTTTAGAGAACACTTGTATTACTGAGTGAAACTTTACAAATGTTATTATTCATGACCGTCGTAAAACTCTCATAAAATGAAAATAAATCCCAGCTAGCTGTCTCTCTATGTTCCGATTCTCTATAACAATCAATTAGGTGCCATTAAAAAAGTTGAACAAATTTTCACCTTTCGCCCTAATCGTGCCCTCTTGCAAACTTTCCCACCAGGGACAAAAGCACAATTCCCGCCCCTACCGACCGCAACCAAACCCTCGAAGCTATTCATCTTTTCCACCTTTGGTCGGTCTCGAATGCCGAGAGTGATTGCTTAGCATTCATTTATTCGGCACTTCCACAATGTGGACATCACGCGGCCATTAATTGGCCAATGGCTTTATTTGCAAGAGGGAGTCCAGGGAAAAAAAATAAAAAAAAAGTTCAGCTCGTATCGCCCCTCTCCCGGGAAATAACTGGTAAACTCCTCCGTCGCGGTATCTGCCCTACAGGCATGCAAGTGGAGAAAAGAGTAGTTCACCCGTATCCGTCCTTCGAGGACCGAAAACGTACGCTTCAACACAGGGGACGAAGCGATAAAAATGCTAATTGAATCGTCAAACTTTTTCCTTCGCTCACTTTTCCGCCAGTCCCTTCCACCGAGCGCCGTTAATTCGATTCTTTCGCTTTGGAACCGATGACGGTGTACCGTACGATGGATGATCAAAACCGCTGAAAGTTGCTTGAGGTTTAGAATTGGATAACATTATTTGGCGGAGGCAAAAAGGTTTTTTAGTACTCATTCAACTCTTGATATTCATCCGTCTACTGGATGGAAGTTGGATATAGATAACAAGTTAGTAAATCAGCCAAGCACCTTTGATAGAAAAGCCTGCTAAAATCTCTGGATGGATGGCTTATTAAACCATTTCAAACATGTTAACCTTTACAGTACTTGGTGCCGACATCGAAGTTTCAAAACTTTGTAACTTCACAACCGATCGATCGATTTTTATGAAATTTTCAAGAAAAATGACAAATGGGTTTTGATAATCCTAATCAATAATTTTGTGAAATTAGTGTAAAATTGATCTGCATGACAGAATTTATCTAAAGTTTGGTGTTTGGAGAATACTACATTTAAATACGACAGATGGTGAATTTACAAATGCAGCTCAATATTCATTAATTTGAAAGAGTTTGTAAAAGTTGAAAAGTAGGCCCTATTCTGGTTGAGTCGTAAAACCAAACCGAAAAGGAAGCAATTGAGAAGATTTATATTCAATTCTGTGCCTAAAATCATATAATTCAAGCCGTTAAACTGCACAAGAAGTCCCAAAAACGGCCATTTGATGCCCTATCAGAACCCGTCACCGAACGGCCGAAAGTGAGCAGAACCACTTCATAATTCATGAAATCACTTCTAGGTGGATAACCATGAATTTTGAGCCGTCGAAAGGGTGGTAGGTCATTTGGCATAAGGTCGTTTGGCATAATGGTCGTTTGGCATAAAGGTCGTTTGGCATAAAGGTCGTTTGGCATAATAGTCGTTTGGCATAATGAGTCTGAAACCCAAGAATTTCTCAATTTTTCGTTTATACGTTTCTATTGAATCTTTCTGATGACATCAGGCTTGTTTTGGAGTCAATTGATACAAAATGACACTTTATTCAACAATCATTTGCCCTTGAATAAATTTAAACCTATTAGGAAAGTTATTACCAACAATATTTTATTATTTATCCAGAAATTTTCCTTCTTTCAGATATTAATTTTTCTTTTGAGTTTCGCTAATAGAACAAATTTTTGCACTGAAGATTTTTATATATTTAGCACAAATTTACCCTTACCTTTTTTCTAAATATGATGTAACCATAATTTTAGTTATCAAAACTGTTGATTGATAATTTCAATAAATTTCTCCTTCTTTCATGCATAGGCTGTTCTTCGGAGCTATATTTTTTAAGTATTTTTTGTTTCCAACTGACAAAAGGGCGGCAATCGATAACATTGATCTGCTCAAATTATCAGCGAAAAGAGAAATCGATGGGTTGTGCTACTTTTCCCCGAATGTCGGTTCCCCGAATGTCGTGTCCCCGAACGCCAGTTCCCCGAATATCCCGTTTCCCCGAAAAGTTTTTGGCACTCATAATTGTCGTAACTTTATACATTTCAGGATGGTGAACGAACCGACCATCTAATATGCTCCCTTCTTTATTTAATTGGCGGTTCTTTCGAGTTTTACCGTGCTCAGCATTTTTGCCAACATGTGTATAGCCGAGAATGACAGAATACTTCCTTCTTTTGACTGTTTATCGTTCTTTCTCGTCACAACTTTTCGGGTAAACCAGTCATTAGGGGAAAAGTAACACAATCACTTCTATGATTCTGAACGCACTTATTTATGTCTTCTCGTTCTATTATGCTGCAATAATTTTTGACGTCCATTCTTCAATTGGTTTAATTATAAATTGTGCCTTCTTTTAAAATAGGCTGTTATTTATATTTAAACGTTTTAAAATTTTAGTATTTAGTAGAGCTAAATGTTAACCATTTTTATATTTTGCTGTTTTATCAATTCTTGCCAGATGTGTTGTTAGAATGATAATTACTTTAAAACCTGCCAATATTCAACATATACATTTTTGGGGCAAACGCGTGATCTCCGGACGGTGTTTTTGATGTTCACTTCCAAAATTAGAATTTATATTGAGCCGTTGAAAAGTTTTTCCACAAATATTTTATTTTAAAGATGTGTTGTATATTTGAGCTATGCTGTGAATGCTCTCGTATATAGGCTATTTTTGCATTAAGCCGCATTGATAGATCTTTGGATCAGAGCTTTTGATATTTTGCAAAAAAAAATCCATTCTTATATCAAGTAATTTTTATCGAGTATTACGTACAAACTGGGACAGAGCTTGATCTGCAATGAAATATTCTATGAACATTCCCTTGATGAATAACTGTGAATTTTCTTTGCCAATTTACTGTTTTCAAATATGTATATCGCAAAAAGCTCAAAGAAACTCTATGTTCTCAGATGTAGAGACCCGTCAGGAGTTTTATTTAGTTTGTTTGTTTGTTTTATTTAAGACCCTTTAATCGGTTTTGATCATTCGGGTCTGTAATCAAATTGTTTACAATATAACCTAATTACTAGTTTCTATTAAACATACATTTATCTTTTTCGATACTTCTTTCCATCCAAATAATCCATTCATCTACAGTACTTGGTTTTTCGTTCGAATCACCGCTCATATCAACATCTATTGCTTGCTCCACGTCTATTTGTTCAACCTCGTGAACGACTTTCTCGTTGCGATCATTCTTCTTTCTCGGTAGCAATTCAATCGTTGGTGTATTCGTCGGTACCCGCACGGCTGGACGTATGCTTTGCTGCTGCCTCTTCTGTTGTTTTCGCTTTTTCCCACTACCGGCGGTAGTCGACGTTTCTCTCGTTGGTGTGGATTCCACTACACTGGGACTGCTTGAGGTTGGCGCGTTCGGCTTATTCAATTCACTCACATGTTTGCGTGTTGGGTTGTTATCACATGGTCCGATGGTTGCTGTTGTTTGCTGGAGCTTCATTTCCTTCTTGTATTGCACACATGTACTGCCGTGATGCTGTGGCTGGGAGCAATGTTTACAAGAAGCAGGCTGATTTCGGTAAGATATCAATGTTTCCTGTCCATGTACAGTAACAAATGACCGTATGTGACTACGAAGTGTCATAACTGCTACTCGTACACCTGATGAGATATTTTGATATGCAAAGGCTGGACCCCAACTCAACTCCTTCACGTCATGCACATCACCATATCGACGCAGAAAAGCCGCAATATCCTCGTTGGTCACACTCTCTGAGAGGTCATGAACTTTGATCTCAGTGTAACCACTATCTATCGACAATCGTATTCTGTATTTGCTTCCATCCACCTCCAGTTCATGCCGTCCGTCGTGTTCCTTCACAATTTTTTCGGCCGTTGCTAAATCTATGCATTTAACATGAGCGCATTTAAGTGAATGATTAATTTGCAGCCGCTCCACTAGATTGGGTTGTAAACCGAGAGCTCGATAAACAAAATCATGGATTTGTTCGTAACTTGGCCGTCGCGAAAAGTTTGTCAAATCCACTTTAAACGTGTTTTCTCGTGAATTGAGAGCCATC
Source organism: Aedes aegypti (assembly GCF_002204515.2). Taxonomy (NCBI): domain Eukaryota; kingdom Metazoa; phylum Arthropoda; class Insecta; order Diptera; family Culicidae; genus Aedes; species Aedes aegypti. Next base: position 351,768,797 of record NC_035109.1, on the reverse strand, counting down.
ACAATACATCGATGCAAGAGTATCTCGCAATTGAAACACGTCTGAACGATACAAAGACCGATTGTAAACTGAGTTTTATTTAGTAATGCTCTCTGATGTTACAACAATTTTTGAAATTCTTAGCTTGGAAAATCTCTGAACAAACACCACGCTTGTTTAGAACCTACCAATTTCTTTTTGCTATGGGCTCGGTGGTGTTGATCTCGGTAAAAGCTTCAAAAATGCCGATATTTATTTTAAGTTAATTGTGCCAAACGGCCATTATGCCAAACGACTTTATGCCAAACGACCTTATGCCAAACGACTTTATGCCAAACGGGGTACAATCGTCGAAAGGCATCAGTTCATTTGGAGAAATGTCCATTTGGGAGTCCTACCAAAACCAATATCCGGTGACCATGATCCTGGAATGACCATAATTGTCCCTGTTGTAACTGTTTTCTTTTAGCAGTCTCGTGGGTAAAACTCGAAGTTGGTTGGGACAGAATTACTAGATATTTGATGCGATACGGTATCCAATCTGCATTTCCAAGGTGGCTTCGTTTCCGCATCACGCCAGTCTCATTCATGAACGTCCGTTCATGGATTATATATTTTACTGGATTTTGAAAGCGCACCGTAAACGTCATATGGCCTCCCCTTCATCTTCTCTAACTGCTGTAGCTCCGATGCAAAGCACTCAGCTTGTGCTTGAATCCACAACGATCTCTCTGCAATCACCATCTCTTCCTGCGTCAAAGCTCCCAGTATGCACTCTTTGTTTCTTGTGATCATCGTATGTTTTCGATGCATCGATACACGTATGTCATGGTACGATGCAGTTTCTCCCATTTACTGATCCTTGCGACATCCACCAGGGACGGTCTTAATGCCTCATGAAGCTTACGCATCACAAGATCTTCCTCCGTAGTGTCAATCAACTCATCTCTCCCAGGCCATGAGGCGTCCGGCTGTTTAAGAAACGCTGGTCCTTGAAATCGACGTTCTACTTTAACATCCGGCCCGGTTCCCCATTTGGTTGCGTCATCAGCTAAATTCTCCGCCACTCGTTGACATCCGTCATCGAGTTTATTTCATATAGGGTTTCGTTCTACATCGTCGTAAGCGCTACTATTCGTCGTATCAAACTTTAAATGTTCCACTACGGCGGATATTCCAACTTACCTGCAACATAGATTCATTTTCCAAGTGCAATTATGTGAAAGCTGTTATGGTTTGTACACTTATACACCAAAAATGCAATAAAACTACTGTATTTCGGTAGTTCAATTATCCACTTTGCACTTTTTCACCGAAATCACATGGACGAACACGTATTTGAGAGAAATGCTTAACGATCGACTGAGCCACACCACTTTCCTACACAAGTTTCTTCCCGCCCCCGTGGGTGACTTACTTCGCCGGGCACCTATTTTCACTATGGAAAACCTTCATACTTCTTCATTGAAGGATTTCATTCCAATCACACGCCGTAAAACTTCAATAAATCACCAAATTTTACGAAATTTCCTCAACCGCCGCGTATAATCGAGAATGTAAACAAAGTTCAATCCGTCGTACTGAGAAAAAAAAGCTTGTGCGCATCAATGTGTGCGCGACGCTCGACGTAAAAATACGGTTCCTTTGATTGTGTTGTTTTCGCTGTACTGTGAACAAATGCCATAATTGTACGGTCAAAAGGAATTGTGTTCATATATTTGGGCTGAATTTTGACGACGAACAATTAATTTTAAAGGAAATTAGTATATTCCACCATGCTGAAGGAATGGAGGGAGATGCCCGTAGATCTATATATTCTAGAAAAACATTTTATTATAGCGTTGATATGTTGTGTTTTAACCACTCAATACATCACAGTGAGCCGTAAGTTGTGAGACGAATCTGAAAACTGATTGCGACGGAGTTGAAAACGATACGACGGATTGAGAATACGGTAAGATGCATTTTCTTTGCATTATTTCCAAAAAGAGATCAAGATTTATCAAAATGTTATTGAACAATGCTGAAGCCGTTTTGAGAAAGAATTGTTTGGCATCGGTTTGTATCAGCATCTTTCACTGCAATACTGGGAAAATTACAGTTCTCACTGATCAATGCTTAATACGATGGATGCTAGCACATCACCCTATCCTGAATCCCACATATTGATGGTACCGCGTCTGACCTGTTCGAATCCAAGTAAGGACGGTATTTGAATCGGACCTCAAAACACGCTTCATTACCGGGAGAGCGTGCATGGCTACTACTCTGTTTAGCAGGCATGATCTTAGAATTGGAGCCTAGAGCTCGAACCGAGGAATCCTCAGCAGTTTCAGAGGCGCTACTTTTGATTTTGCTGCAACAAGGTTGACTCTGAAGTTTATTCAATTTTGAGATAAGTCCAATCCACGCCTTCCACTGTATCCATATTTGGTCGGTGATCGGGTCATCCCATCCTATGCCTATGCTTATCCTCCTGCACGGCTATGGAACAGAATCAGTCCCGTCGGATTGAAGAAGCTCGTGGCTGTACGCAAGACTTTCCGTTTTGTTGCAATATGGTATTCCTCCAGAACATGCAGTAGATTGTCTCGCAAAGCAACGGTGAATGTGAAGATGTGAAGGCATCATGCCTAGTACGGGTACGATTAGTTAATATTTATCCACACCGATGCTCTTCTCTGCCTCAAGCGATTCAACGCCGACTCGTGCGGCTATCGTCGGATCGTGGGACCGCATTTTTGACGGTTGCAAAACTGTCCAGGTAGTCGTTAACGTAATGACGATGGATGATGGCTTCCGCTGCTTGCGGATACGACGCTTCAAAGTTTTTGGCATTCAAGTTCTTGATGTATCGGGGAGCAAGCTGCACGACGTGTATACGGGGAAGGTTTATCACACAAAATAGGCATCGCTAAATCTTTAACCATTCGAATATATAGGGTTTAAGCTTTCATTTGACGTGTTCCCCAAAAAAATCCACAAAGGGATCTAGAAAACTAGAACCTATCAACACTACAACAGCCTGCGGAAGGAAGCCAAGGGGAATGAAACGACATATGATTTAACGCCCTACACCTCAAATTTCAGCGAAAAATTTTAAAAATTCCTCAAGGAACATAACTTCGAGATATCCGGAGCAAGTGACAATCTGGGGATCTTTAGGCATAGCACATTTCTGGTAAAATTCAAGCGTCCTTCTAGATAGTTGAAGTCATAATTACTGGGAATATTCTTCTTCTTTCTGGCGTGACGGGACTGGTCCCAACTGGGACAAAGCCTTCTTCTTAGTGTTCTTAGGAGCCCTTCCACAGTTATTAACTGAGAGCTATCTTTGCCAATTGACCATTTTTGCATGTGTATCAAAGATTATTTACTCATAACGTAATTATTCAGTTAGGTAAATTTTAAATTTGCTAACACCATTAAAAAGATTTGGATGTTTTCAAGATACAATTTCAAAATTTAACAAAAATGAAATGGAAGCTTTGGGTGCATTAAAAGAATACATCCTGTTCAATCAAATGTGAAAATCGTAAAAGCGATTTTCTGCCAAGCATAACAACAATGACGGGGCATTCTCACAATTGCTCTAAGAATTAAAAGTTTTTATTTGCAATAAGCAACTTATAAAAAAGAAAGTTTGCTCATAGTTTACTCCTCTTACTCATGGATACTCCTCTTATTCATGGAAAGTATTAAGAGGAGTAAACTATGAGCAAACTTTCTTTTTTATAAGTTGCTTATTGCAAATAAAAACTTTTAATTCTTAGAGCAATTGTGAGAATGCCCCGTCATTGTTGTTATGCTTGGCAGAAAATCGCTTTTACGATTTTCACATTTGATTGAACAGGATGTATTCTTTTAATGCACCCAAAGCTTCCATTTCATTTTTGTTAAATTTTGAAATTGTATCTTGAAAACATCCAAATCTTTTTAATGGTGTTAGCAAATTTAAAATTTACCTAACTGAATAATTACGTTATGAGTAAATAATCTTTGATACACATGCAAAAATGGTCAATTGGCAAAGATAGCTCTCAGTTAATAACTGTGGAAGGGCTCCTAAGAACACTAAGAACAAGGCTTTGTCCCAGTTGGGACCAGTCCCGTCACGCCAGAAAGAAGAAGAATATTCCCAGTAATTATGACTTCAACTATCTAGAAGGACGCTTGAATTTTACCAGAAATGTGCTATCCCTAAAGATCCCCATGAGCGATCTTGATTATGTTGAGACATGTCATACACAGAACATTTTCTTCTGAAAGCATTACGTATTTTATTAAAAACTAGTGGTCCCGGCAAACTTCGTCTTGCCATCAAGTAGGCTGTTGAAAAACGCTCGTCCCATACAAAATGACGGTTCCGATCACGCTCGTTTTTTTTCTACTTTAGCGATGAAAATCCTGGGATTTTTATACACACAAACACGTCGGAATACTTGACGAACAACAAACAGCATTTCATTTTTATTTATATAGATAACATCCTCACATCGTATTAGTTTCCAGAAATATGAGTAATTATTCGATTTATGTCAACGATCTGTTTTTTCATGAAGATTAGCAAGTTAAATTGTCCCACTTGCCCCGCAGAGTGGAGTGATTTTCCTGTTCGTGCGCACATCAGCAAATATGCTATCACAAGTTGGCTGATCCGTTAGATATTAAAAATATTTGTTATAGATAATTATACTGTATAATTTATTCGAATTGTCAATTTTTAGGATCCTCTTGCTCCGGGATGTCTTGCATTAGCACAAATTAGAGAAGCATTTAGCAGACTGAAAAATTCAAATCCTGACTCTTATTTTCTAACAACCAAATAAATTTATCAAGCATTTTTTGTGTATAATTAGGAATGAGAAAAATATGATAAATCAACGCTGCAGGATTTCTTATCAATGTATTGAATTGGATTTTAAGAATTGTATTTCATTTCAATCGTTTTTAACTCTAAATTTGTACAGAAATGATCCCTGAAATATGTCATTGACGCTAGACAAAGTTGTTATGAACTATGTCATTCATTCATATTAATTATGGTTCGATTTTACTGGACGAGAGTATTTTCCTTATAACCAAATGGATAATAAAACTCTCAGTTAATAAATAAGTGCCCAAATAACAAAGCTGAGAAGCAGACTTCATCCCAATAGATGTGTAATGCCAGACATAGGGGCACAAAAGATGAAGAAAGTTGTTTTATTCTAATAGAAAGTGGTTGTGCTCTGAAAAGAAACAGTTATATGCTAGAATTGATATATTTCCATTTTACGAAAAAATGTCCTATGTCTCATTAAATCCTGAAAATCACATAGGACATTTTTATCTATTACAACATGTAACCTCATATATCTTCGATCTACCAACTTTAATTTGAAATTTAGGCTATCATCGAGCTTGAGTGAAATTAAACTGCCTTTTACCATGATAACATTCAAAAATAATGAACTTCAAAGACAAAGATTTAAAATAAAAAAAAAGTTCGGGATCCTTCGGTGAATTTTTTTTGGGGAACACGTCAAATGAGGGCTAGAACTCTATATTTTTGAATAGTGAAAGATTTAGCGATGCCTATTTTTTGTGATAGTATTGTTCTACCAGACACGCCGTGAGCTGCTTCGAAGATGGCTACGTCACCGGCTCTGCTTTTGAATGATCACTTAACAAGAATCTCTGGAGCTGACGATCTTGAGGGTGGATGGAGAATCGGTGAAACATCTCCTCGATGTCTCCGGTTAATATGCATCCCGATATAAACGAAACTTTGCTATCACTGATGGGAGAGATGTCAAGAAGTCTGGTTCTTTCAAGAGAGCAGTATTCAGGGAAACTCCATCAAATTTAGCCGCCGCGTCCCGAATCACCTCCTGTTTGTTCGGTTTCTTGGGGTTCAGGACTATACCCAGCGGGAAGTACCAGCAATGGTCAGCGTTGGTTGTGGATAACTCGTGATGAGTCGCTTTGTGTGCATATTGCTTTTCCTCGTAATATCGTGTTTGCTGTCTGACACGTTCATACAACGTTAAATTCTGATATAACCGCCTTTCCAGAGAACACATGCGTTAGAATGTCATTTATAAGCTGTGCGGAAACTATACATTATCTATTTTCCACAGTAATCCTACCCGTCTTCGTCACATTGAAACGGTCGTCAGTCACTAACGTACAAAGTAGCGAATAAATGCATGGCTTGTAAAATTCATCGTACGTCTTCTAGTTCGCTTCTTATGCCGCCGCTACCGAAGGGCAGAGTGAACCCCTACGTGCGGTTGTTTACCATCGTAGGTGTAGACTATTTTGGACCGGTGTTGGTGAAAGATGGATAGCCCTCTTTCACTTGCTTGACAATTCGTGCAGTGCATCTTGAAGTTGTACACAGCTTGTCCAAGGAATCATGTGTAATGGCCGTAAGAAGATTCGTGTCGCAGCGTGAAGCACTAGCAAAAATCTTTAGCGACAACGGCAACAACTTTGATGGTGCAAGCAATCAGCTGAAGCGGGAGATCGAAGAGTTAACTCATCATTGAGCATCAACCACCAATTTACCAGCACAACAATCCGTTGGTAATTCAACCCACGGGAGCACCGCATATGGGAGGAACGTATGAAAGAGTGATCCGATAAGTGAGGGTGGCTATCGAGGGCATTTTGGAAGCGTAGAGACGGCCGGACTATGAAGTTTTGGAGACGGTGGTGATAAAGGCGGAGGCGATGACCAATTCACGACCGCTTACAAACATAGCGTCGAAGTCGGTTGATCAGGATTCTCTAACTCCCATTCACTTCCTATTAAAAAGTTCAAGTGGAGTGGAACAGTTACCGGTGTTGCCAACGGACTATCAAGCGTCGCTGAGAATTGGATGGAAACTAGCACAACATCTGTCGGATGCGATATGAAGAAGGTGTTTTAAGGAATATTTGCCGGTAATATCGAGAAAATCGGGCTGCAAAATGGAGAGTCGACATTCAGGAAGGAGCGACCAACACAGATCTGGTGTTGGTCTGACATCAGCTATAAAGAGGAGGTACGTTCTGAGCGTCTGTACACCAGGATTTGCGGCTCAAACAGCATCTATTCTGGCATCCAGCGGCTGAGTATGAAATGCTGTATCACGTCAACTACACCTAAGATGGCAATCCCATCAACGTTATGTAGGTAGCGCAACCCCGGTAAGGAAGAATACCGAATTAACTATCCACCACAAACAAATGGAGAAAGAAAAAGAAACGTACGCTATTTTGGGCAACCGACCTGGCAACGAAATATGGACTATGATTGGAAACTCGGTACCTGGAACGTCAGGGCCTTAAATGAACCTAGACGAGTGAGCTTTGTAGTGCATGGCTGGCATTCAGGAAGTGGGTTGGCTAAGATCTGGAGAACGTTAATTCAAAGTGGTAGACCCCATTGCTAACACTGCATTAAAATACAACATCACACCACAGCGGTGGCGATAAAGCTGAACACGGAGTCGATTTCATAGTGATCGGGAAGCAGATGAAGCGCGTTATTAGGTTGAGATCGAACTACGAGTGGATCTGCGTATTGAGGATTCGGGACAAGTGTTTTAATACAGCCTGATCAACGTCTATGCACCGACTAACGACAAACCCGATGACGTGAAGGACGCGTTTTACGAATGTCTCGACAAGACCTATGGAGAATGCCCAAAATACGACGTGAAAATTGTTATCGGCGACGCTAATGCGCAGGTTGGAAGAGAGGACTTCTTCCGCCTTATCATTGGTACAGAGAGCCTTCACTCTGTTACCAACAACAACGGCCTACGTTTAGTGAACTTTGCTGCCTCCAGGGAGATGGCCATCAGTAGCACCTACTTTGCACGCTAGGATATCCGTAAGCACACCTGGCGACACCCAAATAGCAAACTTTGCAACAAAATCGAACATGTTCTGGTAGACGGCCAGGGGTCCTAATATCGACTATCTCGTTGTAAGCAAGACCACTATTCCGGTGTGAGCGAAATTCGAGCGCGATTATCAACCGTTCCGAGTTCTAGGAATCAACAATCGTTGCGTTTCAATATCCAACGCCTGTCAGCAGATGGTGAGCAGCAGACTACCATCAAAAACTTGACGAACGGATCAGCGAAATCTACGCAAGCACCAACCTCAGCGATCTGTGGAAGTCAGTCCACGGAGCGGTAAGCATAGTAGCGCGATAAGTGGCTTGTTTTTGAGAGGGCCGATCAACGACGGATCAAATTACCCTGCGTCAAATCCTAGATAAATTCTGGGAGTACAACTTGCAGACCCATCACTCGATTCAGTGAAGAGAAACGAGATGTGGCAAACTATGTCCGAACATGGTTTTCCGGCGAAGCTGATTAGACTGGATCGTGCAACGTTTGATGGATCGAAATCAAGTGTGCGGGTGGTGGACGCGATTTCGTCATCTTTCGTATATGGATTGAAACAGGGTAACGCTCTTTCTAGCTTGCTGTTTAACATAGCGCTCGAAGGTGCTATCAGGAGAGCCGGCGTGCAGAGAAGCGGTACCATTGTCACACGTTCTCATATGCTCCTTGGCTTTCCGGACGATATCGACATCATCGAGATTCACCGCCGGACAGTGGAAGAGGCGTTCGTGCCTTTCAAGAGGGAGACAGCAAGGATTGGACTCACGATCATCATCACAAAACGAAGTATATGATAGCTGGTGGTCCGGACGTGTTAGTTGTAGCGGAATGGTAGGCCGCGCACACGATGGTTATTAACAGTTGACGAGGACTTAAGGGCACTTAACGTTCAGGGCGACTGGAAGCGATTGGCCTAGAACCGAGCCCAGTGGAGAAGACTCATTCATTCTGCGCAGATTCATCGTAGCAAATTGTAGCCCATCAAGTATCAAATAAGTATCGAGAAGATGCAGAAGATCTAAATGGTTTGATAATGTAAAATAAGTTGCGAAAGGTTATCTAGTATTGATCATTGAAATCAATGCAAAATCAATGGATGAGGGGAAGAGTTAAGAACATAATACAAGGAGGTGATGGACGAGTTCGACAAGCATGAATTCGTACAGCGAATAGTGTTCTGCGGAGACCAGTAGTGAAACTGGCGTTGCTCGACGTCGTAGATGGAGGTAAACCGGATACTAATCACGATGGTTCACGGGTGGGTGAAATTGATGATTTTATCCCATTACCCCGAATACAATTACCACGAATGTCATCTTCCCGAATGCCACTACTCCGAATGTACCATTACCCCGAAATTCCATTACTCCGAATGCCGTTTCCCCTAATGTAAAATAACCTTATATGGCATTCAGGGAGATGCCATTTGAGGAAATGGCATTCAGGGCAATGCAGTAGAATCGAAATTGATAGTAAGGGTATGCGAAATACCGAATGATTCCATCGAATACGCTTCGAAACGAAATTCCGCGGAATTCCATGGAACTCGCACAGGCGAAATTTGTATTTTGCTATTTCGTTTCGTTTCGCCAAATTGTTGAAATATTTCCACGGAAAATTGAAAACAAACGGAATTTCGCGAAATTCGAGTTTTATTTCGAACAAAAAACTATAAGGGTACATCCCTATGGGGTTGTACGAACTGGTGACGTAGGACCACGATGGTTAATTTAACTGAATTTTATGTCGTTCTTGTTGCTCGTTTTGACTTCATACTGTTTTCAGTGCTCGAAACTTCCGTGAATATTTATGCATATAACGATTTGCAGCCAAGTGTACGTTTAATCATGTCCCAAATATACATTATCTTTATCCGATGAATTCGTCATATTTATCTATGAAAATGTGAAATTTCACTTCAGGTTGTATGATCATTTTGAAATTATATTAGTAACCTCCTATGAAATATATGGTAGCATTTGAAAGAATAGTAGTGATTGAGGCTTGTTCAGCATGCTGAAGCAAAATCTAAGTAATTCTAATTAAAGAATATTTAATAGCAATGTATCTATAGGAATTTATTCGAGGATTATAATGAAAGCTTCAGTCATCGCTTTGTTGATCTTATGGTTTGAGAGAAATATTATTCATTGCTTGGCAATGTGATAAATTACGTCGGAAATATTACTCTGTTAACTCTCTTACACACATTTGGTGGCCCTGAAAAGAGCCAAAGGCTTTGTTAGCTCGGATGCTGTCTTAGATGAATCGCACTACAGGATATTATCAGTTGATTGCCATGGTTAAACGAAGAATCCCCAATGCAAGTGTAGAAATTTGTATAAGTTCTCTGCTTACAAGACGAACCAGTTGAATGTTTCGTGGTGTGGATGGTACACATCAGCAACAGGTATTAGATCGCACGGCTGAAGTCGAAATCTGAAAACGTAGCTTAAGTTTGAAATCTTGAGCGATACCACAAGCCGGACGCTCGATTTGTCTAATAATAGTAGTAATGATGCCTAACGGGCTTGATTCTTGACTGCACCACAGATGAGTTTATCACGAGCCGAAATCTCATAAACCAGATGCTGATCAACAGCTCAGCAGGCTTCTGGCTACGAGGTGCTTCTCGCTAAGCAGTTTCGGAGGAGCTCTTACCAGCTCGAAAGCGAAAATGGAATGAAACTGAATCCGGCGAAGGAAGTATGCTTTAAACCCTTAGATTAGCAGATGATGCTCCTCCCATTCGTGCTCTTCTCTTCTAGTCGACCAATCTGGAAAATGGGTTTGTGCCAATAATGTGTTGGGCTTAAAATTACATGAAAATTGCGAAAAATGATAATGCGTGAGAAATTGGTGGAACATGACTGAAAGGGTTGACAATTACTAAATATTCAATAGTTCGCTATTGATAATCAATAGTTTTCTTCAATATGAAGGTATATTTCTGATCCATGGTGCCAAAATTATGAAAATTGTTCAATGAGAATTTCTTTTCAAAAGCATTCTAAACATGTCGCAATTTTGTTACATGTGATCATTTTCGTAATCGAAGTGTTCTCATAAAATATGGCAAATCAAAGACACTGTCTGAAATTCCACTCTAGTTTACATTCGTTGTGCAATGTTAAGTACTCACCCCGACGGCACAGCAGCAGCGTCCAAGAATAGTCTCAAATTGTCGTGCCATCAATTATTCATGACAAATTAAATTTTGTACGAAACTGTGAGATTGATTGAGGAATATAAGATGTAATAAGGTCGGAAATATTATTCATTCAACTCTTTTCCACAAATTTGATGGCCCTGACAAGGGCCGATGGCTTTCTTAGCCTCGATGGGGTCACAGATAAATAGCACTGCGGGATTGATCAGTTGATTGCCATGGTCCGTGGATGGCGCACAACAGCAACGGGTTGTGGATTCCCTGGCACAAGTCGAATTTCGGAAACGATGCTCACTCTTGAAATCATGAGCGATTGCACCAGTCCGACGCTCGATTAGCAGCATCTCCTCGGATCAGTAACTCTGAGGGCTCCTGGTTCCTAACGGGCTTGCTTCTTGACCATCGATCACGAGTCGAAATCTGGGAGCGCGGATAAATTTGCGGCGGCGACGACGATGGCTTGGACGCTTCTCCGAGCAGCAGTAGTTTGCCGCTCGAAGAAGCGCCCAAGCCATCGTCATCGCCGCCGCAAATCAATCTTGCGTCTTCCTCTTCCGACGACACAAATTGGACTGTGACGCAGGTGCAAAAGCAAAGCGAGAATGACTCGCCCGACCGTGTTCACAGTCCGACCGCAAAAAGAAGACTGAGGGAAGAAGTTGTTGTTGTTGTTGTTTGAGAGGGACTTTAACCCGAAGGTCATTCGTCCCTTAATGAGGGAAGAAGCAGGGACCCGTTTGCTTTTATAGTGGGAAGCGACACCGTCGAAAAGTGCTCGAACGTGATTAGTTGGATAAGAAAGGGGTCAACATTTATCAAATTTTCAATAGTTTAACAACAAAATTCACTTATCGGATATATTACTAAATCGTAATAATTGGTTCATAAACAACTGAGTTATTAACGTTCAAAATCTCCCCTAATTTCGTTACATGTCTCATTTTCCGTACTTTTAAAGTGCACCCCAATATAGAAAACAAAGACGTAGTCCTACGTCAAAAAAGCAAAGCGTTCGCTTCTACTCCTAGCTACAGTCAAAAATGGGTCCGTATTATGGATCAAATCGACTCATATCATGGATCAGAACACTATAACAGCAAATTATCTGCGAGGCAAACGAATGGTGTGCTAGTGAAAGCTTTTGGCGTTTCTATATGAATCGTCTTATCTTGAATTCATAACTGTGGTATGGGTTTCAATGTCCCACAAATATGAATCAACGCTTCTAGGCATATGTATGACATTTTATTTCCTACGAATGAAACAAATGTGTTTAAGGTGATTATGAAACGAAGCCAAACTTCGAATTTTCAAGTGCACAAGACGAGAAAATCTGACAACAGTTCGCTTTGAAAATCAATCAAAATGCTTGCTTGCTGGTGGTGACCAATGTGATAGATATTCAACTGCGGAGCACTGTTTGGTTCTCAAGTCTTGTGTTCTTGAAAATTTGAGGTGTAGCTTCGTTTGATAATCACCTTAAGCATGTTATTGTTGATTGCGATGCTGTATAGATTTATGATTCGCGTAGGTAAAATGGGTTCTGCGTAATTGCTATTCTATTTGATGAGATATTCTCCGTTTAATTCAACTTTTATCCATATCTGTGTGCTATTCATAACTGTGGGATGACTGTAGTATTGACTGGTCTGCAGGATATGATAAACTGCACTGCCGTTGTAAAGTTTCCAAAAACGCCCATTTGCCCTAAATTTCTCGCGGCGAATAGCCCAGGTAAGGAACAACTGCGTTTGATGAACTACCGCAATGTTATCTTCCATAAGAATGAAGAGAGCAAACCCACGGTTCCCTCCGGGGAACATCGCGTGTCCTTTTGAGCAAATCCGTTAATATATGGCAAAAATTGTTTGTACACAAATGTCAAAAAAAGCTGCGGAGCGTCCCTGATGTTCTGGATTTGCTCAGGTGGTGCAGATTATTGATTCGCGCATTAGTTCTCTCTCTTGCTTTCCCGCTATGACGTCACTTTTAACTCTGCATAAGAACAGCGGGAGAATAGAAGAGAAAACTAATAGTACGCATCAAAGAGTAAAGGCTCTCCGCGATTTCGTTGTTGTGCCATAAAATTCTACATGTAGCAGCGAAACCGCAGCGATTGTTTGTCGCTGTCGCCGAAAAAAATCGCGTTGATTTGGGTGATCCAAAGCCACACCTCAAACCTTCAAGAGCACAAATCTAAAGAACCAGACGTCCATTCAAGCTGAAAACTCTATCGTTTGGTTACTCGATGGCCAATCGATCAAGTGTTCAGCTTGAACCGCTAGATTAGACCGTTAGATTTGTGCTCTTGGAATTCTGAAGTATGCTTTCGATTTATATTCACCTTAAACATGGATGATGCATAATTATTTTATATCGAAAAACCACCAACTCCCTCTCTCCTCTTATAACGTGACATAATTTCCTCACGACCCCCATTTAAAAAAAATGCGAATATTGATAATATATCATACAAAACTCTCTAGTTTCGCCATGTTTCGATTGATATCGATTTTGAATCACAAATCAGTTATAAATTTGCATGCACCATCAAAATTGGTTCCGGATTTAGATTCAAGTTTGGTGGGGTACCTAGGGTATTTCACAATAGAAAAGCGCAACATTTTTTTTTTCAATTTTCGCACATCTAAATCTCGAGAAAAAAAAAATAAGCCAATCATTAAATTTAGCTCATTGAAAAACGGATTGTCTGAACGAACGTGGGTGAACTTGTCAATCTTATTTGCGGTTCCTCTATGCTATGTAGTCCAGGTTCAAAAATTTTTTTTCGAAATTTTCAAATATTTTTTAAAATACTCTCGAGGCTCAAAATTCAGTGAAAATGTGATTTTGTAGTCAGTTTTACACAAAGATTCTGAAAATGAGATAATATCACCAATCCTTAAATCTTCCAGAAATCGTCCAGAAATTCCTTCACAGATTTTGGAATAGGATCATTTCTCCAATATTTGCTCTACAAAATAATAGAAATACCTTCAGTATTTTGTACAAGGTTTACTCTATAAGTTTGCATTCATCCAGATTTGATCCCTCCAAGAATTAATTCATGGTTTATGCAAGGCTTTTCCAGAAAATTTATTAGGAATTTCTAAATAAACCCCAACAGGCAATCCTGGTTAAGTTGCTGTCGCAATATTTCTTGGAGTTTATAACTTTTGCAGTTCTTTTAAATTTATCTTGATTGATTTCTTAGGTATGTGTTGATGGATTTTTTTGAAATTTAATTTAATTCAATACTCCAGCAAATACAAAAGCAAAATATTCCAGTGATTCCTCTGTTCTACTTATTTTTCTTCATCTTTCTGGCGTTATGTTCCAACTGGGACAGAGTCTGCTTCTCAGTTTAGTGTTTTCATGATCACTTATCGACTTGTGTCCCCAATCACATTCATTCAAGCCACAAAGCATGAAGTACAGCAAAAAAATGAATATCATTTTTCCATGTATCATGGCATATATTAGCATAACATCACATCCACATGATTAAAAACATTGTAAGGCATTTCGAAAAATCAAATTATTTTTTTGTTTTAAATGTTTGTGAGTGCTTTTCAACCCACTTCTTAGTTGTAACATTTAAATTAAACCCACTCATTGCCTTGTGTGAGTGTTAGTTATATTGAAATGAAACCTTATAAAATTATTTAGAAGATTTCAAACAAACAGAAAAGAGTCTTACCAAAACATGTAAAGATTCCGCTGAGCAACGCTAAGGTTTCCATATGATAGATGATTTAAAGAGACGTTTTTTATGCCTATTGTCAAATTTCCAGCTTTTGACAAGAAAAAAAAAACTTAAACGTGTATTCCGCGAAACAAATTCAAAAATTTCGTTTCGTTTCGAAAAATTCCGTGAGATATTTGATTTCGTATCGAGTTACACGAAACATTTTTAAATTTCGTTTCGTTTCGTCATTATCAGCGCAAGATATTCCGCGTATCGTTTCGTTTCGTATCGACATGAAAAAAATCCATATCACATACCCTTAATTGATAGTTCAGAAAAAGAATAATCCAGCGAGAATTTACCTTTCGGGAAAACGAACAATAATTGATTGAATTTGTGGAAGAATTGTTAATTAAAATGTTAGGATAAACTTCAAACTAAAACGTTTGAACTTATTGTCTAAGAAATAGAGTGGAGAAACTGTTAAAATTGTAAGTAGCATTATCAAGTTAAACTAATTAAAATATTAAAACTCATGAAATAAATAAATTACAGGTAAAGCTGTCCCAACCAACTTATAAATTTACCCACGGGACTGCTTAAATAAAACAGTTGCAACAATCCCCAAATTAAGACAGGTTATACAAATCAATGTTTCTTTATTTTTTTTTAATGTTTTTGATCCCACTTCCCCCGTAATTTTCATTATGGGGTACCCTAGCAATAGCATTTTTTATGAGTTGCTGTTCTGTTATGGTAAAGAATGATCGAAGCTATCCTTAACGTTGCAACCCAAAACAAGTCAGGGTTGCCACGAGAAAGACCAGCAGCGAATTGAAAGTCGCCAAAGGCAAAGAAGCGCAGAATACACTGTGTAAAATGCTCAATATGAAACAATAAAGGTAAATATTTAAACTTAATTACAACATATTCCAAATCTCACCTTATTTAGTCTTCAAGGAGTCCAAGCAGCCTGCGCATTCTTGTTTTCAGCAAATTTAATCGTAGTAATTACTAGTAACAAATGACACAAATTTGGTGAAGACATTAACCCTCAAAAAAATATTTTTTTCTGTCTACCTTTTAAGGATATTGATCACAAAATTTTGGCAAAAATGATGCATGTAATACCGATTATTTTTTCTAAAGGCAGCATGCTCTATCCTTTCAACCAGGGAGCTATCAATTAAGAGCATGAAAGTGGCATTTCAATCCACTGTGCACAGGTAACATTTTCAATCGGTTTAGCACAAAAAATAGCATGAGATCCGCTCAAGGATAAAAGTAGGGCATCCCTTTCAAAGAGAAGGAAAAACTTACTTGAAAAAAGTTTCCACAAAAAAAGCACTATTTCATCGAAGGTAAAATTATGATTAATGAAAATTCTCCGTACCGTCGTGGTTGCACATCACCTTACCAGGTGGTAAGGTAATGAATCAAGATGGATGGAAGCTGAATTTTTCTACTCCTTCATCGCCATCAGCGTATTACTTTTTGCAGAAGCATCCTACAAACATCTACTTGCCATGGAGCGCACGAGGAGGCGGTGGAAAGATGAGAAAACTTTTCGGTAGAACGAAAATTCGAGGAAAAATTAAATGAACGGAAAACGGTGCTTTCGAGTGCCGAAACCCGTGGAATGGTTTGAAGCCTTTGTCGAACCACTTGAAACAGAATGAAAGATGAGCCCACGCATCAAGTGAAATGGTTTTTATGAATCGGTAGCGCTGATTTGAGGGGTGGGGTGGAATTTTTCCCCATTGCGATGAGACGTCTTGAAAGGCAAACTTTTTCGTAATGAGGGTTCTCCGAATTCTGATTTGAATTCTTACAATTTCACATCGGAATGAGCCGTAGCATGAGAAATTGTTCGTTGAGAATGCCTAGCCTACAAAGCGGTTGAATATACTTCAAAATAAAATCATAAGGCATCGTTTGATTTTGAATTTAAAGTGAATGGAATGAAAAAGTTAAAGTTGAGTTGGTTTTATAAGATTATAATAAAAAAAAAAGTTTGTAAATCCCATCTGTCACACCTTCATTGCAATCTCTATGATAAAAATAGAACTATGTCATACCTCCAACAATGTTTGCGAGAATTTAGAGGTAAAAGTTAGCGTTCTCGGCTCATCTCGGTATACCTTTTTGTAATTTGAACCACTCAAGTGTCCACCCAACCACCTAAGGCCCTCCCTTTGGTGTACTGATGTACATCAAGCGTAGCAGTTAGATTGCTCAACTGCTACAAACTGTAATCAATTCCAATTGAGATTCTTAACAAAGTTTCCGCTGAAATTTCGTCGCACATCCAAAGTCCTGTGTCAATCTTTACCCAGTCCAGAGCGATTTATCCTAGAGCAAAGTGGTTGTCCCAACGATTAAACTGTTCCGGTCGCTTTGTCTCCTTTGTATACTTTACTGCTGCTGCTGTTCATCCGATGTCTCACACTTTTCATCTTGTGCTTAACCTTTACAGTACTGGATGCCGAGAATATTTCAAAATTCTGTAACTTCGCCATCTTTTCATCGAGTTTGCTAACATTTTCAGAAAAAAATCACAATTGAGTTAAGAATTCATGTAATTTTATGGCTTTCTCAGTCTAATAAATTAAAACGGCTTGTTTGGCTAAGCCCGACGTTTCGGTCCCGTGTATTGGACCTTTTTCAAGGGATAAGCAGTCAACCGTCTCTCGTCACCTAATGTATAAATTTTTAGGAGAGATGGAGCTTCTTGTAGTGCCATTTAACATTGGGTGTTAAAAATCTAGGGGGTGGGTCTGACTACACTACGCACTACTCAACGATAACACAATTCGCAAACTTACTATTGTCAAACAAGCCGTTTTAATTTATTAAACTGAGAAAGCCATAAAATTACAATTGTCCTCCCAGTCGCAACACCATCACTAATTAAGAATTCTGTAATGGTCCATATTTGAGTACAAGTTTGTTCGGGAACCTAGGGTATTTCGAAATGTAAATGATGGCCTATTGAGGTTCTGTCAGAACTTGCCACCAGGTGTCCAAAAATGGTCAGAACCACTTTATAATTCATGTCATTACATACAAATCATGAATTTCAAATCATCGAAAGGTATCAGTGCATGATATTATGGGAATTTCCTACCAGAACCGATGTCCAAGTTGTTAGTTGGCTAAATTGTAGGATTTTTAAACTTCGATGTCGGTACCCAGTACTATTAAGGTTAACAGGACCAGCATCTCACCCCCATCCCTCTCACCATCACTCACAGAAACACGACCGACAGCTATCACGTTCCACACCTTGATGAACCTCCGGGTCGAGGACAATGCAGCAGCTGACTTGGACTCAGTTAAGTATACGGTCCGGTTCCGATGAAAGCTAACTCAAACAGAAAGCCTTTTCCTTCGGTGGTGTTTGTTCTTCCAGTTTCTGGGCTTGGTCTGTTTTCCTCTGGATACTTCGGGACTGACGTTGTATAGTTAGTGAAAGTGAGGTTATAGGAATGCGAAATGATTCCAAAAAGTTTCGATCTCTTTGGTATGGGCATCCCTCCTATTTCGTATACCATCAGTATTTTGGTCAGAATTTTTGAGCACCTTTAATAGATCTTAAACTCTTTAAATGCTTGTTTGTTCCTCTAAGAAAATTATTTTCAGCAATCAAGCAATTCCAGCTGGAAAACGTCCAACAAAAAAGTAGAATTCGTTTTTCCAAAATCTAAATCAACTTATTTACGAATGTTGAATCGCGAAGATGTGTAGATTATCGTCCGCAAAGGACATCCATCGCAACAATTTTTTTTTTTAATTGCAGAAAATTCTAGGAAAAAGAAAATGAAACATGGTCGGTTAATTCGCATTCAATAGTGGAAATATTTCAAATGTGCTGTATACGTATATTCAAAAATATAATTTCAAATTGAATTCACCTTACTGATAAACGAATCCCCACCATCGAATCTATGGCTCCATCCCATTACCCCGAACGCCATTACCCCGAACGCCACTACCCCGAATGCCACTACCCCGGATGGGTCACTACCCCGAACGCCACTACCCCGAATGAGCCATTACCCCGAATAGTAGGAGATACAGTGAAATATATTGTTTTGCGGGCAAAAATGCGTCTCTAATGAATACTGGTAATAAATGGCACGTAAAATTCGTCGGTAAAATGTTCATCATATATTTTCCCTTCTTTTTTATGTCAGCTCTTCTTTCGAAAAATATTATTGGCAACTCTTCTCATTCTTTCGGAGACGGTACCTTTTTATCAGCCCAGTGGGCACTTTTGCAGTTCAAGGGTTCATTTACAAATTTCATAACGCCAAAATTTTCTATTTTTGACACCTATCCACCCGTTCGTACCACTTTTTGTATGGATAACATTTTTTGTCCCCTTCAGCGTTACGAAATTTGTGAATAGGCTTTTGATAAAATAAGCCGTTTATTGACTGAGAGCTCTCCTTGTTAACTTACCATTATTGTACATGTTCTATTGTCCCTGGGCATAGAACGTCAAGGAAATGCTCAATGCATAAGATCCACCACCGGAGGAATTTGAACCCATAATCCTTCATATGGTCTTGCTGAACAGCTGCGTGAACACAGATTTTTGAACTTCTTGGCGGTGTCCATATTTCAATTTTGTTTTAAAGCAAATATTTTCTTTTCTTGTGTATACATGTTGTGTCATAGCATGATATGACATATCATATTGTTACATATCACGTTGTTACAGTGATCGTTCACGTCATAGCTGCAAACATTTCACCAGAAATTTTCTCTTCTTTCTTAAATAGGCTGTTCTTTCAAGTTTTCGTTGGACAAGCTAGTCATTAATATTTCCATATAGAACAGCTTTTTTTGAAGGAATATATTCTGAAGACATTCACTCCAGTGAATCCTCCTATAATTCTAATCAGTAATTTTCCCTTTCTTTCATATTCTTGTATTGAAACAGACAGGTCTCTTACGAATTTGCTCACCGCTTTGCTGTCATCATCATTTCTTCATTGTGCTGAATCGGAAAAAAATTGTGATTATCTCATCGAAATTCAAATTAATGATCCCACAAACCAACGAAAGTTTTTACTGTAGCGGCAATCAAAGGCCGCCGTTTTTCTAACATGTACAATTGTATTAACGTTTCCTTGCTTTAGTGGAACGGTTGTCTATCAGGTTGGTTTTTAAGCGGGTTCCATAGACGAACACTTGCAGCGATTATCTCAGGGTGATCTTCCATTACCACCGTTTACGAAACAAAATCTTCAAGGAGATCTTAATGGTAGTAGCCCGACACCTACGATGAGTAAAGAAATTGGGGTTCCGACGTCCAATAAGAAACTTTACTACATCCTAGTTTTGTGCATATTATAGCTATCCTTTGCATAATAAATTCACCCTTCTTTTCGAAATAGGCTGTTCTTCAGAGCATTGCAATGTGGCTGTGTGAATCTCACCAAAATTAGAGGACAAATCGAAATTAGTATTCAAAAATTATTAGCTAAAAAACTAGCTGCTTTTATATCTTCTAATGTTTGAAATGTAAATTGCTGAGCCAAACTCGTTAAATACTCATAAGGAATCGTACAATTATCTCCCTACTCTCTCACTAGAATAAGTTCCAAATTGTATGCATTCGGGGTAATGGCGTTCGGGGTAGTGTCATAGAATCGAATCTATTTGCTCTTATTTCACCTGTCCTGTCGAAAGTCGAAAAAGGTCAAATGCGAGATAAATAGTTTGAAACTTCTCTTCCTATCTCAATCGCACAAAGTTTCCCCATCCGAACCCTTTTGACCCGAGTGCAGTTCCTTGGTAATCAAAGTTTTACAAGTCATAAAGAGCAGCAGCAGCAAACGAATTCGAACGAAAATTTCTCCCGGGACTACTAGTTTTCCCGCTGCTAAGATGTTTTTTCCGTAGCAAAATTTGGCTGGGTCTTAACGGTTTTCCGATGATGAGCTATGATAATGTTTATGGGGCATATTTTGTTAAGACTATTGATCAAGTTAACATCAATTAAAACGAGAAATTCAGTTTCTTTTTGTTTTTTTCCCGGAACCAGTTAAGCCATAATCATGAATGCTTCGAATTATTTCGATGGCAATGAGAAGACAGCAATTTCCCGGAGAGGTTGAAAGTAAATCAAACAAAAAACAAGTGAAGAGCAGAAGACTTAAACCATTGAGAGTATGTCCAAGATTGAGAAACTGAACTTTATGACACTGGAGTAAAGCTCTTTAGGATGCAGATGAAAGTAAGGTCCCAAGATTCAGACAATAGTTTATGCAGCGCAAAAGGGTAGAAACTATTTGCATCGGTGCCAAAAGGAGGCATAAGTTTTTGACAGACCAGTTTGTATAGTAGAGCAAAGTGATGACACGACTGTCGTGATACTTTTGCTGTGAATAATGTGCTGGATTATGATTCTACTGCTGAGTATATTTATCTTTGTCTCTACGAAACAAGCTTTCATTTGTCATGGCTTTGACAGTGTATTTTTTCTGAAAATTTGAGGTGAAGTTGAGCAAAACTAAATAGAGGCCTGCAACAAATTAGTGGGTCATTTCTTCTTGTCAAGAAAGACATCATATAACAGTCATCGGTGAAGTAATCCCTCGGATGATTTTTCATGATAGATTTTCAATCATTTCACAATCGTAAAAGTAATCGTTCTACGATAACTTTGGAAAAAAGATACATAGAGGTGTATAGTAGGGTCTTCACAACAGGTAGAGAAGTATATTCAGACATCTCCACAGTGATTTCCATCGAGGTCATAACAGGAATCTCCGTAGAGGTCTTCACAGAAAACTCTACAGATGTCTCCGCAATAGAATTCTTTACAAACTCTCCATAAAAGCTTTTGAAAACCTACCGAAATCCCCACACAAGTCTTCATAAAAGAATCCATAGAAGCACGTTTAGTAGTTTTCAAAAATGTCTCAATAAAAAAAAGTTTTTACAAATACTCCACAAAAATTAGCATGGAGGGCTTCATAGAAGTAATCATAGATGTCTTTACAAAGATCCTCAATGACGTCTATGTTGTCTGCACTGATTTCTTCTTATGAGCCTGCACAAAATTCTTTTGTCTTTAATGATGTCTCCACGTAAGAGTAAATATAAGACTTCAAAGTCTTTGAGAAGTCTTCGTTAGTTTGAATATGGGCTTAAAAACCGTAGCAGTAAGTAAATACGCAGCTAATGAGCAAGCCTATGGTGGGTTTGAAATTGTCGATCTTTTTGAGATGGAAATGTTAACCTCTTCCCAGTGTAGAAAGTTCGTTCGTGCTTTCTACACGATATAAAAAACGGAAAAAAATATATGATAATAAATCTTCGAGCTGTTTAGTAGAATACCTATAAGTAGATTAAAAAACCGAATTTAGTACTATACCATTTAATTCCACTAGAGTTTGTATCCTTTGACAGATACGCGTATTTCGACCTCAACTATAAGGCCGTCTTCAGTGTCGTGTACTAGACTCGACTTAAAAAATAGTCAATAACTGAGAAAGTGCTTGCAAACTAGGATATGAATTAAACTGTTTTTCCAGTGGAGATGTTTGAAAAAAACATTAAAAGAGGAAGAAAATCGATCTTTGTAGCGAATTTTAATCAATACCTTAAAATATTCATAGCAGCATGTTAAAAATTCTGGAGGAATTTACTCAGATCAATTCAGATATATTTTCAAATAAGTCTGCAGATACAATCACAGAAAAATTATTATTGTTTTATGGCTATATCGGTCATGCGACTCAAAGGTAAAGGGAGTCTATAGAAGCAAATGATGGAAACGAATAGTGCATAGGCGTCGCAAGGGAGCGACAAGATAGAAACTGGAAAAGGGTTTCTCAAAGCTTTGAGCTTTGCTACCAACACAGGCAAAATACAGGAGGCTTCAATGTGCTCTTATACTGACGGCAATCAACCGAACGGTTCTATCGATCGATGACTGGAAAACTACGAGAAAGATTGGATAAGGTTTACAATAGGCCTCAAAGTCATTAAAAAGGACAACATATATCGCCTTATATAAAAAAGAAAGATAGATAAAAAAGGGTAAAAAAGAATGGCTAAAGCTAAAAGCCGTTAAGTACGATTACATGATTAAGGATGTATTCAATATAAAATACAGAGAGCTGAAAAAATAGATAAAATAGGTTAGAAAGGCCAAAACAGCTGCAAATAATTTTGAAAGGGGATTATAAATTATTTTTCTTTTTTTTATTGGCATAACGTCACCACTGGTATAGATCCTGTTTTTCAGCTCAATGAGCACTTCTACAGTTATATGCTTTCTATGCTTTCTACACAGACAAACAGACGTCACACTCTCATCATTGTCCATCGACCACCTTTTTAACGATCGATTCAAAAATATGGTAGGTGGCCAATCCACCACCCGCAGCGCTCGCATCGCTTTTGTTCGCGTTTGACGTTTACACATTACCGCCATCTGTTGGCCTGTCGGCCAAACAGACTAATTTTAGCATTGGGCGTACATGTCCTCGTGACTATGATTTTGATCAAAATTTGTTCTAAGTGTTACGTCTGTTTGTCTGTGCTTTCTATATCAAAGTTGCCAATTCGCTTAACAGAAGCTAAAAATACTAAAAAACAAGAATTAAAGCTTAAAGAAGCATATACAGTAGGGCAGTGTAAAATTCAAAAAAAGTTTGAAAATCCAATCTCCTATATCTTCCTTACAATCCTAACCACAAAATAGTGTTCTTTGAAATTTTCAGCTTTCTTGGTGGTGACATAAAGGTGGTCCGAGGACAATGTTGGTTAATATGGAAATTACTATGGAGAAATGTTGGAAAATGTTCCCAACACGTTAGTACACGTTAGAATGTTAGTACAAATTCCTCATCTCATAATGAAAATTCATTCTTTAAACATTACGGTTGCTGACAACAAAGAAATTTGCTGACGACAGCAATTGAAATGATTCAGGAGAAAATATGATCATAAATTTGTTTGCTATTTTTTAACTAAATACGGGATTACAGCCCTACAAACTTCTGCAAAAATCCCAAACAAAAAAAGCTCATAAAGCATTGTTTCTTCAACAGCATTTTTATTAAGGTCTGAAGAAAAATTTTTCAAATGAGATTATAAGCTTGCACTTACATGACAGTACTAATTTTTCAAAACTCCTCAAAAGTAATTTCCATATAAACATACATTGTCTTTGGGCCACCTGTAAATGACCACCGAAAAAGCTGGAAATTTCACAGACCACTATTTTCAAGATAAGGATTGTAAGAAAATTATGGGAGATTGGATTTTCAAGCATTTTGAAATTTCGAATCGCCCTAATATACACCTTAGGCTCAAGGAAAACTTAAAAGGCTAATGCTCAAGGAAAGCTCAGCAACATGTCTTGAAAGGGTTAAAATAGTCTTCAAACCTCAAAAACAAGCTCAAGACCTCAAAACGCTTAACATGTCTACATGCTAAAAAAAATGATAATGAAAGTCATAATTTGCTAAAACGGCAAACAGGCTGTAAATTGCCGAAAGTATCTATATGTTTCTATAAACGGCTTAAACCAAAATGCAAAGGGGGGAATGCAAAAAGGGTAAAATTTGGCTGAAAAGACTTAATAGACTTAACAAGGCTAAACAAGACAAGGAAAGGCTAGTAGCCTTGAAGGTTTAAAATATGTTAATGAGCTTCGAGAGTCTAAACCAGGGCCCAGAGGTAAGGATATTGAAGAAGGCTGAAAAAAAATAAATTTAATAGGCTACACAGCCTCTTTTTCCTTTTTTTTTAAACCGCTCGATTTCAGTTAAAATCGAGGTGTCTTTTTTTTCTACAGCTATTCAAAATATCCTCCTCTTAACAATGTTTATCTGGTAAGCTTATGTGGAGCTCAATATTGAAAAATCGTATGAAGTTCGAATACAATTTACCAACATTGAAACAATAATTGCAAACAATAACACAATAAAACAACTAGAATCTTGAGTTTAAAACTGCGATAGTCACGTCCATTGAAATTTTATTAACCTTCTCAATTAATGGAAAAGATCCATCGTTAAACCTTTTAGTTTGTTGAGCATATGAAAAAACATATCCTCATTTCGTAACAGATGTACAAAAGAAATATTACCGCCGATGTAATAATATTTCTAATGGAGCCATTTCAATTCCTTCCAAGCTAATTCAAACCGTTTTTTAGCCATTTTAAGATTGTTTTAAGGTGTTTTAAACCATTTGAAGTCATTTTAGATTTTTTTAAATAATTTCAAGGCGTTTAAAACCATGTTAAAGCCATTTTAAAACACATATTAACTGTCTTAAACCATTTTAAGATTTTTTGAAGCTGTTATATTTTTAAAGCCGTTTTAAGCTATTTCAGCCATTTTATACCACATACAGTTTTTAAAGACATTACGAGTCGTTTTAAGCTGTTTTTAGCCGTTTCAGACATTTTAGGATCGTTTTAAGGTGTTTTAAGACATTTTAATTAATTTATCCGATTGTGTCGGATGGCTTCGAGGCTTCCATCATGCTTAGTGACGAGCGTTCCGTCAAAGGTGAATCTCATTGTGCTGTAGTGCTGATCGTGAGTGGCGACGAGACAATCATTGGCGTTCCCCCACTACGTTTGGTGTTCCATCATCGAGGCGCGGGATTTTTGTCGGTCCCCGTTCGGATTGCAGATTTTCGAATTTCCTGAAGTAAATCCCTTTTGGCCAAGTAGCTGGATCCAGTGCCAAATCCTTCAACTTCAAGTCGACACCAATTTTGAAAGAAATGAACGCCAATTGCTCCAAATCAGCATCTTTATGCACCAAATTCCTCACATCAATTGCATTGGTACACACTCCGAAAAAATCATGTGATTTTACGTCTTGTGGATGCACATAAAAGAAGCGAGCCAAATGACGTGAATTTGTGTCACATTTCAAGTACCATGGTGTCTGATTCGGGAAATGTCAATCATAGTGACATCGTATTCATGTTCTGCATCATGTAAAATTACATTTTTCGTTCAATACATCTTTCAGAACACATTTTTACGTCATTTCATAACTTACATCATGTGTCATTCAGTCATAATGTGAATTACGCCCGCAGTAATTTTCATTATTTTTAAGAGTGTATTCAAACATTGTTTTACTAATTTCGCGATATCTGCCTAAGTTACATGACGGGCAATTCTGGAAAGATATATCCAGAATTTTTCTGCTGGCTTGGTAACCGTTTTCACAGTCATATTTTCTTTCTCGACTGATTTAGTTCCAACATCAAGTTTTACGCTTGGACGAGATCTGGGTGTTTCTCTAGCGCTTGTGGCTTCACGAGATCGTTTGATGCTACACAGTTAAAAATAATGAAGATTACACGTCATGTAAACTTCATTTATGCGATGTAAACATGACGTCATGTAAATTTATGTTTGAAATCATGTAAAACTGTGTTATATGTCATGTAATCACTCAGGATCCTGCTAGATTACATGACGTATAATTGAAGTTTAC
This sequence comes from Aedes aegypti, assembly GCF_002204515.2. Taxonomy (NCBI): domain Eukaryota; kingdom Metazoa; phylum Arthropoda; class Insecta; order Diptera; family Culicidae; genus Aedes; species Aedes aegypti. The sequence continues at coordinate 351,742,583 of NC_035109.1, read as the reverse complement.
ATGACATATCATGTAAAAATCCATGATATTCCACGCTCCAATTATGTGCATTATATGTCTCAGAAATTTAAACGTTTCGTTCGAACTGTGTAGGCTATGCGACTCGAGTTTGATTGGAAGTAGCATCATTAGAACTTATTTTCGCTGCCAATGATTTTGTTAGAGCCTTCGTTTCCATGAGTTCATTCTTCATTTCCGTCAAAGAATCCTCAATGGGCTCAGAAACACCAGCCACAATCTCGTTTGAGGAAATTCGATTGTCTTTCATAGTTTCGAGTTATTCGATGCATTCATCACAGAACCATAAAACATTCTTTTGTTCGTTCTAGAAATCCATATTTTGCCATTTCAGTCCAAAGCATTTCAAATGCACAGATTATTCGCAGAACCTGCACTGCATGTACTCCAAAGTTTTTACCGGCTTCGAGCACTGGTAGCAATTGGAATCCATTTTAATTTGGGTGAGCTTTTGCTGAATACTCGTCGATACTCGGCAACAGATGGCGCTGACAGTGGAAAAAAGCAGCAATGACGTCAGGTAGATGTGATGATCCAAAACAAATGGCAAACAAATTCTGGTTCACTGCACTCGAAACCGATCAGTTTGATGTCAATTTATTGCATCTACACAGCACAATATCTGCGTACAGGTATCAAAAACTAATCACAGAGCAAATGCCGGAACAATAAACATGCATTCATATGATTTGCTGTAAGTGTTCGACAAAAACAATTCGTTCAAGCGGGGAACAACCAAAAACACGATGATACTATTGACTGTTTAACGACAAACTAGCGATGATCGACGCGCCACCGTATTTCATATAACGGAGGATATTAGAACTAACTTGGAGGTGATGATTTGGAGGTTATTTGGCAATTTGGAGGTTAAAATCCCCTCCAAACACTAGCGATTTTGCGGTGGGATGTTGACGTTTGATGACGAATTACGGTTACGGGTATAACAAATTTTAAGCTATGTTAAGCCGTTTTAACTTGTTTCAAATCTTTTGAAGCCATGTTATGCCGTTTTCAGCTGTTTTGTCTTCAGCCATTTCAATCAATTTGAGGTTAATTCAAGGCATGTTAAGTCATTTTAAGCCATTGCAAGCCATATTAGGCCATTTAAAGCCATTTAAACCAGTCAAGCCATTATAAGTAATGTTGAGTAATTTTAAGCCGTTTTAAGCCATTTTAAGGGCGTTTCAATGTTTTCAAGCCATTTTAAGCGATTAGCCATTTCAAACTGTTTTAAACCGTTTCAAGTCATTTTAATCAGTTTTAAGCATTTTTGAGCTATCCCGTTTTAAGGTGTTTTGAGCAATTTTAGCCGTTCTATACTGTTTTAAGCTGTTTCGAGTCATATCAAGTGGATGTCATTTCGAGCCGTTTCATGCCATTTAATTATTTTAAGCCATTGTAAGCCATTTTAAGAACTTTTAGAACTGTTATAAAACATTTTAAGCCGTTTTAAGCTGTTTCAAGCCATTTGTAACCGTTTTTAGCTATTGTAATTGAGTTAAAGCCCTTTAAAGCAATTTTAAGAACATTTTAAGCTGCTTAAACCGTTTTAATCTATTGCAAGTAGTTGGAAGCCATTTCAAGAACGTTTTAAAGTGTTTTAAGTCATTTGAAGTTGTTTTAAGCTGTTTAATGACACCTCAACCGATTTTGAGCCGTTTTGAGCCATTCTGAGCCATTTTCAGCGATTTTATGCCGTTTTAAGCTATGTTGAGCCGTTTAAGTCATTTAATGCATACTAAACCATTTCAAGCCGCTATTTGCCATTTTAAGCCGTCTCAAGTCATTTTGAGTTGTGTTAAACCGTCTTTAACCATTTCAAACAGTTTTAGGCCATTTTATGTTATTTTAAACATCATTTTAAGTTGAAGATTAATCGAAACCAAACCTCAAAATTTCAAGAGCACGAATCTGGATAACCGAACATCCTTTTAAGCTGAAAACTTAATGGATTGGTCACGAGCTGGTGGTAATTAATCGATTAAGTTTTCAGCTCAAACGGGTGCTCGTTTCTCCAGATCCGTGATTTTGGCTTTGCTTGGTTTGGCTTCGATTCATCTTTACCTTAAGACGTTTTAAGCCATTTCAAGCTTAGCGGTAGATGATAAACTCTCATGATGTGCATCAGATCATGATTGTTGCAGAGAGTTGGGAGAGTTTGGAATCTCCTGAGAATCAAATGGAACTCTTGAGAACTCCTTAACGGTCTTTAGACCCTCGAGTATTTCCCTGGTAACTGATGTGAACCTCTGATAATCTAAATTATTGACTACAATTCTAAACCTATAATTTCAGAGTCCGTTTTGCGATAGATAATGCGTCTCAAGCGATTTAATTTCCTACGCTCCGGTACTTTTCTGTTTTCCCAGTTTAGCTTCATAATTGTTCGGATGTCGTGGAGCAATTTTCATCCCATCTTCACAACTTTCCAATTGTGCATACATACATCAAACTCGAATCATGCTTCCGAAGAAATTGCAGGATGCGGATCTCTTAGCAGCCACCGGTTTCCTACTCCAGCCACCCTTCCTCGTCTTCCAATGATCCCGAAGAGTCAAATCGAATTTTCACTATCAATCATGCGCGAAATGTAACAGATACCCACCGAACCGCACCGCGCGTTCACATTTGTCAATCCACCCAACCTTGGAAGCTGTAGTCGCTTTCGCTTACCAGGGTTAGCTGAACAGTAGGGTGCGGCTCATTTTTCAAATTTCATGTTATTGAGTAGCTTTCGTCAAATTTATGAGTTAAAACAATTTTTGAGGTATATATTTTATTGACATTTTTTTTAAACAAAGTTAGGTATCATAAAATAATCCTAATATGTTTAGCTTATTCTTTGGAGTAACTCTTTCTAAGTGATTTAATTTGAGAAGAGGATACAAAATTTTGATTTTGAAAATTCTCGAAATAAAAGCCTCACCCTGCTACACATTCACCCGCGCACACACACGAACATTTTTCCGCCTGGAATGCTGCACTGACTTGTGATATTTTCCGAACCCTTTTACGGCAGCACGGTGCACCTGTCAGCCAAGTGCGCTTGCTCATATACCGAAAACTGTCAACAGGAATTAGATTACGGGATACACGCTGTTCGTTACTCAGCCAAGCAAACACCGCGACGATGACGACGCCGTGGAGTAGTGGTGGCGTGATGCGGAAGACGACTAGGATGCACAGTGCTCGAGATTAAAAAAATCGTTAACAAAATAAAGTTTTCTTACAATTTAGCTTTGTCTATAAGAAGTGAATAATCCCAAGGATAGTTTAGGGGATTCCTCCAGAGTTTCCTGCACGGATTCTTAAAGTATTTTTTTCAGATATTGCTGAAGAAATTCCTCTAAAAGTTCTTTCAGCGACTCTTCCTTTCTTCAGGGAAATATCTACAAGATAACTAGCAGAAATATCTCCAATGATCTCTCCAGGAATTCCTTCATGGGTCACACTAAGACAATCTCTTCAAGAATTATTTTAAATATTAATCCAGTGATCCTTTCAAAAATTGCTTCAGAGATTCCCTCAAAGATACTTGCAGGGTTTTGTACAGGTAATCCTCGTGAGATTCCTCTTGAAATTGTTCCGGTCAGAGATTCTCAAAAACAAATTTCAAATTCGTCCAAAGAATTCAAACAGGAATTTCTCTAAAGATTCTAAACAAAACGAAATCAAGAAATTCCTCCAGCAATTTTCGCAGGGATATCTCCAGTAAAACTGTTACTCCAAGGTTTTTTCCACGTGGCCCCCAGAAATTTCTGAAGAGTTTCCTTTTTGGTCTCTAAAAATTTCTCCGAGGATTCCCACAAAAATTCCCCTCGAGATTCCAACATGAATTTTTTTGGGGGATTTCATCGGAAGGTACCCCAAAAATTCCTCCAGGGATTTCTTCAAGAATTCCTTTAGGAACTCCTTGCCTGAGGATATTTAGAGAAACTCCTGGATAAATTACCTGAGGAATTCCTAAGGGAATTACTGGAGCAATGCTTGGAGGAACCTCTGGAAAAAATATGGAGACATCCCTGTAGGAATCTATGGAGGAATCCCTGGAAAAATCTCTGGAGAACTTATCAAGGATTTTATGGAGAAATCCCTAGAGGAATTCTTGGAAGAATCTCTGGAGGAATCTTTAGAGTAATCTCACGAGAATCTCTTACTGAAGTCTCTTTCCTGGAGAAATTGCTGCTGCAATCTCTGGGGGAAGCTTTAGAAAAAATGATGGAGAAATCACTGTTTCTGGAAGGATCTCTGGAGAAACTTTTACAAGAGGTCACTTTTCGAGAGCAATTGCTGGAATAATCCCTGCAGGAATCTCTAGGAAAAATGCTGAAGAAATCTATGTGGGATTTCATGGAGAAATCACTAGAAGAATCCCCTAGAGAATCTCTGGAGGAATCCCTGGAAGAATCTTGGGTTAAGTCTTTGTTAGAATATCTCAGTAACTCTCTGTAGTAATTCCTGATGAAACCCCTGGCACAATTTTTGGAGGAATCCTTTTGATGATTTTTTTTTAATAATATCCGGATTAATTGCTGAAGCAATTCGTCGCCTTAATGCTACAACTAGATGAAGGGTTGTTTAGGTAATCCTTAAGAATCCCTGGAAGAACAACAGAAGAGATTTTACTGGTGGAGTTTTATAGAGATTTTCCTAGAGAATCTTCTGAAATAATCATTGGAGAAATTTCTTGAGACATCCATAAAGAGATTTCCCAGTAGGAATTCACGCATAGATTTTCCTGGAAGCAATTCCTGGAGCAATTTCAAGAGAAACACCTTGAGAAATCTCCGGAAAGAGCTCAGAAGAGATTTTCCTAGAGGAATCTATGGAAAAATCGCTGGAATGAAGTCTTGTCCGAACTTATCCAAATATACGGTTGTGGTATATATTTCATTCAAGAGGAATTCTTGGAGGAACTCCTGAAGGTACCAGTTCCTGAACATTCCTACCAAATTCAGCCAAATGTTATTATTGAACCTGTTGTTGCTCTTAGAAGAAACATTTTTGCCAGCTTTTCAAACAAACTGAACCTCTGTGCACCGGCAGGTGTAATAGTTACCGACGATCCGATGCTATGTGGTGTGACTAGCAAGCTGGGAAGAGCTCCAGACGCATTCTGTCGTCGTCTTACGGTTCCTGGCTTGCATTGTGCCACAGTTCGGAAGGATGAATGACGACAGTGGTGTATGTTCCCTTGATATGCCAGTCATCCTCTGTCTCCCCAAAGTACTGCTATGGAAACACAAACGTTAACGTTTCTGAGAAATTGCAGCGATTCGCAAAATTGTGTCGAAAGTTTCCGGAGGGTTCATATGGATAAGAGAAGCGCGTGATTCTGGTTGGGCTGCTTGTAATATCGGTGGAGTGTTATTAAAAGGTGAAAATTCATTTTTAGGGGAAATTGTGGTGAAACAGGTGTTCGTTGATTTTTTTTTTCTTTTTTTCTGGCATTACGTCCCAACTGGGACAAAGCTTGCTTCTCAGATAAGTGTTCTTATGAGCACTTCCACAGTTATTAACTGAGAGCTTTCTTTGCCGATTGACCATTTTTGCATGTGTATATCGTGTGGCAGGTTTGAAGATACTCTATGCCCTGGGAATCGAGAAAATTTCCTTTACGAAAAGATCCTCGACCAGCGGGATTCGAACCCACGATCCTCAGCTTGGTCATGCTGAATAGCTGCGCGTTTACCGCTACGGCTATCTGGGCCCCGTGTTCGTTGATTACAGAGGAAAAAAAATATAGTAACGAAACCTTCAACTTTTCGTTTGTCTCAAGGATTATTCCAGGAGTTTTTGCAGGGATATTTCTACAGGGATCCCTATAGAGATTTTGCCAGGAGTTTCTGCTGAAATGTCTCCAGTGATTCCATCATTCCACTATAGATTCGCCCAATAAGATCTCCATCATATCAAAGGACTCGCCAGGAAACTTTTCCAGTAATTATAACTCTTTTAGAGATTCTTCCAAAGTTTTTCAAACGATTTCTCCCTCTATTCCTCTAAAAAAATTAAAAATTCCAGAAACACATAAGAATGGCTCTAGGAAAACCTCTATAGGGGTTTTTGCATAGATATTCCAGGTTCCATACACTACGACAATTTCTCAAAGAATTACTTCAGATATTTTTACAAAAAATCCTCAAGTAGTCCTCTCGATATTTGTCTAAGTATTATTTCTGAGATTTTCTCCAGAGCTCGCTTCAGGAATCCCAGGAAGCGTCACTGTAGAGATTTTGGTGGTGTGATCTCTAGAGAAATCCCGGAGAAACATGTAGAGATTTTGCTGAATCCATTGAGAATTTTATGTAGAAATCCCTGGTAAAATCTTCGGATGGATCCATGAAGAGATTTTTCAAAAGGAATTGATGTAGATATTTTACTGGACGAATTTTTGCATGCATTTTCCTGATTTATTTCCTGTAGAAATTGTTAGGATAATTTCTGATGAAATTTCTTCAGGAATTCATGGGAAAATCTCTGGAAGAATTCAAAGAGAAACTCATGGAGGAATCCCTGGATGCTTTTTTAGAGGACCAGATCGAATTTCTCGAAAAAAAAATCCCAGGGGAATCCTTGTAGGATTATCTGACGAGATACTTGAAGTAAGTCAAGCAGCGATTTTCCTGGTAGTAACTCTGAAGAATTCCTTGATGAAAGTTTTATGGAATCCTTTGAGAAATTCGTGAGATGTAAAATGCCTGGAGGAATTCCTGATAAAATCCCTGGAAGAACTTCTGGTAAAATTGCTGGAGCAAATCGTGGATAAATGCAGGAAAAAAAAACTTCGCAATAATTCCTGGACGAATCCCATTTGTTATATGGCGTTTCTATTGTTTTCAAAAAAGTTATTCACATATTACGTAACTTCTTTTTAAAAAATGTTTTTCATACTAGAGTCGCTATCAAACTTGGCTGAAAGCATGAATTTCATTTGTATTTGACCGAGTTTGATCAAAATGTGTATGAAAAGCGATTAAATATATTTTAAATTAATTTTGTATGAAAAATATCATAGAAAAATATATGTAAAATATTGAATGAATAAAATAGTTCTAACTTGAAACTCAGCTCTTTGAAGTGCAGTATTCGAAATGAAGACGACAATAGTTGTTTTTCATGTTCAAAATCATCAAAATTACTAAAGCGTAATATTGAATAGTATCAAAATTTCAACCAAATTTTTTCCACCCTCATGCTCGATAAAAGCGTTGAACCATAAGCTTGGGAAATTATTGCAATCCTAAAATATTAATTTTGTACTTTATTTTATTGTAACATTTTTCAATATTCAGACTTCATTCAATTTGACGTCATAAAAGTCAAAGGAATTTGTATTTTAGTTCAATTTCAATTAAGGATCATTATTATATAATTCATGAGGTATATTTTAAAATGATAAAAAAGATGAAAATTTTAAAAAAGTTTTCGGTAGTTTTGGCCGCCCCTTTATATGGAGTCCGACCATTGTGTAATGTTTGAAGAGATTATCCTAGTATAAGTCCTGGAACAATCTTTGCTGAGATTTTTCAAGAGAAATCCTTGGAAAAGATTTATTTTAGAAACCTCTGAAGGAATACAAGGATAAATTGCTTGAAAAATCCCTGGAGAAATCTCCATAGAAATTCCGGAGTATTCCTGTGTCAAATCCTAGAGGAATCCTTGGAGAAATTTCTAGAAGAATTCCAGTGAAAATTTTACTGGAGGAATCCATAAAGCAATCTTGCAGGAACTTCTTGGGAAACATCTAAATAAATGAATCGCTGTAGAAATTTCCCTGCAAAAAATCCTGGCATAATCCTTGGAGAAATTCCTAGAAGAATTGCTGATGGTTATCCTGGAGCCCTGTTAAAATTGGCTTAAAATGTCTCATGGTGAAAACTCTGACAAAAAGCATGGTGGAATCCCTGGAGAAATCCCTATAGAGATTATCTTGAAAGATTTTCTGGTAAAATCCCTGGAGGATTCTCCGAATCAATTCCTGGAGACATCTCTGAAAGAGTCTTTGAAGATATTTGAAAGGGAATTTTTAAAGAAATGTCTGGAGGTTTTCCTGAAGGATCACCAGGAGCCCCATTAGAACCGGTCATTTGATTGAGGCAGTCAAAAGCTATGATTTGTCAACGATGAAATGTCGTTTTACTCATACAGCCATTTCATGAAAAACCGATTTAGTGGGTCACCGAATTCCATGAAAAGTTGCTATTTTGTTACTTATCCAAAATAAGGATACACGTGTTTTGGATTTTTTTTATTAGGGTGACCACTTCCGAAATAGAATGACCAGAAAAATCGCGATTTTGCGAAATTTTAATTTTTTTTTTAAATTATAACTTTTGATCCGCTCGACCGATTTTCAGTTTTCTTGGATGGAATGAAAGCTAAAGATTTTGACTCTTCAATAAAAATAAAAAAAATCAGCAGAAATGTTTTTTTACATGACATAAATTTCCGGTTTTTCGTGTTAAAAAAAAAAAACAACTTTTGAACCGCTTGTCCGATTTTCAATTTTCTTGAATGAAATAAAAGCTTAAGATTTTGACTTTTCATAAAAAATATAAAATTTTCTCAAAAATTGTTTTATTTTTACATGACAAAAAATTAAAAAAAAATGTACGGGGTTGGTGGTCTGATGGCTACCGCTTCTGATTCTTAAGCAGAAGGTCATGGGTTCAATCCCAGGCCCGTCCCTTTCCTCGTACTTTGTAGTTGTATATCTCTCACTTGCTTCTATCTTCCATTCTAAATCTATCACACTCAAACTATTCGTTCATAGCAAACGCTAGAACCAGAGACGGACAAGAAACCGTTTTCCTAACGCTTCCATTCTTCCACGCGCATGCCTTTCCTTACGCCTGATACATAGGCAGTCTGCTAACCACAAAAGCGTGCCATGCCTTTCCCCCAATCCATACACTCCTGCATGTACTGGTTTAGATGCAGAGGTATATACGGTCTACGTGGGAGCCAGTATAAAATGACTGATTTTTTATTTAAAAAAAATATATATCTCAAAAACTTGAAAATATACGTCGCTGAAAATTTTACAGTAATCGTAAAATTTTCTGAACTTTCGTGAAAAAATGAGAACAAATTGAAATTAAAAAAAATATGTTTGTGAATTTTTTTTTTATTGAAAAGTCAAGATTTTAGCTTTCATTTCGTCCAAGATAATTGAAAATCGGTCAAGCGGTTATGATTTTGATTTGAGTAATGATTTCTTAAAAAATAAAAATTTTGCAAAGTCACTATTTTTCTAGTCACCCTATCTCGGGAATAGCCACCCTTTTTAAAAAATCCAAAAACACGTGTGTTCTCCTTTCGGAAAAGGAATAATATACCAAATTTTCACGGAATCCGGTGACCTGCTAAATCGGTTGTTCATGGAATGGCTGCATAGATTAAAAAAAAACATGAATTATGACTTGTCGAATGATAGCAATTCCTTATATTATTATTTTTTCGAATCCCATGAATTTTGAGCTTTAGCTGTAGAATCCAAATTTCTATCTCTTATGGTTCACCAGTTATGATTTTTATTTTAACAATTAAGTTAGGCCACCCTAGGGCTCAGAGCAAAGCTTTTGCGAGAAATTTTCGTATAAAAAGTTATCAAGAAAAAAAGATTTTTCGAGACCACCCCAATTTATTTGTTGAAAAAAATCATAACCCACGAACCATAAGAGATAGAAATTTGAGTTCTTCGGCAAAGTTGCTCCAAATTTATTGTTATAAACCATTGTAGAACATTGTAAAGGCTAAAATGCATCAGCAAAAAAGTTTGTATTCTGATCTCGTCAACCAAGTGAGCCACCCTAATTTCACAACACTTGAAAAAATGTCTAAACAATATGGAGAATGTTTCCCGACTACACTAGGGTAAGTGTTCTCTTGGTTGTGGGTGTTCCTATAGTTGCGGTAGTGCCGTTTTCACTGGTTTTATTACATTAGCCACAGAACCGACACTTCCAATCGACGTTTTTGCTTGTTGATACACGGAATAGTTTAAAAGAGCGTTCAAATTAGTTTAAAACTAATGAAATCTCACTAAAATTGCTAAAACTTTTCTAACTTGTACCAATAGTTGCGGTGAAGTGTTCTTATAGTATAGAATCCCATAAGAAATCAACGGATACCGCAATTATAGGAACACAAATTTAAACTATACCGCAACTAAAGGGACCAAAGTGTACCAATAGTAGAGGTATTATTTTTCACTTACATGCCGTGGATTACTGCGATGAAATCATTTTTCTCATTAAGTCAATGGTCGTTAAGGGTAAGTAGCCCGTCATTCGTTTTGCATTTCAAAGTTATAAAACTCTGTCTTGATAGTTTATATTGACTTGAAAATGTATCACTGTACGCGCTTACATGCATTAAGCATACTGATACTTTTTCAGCGGTGTCAGTGCAAAACCAACTGATTTTCTTTGATTCGAAATCGTGAGATGAATTAGCAAAAATCATCAACGATGCGTACGAATTTCAATGTACACCGTCTTCGCCTTAATTCCCGTTACAACATTAACATGTACATTAATTGCGCTTCTTGAGTTTAGGCGGTTAAATGGAGTTCAATCGTGCTCAGTACCTCCACTATTGGTACATATGCCCTATATGTTTAATACTGACAGTTTAAGCGCAAACAATGTGCATTGTGCCCAGAATGGCCATACCCATTATCTTTTATATAGAGCTAAAATGTCGAATATCGAGCCAAAATGGGTTTTTGAGAGCGTTCCCAAGTCATGGGTCATTTATGACCCTTTATGCATAAAATGTAACTTCTTTTTAATGGTTATATGGAAGGGTAATAATTGCTGCAGGGTTTTTTTTTTCATGAACTCCTTCAGATCCCTTCCAATGTCTCTCCAGAAATTAATTGAGGACTTTCACAAAAATACCTCTCGTGATTTCATTTTCGACTAGTTGACCCGGCTAACGTTGAATTGCCATCCAGTAGGTCGTTTTATTATTCATAATTTTCTACAAAAATCTATTGTATCTCTTTCTCCAGGGATTCTTCAAATAAATAACCATATAAAAAAAACAATTTTCTAAACCAGTTCCGATAAAGCTACTTTCAATTACTCTAGTAATTTCTCTGGAGAGTTCTTTTACAGCTCCACCAGAGATTCCTCCAGAAAAAAATTTCCAGAGATTTTTCCAGGTAGTTCTCCATAAATTTGACAATTCTACAAAGGATTATTCCAGGGAGATTTCCAGAAAAATAAAGGCCGAGATATTCCCAGCAAAATCTCTACAGTTATTCTTCCAGAAATGTTTCCAACATTACTTAAGGAACTTCAGGGATTTCTCCAAAGATGTCTCCGAGAATTCCTTCAGCAACTTAGCCAGGTAATCCTTCTGAGATTTTCCAGGAATTTCTCCAAGGATTACTCCAGAAAACCCATTGTATGGTTTTTCCAAAAGCTGTCCTACTGATTTTTTTAGGAATCCCTTTAGAGATTTTCCCGGGTATTTCTTCAAAAACTCCGGAAAAAAATTCTCCAGGGATTTTCCTGAAATTTAATAAGAAATTCTTTTAGTATTTCTCCAAGAAGTTCCTCTATGGATTCCTCCGTAAATTCTACAGAAATTACTTAGTTTTTTTTGCTATAGATTCCTCTTGGAGTTACTCTTGGAATCCTTGAAAGTATTTCTCGAGAAATTAATCTACGGATTTCTCCAAAAATTTCTTCATGGAAGGAGCAGAAAATCTTGTAGGAATCGCTTAAAAAATCTTGAAATTATTTCTGATGAAATTCCTGGAGGAATTCATGATGGAATATCGGGAATAATTTCTAGAGAAATGCTTGGAAAGATCCCTGGAGGTATTTTTTGGGGCACTGAACAATTTTCTAGACAAACTCTAGGTAAATGCCTGGAGAATTTGTCAAAAAAAAGTTGTGTTGTTGTAGTTAATCTTAAAATTACTTCCTGTAGCGATTTCGCTGAAGCCATCTCTAGGAAAATTTCTTGAGAAAACTCCTGAGGAATAATTTTAAGAATTCAAGAAGTAATTATTTGTAGAACTCCCGGAAACATTCTTTGTGGAATCCTTACAGGAATTACAGGTACAATCTCTAAAGCAATTCATTGAAAATCCCTGATGAAATTGCCGGAAAAATTTCCAAACAGCATTCGGCCAAATGACCCTTTCGGCCAAATGGCGTTAGGCCGAACGGCATTCGGCCAAATGACCCGGAACTTATTTGTTTCTAAACATTACTTACTTTACTTTTGCAGGCTCTACGTCCTTCAAGACATGACCTGCGTCACAATGTTACGCCAACTAACTCGGTCCATGCTGCTAACCTCCAATTCCTCGATCGCCCCACACTTCCAAGATCCTGCTCCACTTGGTCAAACCACCTAGCTCGTTGCGCTCCCCTTCGTCTTGTACCGGCCGGATTTGAGTTGAACACCGTTTTTGCGGGATTGTTGTCCGGCATTCTCACAACGTGTCCGCCCATCGTACCCTTCCAGCTTTGGCGACTTTCGTGATACTGGGTTCACCAAGCTCGTGGTTCATTCTTCTCCTCCATACGCCGTTCTCACATACTCCGCCGAAGATCGTCCTAAGCACACGTCGTTCAAAAACTCCTAGCGCTTGCAGGTCCTCTTCGAGCATTGTCCACGTCTCATGCCCGTAGAGGACTACCGGTCTTATTAGCGTCTTGTACATGGTACACTTAGTACGGAAGTGAAGTTCACCAGACCGCAAGGTCTTGTGGAGTCCATAGTAAGCATCGTCCACCACCTCGAACTCATCCCCGTCGATCGTCACGCGTCTGCCTATGCGAGCTCTATCGCGCTCGGTTCCTCCAGCCAGCAGATATTTCGTCTTCGACGTATTTACCTTCAATCCAACCCGATCTGCTTCACGTTTCAGCCTGGTATACTGTTCAGCAACCACCTGGAACGTTCTTCCGACAATGTCCACGTCGTAAGCGAAACAAATGAACTGGCTGGATTTATTGAAGATCGTGCCCCGCATGTTGAAGCCCGCCCGTTTCATAACACCTTCTAGCGCAATATTGAACAGGAGGCAGGAAAGACCATCGCCTTGTCGAAGTCCTTTGCGTGTTTCAAACGGGTCCGATAAAGCACCCGATATCTTCACACAGCACTGTACACTATCCATCGTTGCTTTGATCAGTCTAGTCAGTTTCCCGGGAAAACCGTTCTCGTCCATAATCTTCCATAGCTCTTCGCGGTCGATGGTATCATAGGCCGCTTTGAAATCGATGAATAGGTGGTGCGTAGGGACTTGATATTCGCGACACTTTTGAAGGATCTGCCGCAACATAAAGATTTGGTCTGTCGTCGATCGCTCGTCCACAAATCCGGCTTGATAACTTCCAACAAATCTGCTTGCCAGTGGCGATAGACGACGGAAGATGATCTGGGAAAGCACTTTATAGGCTGCATTAAGAATGGTGATCGCTCGATAGTTCTCACATTCTAACTTGTCACCCTTTTTGTATATTGGGTATATTATTCCCTCCTTCCACTCCTCCGGTAGCTGTTCTGTATCCCAGATCCTGGCTATCAATCGGTGCAGACAAGTGGCCAACCTGACCGGGCCCATTTTAATAAGTTCCGCTCCAATACCATCCTTTCCAGCTGCTTTGTTGTTCTTGAGCTGTTTGATAGCATCCTTAACTTCACCTATTGTGGGAGTTGGCACGTCTCCCTCATCCGCCGTACTGATGAAGCCATTCCTCCTGCTGTCTTGATCTTCCTCCTCTGCGCCGTTTAGGTGTTCATCGTAGTGCTGCTTCCACCTTTCAATCACCTCACGTTCGTCCGTCAAAATACCTCCATCCTTATCCCGACACATTTCGACTCGCGGCACAAAGCCTTTGCGGGATGCATTTAGTTTCTTGTAGAACTTACGTGTTTCTTGAGAACGATACAACTGCTCCTTCTCTTCGCACTCCAACTCTTCCAGGCGGCGCTTTTTATCCCGGAATAGATGGGTTTGCTGTCTTCGCTTCTGTTTGCATCGTTCCACGTTTTGACGGGTGCCTTGCTGCAGCATGATGTCTCTAATCATCAATAGATTGAAAATTAAAAATTTGTCCCGGGGCTTGGAGGGTTGAATATTTTGATATAGACTCTAGAGGGTGCTCGGACAAAGTTTTTAGTGTATGGAACTGATTGTTTATAAGTAGGAGGTAGGAATGGGTACCAACTTTTGCTCAAGGTAGTTTTAAATATACTCACCAGCAAATAGAATTTGTGTACGCACAACACGACAGCAAGATGCGCATTTTTTGCTTCAAACTCAATACGGGTGCTGCCTCATCACTCAAATAAGTAATTTTCCAATTTAAATCTCCAAAATTGAATCCATTTATTTTGATGTAGCTAACAAGCGGGGAAGTGTCACTTTTTCCAAGACCTATTTTGCAATGCAAATTACACTTTGAATGTTTAATGTCACGTCTCAAAGGCGCAGCAAAAAAGCCGTGTCGTCACCAATGGACTGAACACAAAGACAAAACAAAGACAGGGAAATTCATGGAATCGGTCAAAAACTACAACTGCTAAATCGCTTTTTTTGTGCTGTCGCGTGGCTTTCGCTGAACCCCGACAAAAGCTTGAAAAACTTCCTTCTTTTATCTTCATTGACTAAATGTAGAGTTATACACATTTATATGTAACGGATCATGGGCGGCATCCAGCTTGTAGTGCTTCCTAAGAACCCTCTTCGAGACATACGCACAAACGGATCCGGCTCGGAGTGGGGTTCGTAAATTTGAATAACTTTAAATACAAATTAATCAGTATTAAAACTTATGGCACTGGTAATCTATGGTCTTAAAAATTTCTCCCCTTCTTCAACTACTTCCGCATGATGATAGACGACAACGGCGCTCATAACCGGAAAATATAGGCCCGCCTTCCTCCGATGTCTTCTCTTATGGAGGAACTACCCGAGCAGGGAATGTGAACTAATTTAAAACAAATTTTAATGTTGTGATGTTATCGTATACGAGAACTCAATATGATAATATTCTGATCGAATTAACAACATTCATAGCAAAATATGAGTTGAGAATTTTGAATAAAACTTAACACAATTCTTACAATTTTTTATAGAATTTAATGAAATCAAGAACTTATTTAGTTAATTGATATTTTTTATCAAATACATCGATATAATAATCAATAAGGTTTGTAAAATATTGCAACATCACAAAAATGAAACGAAATTGGTAACAATTTTAGTTCTCCAATATTCATTTGACAGTTTATCGTTACGGTTTTTTTTAATAGAAAATTAATGTTTAAGTTTTTCATTTGTTTTAAAAGGTAGAATTCTTATAACAAAGCTTTCTGTGTAAATCTGAATATCTGTATCACATTCTGCTCGGGTGCCCTGCGAGACACAATAGAATGAAACTTTTCCTCAACTACCTTGGCAGAGCTGAGACAGTCGATGCTCTTACTTTTCCTAGCAAAAAGGATTCGTTCTATCCAAGGGTGGTTGGTTTTTACGCTCTTATCTCCAAGCCCTGCCAGTTCGAAAGATGAAGAATCTTCTGGGAGTGTGGTGGCATGATCTGGGAGGAACACAAGAAGCAATGTTATTACTATTATTATCATTTTACGAAAGGTTTACTTTTTAAGCGAAAACTTGTTCTTTGTCTCGGCTTCTGGTGGATGTTTTACTTTTGACAGATAATATATTCTTGGGATGGAAATAATTTGACAAAGGATACGAATGAATTAAATAAACTTGGGTACAAACGGATGACAAACATTTGCTGTGTAAGTATTGAACAAATTGAATTGCATTTGCAAAATGGTTAAGGACACAGAGCATCTCGAAATCAAACAGAATAATTGATTCTGGGACGCTGGGACAGAGCATGCTTCTCTGCTAGTGTTCTTATGAACACTTACACAGAGCTTTCTTTGTCAGAGTTGCCATTTTTGTATTCGTATATCCTGTTCCAGGTACGATTACACTCGATGCCCAGGGAAGTCAAGAAAATTTCCATTACGAAAAGACCGACCGGGAATCGAACTTAGACACCTTCAGCATGGATTTTGCTTTGTAGCCGCGGACTCTAACCACTCGGCTAAGGAAGGTCCCAATAATAGATTTATATCATTCTGAATTTCGAACAAAATGGAAGAATATATCCGAATACAAATAACATACATGAAATCAAGGCTTAACCATTTATATCGGCATTCCGGTTGAACCAATCCGGAGTAACCCATTTGCCAAAAATAAAGCAAACTCGACTGGAAGGAAAGATTTATCATTCGGTTTCCCGCATGATCCTTCACCACCAACATACAAGCACACAGACATACATGGATGTTGGTGGGTATCCTTCATAAATCACCAAAATAAATCACTTTACTATGGGCCAGATATGAAAATTTTGCGACAAAAGCTTTAAGCACAATTCTTTTTAGAAAATCAATGACATGAGCCAAAATTATACTTATAAGGAACATGTTCAATTGCATACCGAAGATAAGATTCTACTTAAAAAAACTGCGTCACAATCTTGCAATATTCATTCTTTTATATTTTATCATACCTGAAAGATTGAAATAAATGTTATGTGGATTAATTCAAGTTTTCTATTGTCAATTAAACAAATTTAAGCTAGTAATGAGAAAAAATGTGGGCTTCGTGGCCGAGCGGTTGGTGTCGGCAGGCAGTGAGCGCATCGTGTCATGGGGTGTGGGTTCAATTCCCGCTTCAGCCACCGAAACTTTTAGTCCGTTGTCTAGTGTTAAGTTACAGTCTGTGCAGCTGTGCAGATGGTGTCCGTGTCTTTTAAATAAGTAAAAACAAAACAATATTTGCGAGTATTCAAACTTATTCAAATAATTGTAAGCAGTCTGCCCATAAATGATAATAATACTTGATCCACTTACCCCACCGCATTAAAGAGTGGTGGTAAGTGTACCATATCCAATATATCTGTATTTATTTATAAAAATCACATTCTTTTCATTGTGATTCATTCAATTAAGGGTTTGTTCACAAATTTCATAACGCTAAAAATGGCCTTTTTCGACACCCACCCACCCCCTCGTAACGCTTTTTGTATGAATATTTTACAAATTTTGTATGAGCCGTAACAGCACGAGGACACCCACCCACCCCCTTCAGCGTTATGTAATTTATGAATGGACCCTTAGAACTGAAATGTTCACCATGCGTTGAAAAAACTAGTAGAATTTGATTTAAGGCAGAGATACAATGGATTTTTGATTGACGAAAAACAATTTTGAAATGAAATGATTTTTGCAGCCAACAAGTTTGCTTGTGTTAGTGTACGTGTAATACCAGTTTTGCATTAGTATCAGTGTGGTCGTAAGAACATAACCTAATACGAAGCAATGGTGCGAAAACATTCAACATATTCAAGCTCAATATGGACAAATGATCCACTTACCCCACTGTACCTTAATCTTGAAGATTTTCTCGAAATACCCCTCGAGGAATTTTTGGTGAAGGAAATATTTTCCAGAGATCCCTGTAGGATTCCCTTAAAAAAATTTCAGATCAAATCCCTGTGGAAACCACTTGGATGGTTTTCCTCGAGGAATTCGAGATGAAATTCTTGAAGAATCAGCAAAAGTCTCTGAAAGTTTCTGTGGATCCTGTAGAATTTTGCAACAGAATTCACTGCAAGCAGAATAGACACGTTGGAGACCAGTTTTTTTAGAGACTTTGGAGACCTTTAATTGAAATGTAGACTTATTGGAGTCTTGCATTAAAATAGATGCCAAATCTCTAAAACGAGACCAGGTACTATCCCTGACTTCTGTGAATAACTGGAGAAATTACTCAAGGAATTATTTATAGATAATCTTGAATATAATTGCATTTTATTAAGCAAATTTTTCAGTGAATTTCACTACGAATTTACTTTGAATACATTCCAGCAATCTCCAAGAACGAGAAAGCTTAAATTATAAGGCAAGAAGTTCTGAAAATCATCAAGGATTACTCCTATCAGGATTTGTTTTAAACTCTCCCAAAATATTCCCACCAATCTATTCTGAAATTCCTACGAAGAATCCAACAGAAACATTTCAGAAAAAACCTTCATGAAATCCTCCAAAAACCTGACAGGAAATTCTTCCAGCAGTTTATTCTGGAAATTACCCAAATAACATTGATAACTGAATAACACTGTTTGAATTCATAGGGATGGGGGGGAGGTGGGGTTAAGGTACAGTTGTATTTCTCGTCGATTTTTAATAAAAAATCCTTAGGAGATTAGCCGGGAAATCTAAAAAATTTCCTCGTAAAATTCTCCAGGGATTCCTTTGGTTTTTTTTCTTGGCATTAACGTCCTCACTGGGACAGAGCCTGCTTCTCAGCTTAGTGTTCAATGAGCACTTCCACAGTTATTAAATGAGAGCTTTCTTAGCTAAATTTTTCATTTTCGCATTCGTATATCGTGTGGCTGGTACGATGACACTCTATGCCCAGGGAATTAGGATTTTTTCGTAATAGAAAGTTTCTATTACGAAAAAATCCTGGACCGACCGGGAATCGAATCCAGACACCTTCAACATGGCTTTGCTCTGTAGCCGCGGACTCTAACCACTCGGTTAAGGAAGGCGTATTCCTATCGTTCTCCTACTGATTATATCAGGGACTTCTGAAAGACTTTCAAACATCCCTCCAGAACTCTTATAGGGAGTCCTACAGAAATCCTTCTGATAATTGAGGGAGTTAGATGGAGAGACGTTTTGAAAAACCGAGCTTTTCAGGCTTGCAAATTTTCCAAAATCTATGGGATTGCAAGTTAACGGCACTTTTCTGCGAATTATGACATTCGATTTGAGCTGAAAATCATACAAAAATAGTGGAGGATCAAACTCTTGAGATTTTTTTTGCTATATTTAACTCAAATTTGACTAATTTTTAACTTATACCCCTTTGCAACTGGGCCGCTCAATTCCTACAGAATTTATGCATCGGGAACTCCTCGGCAGTTTCTCCAAAAAATTCTTTGGAAATCCCTTCGGAAAGATTCTCCAGAAATTCCTCCAAGAATTCCCACGGGACGAATTTTCTGAGTAAATACCCAAGAAGTTCATCAATTTTCCGATGAACGTCCAGTTTTTTGTGGAATTTTCAGGCAATTTCTTCATCAATTCCTTTAAGAATTCTATGCCATGAAATCCAAATATGCCAGGAAATCCCCCAAAATTCTGCCGATAATTCCTTCTATAGTTATTTCAGGAAATCTTCCAGTAATTTGTCCATGAATTCTCTCAGGAAGTTTATTCAGAAATTCATCCAGATCCGGATAATTCGTGACGAAGTTCCTTTAGGTAGATAATTCAGAAGTTCCTTCAGGTAATTCCGGCTTGAATTTCCAAATTTTATTCGAAAATTTACTAAGAAATTTCAGAAGTTCCTTCGGAAGTTCCTTCGGAAGAGTTAAGTTCCAAAAGAAATTTCGAAGGAACTTCCTGAAGGAACTACCGATGGATATTCCGAAGGAACTTCCTTTAAGAACTTTCGTAGAATTCAACCCCTGATTGAAGCACTTGGAATTGCGTCGCAAAATTTCGATTTCTAGCCCATAGTGAACTTGCCCCAGTCTCGATGAAAAAACCCATCGAATCGAGCTTCAACCGATGAGATCCCCGAGAGGAGTTAAGTAAACGAGATTTGTTCTAGCAAACGGAGAAAAATGATGCTTTGTAGCGTTTGATTTGATTAGATCGGTATGAAAATTACGCTTCGACGAAAGTCGCCATCGTCGGATTTTGTGTCTATTGGGGGGAAGAACTGACTGGTGGCGATAGCACTAGTTCAAGCACAACCTGAGTAGCAGACAATTGCCCAAGAATATCAAATTAAGGTATTCCATGTCAAGTAATTTGCAATACATACAAGATGGATAAAATAACAAAAATATTATCTCATTCAAATTCTACATAAACTAAATGAATAATTGGATTAAGTATTGTAATACCTTGATAATACATGGCAAATTTATTTATTAAAGTTATATAATTCCTGAAGTGATTTTTTTTCTTTTTATTGTTACTTAACAATACCTAATTTTGGTGTAATACCAAAATATGATGCGCTTTAGAGATGTGCTAGTTATACATTCCTGCTCGGGAAGCCATATCGCGTAGATTGATTGTATCATTTTCTGTGCGGTGAGTGATTACGAAAAGTTGGGGAAGATTGCCATGAACGAAGAACGAGAAGAAACAACGGTTCTCATGGTTATTGATTCCTAAAGAAGCGGATCATTTATTGTGGGTGTGTCTTGAGCCGTGGTGTGCCTGAGGCCTGAGGGCTGGAGGTAGGCATCCAGAGCTTTTTCCACGTGGAGGGTTCATTAGTTTTAGCAATTGTCCAATTACGGTGGCATGATTGGCAGAGGCAGTGATGCATTGATTTCAGGAATAAATTGGATCGAGCGACGTGCCGGTAGATAGAGATTGATTGACTAACGACTTCCGGCCGATGCCAGAGATTTCGGGAAAAGGATTTGGTTTCAATCAACACTTATTACCACAAATGCCAGCATTGTATCGTCAAGACCAATGCAAATTTAAAAAATGACTGAAGCAGTCCAAGTTGGTGTAAAATTTACGGATAAAATTGTTATCAGATTACGTTTTTCTAATCGATCCAAACATTTTATTAAAGATTTTAAATTAAAATGCTCGTTATTTGGATGGTAAGGAGGACCAGATATTTAAATTTCTAACAGCTGGAGATTTTTTTTTATTATCGTACAAATTGGGCCGAAGGGTCTCAGATTTTCATGAAACTTTTTCCACAGGCAGGGCTCATGGATATATGAATAAAAAAATATTGAGAAAAATTCAGGGTCGCCTATTTTTCCGGAAAACTCAGGTGGAATTTTTTTGTTTTCCCTTGACACTACTTACTTTGAAAAATCATAACTCAAGAGCGAAACATTGTAGAAACAAAGTTTTTATATGAAAATTTAAGCAAATTTTCTCAGAAATCCAAAAAAAATATGAACTGGAAAAAGTTTTCCACAAAATTTTCCACCGTTAGGGAAATTCATAAAGAAAAGCTGGAAATTTGCTTAAATTTTCATATAAAAACTTTGTTTCTACAATGTTTCGTTCTTGAGTTATGATTTTTCAAAGAAAAGTCGTATATGGCACATCTGGACATTTTTCACAAAATTGGCCATAACTCAAAAACGAAAAACAAGTGCATTCCAAAAATTTCAGTGATTAAAGCTTATAAAATTACCTTCTCGAACATATTTTTTTGAAAATTTTCCACGAGTTCGGGCATAGTTTTTCCGGCTTTTCTTTACGAATTTTCCCAACGGTGAAAAATTTTGTGGAAAACTTTTTCCAGTTCATATTTTTTTTGGATTTTTGAGAAAATTTGCTTAAATTTTTATACAAAAATTTTGTTTCTACGATGCTTCGTTCTTGAGTTATGATTTTTTAAAATAAGTAGTGTCAAGGGAAAACAAAAAACTTCCACCTGAGTTTTCCGGAAAAATAGGCGACCCTGAATTTTTCTCAATTTTTTTTTATTCACATATCCATGAGCCCTGCCTGTGGAAAAAGTTTCATGAAAATCTGAGTCCCTTCGGCCCAAACCCGTACGATAATAAAAAAAATCCCCAGCTGTGTAAGATGTATGTTATTACATTTAGCAGTTATTACTTAAATAAATTTGAAACCTTGATCCAAACTCAAAAGAGAGCCAAACTATTTTGTTTATCGTAATGATCGACTTAATGTTTCACGTGGTGGAGTTGCAATCATCATTCATAGGCGCATAAAACAAACTTTTTCCGTCATTTAAAACCAAAGATTTTGAAATGTTGGGTGTTTCTGTTGAAACACTGCTTGGTAAATATACATTCATAGCTGCCTATTTTTTTTTTCAATGCTCTGAACAGCATGGAAACTGACTCATTAATTCGTATGGTTTGGATGATTTAGGAATTAGGAAAAATGATTACTCAAACTTTGTCGTCTGTATCAAACTAGTTGCTGTGATTTAATATAAAAATAAAACAAATGTGTTGCAGGTGAAATTATATAATCTACTGTTTCTGAGTATTTTTCGTAGGTGGCCTCACCATTTGCGGAAAGGAAACCCAAAGTTAATAAATTGAATTATGCAGAATAGTAGATTTATGATACCGCTTCAATCCTTCCCTCATGCACTGGTCCATTCCCATTTGAACGCTTCGTTTAATCTCGATAACATAGTATGCACAACGACCGGGAGTATGTTAACTATATTTTTAGTCTCGTCTTTTCCGATGATGAGCTTTTCTCCGGATCTCCGGACCCATCCTAAAAAAGGAACGCAGGATAAAGACCTCGACTGGCAGGCGTCGTGAATGTAAGCAGCATAAATGATGAAGACCAACCGACAACTATGATGATGATGATGTTTTTATGCTCATAAATTATCGTAACTGGAGCCGGACGGGATTCAATATGCTCCGAGCAGTAGCCAGAATAGGGTCATCATTGTTCCCGAAGCCACTACTGACGCGCTGCTGAGGCAAATCCTTCACTTTTAATCTTTTCAACATAAAATTTGAATTTTCTGTCGGATCACTGGGCTGCCCGATCGGAAGGAAATAGCAATCCTATAACAATCACACATCAGAATGAGCTCTGACCTGGAAATGTATTTGAAGACAAAAAGCTTGTTCCTGATAATAATTAAATACAGATATTTTATATATTTGTTACGTTTGGCTTGAATACCCTCCATGTGATTTTTAAAAGTTAAATTTTCATGTAGCATGAGCCCTAGATACTTTACTTCATCTGACCAATTTATTGGAACTCCTTTTATCGTGACAACAAGTCTACTTGAAGGTTTCAAATAAAGAGCTTGTAATTTATGTGGGAATATTATTAGTTGAGTTTTGAAAGCATTAGGAGAAATCTTCCATTTTTGAAAGTTTGAAGAAAAAATATCCAAACTTTTATGTAATCAATTACCGATAACAAGTAGGCTTCATCCTTTGGCGGAGAGACCTGTGTCATCCGCAAACAAAAATTTTTGACATCCCTGAGGTAACTCAGGTAAGTCATATGTAAATATAATGTATAACTTTGGCCTCAAAATGCTGCCTTGAGACCCCATAGCAAACACTGTCGAATACTTCTCTATATCTAAAAGAGCAAGACAAGTTGTCATGCCCTCTGATTTGTTGAAAAGAAATAAAATACGTTCCACGTAAAAGTTGATGAGTGGTAAGTTGTCCATGTCAGAATCCAAACTGTTCATTGACAAAATTGAAATTGCATGCTTCAGTAGGATTTTTGGCTGGTTTTAATTTTGGTACAACCTTGGATTTTTTCCATTTGTCAGGAAAATGTGCCAACTGTATCAAACAAGACATTTATGGTATTAATTTTTAATGTGCACTCTATAAAGAGAGAATTATGGAGAGCATATTATGATATGCTGGTATTTAATTTTATTACCATGATATGGTATTCATTTGCCACGTTTTTCTGCTCGGGTGTCGTTGGGGGTTGAGTGGGTTGGTCGGAGGTTTGTCTGCCGGAAGCGATACGGAGGGTGGCTGGTCAGAGGATCCGAGAAAAAACAAGATTATTTTCATCGTGATCGTATGCTACCCTGGTTTGCACATGAAGCCACGTTTGGAACGAAAACTTCGAAATGTACAGGGTGTCCGCATATTATCCGTACAGCAAAATGATGGTAGAGATCAACTTTTATTTCAAATTAAAAATTCAAGGTACATTGTTTCATACAGTTATATGTTTAAAGGAAATGTGTCTCATTTCAAAATGGCCACACCGAGCTAAGATACACGCCTTTAAACGTTTCGGGAAGTCATCTACGATGGCCGCAAGCTATTCCACAGAAATGTCGTCCCAAACCTTACAAAGAGATGATTTAAAGTGCACTATGGATTTATGCGGCGCTATGCAGTCTCTTGACTCCAGGATGGACCATACGGAGTAGACCATCGGGTTCAAATCCGGAGAATTTGAGGGCCACTCCTCTTTCGTCAATGAACGGGAAAAATGCGTTTACAAAGACTTATAGTCTTTTTGCCCCATGAGCCAGCGCCCAGTCTTGTTGGAAAATCCAGTCATTTTTGCCAAAATGCTGTAATGCCCAGGGAGCAACTGAGTCAGTCAGGAGCTTCTGATACACGGCTTGGTTCACTTCAACCCTTTTGTTGATGAATACCAAAAGGGTTTTCCCAGTGTGAGATATTCCAGCCCAAACCATGACTGAAGCAGGATGATGACTTCTTGAAACACTTCCTCGTTGTTTCGAAGTTGCTGGAAGCAGTTGCTGATCATTTTGATGGTTGTGATGCTGTTCAACAGTGAAAACTTTTTCATCAGTAAACAGCAC
Organism: Aedes aegypti; assembly: GCF_002204515.2. Lineage (NCBI taxonomy): Eukaryota > Metazoa > Arthropoda > Insecta > Diptera > Culicidae > Aedes > Aedes aegypti. The sequence continues at coordinate 351,718,168 of NC_035109.1, read as the reverse complement.
CGACCGATGGCGGCCCTCGGACAATCGTTTCAAAAGAACTTTAGCTTTTTTGAGCCGATTTGCTTTCATAGTGTTATTTAAGTAGTGGTTTTTGCACAGTTTATATGATTTGAGTTTCAAATCATCGAGAACTACAGCAGCAACGGAAGTTGTGAAAATTTCAAGCGATCTCGCCATTTTTCGGAGAGAAACTGAAGAATTGCGCTTGATTCTACGCGGGATCTTCTTACGCAATTGTGGAGTTCGAAAAGTGCGTTTTTTACCTCTCCCGACGCGATCAGCTAGCGTTCCGAGCTCTTGGTATCGTTTTATGGTGTCGCTCACAGTTGATTTTGCCATATTCAGGTATTTTGCAATCACTGAAATGGATTTTCCTTGACAAAAAAGTTCAACAATTGCCCCACTCAACACATTGGGTTTCATTTTGACGGAATTTGAAACTGCAGCTGAACCAAACTCACGACGAACAATAACAATATGTCTAGGTATTGAACCACATAGGTGTGCTTATTTTATTTCGTTTGAATATGTAAAGAAAAGCCATCAAAGTTTGTACGGATAAAATGCGGACACCCTGTTCCTGGATATGAACAAAGTTGAACGGCTTTAGTTTCATTTTCGAGCAGTGGAATGCAGAAATTCTGGATTGGAAAGTCCCTGTGCATAGGTTTATTGTTATCTGATTTCGTTGCCGTATTGAAGTTATATAACTTTACGACCGATGAGAGGTTTTCTGAATAGAAATGAGTTAAAATAAATAAATTACAATCAGTTTTGGCACAACTTTGATGATAAATATCGTAATACTTTTACAAACAATCGGATATTTTTATATTTTTGTATTTTTCCATAGGCTACTTCAATCAGCACCTATGGTATATTTGTTTGAATTATAAATCGTTTACAATAAAAATTTTGATTTTAGAAAATCAATTGTTATCTGGTCAGCACAGACCCTACATTTTGTTTTTGTTGAAAAATAACTAGCAAAACATGTGAGTTCAAGAACATTGTGTTAAGGATGTTTTACATAAATTTTCGTTTGAAATTTTATTTGGCTTTGTTGAAGAACACTTGGAAAAATGATAAAATTCGAAAAATGTCGTATGTTTTTCTCCACATAAGACAACATAACGAAGTTATAGCTCTTCAGGTATACGAAATAGAATTAAAAATAATACGGTAGTTGTTAATACATTTCAGATTAACGTAAGGTGAATCCCTATTCTCTTGGATAGATAACCTTTTTTAATAGTAAATGTTTTAACGTAATTATAAGGATTTGTTTATTGACCATTCTCAAACTCTCTCTCTCTCTCTCTCTCTCTCTCTCTCTCTCTCTCTCTCTCTCTCTCTCTCTCTCTCTCTCTCTCTCTCTCTCTCTCTCTCTCTCTCTCTCTCTCTCTCTCTCTCTCTCTCTCTCTCTCTCTCTCTCTCTCTCTCTCTCTCTCTCTCTCTCTCTCTCTCTCTCTCTCTCTCTCTCTCTCTCTCTCTCTCTCTCTCTCTCTCTCTCTCTCTCTCTCTCTCTCTCTCTCTCTCTCTCTCTCTCTCTCTCTCTCTCTCTCTCTCTCTCTCTCTCTCTCTCTCTCTCTCTCTCTCTCTCTCTCTCTCTCTCTCTCTCTCTCTCTCTCTCTCTCTCTCTCTCTCTCTCTCTCTCTCTCTCTCTCTCTCTCTCTCTCTCTCTCTCTCTCTCTCTCTCTCTCTCTCTCTCTCTCTCTCTCTCTCTCTCTCTCTCTCTCTCTCTCTCTCTCTCTCTCTCTCTCTCTCTCTCTCTCTCTCTCTCTCTCGCTCTCTCTCTCTCTTTCGTTGCGATGCTCACCTTTACTCACGCTTCAAACGAACTCTTGAGCTTCCCGCCCGACCAAGCAGCCCACGGGGAGTTGTGATAGAAATCTCGCGGAACATTACTAAAGAACCTATGAACAAATGAGAGATTCTCTCCTCTCTCGTTCTCTTTCGATTATAACACTGGAATACTAAAGATTTTGGGAAGTTTTTCACTATAGATCGAAAGTCAATTTCCTTGACTAGCGCTTCATACAAAAAACGCAACAGAAGAGGTTAATGTGACTCAGTTATTAATGAAAGAGAAAGTAAACAAAGAGAGCCTCTCAATGTTAGATAGGTCCTTTAGTAATGTTCCACGAGAAATCATTTTTGATGAAATTTTACTCTGGTGTGTTTTGTGCTGCATCTTCCTCGCTCAATTCTCTTTGCCTTTCTGCTTCCATAATTTGGGAAGCCCGGGATTAGCATATTTCATTTTAATCGAAGCTGAAAGCTAGGAAAATCTGTTAGTGGAATCCGATTTTTCTCTAACACCATACATTATATCCAACGCTGGAAGTAATGTGTTTTATTCATAGAAAAATAGAATGAACTCCTCATATTCACTCGGACATCTTCACTAATAGAAAGAAAAACGAATCTGCAAATTTTCCTCCAACACTTTCAGCTTCAGAATTTGCTTCTTCTTTTTGGAACAAAGAATTGAATGTGTAATACACACGAAGTTTGTAAGAAAATCACAACAAATCGACATAGACGTTCATGAATCGATCCATAATTTTAAACACATGGATCAAGCGTGTGGATTTTTTTCAGTGTAAAGACTTCGGCAATGGATGCTATCCGTGCAGTTATGGCGTGCGCGGAGAAAGCGTCCTAGCAGAAGAGCAGAGACAATCGATACAGCGCAGTGGTAACAAAAGACGTCAACGCGGTCAACAGTGCCAGTTGCGAGGCTATTGCCGCAGCTCTACACAGAATGCGGGTTCCCGAATATCTGTGTAAAGTTCTGCAAGGTTACTTTCAGAACCGGGTTCGGGTTTACGACACAAACCAGGGACGGATGTCAATTGAACTAACGGCGGGAGTTTCACAGGGATCAAAACTTGGCCCAAGACTGTGGAACATGATGTAGGATGGAGTGCTTACCTTGACACTGCCGAATGGAGTAAAGATAGTCGGGTTCGCAGATGACGTTGTTTTTGCGATAACTGGCGAGACTGCGGAGATGCTGACGGTGAAATCGCTATACACCATTGAATCGTGGATGACTGGAGAAAAAGTTGCAGTTAACTCATCACAAAACGGAGGTGGTGCTAATCAGCAACTGAAAGGCGGTTCAGCAGCTCGAGATCAACGTCGGAGGACACGCAATCTCATCTAAGCGCTTTCTAATGCACCTTGGAGTAATGGTCGACGATCAACAGCCACGTAGACACTTCTGGCGGCTTGAGCTGCAGCGTTGGGAACCAAACGTATCTAATCGAGAAAAGCTGACAGGTACGTTCCTCGGCTCACGGCTATAAGGGAGGCGAGTCCCTACCGCACTATATTGTCGGAGGCAGTGTGCGCCGGAATGATCTCCATCTGCATCACTCTGGCTGATATACAAAGCGAGACGATGCCAGAAACCGCAAGTGTCCTAAATTTGGACAATATCGTGCAAAACATGTGCCAACACCATGAAAGCACAGTCACCCCATAGTTATGGATCAACTCAGGGTCGTTTTTCAGAACAAAATATGGTTAAAAAACATGGTGACGCTGGAAAAATTAAAATTACCTTCCTGACCTTGCAGAATATAGTTGTTTTCGAGAGTACAGCACAAAATTCTCGGTTATTTACCAAAAAGTGACGATTTCAATAGAAATTCCAAACGATGTCCACCCCACAGATGTGGATCAGTGGGAGAGGAGGATCCTCTTCCATCATTATCGCAGGAATCCTAGGATTCCCATTTGAACATTTCCACTGGAATGCTAGAATCGTCACTGGAATACCAGCATCTTCACTGGAATACAAGGATCCACACTGGAATTCCAAAATCCACATTAGAAATTCAGGATTCATACTGTTGCTCCGAGATTTACACTGGAGAATCAAAATCCCTACGGATATTCCAATATATATATACTGACATCCTAGGATCCACACCGAATAATCTAGGATCCACACTAAAATCCCAGGATTCACCTTGAAAATCAAGGACCCACGTTCTAATCCCAGGATTCACACCAAAATGGCAAGATCCACACAGGAATTTAAAGATCCATACTGGAATACAGAAGTCATTACTGGAATCTCAGGATCCTCACTATAATTTTAGGTTTAACAGTGGAATGACACGGCCCACGTTACAATACCAGGATCAAAACTGGAATCCTATCCTGGATTCGTAGTATTCACACTAAAATTCCAGCATCCATACTTAATTACCAGGGGCCTTCCTCAGCCGAGTGGTTAGAGTCTGCGGCTTAAAAGCAAAGCCATGCTGAAGCTGTCTAGGTTCAAATCCCGGTCGGTCCAGGATCTTTTCGTAATAACTGTGGAAGTGCTCATAAGAATACTAAGCTGAGAAGCAGTCTCTATCCCAGTGAGGACGTAATGCCAATAAGAAGAAGAAGAAAAAGAAGATACTAGATTAGCAAAACCGATAATGGATTCCCAGGATCCATACTGAAATCCCAGGATCGCCATTGAAGGATTTACACTGAAATCTTCACACACTTTGAACACTGGAAATCCAGGATTCACACTAAAACACTAAAATCCATAATTGAATCCCATGATTGATACTGAAACCCCATGATACACACTGGAGTCCTAGGATCTACCCAGGATCCACATTGAAGTTTCAGGATTCCCCATGGAGTTCCAGCATCTACAATGGATTTCCAGAACCCACACTAGAATCTATACGCACTGCAATCCCAGAATCCATATTAAAACCTAGGATCCATACTTGAATCCAAGGATCCACACTTGAAACTTAAACTCTTCGTTGGTATCCCAATATGCACACTGAAATCTAAGGATACACACCGGAAATCCTAGGATCCAAACTGGTGTCCCAGGATCTACCTTGGTAATCAAGGACCTATGTTGCGATCCAAACATCCACACTAAAAATACAAGATCCAAATTGCAATCCCAAAGTCCACACTGGAGTCCCAAGATCCACACTGGAATCCCAGGATGCAGAATGAATTACTAGAATCCATTTTGGAATCCCAGTATCCACACTACAATCCCAGGACCAACACTGGAAACCGATCCATACCGGAATTCAAGGATTGACAATGTAATCCTACGATCTACGCTACAATCTTAAAATCTATACTGTAACACTAGGATCCTCACAAGAAACCTAGAATCCACAATGAAATGCCGGAATTCACATTGGCTTCCTCGAATCCATATTGAAATTCTAGGATCCAAACTGGAATACCATGATCCACACTGTAAACTTCTTTACTTCTTTTCTCTGCCGAAATCCACTGAAATTCCGCGATTCACATTACAATCCCAGGATCGAAACCCTACAATTCACGCTACAATCTTTGGATCTACATTGGGAATTCAAAACCCACATATTGTAATCCCAACATTTACACTGCTATCAAAGGATCATCACTGATATACCAGAATCCAAACAGTAATCTCGGGGTCCACACTGTATTCCCAAGATTCTGGAATCCAAGGATCCACACTGGAATACCAAGATTCACACTGTCACCAAACGATACAAATCACAGTAACAGGATCCACTCTAAAATCCTAATATCTATACAACAATCCCTGGATTCACACTGAAATATCAGAATACACACTAGAGCTCTGGGATCCACGCTGGTATTTTAAGGTCTACATTGAAATCCTGCAATCTACAATACATTCCCAGGATTCCAATGAAATTCTATGATCCATATAACAATCCCAGGGTTCCACTGAAGTTTCAGGATCAACACTAAAATCCTTGAATCCACATTGGAATCCCAAGTTCCACATTGAAATTCTTCTTCTTCTTGGCATTAACGTCCCTACTGGGACAAAGCCTGCTTCTCAGCTTCGTGTTCTTATGAGCACTTCCACAGTTATTAACTGAGAGCTTTTTTTTGCCAAAGTTACCGTTTTCACAATCGTATATCGTGTGGCAGGAACGATGATACTCTATGCCCTGGAAAGTCAAGCAAATTTCCATTACGAAAAGATCCTGGACCAACCGGGAATCGAACCCAGACACCTTCAGCATGGCTTTGCTTTGTAGCTGCAGACTCTAACCATTCGGCTAAGGGAGGCCCCGTTGAAGGCCACATTGAAATTCTATGATCCTTATTACAAGCCCAGGATCCACACTGAAACCTTACGATCTACACTTCAATTCCAATATCCATACAGGAATTAATGAAGTAACAGGATCCTTATAAAAATGCTACAATCCTAGGAAGTGCTCAGTGTATAAGTGCTGGTGATTTTCTAATTTTTAGGCAACAATGGCGCCTGCCACGTAAAAACGTTGACCAATGAGGGGAACAGAGAGCAATTGATTTTGCATTTAAAACTGGCCCACAGTAGACTGGATATATTCCTGCATCTACGCCAGTTAATGCGGGAAGGGGTAGGGGTAAGGTTATTTTTATAGCAGAGAGGATTGCTTTTTGGTTAGCGGACTGTCTATGTGTCAGGCGTAAGGAAAGGCGTGCTATTATGATGGAAGAATGAAAGCCTAGAGAAACGGTTTCTAGTTCGTCTCTGCCCAGACAACCAGAAGTCACATAACAGTTTGCGAACAAAGTCGTTTGTTCATACAAATTGCATCGCACCTACACTGCATGGTAGATGAAATCGTTTGATCGATGAGTTTCCTCGCCTAATACGCTATTTTATGAGTTCATTTGTACATTTCGCTTCGTCCTGTATACTCGTGCAAAGTAAATCGGATCAATCCGTAGCAGCTGTCAAATCAACTTTGTTATCATAAATGAAGTCGCATATGAGTACAAATTGGTTCGCAATAAAATCAACACATTCGCATTGCATGCTGTTTTTCAACATGTAAAATATGCACGCATATCGCCTCTACTTTTGTACGTATAAGGCCTTTTCGCGACATTTTATACGTGAAACTTTACACATGTAAGCATCGCAAAACGCCAAAGGTGATTGCATTATACGTACATTCTGGTTGTCTGGGTGAGTCTAGCGTTTGCTATGAACGAATCATATGAGGGTGATTGATTCAGAGTGGAAGATAGAAGCAAATGAATAACACAACTTTAAAGTACAAGGGCCGGGCCTGGGATTGATACCATGACTTTCTGCTTATGAAGCAACCACTTCTACTGAGCCATAAAACCACAAAATCTGTAATATGATATTTTTCGATTTTCCCTCAAATTGCTGTAGGTACAACAAAAGTTGTATGAAATGACTTTATAACAATTTTCAACAAAAACAACAAGGCGGTTCAGCCAGCCAGTAAATGCCAGCGATAGAAATTCAGATCTTCTACCTTAAATTGCTTTAGTAGTTTCACTATATCTCCAGTAATGTCCTGATGTACATTTTTCCATGACATTCAAAACTAATTTTACACTCTTCGAATTCAATCGTATTCTTGACCAAACCTGTCCCATTAATCAGTATCAATACGAAGCTGCAAAGTTTATTCCTTACCAAAGGATTCCCCAAGTGATTCATATTTCTCCACCTCAAGATCAATATTCATTCTAAAAATAAATAAACCTCCACCTCTCCGGCACCAGTCGCCAATCAATGTAGGTACATTTCGGAAATCGGAAGAAGCAAACAAACATCAAAATGAAATATTATGACTCAATACGCTCCTGCGTCATTTCTGGTCCCGCCTGGGGAGATGAACGTGCGGAGAAGAATCATAAATTCCTCCACCTCCGCCCATCAGCAGCCTCAAGAACCTCAAGAGAGCGAGCGCCTGAACTGCATCATCGAGTTCCAGCAGTCGTTTGGCTTCCACCGCCAACACAGTTGGTAGGTACAACCACAGCGTCTTGGAATGGTTGGTTGGTTTGATTGGTCACTGCAGTCACAGAGGAAGCCCTATCACATAGAGATTCTTCTTTCATCTTGAAATACATTCCAACTGGAGATGGAGCCTACTTCTCGTCTTAGTGTTCCACGGTCAGTCATTTAGGTTGGTAGAATGTACCATTTTTTTTTTTAACCAATAGATCTCGAAAATGGCGAAAAGAAGTTCAAACCGTATCAACGAATAGAACCGTTATTGCCACACCCGTGTCGAATAGTAAATGTTGGGCTTACGATATCGTAGTCCTACTTTCAAATGGTAACAACCACCTCTATGCCTCGTATATTCCCAATCCTTCCAGCAGCGGGTCCACTAAATCCAAACCAACGACGACAACGCTGGGTCGTAGCCCGGATCCTGCCTTGCATTCCGAGCCTATGAAGGAGCTCATGAATTTCGATCAGAAGTTTTATTAGGCTTCCACCAAGCATGGTAGGGCTTGCTTGTTACCGGTGTGATTTTTTGTTTGTTTCACTTCATTCCTTCCGATAAGTCCGTATGAGAGGCTTGGGAATAGGGCATGTTGCTGCCACGGTGCTCCTCAGATCGTTATTATCAGAAAAAAAATCCCCTGGCTCGTTTTGAAGTACAGGTCGGACTCGATTATCCGGAGTATTGATTTTTTTTTCACTCCGGATAATCGAATCTTCCGGATAATCGAATCACTAAGAAAAAATTGAAATCTTCGATAAAAGAACATAAATATTATCTTTTTTTTGTTGTTTTATTTATATGATGCGGTGGCGTAGCCAGAAATTATTTTTTAGGAACAAAAGGAATCTTTACAAGAAAACATTTTTTGACCAGCATACACAAAAACCACTTTTTTAAACCCCCTGTTCTTAAATACGTTCAAAACTGTAAAATCATTCATGCTGTGTATTGCAACAGCAAATAATCTCTGATTTATGCATAAAAACTGAAAAACAAGAACATCAAAAATCAAATTCCGGATAATCGAGTCTAAAATTCCGGATAATCGAATCCCGGATAATCGAGTCCCCGGATAATCGAGTCTCCGGATAATCGAGTCCGACCTGTAACACTTTTTTTACGGTATAAGCTAACAAATGCAACTCAGATTTGATAGTTTTTTTCCCGATAATACCGGTCTGGGGAGCACCGTAGCTGTTTGAGTCGATTTCTCGGTTTCCACTATTGTTTATTTACGGTTTCCCACCAGCAGTGACAAGTTCGTCGTCGGATCCATTGCATCTCCATTGTAGGACTTAGGGTTTCCGGCGGATGTCGGTTGAATACAGATGTGCTGTTCCGTACAACGAGGTTCTCTGATAGGCTGTAACTTCACTCCTCGAAGGGTACATTATGAATTTGTTTCCTTCATCTAATATTGGCGAATCTGTACAACTAGTTATCAGTTTTCTGCTTGAATTCCATTCAATTCGATAATATCACCAACAGAATTAGGAACACCTCACCTGTAGATTAACCTATAGACGCTACTTATTTAAGGATCAGAAAATCTTAACTCTAGGTGGATTACTCAAGTACCATTTTTTTTCTATCCTCCACGTCACCATCCAAGTGGATTCAGATATTGCAAGGCTACATACAGGCAAATATCGAAGCTCTGCTGCACCTGGTGTGTTGTGTGTACCAAGGATTGAGTTGCAAACAACAAACAGACTGACGAAGAATGGAGCTTGGCAAAATTTGCTTTGAGATTTATCGCCTTGGTATTGGATTTTATGGGTGCATTAATTGAATTGCATCACTTACGGTAGAGTGAGCGGGGAGAATATGGCAGAAGGTCAGAAAGAAGTTACACGTATTGATTTCTTTTCCTCAGATGGAAGGCTGAAAGATGCCCATGAAATTTATGTGGAAGTTTCTTTATTGGAAATAGTTTAATTGAATCAACGCTGCCATTCTTTCTGGTGTTTGTATTAAGCAACGTTAAGCAAGGGATACGGTAGCATTCTGAATCGTCCCAGTTGGCGTCAAGATAACCTCTTTGGTTATGCAATTGAAACACAAACAATATTTTAATGATTTTTTATTCAAAGATGAGAGCAAGGTTTCTCAGAAAATCTTTCGGCTTTATATTATATAAAATTGTTTATTTAGTAATCAGCCAGCAATCTTTCGGATATTAATCAGCAAGTTATATAATCAAAAATTCTAAATATCAGCGAACAGTTGTTCCACTTATCCTCCTAGATGAATATGCGTGAATTCCTGTGGAAATTTCTGTGGAAATTGCCGTGAAAATTCCAGTGAAAATTCCAGTGAAAATTCTAGTGAAAATTCCAGTGAAAATTCCAGTGGAAATTCTAGTGGAAAATCCAGTGAAAATTCTAGCGAAATTTCCAATGGAAATTCTAGGTGAAATTCCTGTAAAAATTTCTGAGGGGATTCCAGTAGAAATTCTAGTGAAACTTCCAGCGGAAAATCCAGTGGAAATTCCAGTGAAAATTCCAGTGGAAATTTCTGTGGAAATTTCAGTGGAAATACTAGTGGGGATCCGGTTGAAATTGCAGTGGAAATTCCTGCAGAAATTTCAGTGGAAAATCCAGTGAAAATTCTAGTGGAAAATCCAGTGGGAATTCCAGTGAAATTTCCAATGGAAATTCTAGGCGAAATTGCTGTAAAAATTTCTGTGGGGATTCCTGTGTGAATACCTGTCGATATTCACAGTAGAAATTCTAGTGGAAAATCCAGTGGAAATTCCAGCGAAATTTCCAATGGAAATTTGAGGCGAAATTGCTGTAAAAATATCTGTGTGGATGCCTGTATGAATTCCTGTGGGAATTCCGGTAGAAATTCTAGTTAAATTTCCAGTGGAAAATCCAGTGGAAAATCCAGTGGAAATTCCAGTAGAAATTTCAGTGGAAATTTCAGTGGATATTCTAGTGGGTGAACCGGAGGAAAATCCAGTGAGAATTCCAGTAAAATTTTTAGTGAAACTTCCTGTGGAAATTCCAGTGGAAATTCCAGTGGAAATTCTTATGAAAAATCCAGTGGAAACTCCAGTGAAATTTCCAATGGAAGTTCTAGGCAAAATTCCTCTAAAAATTTCTGTGGGGATTCCTGTGTGAATACCTGTCGATATTCCTGTAGAAATTCTAGTGGAAAATCCAGTGGAAATTCCAGCGAAATTTCCAATAGTAATTATAGGCGAAATTGCTTTAAAAATGTCTGTGTGGATGCTCTTATGAATTCCTGTGGAAATTCCAGTAGAAATTCTAGTGAAACTTCCAGTGGAGAATCCAGTGAAAATTCCAGTGGAAATTCCAGTAGAAATTTCAGTGGAAATTTCAGTGGAAATTTCAGTGAATATTCAAGTGGGAGATCCGGTGAAAATTTCAGTGGAAATTCCAGTGGAAATTTTGCCAGATATACCAGTGTAAATTCTAGGGGAAAATCCTGTGAAATTTTCTGTGATAATTCCTGTGGAAATGACGGTTGAAATTCCAGTAGAAAAAAAATCCAGAGTAAATATCAGTGAAAATTCCAGGGGAAATTCCAGTGGAAATTCTAGAAGAAATGCCACTGGAAATTCCAGTGAAATTTCCAGTGGAAATAGCAGTAAAATTTCCAGTGGAAATTCAAGAACAAATTCCTGTGAAAATTCCAGGGAAAATTCCTGTTGAAATTTCTGTGGAAATTCCTGTGGAAATTGAAGTGGAAAATTGAGTAAAAATCCAGTAGAAATCCAGTGGAAATTTCAGTGAAATTTCTAGTGCAAAATCTCCTGTGAAAATTCTTGTGGGAAATCCTGTGGAAATTCAGCTGGAAAATCCAGTGGGAATTTTAGTGGAAATTCCAGTGGAAGCTCCAATAAAATTTCCAGTGAAAATTTAAGGGTGAATTTTTGTGAAAATTTCAGGGAAAATTCCTGCAAAAATTTCTGTGAAATTCCTGTGTGAATTCCTGGGTGAATTCCTGTGTGAATTCCTGTAGAAATTTCTGTTGAATTCTTGTGCAAATTCCTGTGGATATTCCAGTGTTAATTCCAGTGGAAATTCCAGTGGAAATTCCAGTGGAAATTCAAGAGCAAATTCCTGTGGAACTTTCGGTGGAAATACCAGTGGAAATTTTGGTTGAAATTCCAGTGGAAATTTCAGTGGAAAATCTAGTGGTTTTTCCAGAGGAAATTCCAGTGGAAATTCCAGAGGAAATTCCAAAGGAAATTCCAGTGGAAATTTCAGAGGAAATTCCAGTGGGAACTCCAGTGAAAATTCTACAGGAAATTCCAGAGGAAATCCTAATGGAAATTCCAGAGGAAATTTCAGTGGAAATTCCAGAGGAACATCCAGATGAAATTCCAGTAGAAATTCCAGATGAAATTCCAGTGGAAATTAAAGATGAAATTTCAGTGGCAATTTCAGAGGAAATTTCAGTGGAAATTTTGGAAGAAATTCCAGTGGAAATTCCGGGGGAAATTCCAGTGGAAATTCCGGGGGAAATTCCAGTGGAAATTCAGGAGGAAATTCCAGTGGAAATTCAGGAGGAAATTCCAGTGGAAATTCCGGAGGAAATTCCAGTGGAAAAACTGGAGGAAATTCCAGAGGAAATTCCAGAGGAAATTCCAGTGGAAATTCCAGTGGAAATTACAGTGGAAATTCCATAGGGAATTCAAGAGGAAATTCCAGAGGAAATTTCAGTCTAAGTTCCGGTGGAAATTCCAGAGGAAATTCCAGTGGAAATTCCAGAGGAAAATCCATTGAAAATTACAGAGGAAATTCCAGTGAAAATTCCAGTGGAAATTCCAGAGCAAATTCCAGTGAAAATTCTAGAGGAAATTCCAGTGGAAATTCTAGAGGAAATTCCGGAGGAAATTCTAGTGAAAATTTAAGAGGAAATTCCAGTGGAAATTCAAGTGGAAATTCCAGTGGAAATTCCAGAGGAAATTTCAGTGGAAATTCCAGAGGAAATTTCAGTGGAACTTCCAGAGGAAATTTCAGTGGAACTTCCAGAGAAAATTTCGGTGGAAATTCCAGAGGAAATTCCAGCGGAAATTCCAGAGGAAATTCCAGAGTAAATTTCAGAGGAAATTCCAGAGGAAATTCCAGAGGAAATTCCAGAGGAAATTCCAGAGGAAATTCCCGAGGAAATTCCCGAGGAAATTCCAGAGGAAACTCCAGAGGAAATTCCAGAGGAAATTCCAGAGGAAATTCCAGAGGAAATTCCAGAGGAAATTCCAGAGGAAATTCCAGAGGAAATTCCAGAGGAAATTCCAGAGGAAATTCCAGAGGAAATTCCAGAGGAAATTCCAGAGGAAATTCCAGAGGAAATTCCAGAGGAAATTCCAGAGGAAATTCCAGAGGAAATTCCAGAGGAAATTCCAGAGGAAATTCCAGAGGAAATTCCAGAGGAAATTCCAGAGGAAATTCCAGAGGAAATTCCATAGGAAATTCCAGAGTAAATTCTACAGGAAATTCCAGAGGAAATCCTAATGGAAATTGCAGAGGAAATTCCAGTGGAAATTGCAGAGGAAATTCCAGTGGAAATTCCAGAGGAAATTCCAGTGGAAAAACTGGAGGAAATTCCAGAGGAAATTCCAGTGGAAATTCCAGAGGAAATTCCAGTGGAAATTCCATAGGGAATTCAAGAGGAAATTCCAGAGGAAATTTCAGTCTAAGTTCCGGAGGAAATTTCAGAGGAAATTCCAGTGGAAATTCCAGTGGAAATTCCAGAGGAAAATCCATTGAAAATTGCAGAGGAAATTCCAGTGGAAATTCCAGAGCAAATTCCAGTGAAAATTCTAGAGGAAGTTCCAGTGGAAATTCAAGAGGAAATTCCGGAGGAAATTCTAGTGAAAATTTAAGAGGAAATTCCAGTGGAAATTCAAGTGGAAATTCCAGAGGAAATTTTAGTGGAAATTCCAGAGGAAATTTCAGTGGAACTTCCAGAGGAAATTTCAGTGGAACTTCCAGAGAAAATTTCGGTGGAAATTCCAGAGGAAATTCCAGAGGAAATTCCAGCGGAAATTCCAGAGGAAGTTCCAGAGGAAATTCCAGAGATTCCAGAGGAAATTCCAGAGGAAATTCCAGAGGAAATTCCAGAGGAAATTCCAGAGGAAATTCCAGAGGAAATTCCAGAGGAAATTCCAGAGGAAATTCCAGAGGAAATTCCAGAGGAAATTCCAGAGGAAATTCCAGAGGAAATTCCAGAGGAAATTCCAGAGGAAATTCCAGAGGAAATTCCAGAGGAAATTCCAGAGGAAATTCCAGAGGAAATTCCAGAGGAAATTCCAGAGGAAATTCCAGAGGAAATTCCAGAGGAAATTCCAGAGGAAATTCCAGAGGAAATTCCAGAGGAAATTCCAGAGGAAATTCCAGAGGAAATTCCAGAGGAAATTCCAGAGGAAATTCCAGAGGAAATTCCAGAGGAAATTCCAGAGGAAATTCCAGAGGAAATTCCAGAGGAAATTCCAGAGGAAATTCCAGAGGAAATTCCAGAGGAAATTCCAGAGGAAATTCCAGAGGAAATTCCAGAGGAAATTCCAGAGGAAATTCCAGAGGAAATTCCAGAGGAAATTCAGGAAATTCCAGAGGAAATTCCAGAGGAAATTCCAGAGGAAATTCCAGAGGAAATTCCAGAGGAAATTCCAGAGGAAATTCCAGAGGAAATTTCCAGAGGAAATTCCAGAGGAAATTCCAGAGGAAATTCCAGAGGAAATTCCAGAGGAAATTCCAGAGGAAATTCCAGAGGAAATTCCAGAGGAAAATTCCAGAGGAAATTCCAGAGGAAATTCCAGAGGAAATTCCAGAGGAAATTCCAGAAGGAAATTCCAGAGGAAATCCAGAGGAATTCCGAGGAAATTCCAAGGAAATGAGGAATGGAAATGGAGATGGAAATGGAATGGAAATGGAATGGAAGGAATGGAATGGAAATGGAATGGAAATGGAATGGAAATGGAATGGAAATGGAATGGAAATGGAATGGAAATGGAATGGAAATGGAATGGAAATGGAATGGAAATGGAATGGAAATGGAATGGAAATGGAATGGAAATGGAATGGAAATGGAATGGAAATGGAATGGAAATGGAATGGAAATGGAATGGAAATGGAATGGAAATGGAATGGAAATGGAATGGAAATGGAATGGAAATGGAATGGAAATGGAATGGAAATGGAATGGAAATGGAATGGAAATGGAATGGAAATGGAATGGAAATGGAATGGAAATGGAATGGAAATGGAATGGAAATGGAATGGAAATGGAATGGAAATGGAATGGAAATGGAATGGAAATGGAATGGAAATGGAATGGAAATGGAATGGAAATGGAATGGAAATGGAATGGAAATGGAATGGAAATGGAATGGAAATGGAATGGAAATGGAATGGAAATGGAATGGAAATGGAATGGAAATGGAATGGAAATGGAATGGAAATGGAATGGAAATGGAATGGAAATGGAATGGAAATGGAATGGAAATGGAATGGAAATGGAATGGAAATGGAATGGAAATGGAATGGAAATGGAATGGAAATGGAATGGAAATGGAATGGAAATGGAATGGAAATGGAATGGAAATGGAATGGAAATGGAATGGAAATGGAATGGAAATGGAATGGAAATGGAATGGAAATGGAATGGAAATGGAATGGAAATGGAATGGAAATGGAATGGAAATGGAATGGAAATGGAATGGAAATGGAATGGAAATGGAATGGAAATGGAATGGAAATGGAATGGAAATGGAATGGAAATGGAATGGAAATGGAATGGAAATGGAATGGAAATGGAATGGAAATGGAATGGAAATGGAATGGAAATGGAATGGAAATGGAATGGAAATGGAATGGAAATGGAATGGAAATGGAATGGAAATGGAATGGAAATGGAATGGAAATGGAATGGAAATGGAATGGAAATGGAATGGAAATGGAATGGAAATGGAATGGAAATGGAATGGAAATGGAATGGAAATGGAATGGAAATGGAATGGAAATGGAATGGAAATGGAATGGAAATGGAATGGAAATGGAATGGAAATGGAATGGAAATGGAATGGAAATGGAATGGAAATGAATGGAAATGGAATGGAAATGGAATGGAAATGGAATGGAAATGGAATGGAAATGGAATGGAAATGGAATGGAAATGGAATGGAAATGGAATGGAAATGGAATGGAAATGGAATGGAAATGGAATGGAAATGGAATGGAAATGGAATGGAAATGGAATGGAAATGGAATGGAAATGGAATGGAAATGGAATGGAAATGGAATGGAAATGGAATGGAAATGGAATGGAAATGGAATGGAAATGGAATGGAAATGGAATGGAAATGGAATGGAAATGGAATGGAAATGGAATGGAAATGGAATGGAAATGGAATGGAAATGGAATGGAAATGGAATGGAAATGGAATGGAAATGGAATGGAAATGGAATGGAAATGGAATGGAAATGGAATGGAAATGGAATGGAAATGGAATGGAAATGGAATGGAAATGGAATGGAAATGGAATGGAAATGGAATGGAAATGGAATGGAAATGGAATGGAAATGGAATGGAAATGGAATGGAATGGAATGTGGAACGACATTGAATTATTCAATAAATTTTGCTCTCCACAAAACTTCCAATGACAAAATTGAATCAATGGATCTTTGAAAGGTACCAAAATGATGACATATAAAAGATCGAACGAACAAAAATCTATACGAGATGTTACCTTAGTGCATACTTTCGTTGTAGAAAACAAGGCAAGAACTATTTGATGCGATCAATCTTACTAAAAATTACCATCGATTATCCATACTGCTCAATCGCTTTCCGAGATGGGTCTTCAAACCGGTGTTAAATTGAAAATAAATATTGATGCTATTGGCATTCACCAAATGCTTGGAAACTGCTATGCAGGACCTACACTAAACGAACACTCCATACTACTGCCAAGGGAAGAAAACAAAAAAGCAGTAAAACCACCCGAGAACCTTTTGCCATCGAGCTTCCAATGCACCTGCTGTCGAGCTCCTGATATAGAGAGCGAAAGAACTGAACACGGGATAAAAACTTTGCCCAGGGAGAGTCCACATATGCGAGTGTCTACATTTGCCAGCACAGTTTCTTACTTTATTCAAATCAACCGTCCCGAAGCACTTAACCGAGGACGATCTCCGAAGAAAGCAAAGTGACTTTATCTCTCGCCATACCGAACCGCAAAGCAACATCGTCATAAATCACGTTCTCCGGATAAACGAGATAAAAGTTTGTTTCTTAAAGATGGTGGGAAATCTTTCTGGGGAAAAGTTTTACTTTTACACTCCCCCGTGATGGCAGCGGTGAAGATTGCGGGACTGGGACTTAGTAAGGGACTGGAACTGCGTTGCTTAACCGCACGCAGTGGTCGCAATTTTTACAAATGATGGTCAAATCTTACTCAAAACGTTCAAAAAGCCTAATTCATTGACGAAATATGGTTTTTGAAGGTATGGAAATCAACACTGAAGCAAAAAATCCATAAAGGCATGTTTCGTTATACAAATTAAAAGCAACATTTTAGTGAAAGAATTTGCAAATTTAATTTTTAGCTCTTAGTCACCTTAGAGCCACTATGCCACGTGGCCAACCAAAGCCCCTGCTGTTGATGTAGTTATTGTCTTAACTTTGCACGACCTCCGCAAAACGGAAAAGTTTTACACACTCGGCGAACATGCCTAATCGAAGTGCCATCATGCTTGCGAAGTGGCCTTTTACTTGCGCCAATCGCGCACACACACACCCAACAGAGTGGCAGTTTTATTATCTGGCCGTAAAAATAATCGTTCCCGGGGACAATATGGATCGAAGAGTGATAGCAGACTTTGGCAAAGCGGTTTACAGCAGCTTGCCAGACCGCACGTGACGATCTGCCCGGGGGGAAGCGTGGGAAGTGCTGGAAATTTATAGGGATGCTGTTTTTTTCTTTTTATTTGACAACTGTGATTATCCAGGTAAGTTTTCTTAAGAGTTTTTGGAACTTTTAGGAATAGAAAGGGGCTTCGGTGGGTAATTGGATCATAAATTTGTAATCTCGGTAAAAGTTCGCAAATTCAGGTGATTAGAAAACAAATATATTGTGGAGGAGAATGCTATAATATTCAAAACTTAAAAAAATGCTGGTATTTTTAGTTTTATTTAGGATTATTAAAATCATCATGAAAAATCGATGCACTAACAAAGACGTCAATAATCGATTTTGTTCGTCATATAAATTTTGTAATTAAACGGCACATTCCTCCTTGCCATTGTCATATATTTCCGTTCCATTGCAATTTTAATGTCATTTATAAGCAATTTTACTCCACCCCCCGCGTAGTGCAACGTAAACAATGGGGCCATCCACCGCTGCCGGCACGATTTTTCACTATGGCAGATCGGAATTTTGTTTCGTTGTTGACGGATGCAAAACAACGAATGGCATGAAATGAAATAAGGGCGGATCTGATATTTTCGTCTGCCAATGGATATAAATTTAATAAAATCATCAAGTTTAAGCACCAAATGAACTTAAGAGCGCACCAATTCGTTCGGTGAAAAGATTAAATCTGGACAAACATTTCAAAAGGGCACATCGACATTGGTAAACATTGGCTTTGCAAGACGCTGTTGAGCCCAAAAAAGGTCCCCTAGCAAACTGCCACGAACACCAACGCACAATCAATCTTACACAAGTCGATTTCCTCAGAATAAAAACGTATCGATATTTGTTTGACGTCATTGAGCTTTCGGTCAACGGCAGGCCAACAAGGAAGTGGTTGTTTTGCAGCAATTCTGTTTATATTTGGATTCTCATAGCAAACAAAAGCAATGTTGTGACAGTTCTCACAGCAAACAAAGAAAATTTTGTCAACATTGCACTACTACGCAGGCAACTGGATTGATCTATTCAACTCGATCACACTCACCAATACCACTATCAGGAAGAGCTAACACCAATCTTTCTGGTAGCGGTGTTAGTTTGCATGGGCGGGCTCAAAAGGGCTCCTCTTGAGCCCCTTTCAAATGTTTGTCCAGAAATGTCCTGTAGAGCTTTATTTTGCGGGAAAGTAATCCATGAGAAATTACTAACAATACAGCCTAACTGATTTTGTGGATCGCTTTTCTGCTCTCAAAAGAAATATTGTGGGCCTCGTGGCCGTGCGGTTAGTGTTGTCAGGCATTTAGGCGCATCGTGTCATGGGGTATGGGTTCGATTCCCGCTTCAGCCATTGAAAATTTCCGTCAGGAATGTTTCTCGGCTGTGCCACTGGAGCATGCTTGTCCGTTGTCTAGTATTAAGTTATCAAGTCAAAAAGTGATATTTTTTTTATTTGCAGATTTTTTTTCTATGCGGCTTTGAACTCTTTTTCTCATACTCACCAACAGAGGTCTAAGTGTCAATCAAATAAGCCTATGAACTAATGTACGATGACGTCACGCTGCAACTTCCAGCGAGAGGAAAACCTTTACTGCACACAGAAAAATGTATAAAAATGTATGCATACAGAAAAAATAACGATTTCGTCGCACATTCATCCACGAACATTCGTGTTGGTGCGGATGTCATTTTATGTAAACATATTTAGATCGAAAAAAAAACGACAAGAAAAAAAGACCGTGGATAAGTCCATTGGATGAACTATCCAGCTTTTTAAAAGCGGTAATGGCCGCCAAAAGTTAGCTCACTTTCTGGTAGGGATCCAACACATTGACATTTGGTTTGGGTCCGGTCAATTGACTTGTCCACCGGGTTGATAAATTCACTCGGTCCAATAATTTTGATACTTTAGCGGGTCACGCTTCTCAATAGTTGTTTCTGCGCTCGTGTACATACATGTTACATGTCACCAACACTACCTAAAAATTGCTAGTGGAAAATATAAACAAAGATCAGCTGTTCCCAGCAAAATCAAACAGCAGTATTTTCCACCAGCAAATTTGCGCATGTGTTCGTGACACCGCTCGGCAAGAGCTCAATGCTCCCCACGTGTTTCGGTCAAGTGTCAAAATTCACGCACTGAGTAAATTTGGTGCACCGGTGGATAAGTCCATACCAAGCGACCCATGTGAAACGTCAGATCACTGGATCCCTTTTTTATAAAAGTGGACTAATTTTTGGTGATATTAGCGCTCGTATAAAGCTGGATAGTTCATCCAATAAGTTTATCTGATTGAAACTTAGATATCTGGGGGTGAGTGTGAGAAAAAAGAGTGTTCAAAACCACAAAAGAAAATGTTCTGCGAGTCAAAAGCTGGATATGATCTCAGATTGATTTCAAGCTTATCCAGATTTTTAAAAGCGCTAATGGCTGCCGCAAGTAGGCACGCTTTCTAGTAGGGATCGGTCGATTTGACGTTTGGCTTGAGTCGTTTTATATTGAGCGGACCCAAGTCAAACGTCAAATCGACCAATCCCTACCAGAAAGCGAGCCTGTTGTCGGCAGCCATTAGCGCTCGTAAAAAACTGGATCACTACAGTAAATTTTCCATAAATAAATAATCCTCGTAAATATCTAAGGGATGATTCAAATATTACGTACCGAAGAAATTTACCAATTTTAATTCCCTCCCTCCCTGGAGTAACAGATTTTGCATGGAAGATTTCAATTTATTGTATGGACCGTTACACCACAGACAAACAGACGTAACACTTAGAACAAATCTCGATCAAAATCATAGTCACGAGGACATGTACGCCCAATGCTAAATCAGTGTGTTTGGCCGACAGGCCAACAGATGGCGGTAATGTGTAAACGTCAAAAGCGAACAAAAACGATGCGAGCGCTGCAGGTGGCGGATTGGCCACCTACCATATTTTTGAATCGACTGTTGAAAAGGTGGTCGATGCACAATGATGAGAGTGTGACGTCTGTTTGTCTGTGGTTACACTACAAAAGACCCCTTCCCTCCCCCTGTTGTGTAACGTAATATTTGAACGTTCCCTAACAAACTAATCTTGGTTTGAATTGCCAAGTGGTCAAAAAATAATTCCGTCAACATAGGATCGGTTATTATAAGCAACTTTACAGCATGCGGACCACATCACACCACTATCCAAAACTCGCTCGTGGGCCATACAAAATCTTCCCGATGGCCGTACAAATCCTTTCAGAGAATCGTAATTTGATGATCACTCGTTTATAATGATATTCCAAATGCCAAACAAAAATTGCAAAACTTTTTTTTATGTCCATCAGCATAATTCTAGTTCACGCCCTATTTTGAGCACACTCCACGATTTCATTGAGTTTGACCGTGGTACTGATCAACATTTTTCGGTACACTGACGTTGTACTGCAGCTGTCATGATGCTCCCGGGTTGATTCTACTACTATTATATTACCGTTTTGTTGCCAACCCATTGCCTTATATTTACTGTAGGAGTTTGAAGTAGGCAATACAATCATTAGAGCGGTCATAGTAGGCTTTTGAGGATCATTTCGATGTATGACAGTCATTAATCCTCGAGACGCCAAATAAATAAGATCGATCTATCAGAAGCTCTCTGTATTTTGTACTTCAATTCAGAAGTGGGATCATGATTCTACGCGACATTCCAAGACGAAGAGCTGGTGCTGCCAGAAACATAAACGTTAGTGGAGCAGGAGACGGAACGCGACCCGAAACCAGTTCAATGGTTGTTGGAGAACGCGGAGATGTAACGGTTGGTGTTAGAAGCGACATGGATCAGAATGAAGCTAGGAACAATACTGGATTGCAGCAGATCGAGGGGACGGGGATTCAAAACAGCTTTCAAATGTTCTTACACCTTGAGGACGTTCGTAGCCTGAATCCTGATTCGTTCCTGGGAATGTTACAGTGGAAAAATGGTTAAGAAAAATCGACAATTTGAAAAAAGTTTATAACTGGGAAGAACAGATAGCTCTTCACTACGCAACAATGCGGTTGGGTACGGTACCTAAGATTTGGTTTGAAGCCGTTGAAGAAGTCGTGTGCGGTAGGAATGATTTCAAACAAAGAATGGTTACCACTAGAGTTTCCAAATGTCCCGGGATTTGATTTCCCGGGAAACGGGAAATAAAATTACCATTTCCCGGGAAATCCCGGGATCCCGGGAAATCCCGGGATCCCGGGAAATTCTAAATAGCGTGAAAATGAAGCAAATTTGGTGGAATTTTCTTTTTCAAATTATTCGTATTTCGTGTAGGGTCGGTGTTCCCTTAGTAATCAGTCCCCTATAGTCGCACTAGTAGCTTTTTGCAGCTGTTTTGCTATAAATCGTTGCAAAATATTTTATTACATGAAGCTCAGGAACAATTCATTTAAGTACCACTGATACACAGCTCGATCTTGTTAAAAAAAATTATAGAAATATTGTTTTGCTTATAATTTAAGCTCCCTTGCATAGTACCCCTATAGTAGCACTACTAACAGACACTATTTTTTCATAAAACAAAATAATTAAATAAATTAGGATGTTTTGATATCAATTAAAAGGTTTTGATCCATACTTTAAAAGAAGAATATTAAAGTTTTGTAAAAAATATGGTTTTGATTTGTATTTTGCTTTGTATTATAAGCACATACAGTACAGTAGCACAAGTGCCAATAAATACAAAAAATGAGTTTTCCTATTTTTTTTTTCACAAGACCGAGATAAAAAGATTTCAAATGACGTAAAAAAAATGCCCCTGACTTTGTGAGTAATTTATTCATGTTTCTCTCAAAAAAGTTAACTTCATTTCAAACGCTAGGCTTCAAAACAACGAAGTTTATAGCATTGAGAAAAAGTTCACGTGGAGTTTATTCTTGATAAATCGTATGAAATTTAGAAAGAAATCCAACTAGAGTTTTTATATCAAAAATTGTAGCTGTTACATCCAGGAAAAAGAAAATCATTTCCCGGGAAACGGGAATCCCGGGAAATCTCAATTCCCGGGAATGAAAACTCTAGTTACTACCATCTACTAATTGATGAAAGCTTTCAAAAATATATAGCATTCGTGTGTCATTTGGGTCAATTTGAATATAAGAGAGTACCTTTTGGCCTTTGTAAAGCACCTTCAGCTTTTAGTAATACAATTTTCAAAGACCTCATTAAAAAAGGTGTGATAAGAATTTACATTGATGACATTATCATAGCAACCGAAACAATTGAAGAACATTTAACAGTAATCAAACAGGTTTTTGCAACTTAAGTTGAAAATCATTTACAATTGCAATTAGCAAAATGTAAATTTTTAAAATGTAATGTTGAATATCTTGGTTACAATGTCAATTCTGAAGGAATAAGTTCATGTTAAAAACATGTAGAATGCATAAAAAACTTTACGATTCCTAAGAATATTCTTGACGTACACATTTTCATTTATTTAGTTAACATCTACACAGATAACAATGAATCAACAATTTCACGCCACAATACTCGGTTCGTGGCCGCATCTCTCCATCCTCGGTTCTGCCCCACGCTCGACAAATCGATACGCACTTGATCCGCCCATCTAGCTCGCTGCGCTCCACGCCTTCTTGTACCAACCGGATCCAAAGCGAACACCATATTTGCAGGGTTGCTGTCCGGCATTCTTGCAACATGCCCTCCCCATCGTATCATATATCGTATATTCACCACCAGTCCAAATTTTCCTGCCTCGCGTTTCAGGCGGGTGTACAGGTCTGCCACCTTTTCAAATGTTCGGCCGACGATGTCCATATCATCCGCGAAGCAAACAAATTGACTGGATCTCGTAAAAATCGTACCCCGGCTCTCCGCATAACACCTTCTAGCGCAATATTGAACAACAGGCACGAAAGTCCATCACCTTGTCGTAGTCCCCGGTGGGATCCAAACGAACTGGAGTGTTCGCCTGAAACCTTCACACAATTTTGCACACCTTCCATCGTCGCTCTTATCAGTCTCGTGAGCTTCCCGGGAAAGCTGCTCTCGTTCATGATTTTCCATAGCTCTACGTACTGTCGTATGCCGCCTTGAAATCGATGAAAAGGTGATGCGTTGGGACCTGGTATTCACGACATTTTTGGATGATTTGCCGTACAGTAAAGATCTGGTCCGTTGTCGATCGGCCGTCAACAAAGCCGGCTTGATAAATTCTCACGAACTCGTTTACTACAGGTGACAGACGACGGAGGATGATCTTATCTTTGTAGGCCGATTTTGGAATGGTGATCGCTCGAAAGCTCTCACAATCTAACTTATCACCTTTCTTGTAGATGCGGTATATTTCCCCTTCCTTCCACTCTTCCGGTAGCTGTTCTGTTTCCCAGATTGTACCTATCAGTCGGTGCAAACAAATGGCCAGCCTCTCCGGACCCATCTTTATGAGTTCAGCTCCGATACCATCCTTACCAGCAGCTTTATTGTTCTTGAGCTGGTGAATGATATCCTTAACCTCCCTCAAAGTGGGGGCTGGTTGGTTTCCATCTTCCGCAGTACTGACGAAGGCATTTCCTCCGTTGTCCCGTCTTTCATTGCCTGTGCTCTCAACGCAATTCAGGTGCTCGTCGAAGTGCTGCTTCCACCTTTCGATCACCTCACGCTCGTCCGTCAGAATGCTCCCATCCTTATCCCTGCACATCTCAGCTCGCGGCACGAAGCCGTTGCGGGATGCGTTGAGCTTCTGATAGAACCTACGCGTTTCCTGAGACCGGCACAGCTGTTCCATCTCCTCGCACTCCGTCTCCTCCAGGCGGCGTTTTTTCTCCCGAAAGAGGCGGGTCTGCTGTTGCCGTTTCTGTTTATAGCGTTCCACGTTCTGCCGGGTCCCTTGCTGTAGCATGACTGCCCGCACTACATTCTTCTCCTCCAAAACCTCCTGGCACTCCTCGTCGAACCAATCGTTCCGTCGACTCCGTCCCACGTACCCGACGTTGCTCTCAGCTGCAGCGTTGATGGCTGCTTTTAGTGCTCTCCAGCAGTCCTCAAGAGGGGCTTCGTCCAGCTCACCCTCTTCCGGTAATGCAGCCTCGAGGTACTGCGCGTATGCCGCTGCGACATCCGGTTGCTTGAGCCGCTCTAGGTCATATCAGGGCGGCCGTCGGTACCGTACGTTGTTAACGACGGAGAGTTTTGGGCGCAGTTTGACCATCATCAGATAGTGGTCAGAGTCGATGTTAGCGCCACGATAGGTCCTGACGTCGATAATGTCGGAAAAGTGCCGACCATCAATCAGAACGTGGTCGATTTGCGATTCTGTCTGCTGTGGTGATCTCCAGGTGTATCGGTATGGAGGGCTGTGCTGGAAGTAGGTGCTACGAATGGCCATATTCTTGGAGGCGGCAAAATCAATTAGTCGTAGGCCGTTTTCGTTCGTCAGCTGGTGGGCGCTGAACAACATTTTAGTAAATTTCTACAACGGAATCTCCAGAAATATCAACAAGAATTCATCAAAAATATCCTGCAGGGGCTGCATTTTTCAAGGATTTCTGGAACATTGCTCACTAGCATCATAAAATGGTTAGAATTTTGAAATATCTGCAAAACACAAATTTCACGCTTACTAGCGTCACATGTTGGCAAATCATCGAATATAAATAAAGATAGCTCTTGACTAACTGAATAACTTTGATGAAGACGAAAGGCTCCTGGAAAATTTGCAATACAAAAGTGTCATGCACTCATAATCTTCTAAACAATTTTATCGAAGATGTTATTTCCATATTCAATCTGGATCGCGAGGTATTTCATGATGGAAATGAAGAACCAAGGGTGTAATACAAACTTCAAACACGTGACTACTTGCGTTACAAAAAATCACGCGACAGACGAAAGAATGAGACATGACTGATATTCGAGATTGATAATTTGAATGTGATGCTGTTCCACCCTAACGTCTACTATTGGATTAAAGACATTGTTTCGGTATAAGCAATTGGTCGACTCGATTTCTATAATAGATCCATTTCGTAAAAGCTGCTCTCTTCTCCTTAGTAACAACCGTTGATCGAAATCAACATAATTATTTCCACGTGCACAAAGTTTCCCTCCGAAGTCATCTATCATTTCAGTTTTTCCGTCCAACATCGATCATATCCATTTGTGAATCAACCGTCAAAACATCCATCAAGCAATGAACCGTAGCTCTGCACTAAACAGCACTTCGAAAGCTCTCTCGCGGGTCCCGACCTCACAAAACCATCGTTTAGAGAGAAGATTTCTAAACGGCCATTATGTAAAATCGGACACCGAAACGATGCGAATTATATTAATTACTAGCATCCACTCAACTAATGGTGAGTTTACGGACGATGTTTCCAAAGCGACAGACCTCACTCTCGGGGGAACCGAACATACCGAAAACTTTAACTTCATTCATGCTGACTGAACAACTCGCCCACTACCCGCCGTCAGAGGGGTGCTACTTCACAAGTTTAAATTGCTTCCTGGTAGCCATCATCAATTCCATGCAGCGGCCCTCGATGCGGAGCCCGAGCAGAAGAAAATTGATGCTGAATATGAATCTAAGGTATTCCACACCAGATAATCTTAAAAACTTGAATAAGGTATTGAAGAATTCTACAGAAGAGGTAAAATATTTCAAATAATACGCCATGCATATTCTACAAAAACCAAATTAATAATTGCATCAGATATTTCAGTACTTAAAAACCACATGATGAATTTTCATATGTAAGTGACTTTTTCATGAATAGTATAACATCTCAAGCAGTTCTTAAAAGATTTGCAAGCCCTCCATACCCTACTCAGGTATGGTATAGAATACCTTAGCTTAGTATTTTCTAGCAATTTTCTTCTGCTCGGGTACACTGGCAGTGTATATGTCCGGCGTGGCTTCCGTTTCGGGTTCTATCAACTCCCGGAAAGTGCACAATGCCGTCAATGTGTAGGTGATGGCAGTTACCGAACATGGAATCCAGCAGGTTCCGAGGTCAACCCTTCCTCATCAAGGAAAGTTTTAATTAAATGACTTAATTCAAAGAAAGTTGTTTTCCCACGACTTTCGTCGGAGGCTCCAAGTTTGGAGAACGGCTCTCAACAGCAGCAGTTGCATAATGTAGAGTTGCAATTCTTTTCGGTCGCTGGATTCAATGGACGAGTGAGGGAAACGGGGAAAAGGCTCTGAAACATTTGCTTAAATGTTTAAAAGAGGGGGGAACTTGATAATCATTTAAAAAATATATTTGGAATCCTCTGCAGAGCTTTCTTCCT
This sequence comes from Aedes aegypti, assembly GCF_002204515.2. NCBI lineage: Eukaryota > Metazoa > Arthropoda > Insecta > Diptera > Culicidae > Aedes > Aedes aegypti. Next base: position 351,691,223 of record NC_035109.1, on the reverse strand, counting down.
GGTATTTCAACAACTGATCCATATTGGAACAGCATTCAACATGCCTCATCACGACAAGAATAGAAGAAATATCCAAACATTCTGGAGAGACGTCCTTTCTTCCATGTTTGCCACGTTTAGTGACAGTTTTATTACCCAAATTTTGGAAGGAAGTTTAGAGAACCCTTCAATTATTCGTGGTAGCAACCATATTCATTGAATATATAAAAGTGACCTTCTAACAGGGTTCCTCCCAAGAAGATATCCACAGCACAAGAGTACAATGCGCACTGTGAACTAAATAATATTGTTGATTAAAACTTAGCAGATATGTTTAATCCGGCTATCGTTTACCATAAAAAAGCATCTGCTCTACAACCTTCATGCCTCTTCGTACGTTTAAAAGATCATCATAGTACGACCCCTACAAAAAAAACTCGCCAGTCATTCCCCGTTTCTTGGAAGAAGCCCGATAGCGCGATTTTACGTTGGTCCATTTACCGAAAATGAGCCCAAATTAATTAATGGAAAACAGCAATTAGAGTCGCACCACGGTGTAAACGCACAGATGGGGCGATGATTGTCAACCGAGTCCTCCCAACAATTTCCATTTTGCCCCGAATGAAAGGTCAACCTCGATTCGTTTATGCGCTCCGTTTGATGGAGTAATTTATCTCCCGTTGCTGGGTTCGTTTCAGAAGAAAAACCGAACGATCTTTCCGTGTACTGAAAGATTTAATTAGCCCCGGAAAAAAGAATGGAAAATGTGACTCGATGACTATCGCAAAATTTTGAGAGCCCTGTTCACCTGGTATCTTTGCACCGGGAAATTTCCTTCATGTCCCGACTCGAACCGGAGATTATTTATCTAATTAAATGTTTCCCAGGAGATTGTCCGGCCCGGTCCCGGTGTTTTGTTGTACGACAATCGAAATGCGACATCATGCTTTCTTACCCTTGCCTTGTGCGACCGTTGGTTGAGAATGGCAGGTCCAAATTGTGGTTGCGGTCAGCAGAGTAGTTGGGAATTCTGTGGAAATGAGAAATGAAGAAAATAATACGTTTCATGTAGTTATGCTATCAATTGGGGTTTCGGAATAACTAAAGTTATATTTAAAATGAAATTGATTTGTGGTTTAAGCTAATTTAAGCATGATAAACACCAGCCACGTCATTTAAGGAATGTTATGGAACAAATTTCATATTTCACCCAAGTATTCTAGAAAGTTCAGGAAATTTTACGTTCACTGTCAAATTTTCAGCGATGTATGTTTTTTAGTTTTAGAGATATATTTTTTGAAAATAAAAAATCTGTCATTTTTCATCGGCACACACTGCATATTGGTCCCAAAGCCATATCTAGGAAGACAAAAATGATTGCGCCTAAACCGTCCATTTTAGATACATGGTGTCTTCGGCAAAGTTTCTCCATATTTTTCAGACATTTTTTTCAGAGTTGTGAAATAAGGGTGGCCCACATGGTTTACGAGATCAGTACATAAACTTTTTTGCTGACGCATTTAGGACTATATAATGTTCTACAATATTTTAGAACAACCGATTTGGAGCAACTTTGCCGAAGAACCCAAATTTCTATCTCTTATGGTTCGCGAGTTATGATTTTTTTTTAACAAAAAAGTTCTCGGAACAAAGTTTTTGCGAGAAATTATGGTATAAAAGTTATCAAGAAAAAACTGATTTTTCAGTACCACCCTAACTGTTTTGTTAACAAAATCACGAAAAAAATTTTCAGGTAAAAAAACATTTTTTTGTAAAATTTTGTATTTTTCCTATCTTTAGCTTTCAGTTCGTCCAAAAAGATTGAAAATCGGTCGAATGGTTCAAATGTTGTAATATTTCTTAAATAAAAATTTTGCAAAATCGTGATTTTTCTGGTCACTCTATTTCGGAAATGGTCACCCTAATCAAAAAATCCAAAAATACGTGTATCCTTATTTAGAACAAGGAACAAAATAGCAAATTTTCACGGAGTTCGGTGACCCACTAGATCGTTTTTTCATGGAATGGCTGAATGAGCACTTCCACAGTTTTTAACTGAGAGCTTTCTTTGCCAAATTTGCCATTTTTGCATTCGTATATCGTGTGGCAGGTACGATTATACTATATGCCCAGGTAAGTCAAGGAAATTTTCATTTCCATTTCCATTCCAAGATCCTAGACCGACCGGGAATCAAACCCAGATATTTTCAGCATGGCTTTGCTTTGTAGCCGCGAACTCTAACCACTCGTATATGGATGGCCCCGAAACATCACAACATCGAATAAGATGCCATATGTTGTAATCATATTCTTATAGTCAGTGACGAAAGTTGTTGTTTTTCCATTTGCAATGCCTATTTTAATAGCACTGTATCTCAGCTTCTGGTAGTCCAAGATGACCTAAAATTTTAACGACGAATTAAAAATAGCCTGCAGTTTTGTCTGTACGGAGTTCATTACTATGCATTACATTTTCAAACAATTTCAAATTTATGCAAAAGAATCTATATACAGGGTGTTTGGTTCCATGTTTTTAATAATTTGAGGGTAGATAGGTCTCCATGAGATATGAAAAAGTGCCCATGGAACATAGGGTCGCAAATCACTGCTAAGTGAGTTATTCACGATTTTAAGATTTTCAACTTGTTCATCTTTGGAACCTCATATCTAATTAACTATGCGTCATACATTAAATCTCAGCGCATGAATCGAAAGCTTATGATCTAATCTATCTTAGTTTCTTGGACGTGATTTTTGTAGAAAATGATTCAAAGGCTCAAATTATGAAAAGTTTGCAAAAAGTGACGGAAAAATCAGCATTTTTCGGCGTATTTTTATGAATTTTATTAAAATTATCGTAATTAATGTTAAAAAAGTTCTTCTACAAAATATGCATTAACTTGTTAGCTACCAAAGTGTCTTTGAGAGCAAAAGTGTATCTCTTGTAGATTCGTCACAATATCATGTTGAAAGTTGTGCTTCAAAGAGCAAAAGAATCAAAAAAAATATCGGCTGATAACTCTATTCGTTCGTCCGTTCGTGTGTTGATGCCTCCGCGTGTGGATGAAGTGCTCGGAAACGACAGATGTCGGTCGTGCCGAAGCGAAGGGGAAATGAAATCGCTTCGCAACATGCGCCATTTGTTTCTTCTCTTTGCGGCGTTTGGTTTGCAAACAGTCGTATAAATAGATTTAGTGCGGTCGCCGCACGACCACCGCAGTAGCGAAAGTGTGTTCATAAAGACTGATCCTTTTAAATTCCTCGCACTAGTAGCTGAGCTACGGTGCAGAGCAGATGGGGGGTGCGCTTGCGCGTGTAGCGAGGACTCAATTTATGCATTTCTCGCCTATGACGTGGAAGTTTTGATGCATTTTGAAGGGTTTTAGGTCGTCTATTGATTACATAGAGGTGGACAAGGGAGAGTAGAATTTATGACGTGCCATTCACGCCGTTGTAAAAGTACAACACTACCAAGTAAACCTGGCCCGTGATACACAGCACGAGCGAGGTGAATTTTTAGGTTCAATAAAGTAATTTAGGTATCGCACTAATGCTCAGCGTGAACTGTTGGAGCAGCAGGATGAAATATCTCACAAAATTAGTGACCGTCTATCCTATAACAGCTTGGTTTTCTGTATAAGGTTGCTTACAAATTATGTTCAATTGATCAATAATCTCTCAGTTGACTATTTTTATAAAATTAAATAATAGACCTACATGTAATATTTCATATAATTTGCAGTGTCGTATCCAGAAAATTGCTCAGGGGAGACGAACGACGCAAAAACGTGGATATTTTTACAAAAATTGGGATGGCTTAAGACGGTTCAACCACATCATTTTGTTTTTCTTTTATCCAGCAAAATAATAGAAAAACTGCATAAAGTTAAGAATTTCTTTTGAAATTGAGACTTTGGCAGTTTAATAGGTTCTTTGTGCAGTCACAACAATTAAAAGTCACAATTTGTAGATCAGTACTTTTCTTAAAAAAAAGCCTTAAGCCTTGCAATGTTTGTAATACGAAATCAAATATTTTGAAAAAAAAAAAAATCAAATAAATCATAAATTCCAACATTTTTACTTCATTATTGAAACAATTCATGATAGATTGAACGAAAACGACACAATTTCATCAAGCAGGTTGATGCGGTTCTTGTACTAGAATAATAAAATATAAATAAACCTTTTGTTATGCTCTAAATCAAATAGTAATAAGATCAGTATCCAAATATTTGTAGTTCAAAATTTCATTTTTTTTTCTCTCTCTCTGTTTAGTTACTGAGTCTTATTTTTTTAAATTTGAATTAAAAACCAACAGAAGTGTTAATTTTGAACGATAACATTTGAAATATTTGCAGTTTGCTCTAATAGATGGAAAATTAGGAATCAAATTGAATATAATTTAACAATTAAATGTATTAAAATAAACTTAAAACAGTCTCAGTCACAATTAGAAATTGAAGCTCTTTCCAAACTTTAGTCAAGTTTTAATCATCAAGTTAACTGTAACTCTAGCGATGGCAAAATCATTTGAAATTTGACTCATGGAACATATTCAAGGCATAAATGTGTATGATTTTACACGAATTAAATTTAAAAAAAAAATACCTGCTGGAAACCCACCAAATATGAGAATATGTCATTTTTCAAACAAAACTAGTTTCATGTTATTTAAAGCTCCCACAGCAATTTACGGATGCTAATGGTCGTCACTATGACAAGCCTGTAAAATTTCGTGAAGAGAAATATCCTTCATCATTTTAGTAACAGAACCTCCGAATTGTCAACCCTCCAGGAGGGCGAAAATGTAAACACGACACGTAGCAAAAAAATTTTTGGGATGAACAATATTTCATTAATAGTATGTCTCACTATCAAGAACTTTGGTGATCACTAAAGCCTCTCACTAATTTGAATTTCAAATCCAAATGTTTAATTTTAAAAATAAAATTCAATTCACATATTCCAAACTGAATAAGCCAAACATGCTTTTAAGAGCATTTTTCGTATTTCAAGTAGTTTCACACCAAAATCTTACTCCAAAATCCACTAAGGTGGAGAGGGAGGGAGGGTTGACCCTCAAACACACCCCCTCCCACTGATCACTTGTTTTTGTTTTGTAGACAATATGATCTTAATTTTCTTTCTGGTGTTATGTCCCAACTGAGACAGAGCCCTGAGCAAAGTCCACGAGACCCCTCCCAGCTCTGAAATTCTTTGGAAATGAGCATGTAGCTTAAGGACAGCCGTAAAAGCACTGCAATATTAAATAAATGAAAAAAACTCTAGTGGAATTAAATGGTATAGTACTACATTCGGGTTTTCTTTTAATTATAGGTATTCCACTAAACAGCTCGAAGATTTATTACACAATATTCTTAATTTTTCTCATGATCTCAATTAAATGCTTTTCACACAAAACAAAAGCATGATTACTGCATCCAGATGAAAATATTAATTAAGAAAATTTTCAAGAATCTATCTTGCAATTTCCAAGTTGTTCCAAGAATTTCTCCACAAATTTCTTCAGGAATTCTTTCAGTTAATGTTCTCAGGAATTTCCCAGGAATACCTTCAGACTGAGACCACTTGAGGAATCCTTTGTCGGCCAATACCAGGCTGGTTTTTGGGAGGGCCGATCCGACAACGAATCAGATATTACCAGATACATCTTGCAAATGAACTTAGATAAATTCTTGGAGTATAACTAGCAGACTCACCATCTGTTTGGATTGGAGACGAGGTGTCAATGTCGTGTGTGAATTTAGATGGAAGCAAGGAGACGCACTTTGGAATTCACTGTTCAACATTGCACTCCAGGGTGATATTAGGAGATCAGGCGAGCAAAGAAATAACACTATCATGACACGGTCACATCTTCTTCTTCTTCTTGACATTACGTCCTCACTGGGACAAAGCCTGATTCTCAGCTTAGTGTTCTTATGAGCACTACCATAGTAGTTAACTGAGAGCTTTCTTTGACAAAATTGCCATTTTCGCATTCGTATATCGGGTAGCAGGTACGATGATACTTTATGCGCAGGGAATCGAACCGAGACACCTTCCTTGGTCTTGTGGACGATATCGGCCTTATTTAATTCGATCGCAGGACAGTGGAGGAGGTTTTCGAGGCTCTGAAGAATCTGTATTATTAGGGATTACCCCTGATACTCCTTCAAGAATTATTTTATGAATTTCTCCAGGATTTTCTCCAGAAATTGTTTGGTAAATTCTGGCAAATTTTTTTTTTCAGGGATTTTCTATGAGATACATCAAAGGATTCCTCTAGGAACTCCTCTTAAATTTCTTCGGGGATTTCGCGGATTACACCTAGCACTCCTTCTCTTAGGAATTCAACTAGGGATTTGTTCAGAATTTCCTCCAAAGATTTTAACAGGAATTCTTCCAAAGATTCTATCAGGAATACCTCTTTGAATGCCTCCAGAAATATTTACATATTTTTTTTTCTTTATTAACGTGAATTTTAACACATATGACTAGTTCTTCACTCATACAGAAAAATATTTACAAGGATTTTTCGTAAAATAATTCCAGAGCTCCCTCCAGGAATTCCTTAAATTACATTCCTTCAGCATTTCCTCCAGAAATACCACCAAGAATACCTCCAAGAGTTTCTCTAAGGATTCCCTTAAAATACGTCCAAGGTTTCCTCCACAAACTACACAAGAAATAACTTTAAAACTCTACTAAGAATAGCTCCAGGGATTCTTTAGGATTAACTTCATGGTTCCTTACAGGAATACCTTCAGGTAGAGGAATATCTTTCAGGATTCGTCCATAAATTACTGCTAAGATTCCACTAGCAATAGCTTCTTAGATTCCTCCTGAAATTTGACCATGGGTTCCTCCTGGATAAACTTCAGGATATTTTTATCAATTTCTCCGTGGATTTGTATAGGAGCTGTCTAGTAACCTCCTGTAACTCCTCCGGTGATTCTTTCGGAGATTCCTGCAGAAATTCCTTCAGAAATACTTTCATTTTTTCCTCCAGGAATATTTCCAATGAATTGTTAGGAAAACCATCAGAGTTTTCTCTAGCAATCAATAACATATCCATTGATTTTTTTCAAGAGTACCACTAGGGTTTTCTCTAGGAATACCTCCAGGGATTCCGTCAGTTATAAACCCATGAAATACTGGAAAACGTTCAAAGATTTCTTCAGAAATATCCTACCCTTATGAATATCTCAAAAGATTGCTCCAAGTAAACTATGAAGATTTCCTTCAGGGAGTCTTTCTGGAATTCTGTTTAAACTTTTCTTCGGTGACTCCTGCAGGCATTCCTCTAAAAAGTTCCTCCAAGAATTCCTTTAGGGTTGCATCCAACGATTTCCTTAGGAATCTCTCCAAGGATTCCATCCGGAGCTTCTCCATTGGTTTCTTCAGGAATTCTTCCAGAGTTTCTCCCTGTTTTTAAGAATAACGATTTGGATTTTCTCTTGGAACTTCAAAGATGCCTTCAGGAGTCCTTCGTAGAATAATTTCAGGATATTTTTCATGATCTTTTCAAGAATTCTTATCGAGCTCCTGGAATAGTTCAACGAAAAACTGCTAGAGGAGTTTCCGGGTATAACTGAAGAAAACCTTAGAAATTCTATTGAAGGAATGTTTGGTGGTATATTTGGAAGAACCTTTGAAAATATCCATGGAGACACTGCTGGAAGATTTTTTGGAATGATTCCTGAAGGGGTCACTATAGAAATCTCCATTAGAATTCTTGGAAAGATCATGAAAAATATCCTGAAATTATTCTAAGAAGGACTCCTGAAGGCATCTTTGAAGTTCCAAGAGAAAATCCAAGAAATTATTCTTAAAAACAGGGAGAAACTCTGGAAGAATTCCTGGAGAAACCAATGAAGAAGCTCCGGAAGGAATCATCGGAGAGATTCCTAAGGAAATTGTTGGATGAAACCCTAAAGGAATTCTTGGAGGAACTTCTTAGAGCAGTGTTTCCCAAACTTTATTAACTTCCGCCCCCTTTAGGCTAATATTTTTTTGGAATCGCCAATTTAATTTATGAACCACATATGTATGCCAAAAAATGCCTTCGATTTGCATATCCCTTAATATTGCCGGTTATCGGACAATGATTAAAAACGATTAACTGAACAGTATTTTATACAGTCTACTATCCAAATCTCGATATCTCACCCTTTGTCGATGAATCCTTCGGTCCTTTTATTCTGCATATAATTATCCTCTCCATGTGTCGATATCTTCGTCGATGGGGGGTACCATAGCTGCATATTTGTCACATTCGACATTTTTGAAAATTTCGAGTTTGTACCGGAGAGAGTCATCAAATGACAAATACTTTCGATCAACTTACCGAAATCTATGAGATTGTTCTATAAAATTAGAAAAAAAAAATGCATAGTTGTTTTGTCACATTGGCAATTGTAACCGCATTACAGTCACATTGAGATTATACATGAGCCTCATAATGTAGTAGCAACAAAATTTCTATCAGAATTATTTTTTGACTACTCTTCCTATATGCAACATGAGTTGTACAAAATTTCAGCCTCAAATAAGCACTTATGGATTCATAGTGATTTTTTGAAATTTTAGTTTCCTCCAATACTGCAATGAAATGCAAACTTGGTATATCATTTACTAAATGCCTACTTTTGTCGAATGTTACAAATATGCAGATATAGGTAGTTTAGTCTTGTAGTTTTTTCATTCCTGATTTTCTTTCCGTACGTCGCTATGCCCATTATCAAAGGATACTAGTTCAAATTTTCGTGAATCAAAATAATATAGGTGCATAAGATGACGTCTGTTTGTTTATTATTTTGCCTATTTTCCTTCGTATTTCAACGCAATCAACGCATGCTTCGTTAACTGTTTAAGATTAACGTCAACGAATTAACGAAACGACGTTAATCGTTGATTAACGTTAACAACTCTGTTTTGTACGCATATCTATTGATCTACAGCAAATTGTTAACGATTTTCTTCGAATATTTCGATAAGTAATCTCAGAATAACATATTATGAAAACAATATGTGAAAAATAGAATCCACTTCATTACAGCAGTGTTGCCGAATTTGATGATTGTCAATGTACTTTGAATGGTCTTCTAAGAATGAAGCAATTGTGTTTCTATTGTGCTTTAAATGTGACATTGGGACTTAATAAGTAACTCTGTGAAGGCCTAAGTTATTTTTCATATTAATACTATATTAGCACTTCCGTCAGGACGTAATTTAAACCAAAAAAATCTAATCATATCAGTTCCTTTCAAATTTAAAATATTTTTCTTTAAAAAATATAGGGGAAAAATGATTTTATGATATCTGTAAAATTGTTGCTCCAAAAATAATTCGATTTTTACCATCAGGCTTCTGATTGATGATGTTTTCTAAGAACAAGCCTTTTATGAAAATAAAAAATATAAATTGTCGAATTTTTCAGCCAATTTTTAACAATCATTGGTTTTGATAACCTCCAAAAATCGACCGTTCTAATCGTTGTTCCAAATGTAAAATACTAGTCGAACGATGTACAGAAACTCGATTAAAATTTCATTAATAAATTAAAAAGTTACAGCATGCACAAAGTGTCAATTTTATAAAATGAACAGTCTTTAATTTCAAAGTTCCATACAAAAAAGTTCCTGGTATTTAATATTGAACATTTGGAATAATTTCTTAAAATTCTCAGATAAATGTTTTGAACTTTCAAAACATGTTATCTGTGTTCTCAAGGATATCAGTGATTTATCTTTTCGATTCAGAGAAAATCTCAAATACCGATCATTCACATGATATGGAAAAAATGAATGCATATTACAAACATTTTGTTTTTGACAATCATTCAGTATTTTCTATCATAATTTTAAACGGAACATGCTTAAAGTTCTAAGCAGTCTAAGATAAAGGAAATCATGAAAATGGTTTAGTTTAGAATTGATTCTCCTTCAGATGCATTAGTAATAGTTTCTTGTTGTATAGTTGTACTTGAGTGTGTTCTTCAAAGGTTATAAGTAATTATTTTCAACTGCTCCCATGTCAGCTTTTTCTAGATTTTCGCTCCCCAATTTCTGTTTTACAAATTTTCGCCCCCTTGGACCTGAAAATCGAATTCGCCCACTTTAGGAATCACTGCTTTAGAGGATTCATCGGGTTATAACTGAAGGAATCCTAGAGAAAACCCTAGTGGTACTCTTGAAAAAAAAAAAAATCTATGGATATATTCTTGATTGCTAGAGAAAACCCTGACGGTATTCCTAACAATTCATCGGAGATATTCCAGTGAGCAGTAATTTATGGACAAATCCTGAAAGATATTCCTCTACCTGAAGGTATTCCTGGAAGAAACCATGAAGTTAATCCTAAAGAATCCCTGGAGCTATTCTTAGTAGAATTTTAAAGTTATTTCTTGTGTAGATCGTGGAGGAAACCTTGGACGTATTTTTAGAGGAATCCTCAGAGAAACTCTTGGAGGTATTCTTGGTGGTATTTCTGGAGAAAATGCTGAAGGAATGTAAATTAAGGAATTCCTGGAGGGAGCTCTAGAAGTATTTTACGAGAAATCCTTGTAAATATTTCTGGAGGCATTCAAAGATGTATTCCTGATAGAATCTTTGGAAGAATTCCTGTTAAAATCTTTGGAGGAAATTCTGAACAAATCCCTAGTTGAATTCCTAAGAGAAGGAGTACTAGGTGTAATCCGCGAAATCCCCCAAGAAATTTTAGAGGAGTTCCTAGAGGAATCCTTTGATGTATCTCATAGAAATCCCTGAAAAAAAAAAATTGCCAGAATTTACCAAACAATTTCTGGAGAAAATCCTGGAGAAATTCATAAAATAATTCTTGAAGGAGTATCAGGGGTAATCCCTAATAATACAGATTCTTCAGAGCCTCGAAAACCTCCTCCACTGACCTGCGATCGAATTAAATAAGGCCGATATCGTCCACAAGACCAAGGACCATATGTGACCGCAGGCCTTCCTTAGCCGAGTGGTTAGAGTCCGCGGCTACAAAGTAAGCCATGCTGAAGGTGTCTCGGTTCGATTCCCGGTTGGTCCAGCATCTTTTCGTAATTATAAATTTCCTTGACTTCCTTGCGCATAAAGTATCAATGGCAATTTTGTCAAAGAAAGCTCTCAGTTAACTACTATGGTAGTGCTCATAAGAACACTAAGCTGAGAATCAGGCTCTGTCCCAGTGAGGACGTAATGTCAAGAAGAAGAAGAAGATGTGACCGTGTCATGATAGTGTTATTTCTTTGCTCGCCTGATCTCCTAATATCACCCTGGAGTGCAATGTTGAACAGTGAATTCCAAAGTGCGTCTCCTTGCTTCCATCTAAATTCACACACGACATTGACACCTCGTCTCCAATCCAAACAGATGGTGAGTCTGCTAGTTATACTCCAAGAATTTATCTAAGTTCATTTGCAAGATGTATCTGGTAATATCTGATTCGTTGTCGGATCGGCCCTCCCAAAAACCAGCCTGGTATTGGCCGACAAAGGATTCCTCAAGTGGTCTCAGTCTGAAGGTATTCCTGGGAAATTCCTGAGAACATTAACTGAAAGAATTCCTGAAGAAATTTGTGGAGAAATTCTTGGAACAACTTGGAAATTGCAAGATAGATTCTTGAAAATTTTCTTAATTAATATTTTCATCTGGATGCAGTAATCATGCTTTTGTTTTGTGTGAAAAGCATTTAATTGAGATCATGAGAAAAATTAAGAATATTGTGTAATAAATCTTCGAGCTGTTTAGTGGAATACCTATAATTAAAAGAAAACCCGAATGTAGTACTATACCATTTAATTCCACTAGAGTTTTTTTCATTTATTTAATATTGCAGTGCTTTTATGGCTGTCCTTAAGCTACATGCTCATTTCCAAAGAATTTCAGAGCTGGGAGGGGTCTCGTGGACTTTGCTCAGGGCTCTGTCTCAGTTGGGACATAACACCAGAAAGAAAATTAAGATCATATTGTCTACAAAACAAAAACAAGTGATCAGTGGGAGGGGGTGTGTTTGAGGGTCAACCCTCCCTCCCTCTCCACCTTAGTGGATTTTGGAGTAAGATTTTGGTGTGAAACTACTTGAAATACGAAAAATGCTCTTAAAAGCATGTTTGGCTTATTCAGTTTGGAATATGTGAATTGAATTTTATTTTTAAAATTAAACATTTGGATTTGAAATTCAAATTAGTGAGAGGCTTTAGTGATCACCAAAGTTCTTGATAGTGAGACATACTATTAATGAAATATTGTTCATCCCAAAAATTTTTTTGCTACGTGTCGTGTTTACATTTTCGCCCTCCTGGAGGGTTGACAATTCGGAGGTTCTGTTACTAAAATGATGAAGGATATTTCTCTTCACGAAATTTTACAGGCTTGTCATAGTGACGACCATTAGCATCCGTAAATTGCTGTGGGAGCTTTAAATAACATGAAACTAGTTTTGTTTGAAAAATGACATATTCTCATATTTGGTGGGTTTCCAGCAGGTATTTTTTTTTAAATTTAATTCGTGTAAAATCATACACATTTATGCCTTGAATATGTTCCATGAGTCAAATTTCAAATGATTTTGCCATCGCTAGAGTTACAGTTAACTTGATGATTAAAACTTGACTAAAGTTTGGAAAGAGCTTCAATTTCTAATTGTGACTGAGACTGTTTTAAGTTTATTTTAATACATTTAATTGTTAAATTATATTCAATTTGATTCCTAATTTTCCATCTATTAGAGCAAACTGCAAATATTTCAAATGTTATCGTTCAAAATTAACACTTCTGTTGGTTTTTAATTCAAATTTAAAATAATAAGACTCAGTAACTAAACAGAGAGAGAGAAAAAAAAATGAAATTTTGAACTACAAATATTTGGATACTGATCTTATTACTATTTGATTTAGAGCATAACAAAAGGTTTATTTATATTTTATTATTCTAGTACAAGAACCGCATCAACCTGCTTGATGAAATTGTGTCGTTTTCGTTCAATCTATCATGAATTGTTTCAATAATGAAGTAAAAATGTTGGAATTTATGATTTATTTGATTTTTTTTTTTCAAAATATTTGATTTCGTATTACAAACATTGCAAGGCTTAAGGCTTTTTTTAAGAAAAGTACTGATCTACAAATTGTGACTTTTAATTGTTGTGACTGCACAAAGAACCTATTAAACTGCCAAAGTCTCAATTTCAAAAGAAATTCTTAACTTTATGCAGTTTTTCTATTATTTTGCTGGATAAAAGAAAAACAAAATGATGTGGTTGAACCGTCTTAAGCCATCCCAATTTTTGTAAAAATATCCACGTTTTTGCGTCGTTCGTCTCCCCTGAGCAATTTTCTGGATACGACACTGCAAGTTATATGAAATTTTACATGTAGGTCTATTATTTAATTTTATAAAAATAGTTAACTGAGAGATTATTGATCTATTGAACATAATTTGTAAGCAACCTTATACAGAAAACCAAGCTGTTATAGGATAGACGGTCACTAATTTTGTGAGATATTTCATCCTGCTGCTCCAACAGTGCGTGAATGGCACGTCATAAATTCTACTCTCCCTTGTCCACCTCTATGTAATCAATAGACGACCTAAAACCCTTCAAAATGCATCAAAACTTCCACGTCATAGGCGAGAAATGCATAAATTGAGTCCTCGCTACACGCGCAAGCGCACCCCCCATCTGCTCTGCACCGTAGCTCAGCTACTAGTGCGAGGAATTTAAAAGGATCAGTCTTTATGAACACACTTTCGCTACTGCGGTGGTCGTGCGGCGACCGCACTAAATCTATTTATACGACTGTTTGCAAACCAAACGCCGCAAAGAGAAGAAACAAATGGCGCATGTTGCGAAGCGATTTCATTTCCCCTTCGCTTCGGCACGACCGACATCTGTCGTTTCCGAGCACTTCATCCACACGCGGAGGCATCAACACACGAACGGACGAACGAATAGAGTTATCAGCCGATATTTTTTTTGATTCTTTTGCTCTTTGAAGCACAACTTTCAACATGATATTGTGACGAATCTACAAGAGATACACTTTTGCTCTCAAAGACACTTTGGTAGCTAACAAGTTAATGCATATTTTGTAGAAGAACTTTTTTAACATTAATTACGATAATTTTAATAAAATTCATAAAAATACGCCGAAAAATGCTGATTTTTCCGTCACTTTTTGCAAACTTTTCATAATTTGAGCCTTTGAATCATTTTCTACAAAAATCACGTCCAAGAAACTAAGATAGATTAGATCATAAGCTTTCGATTCATGCGCTGAGATTTAATGTATGACGCATAGTTAATTAGATATGAGGTTCCAAAGATGAACAAGTTGAAAATCTTAAAATCGTGAATAACTCACTTAGCAGTGATTTGCGACCCTATGTTCCATGGGCACTTTTTCATATCTCATGGAGACCTATCTACCCTCAAATTATTAAAAACATGGAACCAAACACCCTGTATATATATTATATTGCTAAACGCTTTAGAGGGTTCTGTTAGGCCTTACTTAACTAAAAAATCAATATGACACAGATATTTGTTAGTCCAAGTCATTCAGAACTTTGGATAAGTACATGTAGAATCTATGACAAAAGGTCAAAAGACAAAAAGTCAAGAAGACAAAAGGTCGAAAAACAAAAAAGAAGAACAATAGATGGTGACTGTAAGTGTGAGTATTTATTTCCCCTTGTAGAAAAAAAAATCTCATATCAATCTAATAGTTTTATCTCGCCTACGCTTTTAACCGTGGCAGCTTCTTAGCTGTCCGCGCTAACTTTCATTTGTTTTTGTGTTAGTGGTTTATTGTGAAATTATAGCACAAAGCGTAAGCTAAAGCGTGTAGGTTTATAGCAAAAAGCCTCCCACGTTGCAGTACTAGGCAAAAATATCGCCACACATGCAGTGAGTAAAAACATTGTAAAACTAAAATCAATTGAATAACATAATCTTGTCCATAGCCAAAGCGGGCGCCATTCCAATGTTCATGTATGGACAAATGAATGTAGAGCACTACCATATATGAACAAGAGAACGTAGTTTCTGTAAGTAATAGGGTGAGTCAAAATCGATGAATATGTAACTATTTGCAAATAATTTTAGAATCCTTGAAAAAGGTAAAATATATTACCGAAACCGTCGGATATTGAAGCAAAACTGTTCTTGCTGCTCTCAAAGACTGCAACGGCCGAAAACACAACGTTCATAGCTGCAACATCCAGTCGTCAAGCAACATTTCCGTCAATTTAAAATGTGAAAGTTCTTGAAATTTCACATATGGCCAAATAAGGAAGCACCATGGCCATAACTGGTGCACTTTCTCTACTCTATGATTTTATCCAATGATTAATCCATCGATTTCAATGGTACATCCTGGTAAAAGCGTCTTCTAAAATTCGATCAATAACTTCTCCACATTTTTTTGGGGATTTCCTTTATAATTATCATTTAAGATTTATACAAGTTTTCAACTAAGGATTTCTCTGAAGATAGCTTCAGCAATTGCTTCAGAGATTTCTTCCGATTTTTTTTTAAAGATTTTTCAAGTAATTTTTTAGAATTTTTTTTATTAAGTCTTGAATTTTTTTCCAGGAAATGCTAAGAAAGTCAAGTGCTAAGAAAGTCAAGTGCTAAGAAAGTCAAGTGCTAAATTCTGGGATAATAAATCCGTGAGGTTTTTAAGTCACCTTTAATGAAAAATGATCTCTGAAATAACTTCTGGATTCTTTGGAAATTCCTAAATTATGTGCTAAGATAATCTTAAAAAAAATCAATCGAATTTCGGGATGGTATTCCGCAGGTTATTATAAAAAAATTCTCGAAAAACAATGGACGGAGTCTCTAGTATTTTGTGCAGGAATTTTCTGAGGAATTATTGAAAAAATTGCTGTTGTATAAATAAGTGAGAAAACCTCAATAAACTTTTGAAGATTGCATGACGTTTTTTGAGAGACTTTTGAAGAAATGTTCGGTAAAACTGCGAAAGTAGTACAAGAACCAAATGCTGTAAAAATCCAATACATTCGTGAAGGAACCCACATGACCAGGTGGAGGATTTCTTCCAGGGTTTCATGAAAAAAAAAGCCGTCAAGGTTTTTTTTTCAAGTACGCAGAAATAAACTTGTGTGGATTTCCTCGGAAGAAATTCTGTAGAAATCTTGGTAAGATATGCTGGAGTGACAACTGGAGAATTCGGTTGAAAGATTAGTGTAAAAATATATGGATGAAATTTCAGGATAGTTTGGGAAAAAAATCAAGGTCAAGAATTTTTCTATAGAGAGTCCCATTTGAAATGACATTCCTTCCTAATTGCGTACTGCGATCAAAGAAATTTTGTGATTTTGTTGAACATTTATGGAAGCGAATTTTCCACGCATTGAGATAAGCGATTACTTTTCCTATCAACAGCAATCCAACCTTAACTTGATAAAATCTCAAACAATTATTGGGACATTTTCTGTAGAAATCATAGTTGGAATCTCTGGAGTTATTGCTGAAGGTCTCTTTAGAGAAATCCCTAGTTGAAACTTTTTATAAATCCGGAAAACGATTTAAAGAAAACCCCTAGAAATTTCTGGTGAAGTTA
This sequence comes from Aedes aegypti, assembly GCF_002204515.2. NCBI lineage: Eukaryota > Metazoa > Arthropoda > Insecta > Diptera > Culicidae > Aedes > Aedes aegypti. The sequence continues at coordinate 351,674,644 of NC_035109.1, read as the reverse complement.
TCGATTGAATTTTAGAAAACGTTCTGACTAGGAATATTGGAGGATGTCTCAGGGATATCGATTGATGTTAACACTGGATAAAATCTTAAAGGAGTTGAGACTCTCTTGAAAAATTTCTCAAAGTATGATTGTATGAATTCAGATGATTTCTAAAATAGTCTTTTCTAAGGTTGTCTTTGAAAAAATCCATGTTGAATTCTTGAGGTATCCTTAATCAATTTCATAAAGAAACTCTGTAGGAAAATTTTCATGGGAAAAATCACAGAAAAAACTCATTTAGAAATTTTCGGGGTGCCTAATATCTGAACATTTTGGAAAATACCTGTATAAATTTCTAGAAAAAATCACATACAGTAATAGTTGTTGTAATGTCACGAGAATTCTAAAAAAATCGTCTTGTGGTAACGATATGCATGAAATTGAGGGGTGTCAGTGATAACACTAAGTTTTGAAAAAAACTGCTTTGAAGTTTTTATTTAGAAATTTTTCATTCTATGCAAATTGCCAGTCTTCTAATAATTAGGTATGATGTTTTTCTTCTGTTGAGCGAAAAAAACACACGAATTTATCGTTTGAACGCTGGGAAACAGTAGAAATTCCTCAACTCATCTCAAAACTGATCAAAATGTCTTTTACACCCATTGCGTTCCAGCCCCACAAATATAGTCGTTTCCAATCCAGTCCAGGGTTAAACTGTTTCTTTGCTTCACTGTGTACAAAATATTTGCCAACGTTTGTCCTACCCATGGTTTTGAACGTAGACGCGCTTCTGGTAGTTCTCAAGGATTTTCTCGAGCAAATTCTGGACAAATTCTTCAAAACTTTTTTTGAAAAATTACTGGAATAATTTCTGGGAGAATTAGTAGAGAAATTTCTTGAAGAATTTTTGGAGAGATCCTTAAGAAAAAACCCTTTGATAATTCCTGAAGCTTTCCTCGGAGAATCTGAGAAGAAATTCTTGAATAGCTTGTTTAATCCTTTATATTCTTTGAAAGTTTCGTTGGAGCCTGTACAATTTGTCATCAGGATGCAATGCAAGCAGAATAAGCATAAAAGAGACTTTAGGGACCATTTGGATAAAAAAGATACTCTAAAGACCTTCAATTTTCCAGATACTTGCAATCAAATAGAGACCAAGTCTCTGAAAACGCTACCAGTCCTGTCTTGAGGATCATTTATTGGATCAGCTTTTATCATAATTCATATTAAGGTGAAGGTGCCAAAGCCAAACCTCAAATTTTCAAGACCACAAATCTGGAGAACCAAACTTCCGTTTCAGCTGAAAACTTAATCGATTGGTCACTAGCTCAAACGGATGTTCGGTTCACCAGATTTGTGCTCTTGAAAATTTTAAGTTTGGCTTCGATTTATCTTCACCTTGAAAAATGAATTTCCTCCATATGTATATCCTTTTTACTAAAATACACCTAACTGCTTTCCAGCGATGATGTTTTTATTCCCTGGTCTATTCAAATGGATGAACAGCAAAAGCAATTCACATATTGCGTAGTTTTGCTTTTTTTTGTACCGAAAAGACCCGGCAAATCGCAAAAGAAATTCAAGATGCTTGAAAAATGTTTCATCGCACAGAAACTCCATCAAATATTTCGCTGGAATTTCGACCACAATTCAACAAATATCTTTCGAAAAATCGTCATTTTCATTGCTCTAAATTTTGTTATGAATGGTGTTGTAGATATTTTTAAGAAATCATACAATAAATTTCCGCATAATGAAGAGTCAATTAATTGAATAATTAATCCATTGAATCATTCAGAAACGCCATAGATATGTGTTCCATTTGTTTTTCTAACGTTTAAAAAAGCTACTTTTATAATTGCTAAAGTAAGTTTTCCATGTTTTTAACTACTGATATATTAAGTCATTTTTGTAATGAGCTAGAACTTTTGGGTGTCATGTACAATCCATGTTACGCTTAACTAGGTATGAATATCACATAAAAAGCCTTATTGTGTCCACCAAAACAATAAGTAATAAGTTTTTGTTGAATCGTAAGTAAGACAATTCTTTAACAGTCCTACTCAGGTGTTTTGTGCGTAGTACATGTTCTCCTGTCCTACTCACTACCCGCGCCACTGCCCTTGATAAGAACCACGGTAAGAGCAACCTTTTCATTGAACTCCCTAAGAACATCCGACTATTTATTTTTCGCATCTTTTTCTTTTTACGCTCGAAATTTGAACTTTATAAGAGGGACCTTTTGACGCACCAACTTACGCTCTCTCTTTTTACGCTTCCCCAGTTAAAGTCGTTAAAATAGGTTTGACTGTAAATTAATTGAGGTGAGAATTGATTTTCCATGGTGATTCATAATATGGCACAATGCAATTCCATAATGTTAAAAAGTGATTTAAAATAGTGTTCTCAGCAACTGATAGAACTTTAAGTTTAGTGTCACATCCTGAGTATATGTGTCACATCAAACAGTTTACTAATCAAATTTCAGTTTGAAACCGAACAATGCTAAAAATAAAAAAATGATGGGGTTTTAATCATTTTCACAAATGGCCGCACTCTCTGGAGCACCTGAAACCGGTTTCTAAACACCCGGGAGACATCAGTTAGCGTCAGTTTGTTCTAATCTATAATTATAATACTTGATAAGATGTAACGCATGATGGGATTTTGATCATATATGATAATATTCTACAAGGCCAGAGAAACACTTAAATAAACGAAATTACGAAATGTTCAGATTGATTTGATCCAATTTTGAAAACAAACAATAAGCAATTATTATGCGTCTATTCGTGCTAAATAAATAATATCTGCCAAGGGTAAATGCAGCTACACACATATACATAATTATTCTGCTACTTTCCTCGAATGCCGTTTCCTCGATTTCCATTTCCACGAATATCAGCTCCCCGAATGAAACGTTTCCCCGAGAACCATTTCCCCGAATAGTGAAGCAGTTAAATAAGTGCAAGAATAGACTTTAGTATCAGGGCACTGAACGAGAAATAACGATGAGCAATCGAAAGAAGGAGTTTTCTTATTATTCTCGACTAAACCCATACTGTCCAAAATGCTGAGGACGGTAAAACTCGAAAGAATCGCCAATCACATGAAGAAGGGTGCATATCCGATGACCGGTTCGTTCACCACCTTGACATGCAAAACGTTAGGACAATTATGAAGGCTAAAAACTTTTCGTGGATCTCGGCTATTCAGGGAACCAGGGTATTCGGAGCACTGGCATTCTGGGAACCGACGTTTGGGGAAATAATATTCGGGGAACCGACATTCGGGTAAAAGTAGCACAACCCAGAGCTTTAGCTACCCGGAAAACATTGTACAGGGAATGTACCATCATGAAAGTACGTAAAATGCTGTGAACAGAAAGGTTACTCAGATTACAGAACATGCTGCCACATCGGTCCTGCAGAGGTTTTCAAATGAGTTTCCACAGAAATAAACGAAAAGTTTACCACAGGGCTCACTACAAGGACGTTGACAGATGTATCCGAAGGAACATGGATTTAATAATATAGACTATTTATCCATTCTGATATTTGCCCATTTGAAACTTTATCCTTTCCTTTTGTACGACCTACTGTCCTTCGACCATTTGTTCTACTACGTTACACAGAGATATTTAGACACCATAAAACGGGCTAGCTGTGATAGTTTTTTCGAAGAAAACTTGAATATTTATGCATGCTGCTTCAAAGAATTATAATTTATATTTTTAAAACAAGTACTGGCATTCTAGCTATCGATTGCAGTTGATAGATTACCAAGAGATTTGTTTTGAATGGATACATAATTTTTCATATAATCGAGAGTCGGTTTTGTGTTTCGGGGTAACTTTGATAATGGAGTATAAATCGAACAAAATTGAATGAACTACGGAACATTTATAGCGAATTGCATAGCTCTGGGCGTTTAACGTGAATGCAAATTTCTGACTTAGATTACAAAAATGGTCCCAGTTTGTGAAAATGCTTTTCACTAAGATATTTGAGATCATATTCAAGTTCTATGATAGCTAGGTTGTCAAAGATAAATGACCAACTATTCAAAACTACATCAAATAGTGATCGTAGAACAGATTGTTTGTAGGCATCTCGAAGATGCTAAAATCGTATCAATTTTTAATATTCGTATATAGAGCCTCAAATTTTCTCGATTTAAATGAGTGTCATACTAATATTCTTCAGTGTTGCATTCGTTATGCTTTACCGATTATCAGTATTTATGATATTTCTTTCAGTATGTGGTGGGTAACGCACTATCAGAATTAACCGCATTATCAAAGATACCCAGTTTTACGGTACCCGTATACGAAGCACAAACTCTTTTTATGTCCAGAGACATCGATTTTATTTTTCAAGAATATTCTCGATCAGATTGATGCTCATGCTTATTTCAGCTTTCAACTATTCTTTGTTTTGACAACAAGGTTTCTGGTTTGATAAAGCAGAATTACAATTCAGTATGTTGGTAATTTACATTAGCGTAACTTGAACTCAAATCTAGGGGGGCTTGACCCTTCTGATCGAAAAAATCCCTTAAGTAAGGTGCATACTTAGCATGAGAGTTATTTTTTTCTAGGGGGGGCTTGAACTTTTCTAGGGGGGTCTAAGCCCCCCCCCTAGCCCCCCCGTATTTACGCCAATGGTAATTTATCAATTCCCCTACACAGAACGCAAAAAAATAATAACCTATTTTTCCATATCTTGGCTCTTCTACGTGCCTTGAATTGTCATTCCTCCGTAATGAAACAAACTCATATAGGTAGTTGACGATTTCAATTCAAGGAGCAACGCCCTTGCTTGCGTATCTAGTCTCCTCAGGAAACAGCAAAATGGTAATCTCTGGCACAATTCCAGCACGACGGGGAAGCATCTCTTGAAGGCGAATAGGAAGACGCAACCTATAAATGGTCAATCACAGGGATTAGGCGCAACCAGCAAACCAAGAACGGTGACCCCCCATCAGTACCCATCTAGCAGCATTGCGGGCGATAATCGGCCCCTCCTCGATTGGGCGTGAGAAAAACATTTAATTGAATTGGTTTCCTATTTGACTTTGTCATGCAGCGAAGAGCAAGAAGTATTCCAGGCGTAGGCGGATGCCACTTGAATAGTAAATTTTGTTTCACTCGTAATGACTGCTCTATTCCGGACCGGAGAGAACAACTTCACCGAAGAAAAGTCCGATAATGAACATCATTGAATGATTCTATGACACTACCCCGAACGCCACTACCCCGAATGCCACTACCCCGACCGCCATTACCCCGATTGGATAACATTTTGAGACATATTCTAGTTAGAGAGTGGGGAGATAATTGTACGATTCCTTTTGAGTATTTCACGAGTTTGGGTCAAAAATGTATTTTTCAAATTGTTACGGCGATAAATGGGGTTTTTAGGGGCTCTTTGTCGACTTCTATATAGCATATCGCACACTCCGTCTCTCTGGGTGCGAGACAGCTTTAAGCTGTAATTTTATTAATTTAGTTCACTTTAGTTCATCAAATTATAAATCTTAAGTACTTACATAAATCGGTATAAGCTTCCTTTAGAACAATTTCAACATCGTCCGTAACATTTCTTTTGTACATCTGTGATAATAGGTTTAAGGTTAGAACAATGATTTGCATGAACTTCTCAGACTTACTGTGCTCAATTCTGTGATAGCTATACTAATTATCTATTTGGCTATTTAATTTTAATTGTTAGCTGTAAGTAAAATTTGAGTTTAGGCAAATATTAAAATGTAAGGCATAAAATCTTCAAATTATACTTGTCTGCTATTTCACTGTACTGCTACGAGTTGATGATCAAGATTAACTACTCTGCTGACATATCGCTATAAAACATTTCGTCGAAACGTCATTGGCTTACTTTGCGGAGCAGTGTTGGCAACAACAATCTCCCCCCCGTAACACTGGCCACCGGTTCCAGTTTTACAACATATCCAATTACCAGCTTGACTGCCAAATCTCTCAGTTTCTCACAACACTCAACGAGGACGTTGTTGCTTCTTCCGTTCAGACTGGTCTCAACATGATGATAATGGATGAGAGAACCCCACAAATCTTCGACTATCGAGTATCTACGATGCTCGAAATAAATTATAATTGTTCTTATAATTGCTTTTCCAAAGCGCGATAACGCTCGACACCACTATCGTATTCCTCCACGATTCTGATCTCGTTCACGAAGTCGATCATTGGAGGCAATCCCTTGGTGATTCAAGCATTGAACTGAATGGTGTCAACGGTGAACAGCAGAGGTTGAACGGTGACGATCTCCATGTTCGTCGGTGATAATCCAGCAAGCATTTCATTATCATTTTCAAACACTTCGAATATGCCACCTGGAGTTGTTGAAATTGTGGTTCTACGTTGAACCCATTACGCGTCGAACAGTGAGGAGAACTGCCACATTCATAAGCTCTGATAAAGATTATGCTTATACCCAGGCCAAGTTGATTGAGTGGTCCCATCACACGGTCTTGAACAAACATACCATCCGCATCCGACTTGCATTTCATACCAACTTCCTGCAGATCTTTCGGTGATGTTCGTCGCAGCATGTTAACTGCATACAACGGTCTTATCATATTGTACGTCTCAACCCTTCTCTTCACGAACCTGTTTGCATTCTTGTCGTTAACCCGTTGCGCTGTCTTCAGTAGCATCAACTTACTCTGCAAGATGATTTTCTCGTCCAAGCTCCGAAAAGACACATTTCGCTCCTGCTTGAAACTCGAAACATTCGCGCTCTCTACTCGAATGTACCCAAAACGTTTCAATTCTGTTTTGTAAACACTTTTAGTGCTAGCCCACACAACAATTCGTTTATACACCATGTCGTTCCTCTGGATTTGCAATCCTACTATGTACGTATAAGTATCGTCAAGCCAAAGGGTAACCGAGTAAGCACTTCCATACACCGTCTTTATCTTGCTCATACCACGCTTCTTGCACATTCTGTCGTCGTTAGTATTGTACGCTCTAGTTTTTCGGATGGTGTGATCCCATGGAAATACTCGTCCTTCACATTCGCGAAAACACAACTGGATTTGATCGTAGCAACTACGAGGGTGGAGACGACGAATCCAACGTCGCAAATAAAATGAAACAGTGTAGTGATCCGCAGCATAACCAAAATACTTTCCGATTGTTTGCTGGCCGGAATTGTAGCCTTTGAGAGCACAGTATCTACTGCCAAACCGTAAACAAACATATTTTTTCTGATGATCGACGATAGAAAACCTATACCAATCTCTAACATGATGCAAACGATCTGCACATACACATTCAGTTCCAATATTCTTTCGAAACTTTAGTTTGCTCATATTGACGCTCATCGGCCACTCAGCACTCATCGGTAGCACTGCGGAATCTCCTATATCATGCAGCAGACAGTCGGTTGACGGATGTTGGCTGATTACTTCAGAGTGATCCTCCTCGACGTTATCCGTGGATGTATTCAATGCTGGTTGAATATTGGTCTTCAGTGTGTTTATCAATATCGGCTGTTCGTCATACAAACTCTCCTTACTGTTGATGTTCTCGCTACTCAACATCGGCCACTTAAGAGAGGTATTAGCCAAATTAAATACAGCTCGCGCAGGGGGTGGTGCTGGATCAGGAACATTAGGGGCTACAAAGGTGGGTGGCGTATTTGGGTGCATTTGCATTTGCTACTATGTTGGCTGAACGACTTTCGCTTACTTCGGGAAAATGTTTCAATCCTGGTGGTGAGGGTGAGTTACAGACAGATGTACCACCGACAATCAAATTTCCTTCTTTTGGAACAGTTTTGAGAAACGCGCTGCTATTGCTACTTCGTTGCTGAATCTCATTTAATGTTAGTATGTGATCAGCTCTGGGATCCATTCCTGTCGGCTGCAACGACAGATTTAGTTGCATTCCTGATCGTACAGCCCAATTATGTTGCTCCGACGAAGATACACCCGAAGAAGCTTTATCAGTTGGGTGTTCAACCCTATCGGTGTTATTGTGTGCAGCATCGGCAGAGATCTTCCTGCCATTAGACGACTTTCTCCGCTCTGCTAATTGAGCTTCGAGCAATTTATATTTTATCTGGACGACTGCTCTCTCTTGTTCAAGAGCTCTTTTCTCCGCTGCCCACTCGCGCTGCTGAATTGCGCGCTCTTCTTCAAACCGTTTCAAACGGAGGGCTACATGGGCAGAACAGTTGTTGGATGTCGCTACTTTTCCTGGAATGCAACTACGATCGGTCAGTGACTTGTTGACGTTCGAATCGGGGCGCGAACTGTTGACGCAGCTTCCCGCTCGGAATGCGATCGGCGATTCTTTGTAGTTATCCATTGCGTCGATTTTCGTCCTATCGGGGCGCGAGAATTTTACGCAGCCTCCCGGTCGGATTGCATTCGTGGGTTTGGGTATACCTTTTATTCCCTCGGGGCGCGAGATATCGACGCTGCTTCGTGGTTCAATTACATATGTTGATTCGATTTGCATTCTATCGGAGCGCGAAATAGACGCAGCTGACCGTGCGATTTATCTTAAAGTATGTTACGGCGATAAATGGGGTTTTTAGGGGCTCTTTGTCGACTTCTATATAGCATATCGCAAACTCCGTTTCTCTGGGTGCGAGACAGCTTTAAGCTGTAATTTTATTAATTTAGTTCACTTTAGTTCATCAAATTATAAATCTTAAGTACTTACATAAATCGGTATAAGCTTCCTTTAGAACAATTTCAACATCGTCCGTAACATTTCTTTTGTACATCTGTGATAATAGGTTTAAGGTTAGAACAATGATTTGCATGAACTTCTCAGACTTACTGTGCTCAATTCTGTGATAGCTATACTAATTATCTATTTGGCTATTTAATTTTAATTGTTAGCTGTAAGTAAAATTTGAGTTTAGGCAAATATTAAAATGTAAGGCATAAAATCTTCAAATTATACTTGTCTGCTATTTCACTGTACTGCTACGAGTTGATGATCAAGATTAACTACTCTGCTGACATATCGCTATAAAACATTTCGTCGAAACGTCATTGGCTTACTTTGCGGAGCAGTGTTGGCAACAACAATCTCCCCCCCTCCCCCCCCATTTATCGCCGTAACACAAATATTAGAAGATAAAAAAGCAGCTAGTTGTTCAGCAAATAATTTTTACATACTAAGTTTTGTCCTCTAATTTTGGTAAGATTCCCACAGCCACATTGCAATGCTCTGAAGAACAGCCTATTTCGAAAAGAAGGGTGATTTTTTTATGAGAAGGATAGCTATAATATGCACAAAATTAGGATGTAGTAAAGTCTCTTATTGGACGTTGGTAGCCACTTCATTTACTCATTTTTATAGGTGTCGGGTATTAAGATTAAGATCTTCTTAAAGATTTTGTTTCGTAAACGATGGTAATGGAAGTTCACCCTGAGATAGTCGCTGCAAGTGTTGTTCTATGAAACCCGCCTAAAAACCAACCTAATAGACGACCGTTCCGCTATCGCACTTGTACACTTGTACATGTTAGAAAAATTGGCGGCCTCTGATTGACGCTACAATAAGATATTTTGTTGATTTGTGGGATCATTAATTTGAATTTCTGTGAGATAACCACAAAAAAAAAATATTTTTTTGATTAAAGATAATGAAGAAATGATGATGGTAGAAAAGTGGTGAGTAAATCCATAAGAGACCTGTCTGTTTTAATACAAGAAGATAAAAGAAAGGGAAAATTTCCGATTAGAATTATAGCAGGAGTCACTTTAGTGAATGCCTTCAAAATATATTCCTTTATAAAAAGCTGTTCTATATGGAAATATTAGTGACTAGCTTATCCAACAAAATCGTGAAAGAATAGCCTATTTAAAAAAGAAGGGCAAATTTCTGGTGAAATGTTTGCAGCTATGACGTGAATGATCACTGTAACAACGTGATGCTATAACACAACCTATATTCATAAGAAAGAAAAATATTTGTTCAAAAACAAAAACAAAATTGAAATATGAACACCACCAACAAGTCCAAATACCGGTGATTACGCATCTGTTAAGCAACAACATATTGAGGATTATGGATTCGAATTCCTTTCAGTCAATAAAAGCTTATTTTATTAAAGCCCATTCACAAATTTCGTAACGCTGAAGGGAGCAAAAAAGTTTGTGGGTGGTTGTCCTCAGAATGTTACAGCCCATTCACAATATGTAGAATTTCCATACAAAAAAAAGTACGAGGGGGTGGGTAGGTGTTAAAAATGGCAATTTTTGGCGAAATGAAATTTGTGAATGAACCCTTGAATTGCGAAGGTGCCCACTGAGCTGATAAACAGGCACTGTCTCAGAAAGAATGAGAAGAATATAGTTGCCATCAAGATATTTCGAAAGAATAGCTGGCATATAAAAGAAGGGAAAATATATGATTAACATTTTATCGACAAAATTTACGTGCCATTAATTACCAGCCTTCATAAGAGACGCATTTTTGCACGCAAAACAAGGTACTGTACTGTATCTCATACTATTCGGGGTAATGGCTCATTCGGGGTAGTGGCGTTCGGGGTAATGACCCATTCGGGGTAATGGCTTTCGGAGTAGTGATCTATTCGGGGTAGTGGCGTTCGGGGTAGTGGCGTTCGGAGTAATGGCGTTCGGGGTAATGGGATGGAGCCCATTGAATATCAACTTAGGAAAGCCATGCTGAGATCATTGTGCTGACGATTCTACGGTTAATGTGGTAGCTACAACGTGCTACGGATAATGGAACTGCTCTGCTATTGATTGTCAATTTTCCAATCCTGAGAGTTGTCGAGATTTTCGTTTTTTTTCAGGAAATATTTGTCCTTACCTAAATATTACGTCCTCACTGGGACAGAGCCTGCTTCTCAGCTTTGTGTTCTTATGAGCACTTCCACAGTTATTGACTGAAAACTTTCTTTGCCAAAGTTGCCATTTTCACATTCGTATATCGTGTGACAAGTACGATGATAGTCTATTTCCAGGGAAATTTCCATCACAAAAAGATCCTGGACCAACCGGGAATCAAACACAGACACCATCAGTATGGCTTTGCTTTGTAGCCGCGGACTCTAACCACTCAGCTTAGGAAGGCCCCTAAAGTATACCCCGTTCTACGGTAATAACTGAAGGTGAGAGCATAGATCTAGATAACCAATCTTTTAAATTTGTAGGCGTAGCTTTGATTCACCTGCACTTTAAGATTGTAGATATAAATGATATTGCATTACTGATAATCTGAAACAAATGCATTAAATCTCTAAAGGTTACCAGGAACTCCCAGCAAAGTAGATTCCAGACCAATTCCTCGCTTCCCCGAATTCATCTTTCATTTAATTAAACATTAATATTATCCAAATCCTGCATGTCAAAAACTGAAAACAATTAAGCTTCTAATCGTTCAACTTTCAACACCCACTTCCGACGGAGTGCCATTTGTGCATGTGCAACTTTCAAATCCACCCATTTGGCTCTATCGCTAATTCACAATGCAGTTCACAAAAGAGGTTTAGCAAATAATTATAACCCTCCTCCCCACCCTGCCTGATGCCACCGATGCTCCTCCCCACCGGTTCCGGTTTCCTGTTCCAACCCTCTGAGGGCGAATCCATTATTTCGAAATTTACGGTATCCACCGCACCACATTCAGCGAAAGCTAGTCGGAGCAAATACGAGTTAAATGCAAACAATACGATTCCCTTTCTCGTTAAAAGCGAATCCTTCTCGCACTCGGAAAAAAGGTAACGAAACAATAATGGAAGCATTCTTTCCACACAGATTCCACATCTATGAGAGAGCAAAAAAGAAAAACCGAAACATCCGTATGGTTCATTCGTTGTACGTGCTGCAATTTCTTGCGATTCCCCATAAAAAAGGCGCTGAAATAATGCTTCGCGAGAGATTCCCATCCGGTTGATCGACTTATTGCCGGGATGCATTCAGCGACCTAGCGCAGCAACTTCCATGCGAACTTGCTTTTTAAAGACGAAGACCTTTAAAGACAGCATCTCGGAAGCAACTGGGAAAACAAATTATGCTTTCGTTATCGCTTGATTTGCTCCGAACTTTTTAACAATGTAGGCGAATTTGTGCTGCTGCACTGTTGAAGGGAATTTGATATAACTCAACATTTCCAGATCTATAGGGTATAATTTTAATAATGCCTTTTATAATCTGTAATCCAACGCTTTTTGATTGAATATTCGTACAATCCAATTGCTGTCAAAATATGCGTATTAAAATAAAGATTTGGAAAACAAGATGCAGCAAGGGCGTAAAGGAATTACTTTTTGTTCCTTTGGGAAAAACACAGAAGTTGTAAGTATTTATTTATTATTACTGTAGTTGACTGTATAAATATGAATTCTCAGGACGTACCAATATTGCACAGTTGTTAATCATCATTAACACGATTTTTTCAATAATTAATTTATGAAATTCTTAAGCCATTTTATTAATAAATTTGGAATTTATTTCTTGAGAAACTATCACTACTCTCAACAAATGCACATTACCGACAGATTTCAAAACAAATCTATTATGTTTATTACATTTCGAACTATCATTTTCCGCTGCTTACAATTGCTCGCTTAAGATTATAGCTTCCGAGAAACGCATAATAAATTGTTGGATCAACTGCAGATTCCCCTCCATAGCAGTCAACATCACTGAATAGCAGACAAACAGTAAAGCTCCTGCAGCAACGACAAACGAACAAACAGCAAGACGATTCCTAGAACGGAGGCGCCACCACTATAAAGAATGAATCTTGTGAAGAGTATGAGAAGCGACGTCCGTCCTCATCACTGGATCGTTTCCTTTCGCTTAACATATGGAACCGCGCATGTAGTTGCTTATAGTCGCAGCACAGACAAACCCAAACACATATACAGTAGGAAGGACGTAGCACTCGTGACTGTCGCATTTGTCGCGACATTGTAACTCGGCGATATATTTGTGGGATTGCAGTCAACCCACACCCACTCCACACGGGACGAAGGTGGGAAGGAAGTCATTTGCTATACCTACGCACTTTCCACGGCAAAAGCGTAGTACCGTCAAACGGGGTATCTTGCAACAGGGGTAAAACTTGCAACATTTCGACATGTAACCGAATTGTTGTTTCGTTCAGCATTGAGTTAAATTTGTTATAATTTATTCCTCCGTGTATTGCCCTTAGGTATACAACAGAAGATTTTGGTGAGGATTTGGACATTGTTTCTTTTTTAGTTGGTTTGCTGGAGGTGAAAATCACATGACACATTGAATTGTATAAAATTAATGCTGAAAAACGTTCCTCGTACCACACAAACGGTAGAAATATGTCATTCGAGGCATTCACTATCAGTTACAGTACTTAGTAAAGTACAAATTGACAATATAAAAGTTTTGATAATTTGATGCTTAAACACTTTAAAAAATCAAAAACGATGTTGACCACCCTTATGGGGTAACTTGCAAAAGCAATTTTAATCTCAATTGTTTGTTATTTGTTACCGTTTGTCATCGAAAACAAACGAAAAGGCAAACATTTAACATATATTTGTTCAGTAAAATTAAACCTTTTGTACCTCAATCCATTCAATGCACGTTTGGTAATAAATTTTGAAGTATTTACATGATTGCATTATTATTATTTTTTTTTCATGAAAATAATGAATAATTAAAAAATCTGCATGAAAATTAGCATGCCAATCTGCCATCGGGAACTTTCTCCATGAAATATGATGAAAGTTATGTCAAAACACCAACAAACAGTATGGCCCATAAAAAATGCGAAAATTGTTTGAACGTAAATATAGCAACCACAAGCGTTATTTTCATTGTTTTTGATAGTGAATGTAATTTCTGATTAATGTAGTATATTGTGACACAACATCGCTATCCAGGACAATTTTTGTCATATTTTTCTTACTGTCCTAAATTTGATTTTTAACGCAAATAAGTTCAAAGGTTTTGTCCGCCCGAAGCTAGAAACAGCGTCTGATTGTCGTATACTCTGGTGATAAACTTTCCACATTCAAAAATCACACTTTATTGTAGAAAATTTTAGTTTGTTTGGTATCAGAGGATGGAGGAGTTCTTAGAGAACGTGTTTTTCATGATCACAATAAAATATTTTGCCTGTGTCATAGTTTTGAGGGCATTTGCGTCTTATAGGTTTGACATGCCTTTATTTTTTGTTAAGGTTGAATAAAAAAATAAATACGGAGGCCTATAACAGATTTTTGAGAATGAAATTTGCTCCATCGGTTAGAGACAACTTATATCAATACTAGCTCATAGGTTTTGAGCAAAACGGAGCCACTTATCACACTTATATGAAGGTTCAATCAAAGCTTGCCAAAATGGGCCGTTTTTTCGAAAATATGTTTTAATTTCCAATTACCCAGGTATGAACCAATTCTATCATTTGATATGGGCGTATATTAGAGACAAGCCCTGTGAAGAATCCCACGCCATCGTTGATGTTTTAGAAGCTTTCATCACACAGATATTGAACTCGACGTCAGCATGATAAAATTTGAAGGTATGCTTCCAATTCCTGGTAAGGTAAAAGTAACAGATAAAAATCATATCCAAAGCTTAAAACTGAGTCTAAATAGATTAAACAACACAAGTAATGAATAATATATATGTTTCATTCACATTTTCTATGTAAAAACAACCATAAAACATGATATGACCATTTTCGCATTTTTTTATAGGCCATACTGTAGATCATTTCAAGATATAATATAAATATGTGATACGTCGCTTTGATTTAAATATGTAATAAAATAACTTAAGTGAAGTGAACCCTAAAATACCATCATGTATGTGTAGAAAAATTTAATAGAAACGATTTGGCTTTCCAATAACTGTCAATACTTATGATATGCTAGAATTTCCCCTATGCAATGCCAATGGAATAGAATTTCGTTCGAATTAGTTTAATACTCATTCAATCAATAATAATACGATTTCCAAGAGTAAAGTAGCCTGCTTCTGATTATTGGCATGCTTGTACTGCAGAAAATTATTAAATGATCATAATAACACTTATCCGATTGTGCGATATTTGCCAGAAAACCATTCGCCAGAAAACCATTTACCAGAAAACCGTTTGCCAGAATGTACCATTCGCCAGAAAGTACCATCCCCCAGAATTATTTTTCTTGTCGATTTTGATCAATTGATGCATGGCGAAATATCTCGGAATCCAAAGATGGCCGTCACAATATTCGACATGTGCCACTTTTCACATCTTCAAGAGTACTAAATTGAACTAATAGTACGGTATCAGTCTCGTTCTTCTCATTTAAAGCTTTTTGAGCGGAGAAAATATAACACTGTGGTTTTTCATCTCTTGCGAGATTTTTTCTTATGAGGTTTTGATACAATATTCTAAGCTGTTTTACCTAGTTTTAACTAAAAAAATGCATTTCCTTTCACCGCGAGCTGTTCTTTATCAGAATATTGTATTGTACAGAATTTCTCGTACAACTACCACATATATTTAGCTTTTCAATGGGCAGTTTATTGGGGTTGTACTACTTTTCCCCAATATCGATACCCCGAATGTCTTTTCCCGAACACCAGTTCTGCAAATGCCCTGAATACCCCGTTCTCTCAAGTGGCCTTTTTTCTCGAAAATGTTTTGGCACTTAAAATTATCATAACTTATAATATATTTAAGGGTGATGAACGGTTCATATGATATGATCCCTTCTTTTTTCATCAGCGGTTCTTTAAAGTTTCTCCGAACTTTATCTACTTCTTTTCTTTCTAGTTCACCACTCTATTTCTGAAGATTGTTTCTTATCCATTTTGAACGGCATCTATTTTAGGGTCGTCCATAAACCTCGTGGATGTTCAAGGAGGGGTAGAAGGGGGTGGTTCTATCCTAATACCACGATTCATACAAATTTCGGATCATTACGGTGAATAGATTGCGGGGAAAAGTGTCATTCAGATAACTGGCGTTCGGGGAAATAATATTTAAGGGAACTATATTCGGGTAAAAATAGACCAAAAGATTTTTAGTGGCAGTGGTCACCTAAATTTAGTACATGAAAAAGTTTTCAAAAAAGGCATTGCCTATCGCTACTTTATATGATTTGGGGCAAATAAAAATTCTCCATTCTTCATATATAGGATGTTCTTATTGATTTTACAATTGTGTTATATGTCTGAAAGCTCCTGAAAGTTGATATAGTAAATGTAACTTTGGTTTACAAGTGGAGGCATTAATTACTTCATCAAACATACGGCACAAATAGTTGCAACGTATATCTAAATCTTGTAAATATCCAATGGACTAGCCCTTAAGAAGCAACAAAACTTTAAAGAACAGCTTATGATGAAAAGAAGGGAGTGAAATATTCCACACCATAATTCCTTGTAAACTTAATAATACAGTAATGTACCGATTTTGTCAGCCCCATGCTGCATTTAAGGTTGACAAAATCGGGAAAGAGCTAAAATCGGGATAAACTTTTTCGACTTGTTTCAAGTTTTATTTTAACTTAAGGACTTAGTTTTATGATTTTGTTAATATAAACATTGTTCTTTTACTTCCATTTTCTATGTACCGTAATCAAAGGTAACATTGATAAGCTTCTTGGATATTCATTAAGAATTTAAAATTTCAAAAATTCAATCTTTAGATGATTGTATAGGCGTGGCCAAGGTCATAATTGACTTTATGCACTCAATATTGCCAGTATATACGTATTTTGTCTAATTAAAATAAGTATAAATTTTAGGGTGACAAAATCGGGAAAAAGGATGCTCAAATCGGGGGTAGACAAAATCGGGTCAAAAAGGGTGCTTAAATCGGGGGTAGATAAAATCGGGGGTAGACAAAATCGGGAGCTGATAAAATCGGGTCACTACCGTATTAAAAAAAAAACAATTTAAACTGAAAAATTCAGAAAGAAAATCGTATGGAATTTACTAATTATAATACATATAACACAATCTCATGTTATAACATCTGTATAACAATAGTTGCAACGTTGATTGAAATCTCGTAAATACTCAATGAAATAGTCCATAAGAAGCAACGAAACTTTGAAAAACAGCTTATGCTGAAAAGAAGGACGAATCTCTTGTGAAGTCTTTTAAACCAAAATACCATTTTACAGGGACAACATATATTAAGAAAAAAATCTTACCTTATTTTCTGTCATGCTGAATATCAAATCATTACATCAGTAAGCAGTATCTTTCATACATAGTGGAGTATCTTTTAATGAATGCAATTGTTATTCTATTGTATGTTTTCTTCATTATAGTTCCACGGTCCCTCAGTCACTAATTCAAATGTGATGGTGTCCAAGAGAACCTTTACTTTTTTGAGTATACTAACAAAAATATTCTCACACAATTTTTAAATGCTCTGGCTCGATTATTTTTGCAGCAAAATCTGAAAAAAAAAAATCTAGGGGAACGGTCCATTCTGGGGAATGGTACATTCGGGCGAAAGGTTCGCTGGCGAATGGTACTTTCTGGCAAATGGTTTTCTGGCGAATGGTTTTCTGGCAAATATCGCACAATCCACTTATCCTATAGTTTTTAATAGTCAACTTTAGATAGCACTGTGTGTTGCATGTTACCCCACATCAGGGGCAGCATTAAAAATGCATATTTTTCGTCTCTCTTGATCCCAGAAAACCAAATACTTATCAAATTGATACCGCATGATATTCTTTACGTGGCGATTAGGGTAACAAATGGTTTTTGTCTCATCTAAATCCTAATATTTTTCATCCACATAACTTTGAAGTTGAAAATTGTTGCAAGTTACCCCGTTTGACGGTACACTTACACTGGAACTGGAGCCTACGTTGAGGTCACTTCCGATAGCACAGTGCAACACACAAAAAACATACAGAATTCTGAATTCAGATCATGAAAGTACACACCCATATTCGCAAACCCTATTTGGGTTTTGATTGTTTAGATCACAATTTGGAATTACACCCTGTTCATTTTTTCAGCTTGATGTTAGTACGGCTATATCTCGTAAACTATAGAAAATTGCTCGATTCTACCTTCGGACAAAACACTCTTGACTAAAACACAACGAATAAGAGAAAATAGCACCGCAAAACGTCAAAAAAATAGTTGTGTCTTATTGTATTGAAGAGTGTTTACTGAAGAATCTTGGTAGGAAACAGAGTTTTTGTCAAAATGTATTCGTTTTAATGATGGAAAAAAATAAAATTACTCTAGACTATAATGATTATCATGATTACGTCTCTAAAAGCTGCCATTTTCAAGCTATTTCAATTATATATGCCATTTCAGTTACTTATTGGAGTTTCCGAATTTTCAGAATTTTTGCATGTGTTGCTTAGGAGCATATTTTGTGGCTTATAAATTAACTAATTAATCTAATTGCATTTTTCTAAATTTTTGCGTAACTTCAAATTTTGAACGAAACTACCAAAACCTCACCAAGGTGAGGATGTGCACCTCTAGGATCTGAAGTCAAAGTGTTGTTTACATCTACCTGGAAAATGTTGCACCGTGTAGTTCAAGTTCCAGAATTATTTATTATGTGAAAAGTGGGGTGGTTTGGTTGAAAGAGATTTTTTCTGGATGCAGGTTTTAGTCCGAGAATAGCGCGGTACTTTTGTGCGGAACAAAAGAAGAGGAAACAAATGATCAACCGGACAAGCGTATGATGGTACAAAAAAGTACTCAAAGTCAATAGTGCAACCACAAAGTGGTAAGGGATGTTTTCTTTGGAAAACAATCTGGTCTACACGTACGACAAATGGCTTATTCGACAGATGGCTCAGTGTTTGTCGCATAAATCTAAACCAAGCTTCCGCGTGGAAGAGGATCAGGACTTCGTACGAATGACAGAAATGCAAAATAGTGGAAGTACAAGATAGGGAGCCGGATCAAATTCTTCGTTCTTTTGATCTACAGACAGACAGAGGGGTTTTATGAACTTTTTACTGAGCTCATAATTGGTCGACCTATTCGTCGGAAGCAAGTACTTCTTTTTGTGAAGTTTCAGAAAGTTCGGCCAAAAAAAACCCCTATTGAGCGGTTCCACGCGAAATCGTCCATAAAATGCTGAAATCTGACATGTACCATTCCGATTTGGATGGAACTGCGCGAGACGAAGACGAAGACTGAGACGAAAATTATCTCATATAATTGGGGATCGTTTAGAATCGAGAGTAACTTCTGATAAGGGCGTATGTATTTTTGGCACCACCATTTAAAAAAAATGTACCTCGGAAACCGTTTGTTATAGAGAAATAGTGTCTGAGGAGGGATGGTAGACAATCAAATAGGCTTTGTAAAAAAAATATACACTGAAAAAAAAAACTTTTATTTTCATTAAAAAATCGAAATTAAACCTTAAAACATAAATTGCAAAAAATAGGTATCTTCGATTTTTTTCAATTTTTTTCTGTAAAATTTCAATGTAAAACCAGATGTTTTAAGCACAGTTTCAACATGGTGCAATCTAAAATAAAAAAGTTTTTCTAAGAGCAACTTTTGGTGCATTTCTTAAAATTCAATTTCTGGCCGAAGAAAAGACGTTTTGATGCTGTAATATGATTTTTAACCCAAAAACAATTCAAAATGCCAATAATAATGATCTTCCTAAAACTAGCCGTTTTCTAGATATTTAGGATTCAATTATATTAATATCATAAAACTTCAGAAAATACGCCCGTTTCATATGTTACTCTAGATGCTCCACCAACAATGTTACGTTTATCTCTTTCCACATTAATATCCCATGTTTTAAGGGCAGTTTCAACATGGTGCAATTTAAAATAAAAAGTTTTTCTAAGGGCAACTTTTGGTGTATTTCTGAAAATTCAATTTCTGGTTATAGAAAAGGCGTTTATGGTGCTGCAATATGATTTTTTATCCAAAAACAATTCAAAATTCTAATATCAATGATCTTCCTATAAGTTACCGCTTCAAGCCTATCTGATTGTCTACCATCCCTCCTCAGACACTTTTTCTCTATAAAAAACGGTTTCCGAGGTACATTTTTTTTTAAATGGTGATGCTAAAAATACTTACACCCTTATCAGAAGTTACTCTTGATTTTAAATGGTCTCTCCACCAGTGGAAAAAACTTATTCTATTATAAAAAAACTATGTGCAAAATTCCATTTGAATCCAAGGTAGTCGAGTTTCATCGTTTACCGATTTGGCGTGGAACCGCTCTATTTCAAAGTGAATTATGGAACTATGCCGTAGGGAGTCGATATAATTTCAATTTTGAAAAAAATGTAGGACTCGTACTTTCTAAATAACTGCGCCCTTATCGCTATGCTTATTTAGGCCCATAACCAAATGTCTATCAATAAGAAAAATTCTTGTTTCTAAAACTAGGTTGAACATACAACAATATTTGATAAAGGAATTTTTCTATCATAGCAGTGGTTTTTGAACTTCTTCAAACTGAAAAAAAAATCTTTTTTGGTTCATATGTCCTCCCGTCCTCCTCTTCTAAAATAGTCGAACATTGGAATTTCATATTCGTTTTTTCATTATATTCTTTTGGATACAGAGGAAGGAGTTTATACTTCGAACCCAATGTCAAATCAAGCGGGTTTCAATTTTTTAAATGTTTAGTAAAACACTTGATGTGACATAGGGTAGGTGTACTAATTATGGCCATAGTGGTTCTCTATTTTGCTATATGAGTATATTAAATTGTTTTAAAATTTTGAATTGTTTCGTGTAGTTTAGTAGTTAGATATCAAATATATTTGTTGCTAGGACATTCAAAAAGGTTCAAAATGTGAAAATTTTCGAAACTTTACATATAACAGGGAACCAGTATTGCCACCATTGGTACACTGCCCTTGTTGCAACTGGAAACACTTCCACAGCTACGCACTCCGCAAAGTTAGCCTCACCGGGGTAAAACGTCATTCCGACAGATCTGGAATCTGTCAGCCACAGTGAAGGATCTAATGAATAGATTTCAGTGGGAGAGAGTGCAGTGAAACTTCATTTCGGCCTGAAATTTCTTCACACTCACCCGATCCAGGAGACACCGATGGTGATTTTGCTCTGCTGTTGTCCAACATCGATGTAAGGGTCTCTGAACAAGAGGTTAAGCATATGGTTTCTCGATGTTTAGGCGCCTGTGAAACTGATTGCAATAATGTAAGAAAGCTAGTTCCGCGTTCAATAGATTGCAGTAGCTTTGACTTCGGTTCATTCAGAGTTATTTTGGATCGAAAATGGAAACCTTTAGCATTAAAGTCATCAACATGGCCGAGGAACATAAGATTTCGTGAGTTTGTCAGGAGACGTTGTACGTGGAAACCAGAAGATTTGTAGTTCAGTTTTGATGATTGTTATTTCATATGTGTTTGTGTATAACTGCTAACGTTTACTTTCCATATTACTGGATTTATGTATCTGTAATCGTATGTAGGTTGTATGTAGGTACGTGGCAATTTTGAAATCTGTAATGTTAACGCTGAGTGTTAGAAATCATTGTTTTATTATTAGTTAAATCATTCAATAAGACTACAAAAGTCAGTTGGATTAATTACCGAATAAAGAATAAAGAATAAAGAGCCATTGTGGCATATGGATGAGTGGGTGTATTTGCTTTTCTGTAAAATATTAAATGAATTATTCTTAAAGTTGGATTATGATTCCTTGATCTCTTTGAACTGAAAGTCAGTCTTCGAGTGAACATGCACCGTGTCCAACTTGAGTACAACTTCTTCGTGTGCAAGTTTATCTCGAACTTGGACACCAGCTTGTACACAGGTACAAGATGAACGCAAACATCATGGACCTGTATCGTACACAAAAGCGTGGCACAAGTTTGTACACAGGTTTGAACATAAGCCATTTTACGAGACGTTCGAATGACGTTTTCTGGCGGGCCGCTCATTGTTGTTGTTCAAAAAACTAGCATAATATCTGAATTGCGCTGGTCACATTTTTTTTGGCGATGACGTCCCCGTCTCTTTCAGCGCATGTTTCTACCCGGTTTACATGTATTAGAGGTAACGTAGATGAAAAATATCTTCCCTGCCTACTGATTTAAATTTTACATGCGAAAATTTAAAACTTTGTTAAATTACCTCCAGCGCCATTGTTGAATATGCTCCTTCCAAATGTAACGCTAGAAGAAACGTAAATAAATCGGCCCGCCAGAAACTTTCAAAGCTGGTAAACAAACGAAAACCATATGATTCGAAACGTCTCATAAAATGGCTTATTGAGTTTGTACACGGTTCATTTGTACATTCGTACACATGGTGTACGAACATTGCAGTGAACATTGTCGATGACGCGGTTCGTTCGGATGCGGTTTCAAAAGCGATCGCTTCATGACCATTGCCAACACCACCACGCTCGTGTTATGTTTAGCAACCGAGTTGTGGCCATGGTGCACGTGCTCAATACACTATTGTCGTTTTCGTTTTTAGGAACTGGGTCGGTGATCAACACATAAACAAACCAACGCAACGTCAAGCAAATTGTAGTTCGGTCGAACCTGATTCGGGCTAGGGTTGAAACTGTAATTCAAAACGGGTTGCGCCAGTTCCAACCTAGGTTCAAAAACGAATTCGACATATGTTTGACCAATTTCAGCTGTAGGGTAAACAGGTATAATACGCCCCCCCCCCCCCTAAGGAAAAACAGCTCTATCTCAGTGGCAAATGCATTACTTCTATAGTTTTCGGTGTCGTGGTGTGGTTAGTGTCACCAGACATTTAAGCGCATCGTGTCATGGGGTGTGGGTTCGATTCCCGCTGCAGCCATTGAAACTTTTCGTCAGGAATGTTTCTCTGCTGTGCCACTGGAGCATGCTTGTCCGTTGTCTAGTGTTAAGTTACAGTCTGTGCAGCTAAATGGCTGAAGACGGTGTCCGTGTCTTTTAAAGTGTTATTAACTTAGTTGGTCATGCTCTGCATGCAACTTTCTCTTGCCAGATAGCTTCTAAAAACCGGACAATATGCCCCTCCCATAGAAAAAGTTCCGCAGCGTTGTAGAAATGTTTCCAAGGAGAATTCCCCCACTTGCTAAGCTTAAAAGGGCCCATAGCAATCGTCTTCTGGTAAAAGTTTTTGTAATAAGTACAATATTAAAGGATGGGCTTCATTTACAACGAGGCTTGCCTATCGGACCAGAATTTTACGCCAAAAAGCTGATTTTCGATATTTTTGGTATTTATATTGGTTGTTCATACTTTCCAAAGATCTTATATGCGCAACATCATTTTTTCGCGGATATTTAAGATATTTAATCATATTTACGTGTTAAAGAAGCCTCAATTCCGTAAAAATGAAGTTGGGTGTATTGCCCGGTTGGGGCACATTATACCAATTTACCCTATACAAAAATCGGTAGACGATGGCGCGTCTATTACACGGAGAAAAAAATATGCTAAACCCTAACAAACTTTAGATAGATTCAACCAAAGTTACAGATCAAATTTTGCACAAACAATGTTTTAGGTTGCTTTAACTTCATACGTTAGTTCGTTTGTTTATTCATTAGGCAGCGTAAGGGAAGCCCTTTTTAAATACTACCTCCCTGTCGTAAAACGTTTCATTTCATACAATTCTTATGTCTACTAACATTATTAAAATTTTCTTTTCTTAACTTACTGTCTACAATTCCAAAATATCAAGACAGCCCCACGGTGTGCCAGAAACCGTTATTAACAGAAAAAAATGTCCATGAATTTGACACCTACCATTCGAAAGATATACTATTCAAGCATCTTCTCCGCGAATTTGAAAATATTTTAACGAGGGAATCGAAAGTTATCGTGATTTGAAAGTTTTGAGCTATTTTGGAAGGGAAATTCACATGCTTATGAATATTTCCCAACGGTGCATCATTATTAACTTGTAAACCAGCCAAGTTATCACCAGCTTTGCATTACGCATTCAAAACATGTGATATTCAAGCACCTTCTCTGTAAATTTGAAATCATTTCGTCAAGAAAATCTGAAGTTACAGTGCTTTGTATTTTTATGATTATTTCTGTGAAGTTTAAATTAGTGCTGATTTATATGCCTTTGTTATGAAAGTGTACGTTAGTTGCAAATCAAAATGTCTATAGGACTGACCATCGGCATTCAAAAAATTTAGTAGTCATTTATCTTCGGAGTTAGTTTAAGATTATTTTATCAAAAAACAACATACCGTAAATTCGGGTGTAATTGATCAGTAGGGTGAAATTGATCACCATGTCACGCGATTTTATTTCTTACTAATAGTGCACCAAGCTCATTGCAACCTATAGTAAATGAACGTTGTTTGTCTTAAATAATGTCTAATTGTGTATAGTGAAGTTTTTTGTGCCACAGAATGTTTATTTCTATGAAAATAATGTAAAATTCTAGAATCAAGTTTAGTGTGAAATTGATCATCATCTATAAACTTCTAGTTCCAAATAAGGATTTGGACATGGTGTAAACCTGAAAGTTTGTGAGGATGCTAACAATATATTCCCAAAACAGATTTTACTATCAAAACTCTTACCAACTTGCTCGTTTTGTTGAAAAATTCAATTTTTTGTAACAAAGTAGGGAAATCCTTCGGAAATTGCCCACATTTGGGCGTTTTTCGCGGTATTCTTGAAATTTAATTATTGTTTATTTCCATAAATATTGTCTCGTTAAGAATTTGGCAAGCATATTTGAATTCAGGAGGCCCAAATTAAGGATGTAAAGTTGATTTCGAAACTAAAAATAATAACAATAATAAGTGATCAATTTCACCCCGATTTTTAATTTTAGACCAGATTTTTGGCACTAACATCACATTTGTTAAAAAATTTCGGTGCATGAGCC
Organism: Aedes aegypti; assembly: GCF_002204515.2. Classification (NCBI taxonomy): domain Eukaryota; kingdom Metazoa; phylum Arthropoda; class Insecta; order Diptera; family Culicidae; genus Aedes; species Aedes aegypti. The sequence goes on along the minus strand of NC_035109.1, from coordinate 351,649,841 downwards.
AATGAGGTTCACCGTCGTACTTGTTTTCCTGCATTTAGTTATATGATATTGATAACATTTTAGAAAGCATACCAAAAAAAACAGTGAAAAATGATCAATTTCACCCGAAATTACGGTAACTAGAGTACTTTGAAGTTTTGGAGTCATTTAGATTTATTTTTTTCAATCGTCTAAAATAGTGTTCGCAACACGCATTTTATAATTTCGACACATATTAACTTAACAGATTTGCATTCAACTTATATCTTACATTGTTTCATATCTGCCCGTTTTGCGGGGCAGTGTTTCGTTATGGCCCAAATAAGCATATTGGCGAACCTGAACAATTTGAATGTGGCACCATGTTGCTCAGTCGAGGTTGGATTATCAACTAGTGAGATCGTTTTATGCTAGTGTTTTAAATAAGTTAAATATGATGGTTCACATTTTGTTCATGACAGCGGAGGGGATACGTTTATATATTTGTTTGTTCAATTAATAGTTAGTAGGAGTTTATTGTAGAAATTAACCTTGTTTCATGTTTTGCAAAATATGTAAATGCAACAAGCCTTATATTTTGTTTAGTTTCTAGAATTATTGGATACTATAAGCATCGACTTTTCCTTTAGATACTTAAATAATAAATTACTTTTTGGATTGATTCTACATGATTTGCATCATGCGAAATCTTTGAATAGTTCGTCATCAAAGGTATCGATTATACATTGATTCAGTCATGTTGTGTGCATATAAAAGGATTACTATTTATGTTATTTTATTCATTATGTTGATGACTTCATTATGTTTTAAGAGAGGTATAACAGGGTATAACCAGTGAAAATGATGTGATGATCCCTAGGACTATTGTAATTAAGCGTTTTGTTTACCAAGACAAATCTGTAATATAACCACTTTCAATTTTACAAACTCCCATTGACTTCTCGTGGAAGTGCAGAGGATTCCAACGGCTTCCTCAAAGATAGTATCACGTAAATACTTATTCCATTAACCCAATTGACATGTATTCGGACGCAGCAGGACGCGGTATTGCTTAGTACAAGGAATGAGAATTCCATTACTTACATACTGAGAGTGCTGCGACTAATCCTAAGTAACATCCGTTGGTTCCTTGTGCATGTATAGTTGCTCTTGTAATAACGGAGAAGCAACAGTAGGCGGTCAATCACGCTATTAAATCACATTGATCAACATATTTATAAGAATTTGTTGCAATTAGTAGTGGTAAAAACATTGAACGTAGTAATTCAATACTCAAAATTTACTTTATTATAGGTCCAAAACTTCAAAGTACTTTAGCAGTCTTGTCTCTAGATAAAGTTTTCTCAGACTAGCTGCAAAGAGGCTTGAATAATCATCTTTTGAATGCCGAGTGTCAGTCATGTGGACATTTTTATTTGTAAATTCTGTGCACTAATATAAAAAAGCCATAAAAAGCTCTTATATAGACTTCATAGAAATAATGGTAAATATACAAATCACTGTAACTTCAGATTTACTCGACGTTATGATTTACAGGGAAGATGCTTGGATATCACATGTTTGAATGCTTAATGCAAAGTTGATGGTTACTTGGCTGGTTTACAAGTTAATAATGATGCACCGTTGAGGAATATTTATAAGCATGTGAATATCCCATGCAAAATAGCTTAAAACCTTCAAATCACTATAACTTTCGATTCCCTCGTTAGAATATTTTCAAATTCACGGAGAAGATGCTTGAATACTATATCTTTCGAATGGTAGGTGCCGAATTCATGGACATTTTTTTCTGTTAATAACGGTTTCTGGCACACCGTGAGCCCCTCTTAAAATTTGCTTTCTATGTTGAGTGTTTGATTACGGGAGGTATGGAAACAAACTAAAATTCTGGATTGTTTTTAAGGCAAAGCCATCCAAATTCATCCAAAATTTGTTTAAAATAATATAGTTCTTCTTTGTTTTATTTGACAGTTCTAGAAACAACTTATATCTTGGGTTATTTCAACGTGAATTCATTAGGTTGAATTCACCAAACATTAGCTAAAATTAACCAAGATCCAGGATTGAATTAACCTTCCATCCTAGCAGGAAATATAGTCCTATCATTGTTAAGAAAAAATATCAAAAACACAAATTATTTGCAAACGGTAGTACTTGTCGTTATTTATACAAAAAAATGGTAATCAATAGGGTCCTAAAGGCCTGTCCCAATTTTAATGCCAAACGCTTAAGTTTAGGCCAAAAACACATGTTTACTCAATTTTTTTATTTTTTTTTTGTTCAAGCCCAAAAAACATTCTTTTAGATTTTGGCACACTCCTTGGCTTAAACTCAAATTTTGGGTGTATTTTGCTTTCCGTGTCCCTTCCGAAATATCAGATAAGAACAACCCCAGTGTTAAAACTAAAAGCCCTGTGGTGTTTTTGTCGATTAAGCGAACGTCAAACATGATCAAAAGTGTCAAGGTTCATTTATAAACCCAATTTTTAAATTAAAGTTTAAATATGATGTAGCCATTGTTTGAGCGGGAAAAACTGCTAAAATAGTTGCAGTAACATGTTCTTTCGTGTCATTAAATAAAAACAAGATTTCATTAAACATTTTAGGACCCAATTAAAGGAGTTATTTTAAGAAATAAAACTGGATGATGACACCTTCGTAAAGATCCTGTAGCCACACAGCTCTTGTGAACAAACCACCGTTTTCCGATTGTTGAATTACTGGTATTTCAGGCATTTCGTTAATTTATCATCTGTTGGAAAAGCGTTGAATAAGTACATTTTAAAATTTGTTAGACGTGATTCTTCTTACCTTTTAAGCAGACCGTGTTGTGGTCTGGCATCTTGCATAACGTGTAAGTAAAGTTCATTCTATATGGTTGCTTTCAGTTTAGAACAATCTGTTAATTTATTGTGCTCATTGGTATCAGTTAAACTACTTGAGCATTTTACTTACTTATTTATGGTGAATCAGTCACAAGAAAAAAAAATCGAATCTACAATTGAACTAACGAAGTTCTGCAAAATACTGACACAATTTAAAATAAATTAACCGCTAATGTGAACGATGCTTTGCCGGAGATCTATAGGAGATTGTATTATAATATGAACCAACTTTGTTGTTTGTTGCCAGTATTAACCACAAACAATTTTTTTTTTTTCAATATAACTTATTTGGTAGGCCCAACCGTACAATATGTTGATTCAAAATAGAACATTTGTCCAATCAACCTAATATTTCAGTTTGAATTACATTGTTCGCAACTAAAGCAAAAAACCTAATATTTAGTATAAACAATGATTCTGTTGATTAGAATCCGCTAGAATTTTAGTTTGGAACAAAACTGATTTAAATTGAAATAACGTCGTGATTTTATTAGAAACAAACAATTACATTAGTTTGTTTCGAACTATATTATTTCTTTCAAACAACAAAATTGTGCTTAAAAACAACCAAATAGATAGTTTGAAATTCAACAAATTTTTCTGTTGTTTCAAACTTGTCAGATTTTTCTCCGTGTAATAACGTACAGGTGTTATGTAAAATAGATAAATTTATAAGCATCCAGAAACCCTCTATGGTCATAGAGGGGTAGAGCACCTAATTAGCGTACAATCAAGTCTATCTCAACACAGTGCATTTTTATATTTGATTTTCTATTGATTGATAAGCTTTAAAAACCGAGTACTGATTTGTTGAAGTTTTTGGTTTGACATGTCCTAAAAATAAAACCTTTTTTGAAATTATTGTGATTTACAGAATTTTACACATGATTCAATATGCTACGTCCTCTGGTTAAACCCCCTGCTGCCCTCTCTTCTCACATCGTCAGAAATTCGTTACAAATCATCCCCTGAAATTATATGTAATTTATGGATGACCCCAAACAGGATTGATATTGATTCACTCGCTCCTGCAGAAACAAGCAATGCCATCAATGGACCAAAAACTTTACTGGCCTGAAACAGCAGATTATAAAAAAATTTTACAATTTAGTGTTTTAGTGTTCTATAGTGTTCTTAATTCAAAATCGATCAAATTGTTACTTACACCCTTTTGCGTTTCGCTCTTCACATGATCCTCCATAGTGGTGGGATTTCTTGTATCCCTTTGCCCTTCTTGTGATCTGTTAGCATTAGCGTAAGCATTTTGCAATTCGCACAAATTCGTACATGGTACAGTCGTGTGGACTGAATAAGAAAAAAGTTTGAAAATTCCATCTACATTTTCTTTTTTCTATAATTTATGATGAAAACATAGCTCAATCAAATTGTAATATGTCAGTCATGAGGTGGTAAATGTCAAGGTTTATTTTTATTAAAGGGACAGGACTTTAGAATGTTTGTGTCCTTAGTCAGACACAAACATTATAAAAACGCTAATATTTTCCTTTTTTTTGTAAGTTTCATCCCGCATATTTGTGTAATAAGTCCCATTTTTTTGTCGAACTGTGCAATAGAGCATAGGTTCCCAAACTTTTCGAGTGCACGACCCACCTAGCCGTCAGGCATATTCCTCGCGACCCACCAGGTGCAAACTGTTGTGAAATAAGTTTTCCGCTAAAACTTTCGAAGTCTATGGTTGATTTGTCGGATAAGGTATGCATCAAGAACATTTAAATTACAGAGTTTACTATGTTGCTCACTTGCCCATGTCACTAATTCTAATGTAATTCACCGTAATACATTTTTGATGGAAATATCAATGAACTTTATAAAGAAATTCATGAATCAAAAAAATAAGTTTTTAGACTTCTCAACTGGAAAGTTATCAATTCTGTGATATGTCTTCCAGTAATAATGATAACATTTTTTAAACAAATATTTCCAATTCCACTATTGGCTAAATTAAGTGTATGTTTCATAAGTTTGACACAGAAATGTAGTATGTAAATCTCGATTTCAATCAGTAGTAGCTTGTGCAGTAGCATTGATGTGAAATGCTTCACAGTATACGCACAAAACTTTTCTTCGTGAAAAATAAGGTTTATATTTAACAAAATATTTTGACAGCTGGGTGTTATATCGAAGGAGTTTCTATTTTCTAACATCTTTCCAATAAAAATTTAAATGTCACATTTAGTGTCTTGATCATCAGTACCTAACGATAGTCAGGCATTCTAACAGAAATGCTGAAATAAATAAATGAGAATAATTTCAAACTGTTTAAATCAATTCCAAGAGACATTTTAAAATGTAGTAAAAATTTCTAACAAAATTAATACACATTGAGATTTTTTTCGCGACCCACCAGAGAGCAGCTCACGACCCCCCTGGGGGTCGCGACCCACAGTTTGGGAAACTATGCAATAGAGCATTTTTACAAGCAGATGGTTTGATATTAAACAAAAGGAATACTTTTGGGGCCTTCCATTGCCGAGTGGTTAGAGTCCGCGGCTACAAAGCGAAGTCATGCTGAAGGTGTCTGGGTTCGATTTCGGTCGGCACAGGACCTTTTCGTAATGGAAATTTCCTTGACTTCCCTGAGCATAAATTTATCATCATACTTGTCACACGATATACGAATGCAAAAATGGCAACATTGGCAAAGAAAGATTTCAGTTAATGATTGTGGAAGTGCTCATTGAACACTAAGCTGAGAAGCAGGCTCTGTCCAGTGAGGACGTCAATGCCAAGAAGAAGAATGCTTTTGATATACTGAAATAATGATACGTATGTTGACAGTTAAAGCAGAAATAAAAAGCGAATAAACTTTGATAAACTAACTCACATGTACTCAGTTAGTCCCCAAAGGATTCCGAAAATCTCAAATTGAACAAAACGAAAAGCAAACCGAATCATCAAATGGTGAACACATGCGTTTGTACTCAGGCTTTGTGCACGGGTTTGTACACGCGTTTTGTACACGGGTTTGTACATGGGTACAAACCTGTGCGCAAACTTGTACATTGCACTCGTGTCCAAGTTCGTGTACAAGTTTCCATGTACAGCGCAAGCATTGGATGCAATGTTTAAATGAGTACAAAAACATCCGTGTAAGTTGAGTTCATGTCAAACCGTGAAGACTGCTGAAAGTAACAGTAGGTTGTAAATCACACAGAAACAGTGTTTGTGCTGCTAAAAACCTGGTAACCAGTTCCCCATTTCCGCTCCCTGCTAACAGTCCCTTTTCTAAGAGTTTCGAATCGAATATTGAACAGTATTTTTAGCTTTCTTTTTAGATAATATTTGATCTTAAAAGAATACTATCGTAGCCTCGTTTGCTTCACCTTGATAAGCATGTGCAAACTTTTTGCATAGTCCCTAGTGAACATCGAAAGGTTTAAATGCGTTTGAGTTTTTCGTAAAATATGTTTTAAATTCTTTTCTCCCGAATTAAGACAAATTTGTCAACCAAAGTGTATTTATTTAGCAAAATGGTCGGCGTTAAGTCAGAGTGGACCAAGTACAAAACTTGAGAAAATTGGATTATTCTGCCATTAGATGCAAAATACAGTGGGATTCCGTTTTTGGCATGCTCCGTTTTTGGCATGCTCCATTTTTGGCACCCCCCGATTTTGGCAACAAAATGGATCCGTTTTTGGCAACATTTTTGAATACCATAAAAATTTGTATTTTTTTGTAAATATTATCGTGTCTGTTGCTTTATTTATCTGAATGACAGGTAAAATACGCACCGATTACATTCTAGAGCTCTATTTTCGTCGACATTCCTCCAAATATCATTAACCACTAAAAGCTCCCGTACGTGCTAATTTACTTCAAAATGATCATTGGTCATGCATTCGCAGCGTTTCATGACGTCATTAATCTTCACCAGCATCTCAACTAGAGATTAATATCTTAGGCATTCATACTGAGTGAACAGCCCACTTAAGTCTGCCAGTTGGTGATACACTTAAAACACTTCTCTTCAGATTTGGCACAGCTTGTTTTAACAAAACACAAGCACATAAGGGCAACAAAAAGTCTATGACTCACACTTTAAATTTTGTCTCCCCTTTTTAGCTCACTGTTCAAATTATTATGGAGTTACAAACATTGCGTATGAAGAACAAACCGCAGTAATAGATGCAAATGCAGCAAAAGGTCGTGCTAATAATTTTTGAGGAATTTCATTAAATAAATTGCGTTTTTCTAGTGAATTGCAGAAGTGTCAACATATAATCCATAAAAAAGTATTTATTTTACCTCAGTGGGATTCCGTTTTTGGCATGCTCCGTTTTTGGCATGCTCCGATTTTGGCACCCCCCGATTTTGGCAACAAAATGGATCTGTTTTTGGCAACATTTTTGAATATCATTAAAATTTGTAAATTTTTGTAAATATTATCGTGTCTTTTGCTTTAGTCACTTGAATTGCATGTCAACTCCACACCGATTACATTCCAGATCTCCATTTTCGTCGATGTTTCCCCAAATCTCACCAACTACTAAGGACTCACGTACGCGCTTATTTACTTCGGAATGGTCATTAGTCATACATAGGCAACGTTTCATGAGACCAATAATCTCCACCAGTATCTCAACTTAAGACCATTCTTTTTTCATAGGCATTCATATTGAGTGACCAGCCCATTTGAGTCTGCCAGTACACAGTTCGAACGAAACGTGTAAATTACTGAGACATATAATGCACATAATCGGAGCGTGGTATAAAATGGACATTTACATGGTATGTCATGTGAACTTCAATTATATGTCATGTAATCCGGCAGGATTCTATGTGGTTACGTGACATATAACACAAATTTACATGATTCAAGGCTTAAATTTACATGACGTCGTGTTTACATCGCTTAAATAAAGTTTACATGACGTGTAATCTTCATTATTTTTAACTGTGTAGGTGATACAATAAAAACACACTGTTCTTCAGATTTGGAACAGCTTGTTCGAACAAAGCACCAGCACCGACATAAGAGCAACGGAAAATCTATGACTCACACAGAGTTACAATCATAAATTTTGTCTCGCTGTCTTTATTATTATGGATTTATATACATTGCGTATGTAAAAACACACCGCAATAATAGATACAAATATGTACAGCAAAATGTCGTGTATCATAACTTTTTTTTTTTAATTTCATTAAATAACACGACAAATGCGACTACAGTCCAAACTACAATTTATTTTCAATAATACCATTGGAGCGTGCGATAAATACGACTGAGAGTGTTTCTACTTTTTGTCTGTGGTATTGGTGTGTATATTGATCTTTCTGCGTCAACTATTTAAAGCTACGTTCTCTCTTTTCTATAGACTCTATAAGGCGTTAGATTTGTTAAGAGACGATCCAGAATTCTGTACAAGATTGTTAATCAAGGATACGGGTCTCAACATCATCAAAATGTTCCTTACGAGCTAAGTCTATGAGTTTCCTAAATGTACCCTGGAGAATCCTCAAGGGATTCTTCGTTCTTGTGGGACTTTTCAGAAATTTTAACGAATTCATGAGGATATCTGCAGATTCCAAGTGGACACTGAGAGCTTCTTGAGGGATCGTTAGAGTGTAAAACTGGTTATGGAGGATTATGCCCAAAATCTGGTGATTCCTAATAAACTCTAGGGCGTCTTGTAAATTTTAAGCGGGATAATGTGAATTTAAAATATTTTAAATATTTTCGGCGAAAGCTTGAGGATTTTGAAAAGGTTTTCAGAGGAATTTGAGGTGTGCTAGTGGTAGCCTAATAATAATAAACTTTTAATTTTTTTTTCATCGGAGACTAGAGAATTTACGGCAACATCGCAGCGGAATTCCAAGATGTTAACTCATAGCAAAATCCTTAGCAAGATCCTGAGAACTCTATGCGAGATCCTACGGATGCTTGGCAAGATGCTTCAGAGCTCAAGCGTTTTTTTCTGTAGATTTCTTATGAGAACCTGAAGCTTCCTATAAGGTTCTTGAGGTTTCATAACAGGATCCTGTAAATTTCAGTTGATTTCATAAGGCAGGTGTAAAACATGTGTCAAGCTGAATTGAAAATTATTTCAAGTAAAAATTAAATTCTACACAATTACAAGACATTTATGCATCTTCTCATGTTTATGTTTGCCCTTTTGATACAGTCAACCATTCATTATAAAATGCTTTACTTTATCAGAAACATAAATTGAAGGAGCAATTCCAAACTTACCGAA